>NC_135619.1:52870565-53473065 GCF_053574225.1 Canis aureus | reverse complement strand
CATGGTCATTGCAAAACAAAACAAAACAGAAAAACGGTGCACTATTGTCAAACCGTAGATGGTTTGGAATGACAAAAGTAGTTTCCAGTCTTACAATAACTATCTGGAGTCAGATGATTGGACAGGAGCAGTAGCATCAACACTGTAGCCTTGAAAAAGTGTCAGTAACAGTGAGGTACCAATGATAGCCTGGAGAGGGGAACAAAGTCCTAATACTGTCAGTTTCCTTGGAGGAGGCAGGGTCAATGCCCTGTGCAATGTGGCCTCCTTTTTTTTTATTTTTTTATTTTTTATTTATGATAGTCACAGAGAGAGAGAGAGAGAGAGCAGAGACACAGGCAGAGGGAGAAGCAGGCTCCATGCACCGGGAGCCCGACGTGGGATTCGATCCCAGGTCTCCAGGATCGCGCCCTGGGCCAAAGGCAGGCGCCAAACCGCTGCGCCACCCAGGGATCCCTGTGGCCTCCTTTATTACAGGACAAATTGGCCAACTTTTGGCAGGAGTCACAAGTCACCACAAAGCAATGATGACTTCTGATTCAGAAACAGAGTCCTTTACTTTGTGCCCAGTCCATGATGGTAGAGCAGTTTCCATGCCTGGAGCACTGAGGAATCCCGGTGGCAATGGCAGCAGTCTGTTTGGTACAGGCTTGATCTGTAGCTTGATTTCTGTCAGTCTGATCAGAATACTGGCCCTTACTGTGGACATCTATAGGAGTGATCCAGATTGTCCCATTGACAGGCAGCCATGATTTTTTTCCCACAGTTCTTGGCTCTAAAGAGAGGTGTCTTAAATTTCTCAGTATGTAGTCTTCTAGGTGGCACACCAGAAACTAGGCTAATGGCAAAAGCCCAAGATCTAGTAGAAATAGAACTTGTCTGTTTCTCAGGAATATTGTGTAGGGCAAGCGTGATGACTTTGAGTTCAGCCCACTGGCCCATCAACCATTATTGCAGTGGGCCTTGCAGAGTTATCACTGGGACTGGATAACTGCTGCTGTGCAGTGGACACTATCAGTGAACCAGGGACAAGCTTTGAGAGGAACTTCTGTGAATCAAACGTCCACTGTGTCAGTGGTTTTGCTTCAGGTGGCAGAGTGGAAGATAGTTTCTCTCAAAGTGGGGGCACCCATCTCCTCTTTTAAAGTCAAGATACATCTAGGACTAGGCCAGCTATATCACTCCATTTGACCAGCAATCCTCATTGAGCCTTTCTGTTAGCCTTATATTCCAATGTGACTCACCCCAGAGTGGCAGTATCAAGCGGGAGAGTCCTAAAGCTTTCATCAGTTAGGGACTCAATTTAAATGAAAACAGTAGTAAGTTGATGGGTGTTTTTTGAAGAGTGTGTGCTTTGTACCTGTGTCCAGCAGATGGCGCTGTTATCCTGGAGAATGGCCTCTCCTCTCCACCTGCCGCTATGACTGTAAGGCTGTGATTTCCCTTTCTCTTCTTAGAATTTGTATTATTTCTCCTGGACCACATGGCAGCCCTGAATGGGAGAATTCTCTTTTGACATTTATAGGATCAATTCCAGTATACATTCCACAGTGGGAGCCACAACAATAGCACAGGCCCCTACCTACAAGGTCATTGTCCCTTCCCTTCCCCACTGAGAGCTAGGCTCAAACCCTCTCAGTTAAATTTGGGTGCTTTCCCCTCCTTGAACTTATGTGTCTAATAGGCCTGCATCAGTAACTATATGGCAGCCCTCCAGAGGGTATGCCAGTCTCCAGTGGAGAGTGTGGAGTGTTGGATGCAGGGGGGTGGGAGGAAGCTTTTTTCTTTCCTTAGCCCCTTCATAGTCTTGTCATCCCTTCTTTCTAGTGGATTTCCCTATGTCTCTTGAGCCCCTGGGCTTAGGGGCTCTTTTCTTTAAGTCACTGTACACACTGCTAGAGTTCTCCCTGCAGTCCCCAGCACCTCTCGTACCCTCAGCACGTAGCAGATTGTCCCTGTCCCCTGCCATGAGGTTGAGTGAGCTGGAGATGTGGGCCCCTGCCCTGAGTTTGAGTCCTTCTTTTCTCTGGAGTTCCCCATCATAATAGGATGCATATGTGTGGCCTTTAGTCTAGTCTCCTTTAGGAACAGGGAGACCTTGGCCCCACTTTAATCATCTTACTCCTTTCAACGCAGCTGAGATTGTGGTAGTGAGGGAGGTATCATGAGACACCAGGAGAGAATAGCTGTGAACGACTCAGCAAGGCCACATTTACTTTTGTCTTGAGTACACAGCTCACCTAAGGACCTTTCAATGTTTTTATTTTGCACAAAGTTCTGTGTTGAATAGCATGGTCCTTATGTTGGCACCATTTATGTAAGCTTTGCAGACTCCTTGATTTAGCAGCCACATCCATATTGCCTTCTGGCTGGGGCTACTAGGCTTGCTACCCTGTTGTCATTACATCTCTTTCTTATTTTGCCCAGAAGAGAGTGAGCAGTAACCAAGGCAGCGTTCAAACTGTTTCTTTCTCCATTCAGCCTCATTAATAGTTAGGACAGTGGGAGACTCTTACTACCTTCTTGCCCACCATTTAGGCAAGAGCATTCACCATCCCCAGCTCATGGGGGCCCTTTTCCTTTCTCTTATAGAAAGGTATATCTCAGCATCCTCTGCTTGTGACCACAAACTGTCGGGATCTGGGATTTCATTTTACCAACGTGATACTAGCAAGTTAGCCTGTCACTGTTGTATGGATGCTGGCAGAAGACAATACTGAGTCAGAGACAAAGGACTTTATTTCTCATGGCACAGCAAGCCTGATAAGCATCAGCACGTTGGCATCAGTTCCTCTTGCCCCCGAAGTCCCATATGAGGCCATGGGTCTGAATGAATGCCTGCACATGCAGTGGTGGGTTGTATCACAGCTAAGGGATATGGAGCTTGTTTTTGTAATAAGCAGTAAATAAGAGTGCTCCCTGTCCCAGAGAGAGATGCTAACTCTTCCCTCAAGATTGCTTTTCTGCAAACATAAACCTGAGAAATGGCCTAGGTAAAGAGTGGCCACGATCTTGTGTTCTTGGCATACCCTGTGAAATCTGGAGGGGCAAGAGAGAGCCAAGGAGGATTGTCTCTCCCAACACAAACACAAGACATATGAATGTTACTAATAGTTCTATTTGGTAAATTTTTTTTTTTCTATTTGGTAAATTTTTAAAGTAAAAAACCCCATGTTTCCAAACAGACCTCAAAACTAACTACAAGTGTTGGGACAGTTTAAATGTGTGGGAGTTTGTAGTCTACAGAGTTCTTTTACATATGTTTTTTGAATTGAGTCCTAATGCTTCTCTGTGAGGGGGGCATGGCAGATATTTTTGTCTTCATTGTGTAGATGAAAACAGAGATCCAGAGAGGATGACTTTGCCAGGTTGTACTGTTAGTAAGTGGTGAGGCTGGGCTGATCTCTCTTCTTTCTGCAAATCTGTTTTGTCACACTTCTTGGAAGTTGTTTCTCTCTTTGACATCACCATACCACTGTCCTCACTTCATGTCAAGCAGAGTGTTTAACAGATAGCAGATGCAGAAGTAGATTTACTCTGTAGCCTATCTACTGGACCCCCTGAGTCAAAGGAAATAAAAAAGAACCCTACATTTTGGAGAGAAGCATGTTTTGCCCCTTATGTTTTAGGTTGGTAGTAATTGCTTATGGAAGCTGACCTAGGGATGGCTAGTCACTGGAAAGCAACTGTTCTTCTGAGTTGTAGGGAGGGAGGGACTGACAGGCAGAAATGTCTGGGCTCTACTGGGTAGCTGGGCTTCTGCTATCAAGTCTTTGTGTATGATGTGAAAAGGCTTATGTGGTTCTATGGAAGAATGAGATTTTTCATTGTGTTTAAAAGCTAATGTATTATAATCACTTCTTTACTTGCAAAATAATTTGTGTGATGAGGATAGCTTCCAGATAGGCTCTTAACTCCATTCTTGTATACTGGTTAGTTCATTATAATAAGCTCAGTGAGTTCATATTCAGCAGGTTAATCATTACAGGGTTAATGAGCAAACTTAGACTCCTGTAACAGTCATAGTTTGTAGGTTCTTACTGATCATAAGTAGCCCATGGTGTAGTTTGTAATAGCAGTAGTCTATACTTTCTAGTAGCAAAAGTAGTCTTAGGGTCAGAAGGTAACAGACTTGGAAGAGAACTCTTACTACAAAATTTTCCTTTTATTTTTTTTATTTTTTTTTTTTTATTTATGATAGTCACAGAGAGAGAGAGAGAGGCAGAGACATAGGCAGAGGGAGAAGCAGGCTCCATGCACCAGGAGCCCAATGTGGGACTCGATCCCGGGTCTCCAGGATCACGCCCTGGGCCAAAGGCAGGCGCCAAACCGCTGCGCCACCCAGGGATCCCCCAAAATTTTCTATATTATAGGAAAGCTCTGCTCTTTTAAAATAGAAACTCAAACTACAGAATAAGCATAGATTTCATTTAAATTTATAACTGGTTGAATATTTGCTTACCTTTCTCATCTATCTAAATGAAGATTAACGATCAGCCTGATGTCTTACTTCCTCAAATCACTAATTTTTTTTTTTTTTTTTTTTTTTTAAGTAAACCCTAACCCCAATGTGGGATTCAGATTCACAGCGCCTGGCACTCCTGGGTGGCTCAGTCAGTTAGATATGGGACTCTTGCTTTTGGCTCACGTCATGATGTCAGGATTAAGGTCAAGCTCTGTGTGGAGCTCTATGTTCAGTGGGCGTATGCTTTGATTCTCTCTCTCCCTCTGCCTCCCCCTCCTTCTCCCTCCGCTGGCTTGCGTGTGCTCACGTGCTCTCTCTAAAATAAACAAATAACGCCCCCCAAAACCCCAAAAACAAAACTCATAACCCCAGGATCAAGAGTTGCATATTCTACTGACTGAGCCAGCCAGATGCCTCAATGTGTCAAGGGTTTTTTAATCCCAATTCTCTCATTAATTGCTTGAAACTTTTGGTCTTTGGGTTTTTAAAAAAGGTTTTATTTATTTATTTTTAAGGGAAAGAGAGGGAGAGAGCAAGCCCAAGCAGGGGGGCGTGGGTGGTGAGAAAGAGGAATAGACTCCCTGCCAAGCAGGGAGCCTGAGCCAGGGCTTGATCCCAGCACCCTGAGATCATGACCTGAGCTAAAGGCAGATGCTTAACTAAGTGAGCCACCCAGGTGCCCCATAGTCTTTGGTTTTAACTTAATTTTAACCATGCTTTATTATGGCCATTTGAATTATATGGTAATTTAAAAATTCTCATTTCTTTTTCTATTTTTCCTTTAGTTGGGATGAGACTCACTTTGGAAAAATGGGAAGCTATTATATCAACCGCACCTTTTTCTTTGATGTGCACCCACCTCTGGGAAAGGTGAGCAATGTGGTTACTGACCACTCTCTTCAAAGTGTTGGAACAAAGTCTCAATTTTGTATTTAAAATCTTGGCTTGTGGAAGGAAATCCGTGACATTCCAGGCCAGCTGCTTACATGGAAAATCTTTGATATTTTGAGTTCTCTGGGCTCAGAAATGGAGAGGGAGTCCATCAACCAGTGGATACATATATAAAATATGGTATATCCATATGATGGAATATTATTCAGTCATAAAAAAGGAATGAAGTGTTGCTGCATGTTATAACATGGATGAGTCTTACAAACTTTATGCTGAGCAAAAGATGTCAGACACAAAAGGCCATATAGTGTATGATTCCATTTATATGAAATATTCAGAATAGGCAAACCCATAGAAACAGAAACTAGATTAGTAGTGGCTGGCGTCTGGTGGGGACAGAGCACTGGGGACTGACTGCAAATGAGTGTGGAATTTCTTTTGGGGTGATAAAATATTCTGGAGTTAGAGGTGATAGTTGCACAACCTTATGAATATAATAAAATCCACTGAATTGTACACTTTAAAGTGATGAATATTATGGTATATGAATTTTATCTCAATTCAAAAAAGTAAAAAGTGGAGAGAAGGAATATGTTACATAAAGTAGAGATTGCTGAGAGGAGCTGACTGTCTCCAGGGGAGCAAAACTCCTTTCCCCCTCCCCACTCTCAGCATGCATTTTCTTTGACCTGTACCTCTCACATGTTTTACAATTAGAAATCCCACAGTGAGAATTCATTTTACTTCTCTAAAAACTACCTCTGAGAAGGCTAATGAATCAGCCCTTTCTTCTTAACTAGGGGCTAAGATCTTTGGCACCAAGGGGACAGGAACTGGTCTTCTAGGAAGTAAGGGAGTGGTCTTGGAGCATGGAGGACTTGGGGATGAAGGCAGCAGTTAGGGGAGGTAGGCATGGTGGTCTGTGACAGGTGGGCTTAGGGGCACAAGAGCATTGGGTAGGGACCAGAGAGGGGTGGAGAGAGAGATGGGATAGTGATCTATTTCACAATTAGCCCTGGGCCCAGAGCTGAAGTAGAAAATATTATGCTTCTTCCTATCTCTTCTATAAGATAATAGCAATAAAAATCAGAACACTTGAAAACAATCTGTTCTAGTCCCTTTCAGTGCATCATCTTATGTAATCCTTAGAATAACCTATGAAGTAGGTACCCTTGTATCCCCATTTTACCAATGGGGAAACTGGGGCACCGAGAGGACAAGAAGTTTGCCATCGAGAAGAAAACTAGTAAGTGGCAGTCAAGGTTCAAGCTGACTTAACTTCTACTCTCTTGACCCTTATAGTGCACCGCACCATGATACTTACCTTGCCCCATTACTTGGATGACATCTGTTGCCGCTGTAGGATTAAACAATAGAGTGTGTGGAATGTTTGCACTGGGCTGGCCTGGGAACCAGACCCTCTGGTGGACAAGATTTTTTTTTTTTCCTAGGAAACCCAGCCCAATCTTTCAGCTGGGGACTGCCGGTCTGTTTTTGGAGTCCCTTAGTACTCACACAGTGAAGACATGCATGTGGAACAGTGGCTGATTTGTTGTGACTTAAGCCTTCCCTGGCTCATATCTGGTCCCTGTGGGCCGGGGGTAATGTGGGGCTACTTTCTAAGGCTCCCCTGGAGGAGTTTGGTCTGTGTGCCCCCCTAATTTATATCTTGATGGTCCTGTGCTCTACCTGGTTGAATGGGAGTGATGAACACAATAGCTTTTGTAGGTTCTTTTTTTTTTTTTTTAAGATTTTATTTATTTATTCATGAGACACACACACACACACACACACACACACACACACACACACACACAGAAGCAAGCTCCATGCAGGGAGCACGACGCGGGACTCGATCCCGGGACTCCAGGATCACACCATGGGCTGAAGGCGGCACTAAACCGCTGAGCCACCCAGGCTGCCCTCTTTTTCGTAGGTTCTAAGGCCAAGCTAGTCAGAGAACCAGAAAGTTCCTTGAAGTTGCAAATGGCACATTTTCTCCTGCGTACTGAGGCCGCTAGCTGCCCCTGCATGCTGGCCCCCAGTCCTGAAGGAAATAGAAGTGCTTGCACAGAGTAAAACATTTCATCAGCACAGAAGGAAGTTAGAAGTCAAAAGCTACTTCTCCCCACATTTCTATTAGTTCTATTAGTTTTCTATTAATTTCTTATATATGTTATCTTAGAAATTTGGGGTGCCTGGGTGGCTCAGTTGCTTGAGTGTCTACCTTCAGCTCAGGTCATGATCTCAGTTCTGGGATCCAGTCCTACATTGGGCTCCCTGCTCAGCCAGGAGCCTGGTTTTCCCTCTCCCTCTCCCTGCCGCTGTCCCTGCTTGTGCGTTCTCTGTCTCTCTCTGTCAAACAAATAAATAAATCTTTAAAAAAATTCTTTATACAGACATAAGTGTGTGTATATTTATAGATGTGCACTTGAAAGACTTTATATACAAATAGGACCAGACTAAAACTGTTCAGCAACTTATATTTTGTTTTATTTATTTTATTTTAAACATTTTATTTATTTTAGAGAGAGTGAGAGAGAGAGAGCATGAGCAGGGGTAGGGGCAGAGGAAGAAGCAGACTCCCCGCTGAGTGGGGAGCCTGATGTGGGGCTTGACCCTGGGACTCCAGGATCATGACCTGAACCAATGGCAGTCGCTTAATTGACTGAGCCACCCAGGTGCCGCAACAACTTATATTTTAAACATGATATATCTTAACTTTTTTCCACATTAGCACATAAAAATATACTCCATCAAAAAAATCTATTTTATTTATGATTTTTTTAAATTGCATATAGTTAACACACAATATTACATTAGTTTCAGGTATACAACATGGTGATTTGACAAGTTTATGCATTATGCTTTGCTCACCCCAAGTGTAGCTGCCATCTGTCCTGTTATATTGCTATTACGATATCATTGACTGTAGCCCTTATGCTGTGCTTTTTATTTCCGTGACTTACTCATTCCATAAATGGAAGTCTGTCTCCTACTCCCCTTTCCCTCTAGCAACTACAGTTTCTACTCAGTATTTATAGTTCTGATTCTGTTTTTGTTTGTTCATGTTTTTTAAGGTTCCATTTATGAGTAGAATCATATGGTGTTTGTCTTTCTCAGTCTGGCTAGCATAATACCCTCTAGGTCCATCCGTGCTATCTTAAATGGCATGATCTCATTCTTTTTTATGACCGTTGTACTCCATTCTTTTTAATGGCTGTATATTATTCCAGTATAAAGATGTGCCATGCATTATTTTGCCCATCTTCAATTGGTGGACATTTATGTTATTTCCAGTTTTCAGCCATTACAAAGGATTTTGTAGTGAACATCGTTGTGTATTTATCCTTTCATAGTTGTGCAGATGTATCTAAAAAGTTTTAGCAGCTAAAGAGTCAAAGGATATACACATTTAAATTTGTGTTAGAGATTGATGTTTTTCTGCAAAAATACTGTAGTAGTATATACCCCCATCAGCAGGGTATGAGGGTTCTTGCTTCCCCCACACCATTACCAGCAATGGTGTGATGATACTTTTAAAACTTTGCCAATTTGAGGGACACCTTGGGTGGCTCAGTGGTTGAGTGTCTGCCTTTGGCTCAGATAGTGATCCTGGGGTCCTGGGATTGAATACTGCATCAAGCTCCCTGTGGGGATACTGCCTCTCCCTCTGCCTCTCTCTCTGTGTCTCTCATAATAAAAATAAGATCTTAAAAAACTTTGCCAATTTGAGAATGAAAAATGGTGTGTCACTGTATTCATTTGCATGTCTTTACGAGTTGAGCCGAACATTTTCTTCATATATTTATTGGCCATTATTATTTTGTTTTCTCTGAATTTGCCCATTGTTCTAGTAGGTTCTTTTTCTTATTGATTTGAACAAATTGGTTAGGAAATTAGCTCAGGGCTACTTTTAACCTTAAGGGAACTGAATTTCGAGGGCCTGGTAAGGGCTCAGCATAGTACCAGGTGTTTGACCTATTGCACTCTCTAATCTTCACACCCACACCCTACTCCCTGAAAAGAGAGGTTTTATTACTTGTAGCTCAGACATATTAAATATTATCTGCAATCAGAAAGCTGAGATGCAAACTGTTACTGCATTTCTTCATTCTACCAGACCAGCTAAGCAGTCTGGAAATTTATACCAGCACCAGGTGAATTTGTCCTCTGAGATCCCAGGTGGGAAGGGGCGTTTGATTGTCACCTGTCAGTTTTTGTTCATTTAGGTATTTGGATGGCCGTCTTTTTAATACCTTCTCTTATTTTTTATTTTATTTTATTTTTTAAGATTTTATTAATTTACTCACGAGAGACACACAGAGAGAGAGAGAGAGAGGGAGGGAGAGTCAGAGACACAGGCAGAGGGAGAAGCAGGCCCCATGCAGGGAGCCTGACGTGGGACCCGATCCCGGGCCTCCAGGATCACACCCCGGGCCGAAGGCAGCGCTAAACCGCCGAGCCATCCAGGCTGCCCAATACCTTCTCTTATTTATGTTAAATTAGTTACATTAATTTCTGAGCCCTAGGGTTTTGTTTTTGTTTGTTTTGTTTTGTTTTTTTTAACAAGGCTTTATAATCATTTACTGTTGAATTTTGGCCTCTATACCTTGACATGGAACTATAGAGGGTGACTTGGGTTAGAGCTACTTATAATAAAAAGTGAGCTGGTTAGTGGTCCAAACCCAAGCCCCCACAAGCAATGTTGCAGGGAGAGACTTTCTTTTTTTTTTTTTTTTTTAATTTTTATTTATTTATGATAGTCACACACAGAGAGAGAGAGAGGCAGAGACACAGGCAGAGGGAGAAGCAGGCTCCATGCACCAGGAGCCCGACGTGGGGATCGATCCAGGGTCTCCTGGATCGGGCCCTGGGCCAAAGGCAGGCGCCAAACTGCTGTGCCACCCAGGGACCCCGAGACTTTCTTAATACAGCCAGTATATCCTGTCCCTCCACACAGCCTAACTGGAGTACAGGGGTCTGGCTAGGGCAGCCTGGGGCTGTTAAAATGCTTGGTAATTGCTGACAATTTATATGGCTTAAGAGCTCTGATTGCTTGTGTGGAAATGAGGCTTTTACAACTGTTGAAAGATAGAAATGAAGAAGCTGATCTTCTTGAACATTTTGAAGGATTCACAAATCTCAGTCTTAGTGTAATAGTTGATTTGTTCTTGTTTGGAATGTGCCAAGGTTGCCCTCCTTTGAAACATTAGAAATAGGAGAAATAGGTTTCTGGCCTTTGTTATTTTTTCTGCTGGGACTTTTCTCCTCTGGGGAAAAGTGTCTGTCTTAGCATCCTTCCCTTGCTGCCCCCCGTCTTTCTTCCCTTCTGCCTATTGGTGGTGTGTAACTCCTTGGCCACTTTTCTCCCGCCTCATTCTGACTTGGAACCCATCTTCCTTTCAGTAGGTCAGGAATCAGCCCCTGCCCATGGCCTCCCCCATGAGCTTTCGTGTTTTATTTCATAGCAAATGAAAGACTAAACGAGAGAGCCCTTCCTGACTCTGCCCTTCAAATTGTGGGATTTTTTTTTTCTTCCTAAATGTTCAATTTGCACTATTCCCAAGAACTTGGCCTTAACACAAGAGAGGATTTGTTTCAAGCAAAATACTCTGTAGACAAAAGATTCTTTGCTCTGCAACAGCTGCAGGAGAAAATGTCACATTGGCAACTCCTATGGACAGTTGTCAAGGGAAGCCAAAGTCTGGGTGCAGCTGGAGGGAAGTTCAGGGGACAGAGGAATCTTCATATCTCATAATATTTTTGTTTGTTCTTCTCTCCTCAGATGCTGATAGGTCTTGCTGGCTACCTGAGTGGGTATGATGGTACTTTTTTGTTCCAGAAGCCTGGGGACAAATATGAACATCACAACTACATGGGAATGAGAGGAGTAAGGCTTCCTGACTTGCTCTAGACTGAACCCTGGGGCCACACTGTCAGAATTTAGACCTGGAGTGTTGACAGGTGTAGACAGAGGGACTTTGGGTGGTAGCGGGAGAGGAGTATTAATGGGCCTATATCCTGTAATAGAGATTCGGGTGTAGAGATTCAGAACTGGAATGGGTAAGAAGGGGAGAGGAAGCTGCAAATAATACAGAGATTGCATAGGTAGGAATAAGCACACACTGTCACCTGTTGCCCAGCCCATGTGAGGCTTCAGCCTTCAGGTTGGAGAATAAATCTAGGACCCAGGCAGCCAGGAGTCTTCTGCAGCCTAGACATTGGGTTCAGCACATTGGCAAGCTACATGTCTTTCCTCTCCATGGCCACGATTACTGGAATGTTGCCTACCTCTGAGGGCCTTTCTTAAGCATCCCATACTCCTGACATCAGGTCTAGGTCTCTGCTTCTTTCCCCATGAAGGTTTCAGGCACCCAAAAGGGATTTTCCAGTCTTGTAGAGGAGATTACATGTTTGCCCACGTCCCAGCCTTGATAGAGCATCAACAGGCCTAAATACCCCAACTCTGTAGGGACCCCTTAACTGTAGCAAAATGAAAAGCTCAAAATCTGACTTTGGACATAGAATTCTCAGAGCAGGTTGCATTTATTAACAGGCTCCTTTTCTTGAGGAGCTCAAAGTACATTAGATAAATGCTGTGTGCTTACTTGAGCTAATCATTGGATGATTTGCATGGTCTATCATACTGTATTAAACAGGGATTACCCCTACCCAGGAGTTGATATTCTTAAGTGGTTCTGTGTCTTCCTAATGACTTTTAAACATCATGTAGCATACATAATTGGATAGAGGCCTGACTCACTGTGGGCTTGTTGTGCAAATTGAGAAGCCCAAATATAACAGCCTTGTTCTATTTCATGCTAGGACACATTGCTTTCTATTGACAAAAAGTGACAACCTAAATATGAGAATTGCCATTTCCCTGGGCATGTCTATTTATTTTTGATGGACAGGGTAAAGAAGTGGAGAGAGAGCTGGTTCCAAACAAAACAAAACAAAAAACAACTCAATGTCAGGTAGTTTTTTTTCCCCCAGAATCAAAATGCAACTTGTTAACTTCAAGAGTGATTTCTGGTGTGACTGAAGAAAAGAGCCAAGGGAGAAATAACAGAAATAACATTGTAATTCTATAGAATATTAAACACATAAGAGAGATCTTTTTCTACTTGTACCCACAGTTTTGTAATAGAAGCTAATGTTTATTGAGCACTTTGTATGTGCTAATAAAACTAGCTCATTTAATCTCTAGAGAAAACTGAGGTAGGAACTTTAGTTTTTCACGTGTCATGGATGGGGAGGCTGAGATTCAGAGATGTACTAGTTCAAGGTCACAGCTAGTGGTAGATGGAGCAGTCCAACCTCAGAGTTCCCAAATTGAAATCACTGTGCTATCCTGCACATACCTCCTTGGCTGAACTTTGTTGACTTCATGTCAGTGATTGAGGTGGTGCTCAATGGGGACCTAAATGTGGCTTGATTTGACGATTCACTGTCACACCATCCCTTTCTTATTTATAGATATTCCAAGTGATTTCAGGTCACTGAGTCATGCCTGCGTCCAGATCCTCCATTTTAAACATTAGTTTGAACCAAGTCAAGTAGGTCTCTGATGCTTAGCTTAGCTGGCTGTTTGACTGTGTCTCTTTTCCTTCCATAGTTCTGTGCTTTCCTTGGTTCCTTGCTGGTCCCATTTGCCTATCTCACTGTGTTGGAGCTGTCTAAGTCCTTCCCAGCAGCACTACTCACCGCTGCCCTCCTCACCTTTGGTAAGTTGTCTTATACCATGTTTCTTAGGGAATTGACTGCCACATTATGAGTGTAGTTGGAAATCAGTACATTTAAGGATCCTATCCATAGACCCAAGTCTTAAGTACCTTTAAGATTGGGTAAATGTATTATAAATCTTAGTTTCTTCACCAGTGATTTTACATATAAAAATAGTTCCCTGCAGCAAACCTTTATATTATTAGAGGGGAGTGCTCACATACATAATCATAATCCCAAGGAATGATTGTCTCCAAGTTATCCACATTTAAGTTTGGTGTGACTAAAAAGACCAACTTTTGTGTGTGCATGTGTGCATATATTTGAAGGAGGCTTACAATTCTAATTCTGCTTCTCTCATGTTACTATCAAGATCTCTCGGGTTACTAGAAATTTGTACTTCTTAAACTGATTTCAACTGAATGCAAGGACAGATGTCTCAGAAGTAGCTGGGTGGCAGGAAATAGCAAAGTGGGAAATGGGAACTTAAATCTCTGTGGATAATTCCCACACATAAATGAGAGTTGATCTGTAGAAATTGATCCTATGCTATTCTTGTTTTATGAAAGTAAATCCATTATCTCATTGAACTTAACATTTAAAGAAGTCCAGGCCAAGTTATGTGGGTATTTCATGGGTGATTCTGGCTTTATTTTGACAGATTTGCAAGATTAGAGGGCCTCCTTAGAGGATTGGTGGCTTTTTCCTTGTGTCTTTAATTTCCCTTTTCAGTTATTCATCACCTGCATTTCTCTTTTCATTCTACAACTTTTTTCCAAGCATCTCCTCTGTGCCAGGCTACTTTTTTGGGCCTCCAAGGATATGCTGATGAGACCCTGTGCTGTCATGTCACTTACCTGCTAGTGGGGCAGATGATAAATAAGCAAGTAAATTTTAAGTCTGAAATGTAACAATGTAAACCATAGTACAGTGTAGAAAATAGAGAAGAGTAAGGGAGAAAGTAATGGGGAGGGATTCTCCTGTAGGTAGGGTGGCCTTGAGCAAGACTTGAATGAAGCAGATTAAGCCATGCAGAGAAGTGAGCAAAGGATGTGAAGGCAGAGGGAACAGCATGTGCAGTGATCCTGATACAAGGCCCCATTTGGTGGATTCAGGAAACAGCAAGGAGGCCAAGTGTGGGCAGAGTGGAGTGTGTGAGGCAGAGGGTTTTGGGAGATGAGGTTGCATAGGGAGGGAGACCATGCCGGCTTTGACAGCTGTCTTGAGGACTTGGTTAGTCTAAGTGAGATGGCAAGACATTGGAGGCTTCAAGAAGGGACTTGATGTAATGCAATGTTGTTTTAAGAACAATCACTTCGGTGCCTGTGCGGAGAACTAGCTCCCAACAGGGACTTCATGTTAGACGTTAAGACTCTATCCTAGGTATAGGAAGTCTGTGGCTACCTAAGCAGGGTGGTAGGACTCCCTTTTTGATGGTGGAAATGAAGAGCCCTCGTCTCGGGACTGCTCCATCTGATTGAATGACGTGAGCCTCTCTCGGGTCATGGGCCTGAAAGCAGTGTGAGTTTTCTATCCCTGGACTTGGGTGTACCCCAAAGCTATGGTGGCCTTCCACCTCCCTGATAGCTCAGTGGCTCATCTGGTCTTGACCACATAAATGCTTACATGCAGTTAAGTATAAGGGACACTATTTCTTATTGTCAGGGTGTTTGGTTCTTGGGGGGCCCATCTCTGATTCTACTTTTTGACCACTGAGCTCATGTTTTTCAGATACAGGATGCCTCACTCTGTCCCAGTATATCCTCCTTGACCCCATCCTGATGTTCTTCATCATGGCTGCCATGCTGAGCATGGTCAAGTACAACTCCTGTGCCAACAGGTCAGAAACACTATCTTTGTGGGACTGGGCATTGGGGGTCAGAAGCTGTGGCAACTCCAGAGTTTCTGTAATAGTCAGGGACAGGATGGGTGCCTAGAGGACTTGTCTTGAAGCTACATTTAAGGCAAGCATACTTTTTTTTAAAACTTAGATTGCCCATTTTAGATCATAAAAATAGATTTTATTTATTTGTTTTAGAGAGAGAGTGCACATGTGGGCGGGTGAACAGGTAGAGGGGCAGAGGCAGAGTGAGAGAGAGAATCCCAAGCAGGCTTTATGCTCAGCGCAGGCACAACATAAAGCTTGATCCCGTGACCCTGACATCATGACCTCAGCCAAAATCAAGAGTTGTATGCTTAACCAACTGAGCCACCCAGGCACCCCATGAAAAATAGATTTTGTTATGTTTTCTGGGGATACCTTTATTTTTGTTTTACATAAGATAAGAAAATGTCAATTATCTTTTTAAAGAATATTATAATGGATGGACTTGGGTAGGGGTTTGTGGAGATTATGGGGGCTTCCTAATGCTTTCCCCCAACCCCACCATCTTCTGAGCCACCCCTTGGCACCAGTGCTGGTTAGGGATCCCAGGATAAGTTTATTCTTCGCCCTCTCTGTCCTAGAGGAGGAGAGAACCACAACAGGAACTGCCCTCATTTCCTGATGATGGGAATAATGTATATAAAGTTTGGCTTAAGGGCAGCCTGGGTAGCTCAGCAGTTTAGAGCTACCTTCTGCCCAGGGTGTGATCCTGGGGACCCGGGGTCGAGTCCCACGTCGGGCTCCCTGCATGGAGCCTGCTTCTCCCTCTGCCTGTGTCTCTACCACTCTGTCTCTCTGTTTCTCATGAATAAATAAATAAAATCTTAAAAAAAAAAAAAGTTTGTCTTAAGTGGTCCATTCTAGTCAAGAGGATCTCTACAAGCCCTGGTCAGTTTTAAAGCTATTCTGGAGGCCCTGGTCTTTTTCCAGAATAGTCTTTTTCAAATCATCCTTTTGCTTCTGAGAGAGTAGAGTAAGTCATTCATTCTATTCAAACCGAAAGAGCTGGCTCCGCTTAGGCTTTTCTAGGAGTCAGCCTGGTTTCACCACAGCCAGGCTTATTAAATTACATTAAGCTAATAAAGCTGGACCCAGTGACTACCATCTCTCTCTGGCTTTGGGTGATTGTCTACTTCTACTACATCCACTTCCACCTGCCACTTCTTGAGTACATAACTATGTGCCCGGTACTGTGCTAGGAGCCAGAGGTACAGAGGAACATAAGTCTCATAGTTAAGGAGCCTTCACTCTGGCAGGGGACGCAGCCAGCCAATGAGAAAATTGCAGCACCAAGAACTGGGTGCTGTAAGTATAGCAAACCTTGGAACCGACTGCCAGCGTTTGGACCATGCTCCACCACTTGCTAACTGTACTGCTACCCTCTCTGTACCTTGGTTTCCTCTTGTGTGAGAAAAGGATAATAATAGGACCTACCTCCATGGGGTCATAGTGAAGGTTAAAGAGTTTATATGTGTAAAGTGCTCAGAACAGCTCCTGACACATAGTAAGCACTCAATAATTGCTTCTTTTACAAGGTCCACAGGTGACCCCAGGAGAGGGCTGACTTAATCTGATAGTTTCTCTGGATTTTCCTTTTCCTTCCACTTGATTGGTCACTACTGAAGAATAAACCTCTTGCTTACTTTGAACCCTGTACTTAGCCAGGAAGGCTACAGCCCCTTCCCACCCCTCCCCCCCCCAAAAAATAACCTCCTCACTCACACTGCTTCCTGTAATTTTGGGAGTTTCAGAGACCATATCCTCCTTAGAGCCACACCATGGTCTCCTAAAGTTAGGAGCTCTCAAGAATGAGGGCAGTGAATTGAACACCAATAAAAAATAAATAAAAAAAAAAAAAAGAGGGCAGGCACAGCTTCTCAGGGTCATAGAACCTCTGCCTTTCCCCACTGCTGCTCTTGTTTTTGAGTTTGGTTCCAGCTGCCAAACTGAACTCTGTTGTCTTGTTGGTTTACAGGCCCTTCTCTGCCCCCTGGTGGTTCTGGCTCAGCCTGACTGGCATTAATCTGGCTGGTGCTTTAGGGGTCAAGTTTGTTGGCCTCTTTATCATCCTGCAAGTGGGGTGGAACACCATTTCAGACCTTTGGCACCTGTTTGGAGACCTCAGTCTTTCAGTGGTGAGAACCGAAGTGCTTGTAGAAATGTCTTTGCTCCCTGGTATTGCTCAGCAGAGCCAGTAGCCCTTCTCTGCCTCTGCTGCAGGTGGTGGAGTGGCTATATTCTGGGCCCGAGGTAGGCTGGATCTGGCCATTTTCTGTAGGCAGCATGACAGCAGAAAGTAGGCCAGGCTCAGCAGCTAGAGAATTTAAAGGGAGAGGAAGAACTAACATCCTTGAAATTTTCTTTTGGCATTTGTTTCTGTGATATTTTTTAAACGCTCTACAAACTACCCAGTCAGGGGAGTCTGTCCATCTGGGCTCATGCTAAATATATGGCAGACACTGACTGCATGGGACCTTAGGTAAAATGGGTAGATGACTTTCTGAACTCCCAATTTTCTTTCTCTGACCCAGAGTCTCCAGATTTAGAGACCAGTAAGGGCCTTTATTAAAGTATTATTTACTAGGAGCTGATTTTATGCCAGGCACTGTGCAAAATGCTTCACCTCCACTGTCTCATTTACCTCTCCTAACAGTCCTGTGAGATAGGTAGTTATTACCTTCTCTTTACAAATGAGGAAGTCCAGACCTAGAGAGGTAGTAATAGGTCCAAGACCATACAAGTTGTAAAAGGTAGATGTAGGATTTGGACTTAGAGGAGGCTGACGCTAGACCTAAACTACTTTGCTACAGTGCTTCTCCATCACCTCTGAACCAAAGTCTTGATAAGTTCATTTATTCGCTCAGAAAATATAGACAGACTACCCTTTAAGTGTGAAACGTGGAATATGTAGATGAAGAAAATAAGAATTCTTGCCTTCCAGAGATAATAGAGAGACAGAAATAAGTAAACAGGCGATTGCAGTCCAATCAAAAAGTGCTGTGAGGGCATGAGCCCAGGTTTAAGGGTCCAGGAAGGCTTCTGGGAGGAAGCTGAGTCCTGAAATCCAGATGAGGACCACTTAAGCATGTGATGGGTAGAGCTGGCACAGTACAGGAAGCGTGGGGACCATGCAGGAGCTCAGTGTGACTGGGATATAGAGGGGACTGATGAATGATGAGGCTGAAGATGCAGGGATGGTCAGGGGTCCTGGGTGAGGGCCTGCACAGGCAGCAGAGGGCTGGCACATGTTGGACCTTCTGTAGTGCCTGGGTGGTGGAATGTTAGGGAAACACTAGGGTTTCCACATATTCTTTCTTGTTGGCTGTTAGCTTTTTAATTTTTGATGATTTTGACTTATACATAAAAAGTTACATGTAATGCACATCTAAGGTATAAGAATAAAGCCCCAATTATGCTCAACACTCCGCACTGGCTCTGTTTGCAGGTGACTGTGGGAAAGCACCTGACTGCTCGCATACTGTGCCTCATAGCACTGCCCCTGACTCTCTACACGGCCACTTATGCCATTCACTTCATGGTGCTGAACAAAAGGTACAGCAAAGCCTTTCCAGCCTCTTGCCTCTGGTCTTCCTCTTGCCTCTCAACCCCCCAGGTGGGCCATGTGATTCCTGGGTCTGTGGTTGGGATGTTAGAGGGACCTGATGGGTTTTATCTGTTTGTTTCCTCCTATGTTCTATCTTTTGGGTATCTAAAGGGCTCAGAAAAGCCAGCCCCCTGGCCTGAAGGAAGAGGAGAATTTCCTAATAGCCAGACTGCCCCTTATCCTTAAACAGAGTCTCTGTGCTTAGCAGAGGTGGGCCAGAATAAGGTGTGCACTTGGAGGAGGGTAATGATCTCAGTAACATTAACTGCAGATCCCACTTAACAAGTAGCTATCAAATGTCAGCATTTTATACATATTATCTCACTTAATTACTATGAGTTTTTAGTTCTTTTGATTTTTTTAAATCCCCAATTTATAAATGAGGAATTGAGGCAAAACAAAGTTAGGTACTTCTGAAGGTCACCTAGTTAATAAGTGGCTGAGTTGAGATTTGGACCCCCAATTCTCCAACTCTGTCACCTGTGTCTGTCCCATGATACTACACTGCCACTACCATTGTACTTCTTTTAAACTAGTTGTGCAGGGCTCTTCCCAAGGCTCCCAGGAAATTGGAATTTCTCTCCATGAGCTTGTCTCTCTTCTGCTCCTTTCCCCACAGTGGTCCTGGCGATGGCTTCTTCAGTTCTGCCTTCCAGGCCCGGCTTTCAGGCAACAACCTTCACAATGCTTCCATCCCCGAACGTGAGTATCTCTTGGCCTTTACGAAGGTAGGTGAATTGGAAAAGACAAGTATGATAGCTTGGGTTATTTTAGCCTGTAGGTGACAAACTAGGAGAAAGATCCAGTTAGATCACATGAAGTGTGGCCCTCAGCCACAAGTTCTTGGACTGTCTGTAAAGAATAACTTCTCCTTTGTGGCTTTGGAAGCATCCAAGTCAGCTGCATGGGAAGGCAACCAGAGAGAATCTGGTGAAAGGACAAGGCCCTCTGATGCTAGTAATCAGTCACCATCATATTCTAACTCACCATTCAGTCACTTTTTTTTTTTTTTTTAAGATTTTACTTATTTATTTGAGAGAGAAAGAGCATAGAGGGAGAGGGAGAAGTAGACTCCCTGCTGAGCAGAGAGCCCAACGTAGGGCTTGACCCCAGGACCCTGGGATCGTGACATGAGCCAAAGGTAGATGCTTAACTGACTGAACCACCCAGGTACCCCTCACATCCAGTCACTTACTCACAGATTATAAGTGAGCACATGTTAGCCACATTAGATGGACGCCCTGCAGAGTAGAGGATCTGGTGTGTGTTAAGTATATAAAGAGCGAACACAGAACTATGTGGATCAAAGTGTGCAAGAGATCATTTCTGCTAAGGGGTTGGAGAGCATCAGAGGTACATAGAGTGAGAGGCTATGGAGTCAGGCCCTGGAAGAATGGGTAGGTTGGGCCCAGATTATGAGGAATTGAAACATTTGAGTGAGGTGTTTGACTTCATTAAACAGGCAGTGGAGACTCAGTGGAGGCCTTTGAGCAGGGAGGAGCTGATGGCAGAATACAGGATGGCTAGGAAGGGGATGGGATTAGAGGCTGGGATAGCTTCTGGAAAGTTGTTCTGAGGACTCAAGCAGGGCATCATGGTAGCAGCCATAGGAGTAGGGCAGATGGGCATGGACAAGGGAGATTGGACCTGGAAAGAGAGGAGGAAAGATGTCACTGAGGACTTGAGTCCAAGTAATTATTTCTTGGAGGCACAACAACACCCTCTAGTCTCTCCAGTGCCTTGCATAGTGCCTAGGTCAAAGGGGACCTACCAAGACTGTGCATAGAATGAGAAATAGGAAAGCAGGTAAAAGAGTTGGTTTAGAGAGACAGATATTGGGTTCTACTGTAGAGAGATTGACCTTGAAATGCTTGGGGATATCCATGCAATGGGCCAGCGGGCTTGCAGCTGATGCTTTCAGAGGAGGAATCAGCCAGCTAAGAGGGAACATGATACTGTGGCAGTGGCTGTGATCTTTAAGGAACCTGTAGAAAGAGAATGAGAACAAGGCTGAGGTCAGGTAACTGGGGAGTATAGAAGAATGCGGATTAGGAAAGAAGGCTGCAGAGGACAGTCCATGAGGGAGTGTGGGTTGAGAAGGGGGAACAGAGCATTTCCAGAAGCAAAGGTGGTCAGCAGTGTACAGGGTTGCATATGCTAGCCTTCATGTGAATGTAGAAAAATGGAGCTATGGCATTTAGCAAATTCCTTCTCATGATTTAAAGGCGTAGCTCAGCTGTGATCTCTTCCATCAAGCCAGCCTCTCCTTACTCTTGCATGAGAATTCATCCTACTCTCTTCCAGACTCGCATCACATCACATGTTGTCACCCCTTTGCTGGAGCATTTGCCCATTGTCCTGTGCTCATGGGTGTGTGCAACTATCTTTCCCAAGACTGGGCTCTCCCAGGGCCACAGCCAGACCTCCTCTATCTTTGGATCCACCATGTAATTGGTAGGATCTGTTGACCAAATGAACGAGCAAAGGAAGACCTGGGTAGCCTATCACTGATGGAGCGAGACCTATCTCAGTGGGCTGGGGAATGGCAGACAGGCAGGTTACAGGGAACTGAGAAGAGGGACATTAAGGAGGGAAAGAGACTTTGTAGTTATCTAGGGCCGACAGGGTGGGTATTCTTGGGTAAACTCTTTATTCTTTTTTTCTTTAATTCAGAATTAAAAAAATAAAACCCAAACACCATTGAACAGTTATTTTATATAGTATTGGATTCAAAAAGCACAAGTGGATTTCACAAAAGTGAAATTTATCTTAATGGTGTATCATAAGGTTGTATCTATCTTGAAGAATATTCTAGGTAAGATAGGGAATGCTTTCTTTATTCTGTTTAATGTATATATAGACTTTGAAGGACAAACTGTTTCTAATCTCTTGCTATTATATATAGAGCTTTGATAATACCACTATTAATACCAGCTTCTTCTGAAGTCCTGAGGAAGGAAGGGAGACCCTGTAGTGACCTCCCACTTGAGTTGATGCTGTGGGAGAAGGCACCTCTGTGTCTCGCTTTAGGTGGACCTGGGCCCAGTGCAGTCTGTGAGAGGCTTAGTGAGTCCTGTGGTTCAGAGGCCCCTCCCAGTCCAGGGCAGCCACTAGCCTTGTGCCAGCTCACACCTTCCATTGTCTTCCTTCTCCTAGATCTGGCCTATGGCTCTGTGATCACTGTGAAGAACCTGCGGATGGCCATTGGCTATCTCCACTCCCACAGGCACCTCTACCCCGAGGGCATTGGCGCCCGCCAGCAGCAGGTCAGTGAGCCTCTCGTACTGCAGCAACACCAGGCTATGCCGGGACGGAGCCCACTCTTCTCTTTGTTGCCCTCGTCCTTTACTTGTGCTGTTTTCTCTGCTTGAAACATTCTTCCTCCTGCACCCTCTCCTCTTTCCTTTGGCTAACTCCAGCTTCTTTAGGCTTCAGTGCAAGCATTCCCTCTGATCATCATAACCCACCTGTACTCGATATTGGGGGAGGTGCCTCTTGCATGAGAGACTTGCCTGGCACACTTTGTGAGCCTATGCGGTAACCCTTTTCACACTGAATTGTGAGAACTAACTTCCTCCTGTGTCTTTGCTACTTAATTGCTAGCTCTTGAAAGGCTTGAATGTCCGGCGTGGTGCCTGACACGACATGGATGATGGTCAAGTCTTGTGGCTGCAAACACAGACCTGGAAACCAGACTAGATTATCTGGGTTTGAATCCTGGTTCCTCTGACGTGTGACTTTGAACATGTTACTTGACCTTTTTCTGCTCCAGTATCTTCCTCTTTAAGTTGGGGAAAATAAATGGTGCCTTTCTCCATCATAGAGTTGTTGTGCAGATTAAAAGTATGAGGGTAATACATGTGTTGACTGGGGGATTAACCATAGGTATTACCTGAGTGAGTGAGCAACGGTGTGCCTGTGTCCATGTCTACGCATGCTGGGTGTGGCTGTGATGGACAGTGCCTAAGAGGGAGAAGCTGAATGTTGGAGAGGTTGGAGAGGCCAGGTTGTGCAGAGGCCTTCCATGTTACAGTAAATTTGACTTTGTTCTGTGGATGCTGGTGAGGCATTGAGATTTATTAAGACACGATAAGATGTGATTACATTTTTAGGTTAGAAAGATAACTCCAGCAGAAGGGTGATGGATTGAAAGGAGGGGCAGACTAGAGGCAAGGAACCAGTTAGGAGGCAATAATCATGACAGAGGATGGTGAATAGAAGTAAAGACTGTGGATAGAGGTGAGAATTGATTCAGGAAACACTTTACAGGTCAGTGTCAGGGCCCCATCACTGGTAGCTGGCAGGGGTGAGCTCTATCTAAGGCTGTATGTGTGATAATACTGTTTGACCATAGTCAGAAATGGAGGAAGAATAGCAGCTCTGGAGATGAGAGAGTTTTCTTTGTGTATTTTAGGTTTGGGGCTTATCTCAAGGAGATCTGAGTGGGTAGCATATGGGTGACATGCTACAGTGGGATGGGTGGCATTGCCCAGAAAGGGTGTGCAGAAGGAGGAGAGCCAGCGAAAGAGCCCTAGGGGGTAGCAACACTTAGGCACTGGTAAAGTACTCTGGGGGTGCCAGTAGAAGAGGCTGAGAAGGAGGGCGGGGACAGGGAGGTGGGAAGAGAGCTCAGGGCAGACAGCATCCCCAGGAGGAGGAGGTCTGCAGTCTAGGTGCTGCAAAGGCCTCAGAGAAGGTGAGGGCTAAGAAAGAGGCCTTTAAATGACAGTAAACGGGGCCTCATAACTAATTGGCATCACTTCTAAGAAATGATGAGGCCCCAATTCTCAGCCACCATAACAGAGAGGAGAGGGGAGAAGAGGAGAGGCGAGGCGAGGCGAGGCGAGGCGAGGCGTACAGGCTGCAGGGCAGGCTGTTGTGCTGAGAAGCTTGGAGTCATTGTTTCTCTTCTTGCAAAATGACTGGATTTTTTTGCAAAAAAGTTTTCCTTCTCAAAATTCATCATTATTATGTCCTTATTTACTAGTTTATGTTGATCAGAAAGTTGGCCCAAGGTGTTGGGTTTTAGTATCAGTTTCCCATTCTTGATTCTCCATTTGTCTCTACCACTTAGAACCCACTGAAGAGCTTTTAAAATGTTCTAATGCCTGGGCACCACACAGTGGCTCTAACTTCATTGATCTAGGATGGAGCCCATGCATTGTGCCTTTCTATTTTGTTTTGAAGCTCTCTGTAATGTATAGCCAGGGCAGAAAATCACAGCTAGCCTTTCTGTGGAAAGCTGCAGCTGTCATGCAGAAGGTAGTTACAGACGTGGTGGCCAAGAATGTTTACACTGTGCAAAAGGAGACGAGGACCCTGTTACACTAGTCCTAGTGTTACACACTTAGCAGCCCATGTGTAGAGGTGTGAGGTCATGATGGTGTGTAGGGAGAGCATGTGGGGCCAAGGCATGGAAGAGTCTGGGCTCTCATGGCTGAATCACACTGAGCCTTTTTCAGTGGGTTTCTTCATTTGCCAACCAGGGAATTGGAGTAAGCCACCTCTAGTGGCCCTCACTGCCCTGGCCCTCAGCCTCTTGTCAACAACTTGAAGTGTCCACTTTTAATATTTTTAAACTGTAACATTTATAAAATAAAATTGGAAAACATAGAAAAATAAAAACAAAAGAACAACAAAAAGCCCCCCAAAAAACAAACAAAAAAACACAAAAGCTACATGTAATTCCAGAAGATCAGTGTTTATCCACATAGTTTGATGTACAACATTCTGTTGTTATAGGTTACTAGTGTTTCTAGGAGACCTTGTGTTATAAAAAAAAAATCTGTTGTAAAGACAAATGTTCCAATGGGAGAAAGAGACCATGGACTATATTCATAGTAAGGAAGTCATTTTTCTTATATGAATTTTAAGTGATTTTTGTTTAAAAAAATACACAGAGTACACACACGAGCACCATAAGATCTTAAGATCTTTAAACAAATCTAAGCTAGTGCACTCTGTATACTTTGTATACAGTATACAGCTAGTATACTCTGTATACTGTATACTTTTGTTTAGGAGTATGGACTTAATTTCTCTATGGCTGCCAAAATCAACCTATCTATCTATCTATCATCTATCTATCTATCTATCTATCATTCATTCATTCATTCATTCATTCATTCATTTTTAAGTAGGCTCCATGCCCAGCGTAGATCCCAGTATAGGGCCAAACTCACAACCCTTAGGATCAAGACCTGAGCTAAAACCAAGGGTCTAACACGTAACCAGCTGAGCTACTCAGGCATCCCAGTTTCTTATATATTCTTAATACTGTGATTCCTGATTTTTCTTTCTAAGAAAGTAAAAGTAGCCATAATACATACATAACTTTTTCCCCAAATGCTAATTCTAAATTTCTTTGCAAGTAAATCAGTCATGTTTTGTCCAATTGGAGTTACAAAAACTCACTTTGGATATTTCTGTTGTTTCTGGATATTTATGTTCTTGTTTATATAATTGGCATAATTGTATGTGTTTAGTCTCTATCCTGGGAGCATTGGAGTTGGTTGCCTTGGTTTGAATCCTGTCTCTCCACTGATAGACTATGATGACTTTGAGCAAATTACTAAACCTTAGTGTCCTAAGGTGAGGATAACCATAGTGCCTATGGCATAAAGATAAGACTTGCCCAGTATGTAGAATGGTACATGGTGATAAATGGCAGCCATTTTCAGCATCAGCATTTTATAAGCCTTTTTCTATGCTGGTAAAAAATGCTCAGAAACATTTTCTGTGGCTGTGTAATATTCTCTCCTGTGGATGTATTATTGTGTTAGTGGTTCCTTCTTATTGGACATTTAGACTGTTTCCAAGTTTTTGCTGTTAGATTTGTCACAGCATTACATGCATGTTCACATGCACACACATTTAATTTTTAAAAAATCAGTATCTATAAAACAGTTATGGGCTAAAACTTCAGGCTTCTAGGATGAGATACTTATGGAACTTTTCAGTTTCATATGGCAACATTCCAGAAAATATAACATGAATTTTTCATTTAGAAAGTTTGAGGCATGGTCTTAATTACTTCTTAAAGAGCACTAAATCCTCTTTGTGTGCTGGAGACTGTGTTACATAAGATATCATAGTTCCTCCTCTAGGAGGCTGGAACTTTTTTTTTTTTAAAGATTTTATTCACTGGGGCCCCTGGGTGGCTCAGTCGGTTGGCTAAGTACTTGCCGTTGGCTCAGGTTGTGATCTCCAGGTCTTGGGATCGAGCCTTGTCTCAGGCTCCCTGCTCAGCCAGGAGTCTGCTTCTCCCTCTGCTTCTCCCTCTGCTTCTCCCTCTGCTTCTCCCTCTGCCCCTCTGCTCCTGTGCTCTGTGTGCTCACGCACACTCTGTCTCTCCAAATAAATAAAATCTTTTTATTTTCTTGAAAATTTTATTTATTTATTTGAGAGAGAGAGAGAGATCATCAGCAGGGGGGATAGGCAGAGAGAGAAGCAGGCTCACTGCTTCCTAGGACCCTGTGATTATGACCTGAGCTAAAGACAGCCACTTAACCAACTGAGCCTGGAGTGCCTGGAGTCTGAAATCTTAAAGATAAGATGTAGAAAAATACAAAGATACAAATCAAAAAGGCTCTTGTGGGAGAACCCTCTAAATGTAGATAGAAGGAGGGAATCTCACCAGTGCTACTCCTGAACCCCACTGGGAAACATGACCCCTCCGGTTGGTGGCTAGGGATTCTGAAAGAGGCTTAAGCAATGTTGGTTTGCTGTTGATTGTCCTGTGACTGTGCTGATATTGATGGTATTCTCCCTCCCACCTTCTCCACTCCCCATCCCAGGTCACCACCTATTTGCACAAGGACTACAACAACCTGTGGATTATTAAGAAACATAATACAAATGCAGGTAATGTGGTAGAGAACTGATGTTTCTTGCATTATTGCTTACTCTGAGCCATTTTTAACATTTCCCATGCCTTCAAATGGTACAGAGATGGGCGTTCCTGAGCATTCTTTGGCAATACCTTCATTGATCTCACTTATCCTTTCAACAGCTATTTATTGAGCACCTACTATGTTCCAAGCACTGTTGTCAACATAGGAGATAAACAGTGAGCAAGACAGATAAGATCTCACTCTTAATAGCTGTCATGTTGAAGCTAGAGAGAAGGGCCAAGGTTCAAACTTAATCCAGACTGGTTACCTGTACATGCTGCCAGGGCCTGGTTGAGTCCCCCAGTTGAGGGTACACAGTGGCTGCTCTCATTTCTAATGAGAGCGCATAGCCTTGCAGACCCCAGCATATAGTACAGCTCAAGTTGTCCTGATGTGATAGAGTATTGGTACCCATTGGTCATCCCAGGACTGGACCAGTCAATTGTAGATTTCGGGGCTTATGGCTGGGCTTGTCTAGCCTGGTACTTGAGCCCTCACTCAACATCTGCTGGTCTGCTCCTGATTGGCCTGGGCAAAGCTGCTCTGAAGCACACTTACTGGGCTCTCAGGACTTTATGACATGGGCTATATCAAGATCTTTCTTTGGTCAGGGAGGTAGCTACCTGCAGGCTGTACCTTCTGCTGCAGCTGAGAAGAGGACAGAGGGCATTTCTTGCTCACCTCTGAGCCCCTGCTGATTGTCCTGTGTCATAGGCATTCAGTAAACCCCACCTGGTTCTCAGCCTATCTTGAATCAGCTGCTCCTGAGCCTTTGCATGGCAGTGGGTAGCTATTCATCTAAATTCACCTTTTTTGTTTCTTTCCCCACCTCTTGTTGCTATGGTCTTGAGACTAGAAATGTACACAACCACTGGCTTTGCCTCCTAATCCTCAGTAATATATGTTAGGACACCATTGGTCAGAGTCTGTTTCTATACCTTTATGATACCAGTATTGATTATTTTATCCAACAGAACAAACATAATGGCCTGTCATAGTGAGGAGTTATGAGACAAGACTTACCTCTAAAGTTATATAGGCATGGACCAAATCTTTGAACACCTTTGATCTGTTATTCAATGTGGCTTCTAGGTTAGGGTGGTTGCATTTCCCCCCAAGGAACTGAGGCTCTGTGTGAAGGAAGAGTGCTACAAGCACTTTGGAAAGTGGGAGCCATATAGACTATAAAGGTTTGTGTTCTTTTGGTAGTTTATATATTTCTAGAAATTTATCCATTTTTCTAGGTTGTCCAATTTATTGGCATATAGTTTTTCATAAGATTCTCTTATGGTTGATTGTATTTATGCAGTTGATTGCTACTTCTCTCTGATTTGTGATTTTATTTATTTAGGTCTTTGTGTTCTTGATGGCTACAAACGCCCCTTTCTGCCACCTCCATGTGAAATGAAACTTCATTTGATTTGTCACCTTGCTGACTAATCTTCAAAGATCTTAAAGTCCACATAGGAATGGTCATTTCTACACTTGAGTTCTCTGATTCTCTTAAGAGCTAGTGATTTGTTCTGGCTCATTTCTCTTTCCTGACCAGAGTGTTAGTGTCTCACTGTTGGGGAGAAGTTTGCAAAGATCCTTTTGTATTCCTGATTTGCTGCCATCTCCTTTTCCATTGTTATTGCCTTGCCAGACCTGATCAACTTGGTTTCTAGATCATGTGGTCCCTTTCTTTGTCACTTCATCATTTTCTTTGCCTCACACTTAGCAAGTTTGTTGCCAGAGACAAGATAATGACTGACCAGAATTTGCAGGGTTTAACATTGGACTCTGAGGACAGCTGGGCATGTGGTCATTTACATGGACTTAATTTTTAGAAGACTGTATTTTTACTACTAAAAGGAAAATCTTATTCTTTGACTTCCTGACTTAACCCTCCTGTGGAGGCTCCTGTGCCTGTCAGATAAAGACCACATTTCCTAGCTTGGCATCCAGTGTCTGGCCCTACTTGTTCATACCTTCATCTATTCCCACGGTCTGTCCTGCCCCACCCACTCATATGAAATCATTTGCCATCAATCGGATGTGTTTTGTTCTTTCATACAACTGTGCCCCATTTGTTGACCTGACAAAACTCTCCCCTCCTTAAAGAGTCTTTTCAGGCATATCTCTGAGACACCCTTCTCTGAGACAATGAGGGGCCTTTCTCTTTGTTTGCCCAGCACTCTGTATGTACCTCTAGTGCCTACAGTATTATATTATAACTTTTTCTCGTAGGCCCTCAATTCATACCTGCCTAATGAGTGAATAATTTCAGATATCAATGCTTGTTTCTTTTTGGCAGATCCCTTGGATCCTTCAATCCCAGTGGAGTTTGTACGACATGGAGACATCGTTCGGCTAGAACACAAAGAGTAAGTAAATTTGCTGTCTGGGATGAGTGAGGGTATGGGTGCCAAAGGTAGGGAGTTCTTCTAAGCTGGAAATAAACAAAAGTCAGATTTGAATGAGGCTTTAATAAATGGAACAAGGCTGCTGTGCTAGAATAGGAGATCCATTTTATGAAGTCTGGTGAGATAAGTCAGTTTTGTCTGTCTATTTTGGCTTTGGGGGGCTTTGAACTTTGAAGGTACTGCTCAGTTTTCCTTTCTCTAGAGGAAAAAAAATTTTTGAGTTACCCAAAGCTTCTCAAGCAGCTGCCTTTAGGAAGATATAAAAATCTGTTTCTGAGATTATGGCAAGCTGGTGTATTTAAGTGATGTTTTTACTAAAAATAACAAATAATTCTGGAATAATATGAGAACATCTAAAGCATCAAAGAGCTAACAAGACAGTAGAGAGTTACTAGGCCAAAATTTAAGTGAAGGAGCGGGGGTGGGGTGTGTGTGTGTGAATCCAGAGAAATGAGTAGGATGCTGCAGCGACTTCTGCTTTGATCCCACAATCTTGAGTTTCAGTCTTTGGTTTTGACTGCCCCTTGAGGGAAAGAGTTGTGAATTCAAAGCTCTAGGCATGCCCAAAGTGGTAAATTTATTAAGTGATCCTTCCCCCAAACCTGAAACCCCAAAGGGCTTGATCAGGGGGAGCGGTGTGAGGAGGGGGTATCTCTGGTTCCTGAAAAGTTGTAACTACCAGTTGATCCTCACATGGATTTGTGGCCCAAATTAATTTCATCTGAATGGTCTCAAAATCTTTAGGCCATGAATTTAAATGAACATAATCCTAGCTTGGTAATATCTCCTAGGTGCCTGGCTAAAAGCAAATGTAAATCCTCTTTGGGAAAGACATTGCTATTCATTCCCTCAAGTAGTTTTTCAGTGACAGTGAATAATACATATAAAAGTAACTAAGCATACAAGGAAATAGGGCACCATGTGCAAGAGCAAACAGGAATGATAGATGTCAGAAGCAGCCTTGCAGCCTTTGTGTACTAGAATCATCAAGTATAGTTTTTTTTTTAAAAAATCAGGACATTTCTATTTTTGGAAATTCCCAGAATTTTTATATTGAACACTTACTTCTTATTGTGGGTAAAAGTAAGAACTGTTATAAAACGTACAAAGTAAATAAAAGCCAAAAGAATCCCCCCTTCCCCCATAGATCTCCACTTTGTAAGACTGGTAATGAGGGCAGAAAGAGTTAAACAGGAGGGAGGAGGCTTACATGGCTCAGGCATGTGTAGATTATAAGTCTTAATTTCTTATCCCCAAAGCTGCCTCATGAGTCAGGCAAGCTAAGTGCTTCAAAGCCACCAAATGTGGTAAGTCATCCCCGACTCCTGAAGTTAACCCCTTTCTTGGCATAGTCCAGGACTCCTCCCATCTGTCCCTGCTGCTTTGGCCAATCCTCTGACTCTCTGGATATATTTTGTGAGTAAATAGGCAAGATAATCCTGATACATTTGATTTCATAGTTCAAATTCTAATTTTCTTGCACTAACAGATTACTCTGAACATCCTCAGTAAAAGAGGAGATGTTGCACGTCTCTTTTCTCCAGGATAATGGTGTTTCTCTCTCTCTTTTAACTTCTAGGACTTCTCGGAACCTACACAGTCACTATCATGAGGCCCCCCTGACCCGGAAGCACTATCAGGTCACTGGCTATGGCATAGTAAGTGAGCAACTAGAGAGTGAGCAGGATGTAAAAATATTGTGAGGCCTGGTTCAGAGCCATGTGACAGAAAACATCTTCCTTGGAATTCTGGAATGTTCCTAAGGATGATGGGCTGCATGGAGAATGGGACTGTAGTAACACTGGGAACTTCTTTGCTAGACTTGCTGTGGGAAAAGCAACCTATGAGTCTATTTGTTTCCATCTCTCTCCTTCCATAATAACCATGCCATTTTTATGTTCTGACACTCAATAAATGTCACATATGAATACTATTTGGGTCCCTTTTTAAATCACATTGGACATCGAAGCCATGGACCCGCAAAATGATCGTAGGTGAATATGAAAGTTTATTCTTTGCCAGATCCCAAATCCTTATTGGCTGTTTTTAAGGATTACTTCCCTATTCTGCAGGGGGAGGTTAGCCACATTGCTTTGAGATCTTCTACTACCTTGGGATGATGCAGTTAATAGAAGAAACTCTAGGAGTACTTCTGGCTTGGGGAGTCATTTGGAAACAAAACAACTAGTGGGCAGCTAGACTTTGGACTATCTTACATTCCCTTGCAGGGGTTTTGGTGCATCAGTAAAGCTATGGGCTCCTTAAGGTGGACTTCCCAGCCTTCCTTCTGTTTGCTCATCCCACAGTACTAGAGCGACAGCTCATCTTTTCCTTGTGGGCATCTTCTGAGGAGAATTAGACACAAGTGTGTTAATTTTCAAAATACAATCTCCAAGCCAGACCTTTCTGGCTTAGGTGAGTGAGTGTCCACATGGCCAAGTAATGGGTACAAATGGCCAAAGTCTATTTCTTTTGGCTCAAGGTAATGTCTTGAGTTTGGTTTCAGAGCAGAAACATACGTTTAGGGACGCCTGGGTGGCTCAGTGGTTGAGCGTCTGCCTTTAGCCCAGGGCGTGATCCTGAGTCATGGGATCGAGTCCCACATCAGGTTCCCTGCATGGAGCCTGCTTCTCCCTCTGCCTATGTCTCTGCCGCCTCCCCCCCCGCCCCCCCGTGTCTCTCACTAGTAAATAAATAAAATCTTTAAAAAACAACAACAACAAAACACACACACACACACACAACACAAAAAAACCCCACATACGTTTAGAATTTAAAGTCCTATGAAGTAAAAAATTGGACTGCAGGCTGCAGGAGTTACAGTACTTTTCTTGGTTGTGATAGTGAGCTCTGGGGGAATGTCCATCACTTGGGATGTTTCTGTTGCCCTCTTGTTCCCTTTCCCATCTCATCCATTGAGGCCCGTTTAGTAACATGGTGGCGTCTGAAAGGGTGGCCATCTCCCTCTCCCCATAGATCTTCTCTAAAGTCCTCTTATTTTCATTCTATTTTTTCCTTGATTTATGTGGCAGAACGGGACAGGAGACTCAAATGATTTCTGGCGGATTGAGGTTATAAACAGAAAATTTGGAAACCGGATCAAGGTGCTGAGAAGTCGAATTCGCCTTATCCATCTGGTCACAGGTTGTGTCCTGGGCTCCTCGGGAAAGGTCCTGCCCAAGTGGTGAGTGTCTGGGGTTTCAGTGTCCCAATTGAGGCTCATGCTTTTCCTTTCATACTACAAGGAGTATACCAGAAGCTTCTATTTCCCAGTTATCAGTGTACACCTCATGTTTTCATATTTTTAGTGGCAGATGAAGTGAGAAAGTGAGAAAAAGCATCGGGTGTGTTATAGAGCATAGAACTCCAGAGTTCTTTGGTATTTTATGGCTTCTGATAGTTGAGCAGAATAGTTGTTCATCTGGCTGGACCTTCTAAATACTCTGGGCCTTTCTAAAATAAGAATACTCTTTGCTAGACTCCTCCTAGGATGGTTATGGAATATAAAAGAGTAAAGTTGAAAAAAGCATGGCCTCTGTGTTCTATGAATTTTAAGAGATTCGACATGCAAGTCTCTGGTGAGTTTCACATCTTCTGAGACCTCTGTGACGGCTTTTCACAGGGGCTGGGAACAGTTGGAAGTTACTTGTACCCCATACCTGAAGGAAACCCTCAACTCTATCTGGAATGTGGAGGACCATATCAATCCCAAATGTGAGTGAGATTACTTCCTGGAAACATTTACAAGTAACTCTTGTCTTAGAAAAATCAACTTTCATAGATTCTGTTGCCACTTTATCTCATTGTTGCCATTTCCTGCCTTTTTTGAACCTCGAGTCTTCCTAAGTGTGTCTCAATAGGTGGCTCCTTTTCCTTCCCATCCATGTAAACTTCCCATCCTCCTTAAACTACCCCTGAAGTGACCAGTGACCTTGCTGTGGGCCAGAGCTAATCTCTTCTCATTTCCCTTGCCTCTGTCTGGATTTGACACTTTTCCCTGCTGCCTGTGGTGCCTGTTGCTCTGTCTCATCTCCTTCTGGGCTTTTCTGTACCATGCACCGTGGACACCTCCCACCCTCAAGGCTTAGAGCAGGCTAGTGCTCTCCCTTTACACCCCTGTGTAGGGCTCTCCCCTCCCCACAACCAGCCCACACTTTTACAGAAAGCCCTGGCCCTTGATCTGAGCCCCACATCTATACTCCCAGGCTCCGATTTGACCTCTCTACATCAGTGTCATCTTCAACTCTGTAGTCTTTAGATTCACCATTTGTCCTCCTCAACCACCCCTTTCCAGCTACTGCTTCATTTCCTTTCTCCGTGCTTCCCAGCTTATTCTTCTTACTACCTAATTTAACCAACCAGCTAATTAATTAACTAATTAAACCACTCTTTAGTGGGTCCAGTGGGAAGCCTCGGGGCCCCAGGGAACACTAGTGAATGAGGTGGACTTGGTCCCTGTCCTCACAGACCAGCCTAGCAGGGAGAGCAGCATTTGAGCCTGTTCCACACTGAAGGATGATGGTGCCAAGAGCAGTGGCAGCACTGAGGACAGGGTTCATCTCCTGCTGCCTTTGTATCTCTCCAAATGCCTGATAAGTGATTTGCACAAACTGAAGGGATAATCGAGGATTGGACCAGGCTTTCTTCTGTCTCCTCAGCACTTTTCTCTACTTGTAAGCCAGTGCATCAGGAAATCTATACTCGGACTCCCAGGTACAGTCTTGGTACTATGGACAGCTGTGAGAATGTGCATGTCACTGAGGTTTTCTTCTCTGTCGTTTCTTTGTCTAGTGCCAAACATCAGCTTGGATGTGCTACAGCCCACTTTTCCTGAAATCTTGCTGGAATCCCACATGGTGATGATCCGGGTACTGTGGCCCCCTCTTATTTGAAGGCTTCTCCATGAGCTCTTGGCCATCCACAAATTTGCATCATAGATCAATAGCCATGGTATAGATCCACTGTCCCCTGGTGGAGGACTTTGAAAGGGCCTTCACTCCTGGATTACTGGGTCTTCAAAGGCATTTCCTTTATCACAGAATGGTCGTGGTGATGATGATGACAATGACGATGGTAATGATGGTGATGACAGCAGATACCAATGCACACTAATGTAGCTCTTATGTGTCAGATGCCTCTAAGCACTGTACTGTACTATTTTTTTGTACTGTACTATTATTCCATAGTTATCACTATTCTACGGAGACTATTGTCCCTACTTTCGAGATGAGGGAATCAAGGCACAGAGAGGTTAAAGAATTTGCCCAGGGTCACAGAACTAAATGAAAGAGGTGGATCCAGGCTTCAAAGCCAGGCTGGCAGGCTTTCAGAGTCAGTGCTGGTTACCTCTATACTCTTCCGCTTTGTCTTTTTTTTTTTAAGATTTTATTTTTTTGAGAGAGAGAGTGTGTGAGCAAGAAAGAGAACATAAGTGGAGGGAGGCAGAGGGAGAAACAGACTCTCTCCGCTGAGCAGGGATCCTGATGTGGGGCTGGATCCCAGGACCCCAGGATCAATGACCTGAGCCAAGGGCAGACACTTAACTGGCTGAGCCACCCAGGTGCCCCTACATTCTTCTGCTTCTAAGTGATTCTCAAATCTGTTCAAATGGCAGAGTCCCTGAAAACCAGAGTGCTCTTGGTTGAAGATCTTGAGAAATTGATAGTTCATTCCATTATATGAAACTAGAATGAATTAAGATGAATAGCTGATCTGAGCATGTTGTTTGTCTATAGCAGAAAGTGCCCACTCATGTTCCTAGACACGGGAACTGTTTAGGAGCATGGTTGAGTCTTTTGCAGTTTTTGTAAGACTCATTGTTTGTACTCTCCATCATTAGTCTCTCACAGCAGTCCTAGCCTCAAAGGTGTAAAAAACAATTGAGAGAGATTTTTTTTTTAAATTTTAAGATTTTATTTATTTATTCATGAGAGACATAGAGAGAGAGGCAGAGACACAGGCAGAGGGAGAAGCAGGCTCCATGCAGGAAGCCCGATGTGGAACTTGATCCCGGGTCTCCAGGATCACGCCCTGGACTGAAGGCATCACTAAACCGCTGAGCCCCTGGGGCTGCCCGAGAGAGATTTTTAAATTGAGAAAGTTCTACCACTAACTTAATGTCTCCCCTGTTCAGTAGAGAAACCCTTTGCTTTTCCTCTGGTTTATGGAAAGCTAATGTCCTGCAGGAACGATGTTTAAGAATCCCTATATCTCTAGCCAGGTATGTGATTATCACTCCACCTACAGTGTCACAGGGAGGTGTGTGATTATCACTCTACCCACAGTGTCACAGGGAGGTGTAGTGGTTATTTTCCCCTGCTGAGTTGCTGTCAAGTGGACTTTCCTGGAAGTGATTATGTAAGCAGTACTCAGTAAATATAGTTGACTTATTTCACCAGATTAGATTTTAAAAATTCAAATTTTATGTCCTTTCTGTACATTTAGAGGTGATGACTTGACATTAAGTGATCTCCAGGTCACTTCTTCTCTGACTCCCTGCTTGTAACTGTCACTGTGGCCTGATGACATAGCTATTTGAATTCGTGCCTGTCAGTCAAAATATCATTCTGTGTCTTGGGTAGAATTTTAAGACTTAAGTCTAAATAGCCTTGTTTTTTTCTTTCATTATCTAAGAGGTAGAGCCATAGAGTAAAAGTGCATCAGGGAACTTTCTTATTCAACCAATATAGAGTCAGGGAAGAGTGATCAAAATAGTCCAGACGACAGAAACTGCATGGGATAGGGCTCTTCTGCCCACTGAATGGAGGGTCTGAATTCTGTGCAGAAAAGGCTGCCTTGTCTCCTGAGGTCAGCTGGAACGAGCCCACTTTAGATTTTAAGCATAGAGAATTATGTATAAATGCATAGGCTTGTAATGAGTATATACTTTTCCTTCCTTGCATTTCTTGGATTAGTAAAGGCGCTGGATTTCTGAGATTAATGCAATCAACAAGATGCCTCTGGTTGTTTATAACTCTGGCTGGAATCCCCGAGCCCGGGACTGAACTACACTGGTTTGAAGGAATTGATTTTCCTTAGCAGCTCCTCTGGGGCCCAGGATGATTCATTCTTCGTTCTGAGGCCCTTCATTAGAGAAGCCCTGACCCAACTCATAGCACCTTACTCCTGTTCTTGGGAAGTGCCTTCTCAATGTGTTCTGATAATCAGGATGACACCAGTCTTGGAGCTTAGTATCCAGGGTCCTGATCTTTTCCTTCTGATTTTTGAAAAGCCCTGATTTTGGCATAGAGAGGCAGATTGTTGGACAGTCTTGGTTACTGGATTAAATGGGCTGAGTCTGGGTCCTTCAGGCTAAAGTGTGCATTTTGAATGGGGATAATATCACCCCAGGGGGTAAAATAGATTCTTGGAGGGCAAAAAACTCTTAACTTTATAATGTATGAGGCATCCGTAGTCATCCAGTATGTAAACACATTTGCAATATAGCTGTGGTGGTAAAATGTCATGGGAGGCATTTAGGAAAAAAATGTCTAAGAAGTCCCAAGAGGAACAAGAAAAAAAAAAAAAAGCTGAGAAACACTAGACTAAAGTAACTTTTTCCAAGTCCAGGAGCTCATCAGAGTGTCTGGCTTTGTGTTTGAAACTGGCTTTCAACCACAAGTCGGAGGGCACAAGTCATCCTGATTTTGTATCTCCCACTAGTCCTCTTGAAACCTTCTCCTAGGTCTGGAAGATGAGTGTATGTCATTCTTCTTTCTCTCAAGCGTAGTGGGTCTGAATGGACTGTCTGTGGTGGCAGTGGAAGGTTGTGTGTTGGGAGAAGTAGGCAGTTGTAAGCAGGTGATCAGTGACTGAGAACAAGCACCAGATTCTTCTCTGCAAGAGACATGGAGATTTCTCCTGACAGCTGGCTATATGTGAGAATATACATACTCCACATTTCTGGCACCCCTCTAGATCTCTGCCTTGACTAGCTGCTTTTCTGCCGTTTTCCTGCAGGGGAACAATGGTCTCAAACCCAAGGACAATGAGTTCACGTCCAAACCCTGGCACTGGCCTATCAACTATCAGGTAGGGCTTGAGGCTGGAGCTGCTCCTAGGAAACAGGGCCAAAAAAGAGACCATTGAGACTTGGTGGGGGTAAGGTGGGGTGACTGGGCAAGGCCTTGCCTGGCATGAGATGGCCGGAGACAGGGCTCTGTTCTCTGTCCTGATTTCAACCCGGCCTTCCCAGAGAGCTCACATAGAATCGGCACTTTCTGAGCCTTCTGCCCAGGCCCCCTATCTGTGGAAGGTAACTGGTCTTCCTCCCTGCCGAAGCACCCATGGCTGGGATACACTGGACCCTGGATCAGCAGGGTGTCCTTTGCCCTGCAGGGCCTGCGTTTCTCAGGGATCAATGATACAGACTTCCGCGTGTATCTGCTTGGCAACCCGGTGAGTACCCTGCACACTCCCTGCGTGGGCCCTTAGCCTGGACCCTTGGGGGGCTCTCCTCTCACCCACCCGTTCTCCTTCCCATGCAGGTGATTTGGTGGCTGAATCTGTTGAGCATTGCCCTCTACCTCCTCTTGGGCAGCATCATTGCTGTAGCTGTGCAAAGAGGGACCCACCTGCCTGCGGAGGTTGAAGGTTAGTCCCTTGGGCTCTCCCTCCCCTGACCTAGCAGCTGGCCCAAACCTGCACTGCCGATGGGCCATTCTGCCCTCATCCCTCACTTTTTTCCTTCTCCTTTGCTTTTTAAAGCTCAGTCACCACAGCCCAGGACTATGTTAAACACTCCATCCTTCCAGCACCCCCGTAGAATAGACCATTCTTAATTCCCATTTTATGACTTAGGAGGCAAAGGCACAAAGAGAAGAGACTTGTCCCAGGATATATATTAGTAAGTTTAGAGCTGAGGTTCGAGCAGTCTGACTACAGAGCCCTCACTTTTTAGCCTCTATGTCCTGTAGAGAGCTGCCCACCTTTCCTTCTCTGTCCCTCCCTGCTCCATGGCCCTGTCCTCCAGTGGGGAAGGGACCACAGCCCCTGAGACATTCCCACAGGCTCTTTTTACCCTGTGTAGCTCCTGTGTGAACAGCGACAGCCCTAGACCCCCTTTCTGCCCTCCATCCTCATCTCTGACTTCACCTTTGCCCCGTCTGGCACTGCAAAAATCTATGTGGCAGCAAAGATGTGGGACATGGCAGTGGGGTGGGAGCAGCTGGCTGTGAGGCGTGCAGCATCTTGGTTTCTTTAGAGGCTGGACTGCCTCCTGCTGCTGTTTGGTGCACCTGCACAGGTGCTGAGACCTCTCTCAACAGGTGGTGATCAGAGCTCTTGAGGGCCAGCTGCTTATGTCTTCCAGCTGCTGTAAGCTTGCTTAGCAGCTTGCTTAGCGTGCTCCAGATGAGGGAAGGCAGGCTCAGTAAGGCGACATGGCTTAGTCTAGTCACACAGCAAGGAAGGGCAGAGCTGGACAAAAGCCTGGGGTCTCTGCCCCTCCCTGGCTGCTGACTAAGCTGCGCTGGTTGGGGCCCAGGGCTGTCCCAGGTCCTGCTGCAAGGAGGCGGTCAGCTCCTGCTCGGCTGGATGCTCCATTACTTCCCATTCTTCCTGATGGGCCGGATCCTCTACTTCCACCACTACTTCCCAGCCATGCTCTTCTCCAGCATGTTGACAGGTGAGCGCGGCCTACCGGGATTGGGTAGAAGAGTGGGGGAGCAGCACTGAGGGGGAGTCTCTGCTTCCTGACCTGGGGTGGCTCTTTTGTGTTATATCCTGGGAAGTCGTCTTCTATTAGGCCAATGCTAGGTCTCTTTCTTCTTTCTCCTAGGAATTCTGTGGGATACTCTCCTGCGGCTCTGTGCCTGGAGTCTGGCCTCTTCTTTCCTGGCCAGGGGTGTATATATGGTGGGAATCCTGAGCCTGCTCCTGGGAACTGCCTACAGGTGAATATCCCTTACCCCGGGCATTGCTGCCCCCCTGCTCCTGGCCCACAATTCTGATTTCTGTGCCTTTGATGCATTTTAGAATCCCCTGGGGAGCTTTGAAAGCACACTGGTGTCTGGGGCCCATCCCCAGAGGCTCTGATTCAACTGAGCCAGTTTTCAGAGCTCCCCAGGTAACCCAAATGCATAGTAGGAAAGGAGAAACCTGGGACTAACTGTGCATCCTTCCTTATTGCCAGCGGGTCCCAGCTTTTGTACCACCCTCGCACACTGGCTGCCTCTCTTTAGTTCCCGTGGCTCCCCACTGCATAGCCCTGGAGGGGGTGGGGTGAGGGAGAGAGTGGGGAGAGGGGTGTGGGGTGTGGCTCAGAATAACCCAGAGAAGGAGGGTGTTGTTTGGCAAGCCTCACTACCCGCCTCCCCTTCCTGCCAGCCTCACAGATCCCCTATTGAGAGTCACTGGCCTTTAGGGGCCAGGGAGGCAGCATTAAAGTGTGTACAGGAAATGGTGGGCCTGTGACCTGAGGGCACATGCACATTTTAACAAGTACTCTGAGCCAAACAGCTACCACCAGACCCCGGGACTGGTCTCTCCCCTGGGCCTCCTGGGAAGAGCCCTTTCCTTCATTGTCATTAAGATAGCATCTGCCAAGCTCCCAGACTAGTGTGCCCACATGGTGAACTCAGACACTGTGACGAGAAAGAGTGGGCCTTGTAGGTGGAGAAGAGCTGATAAGCTCCAGCAGGGGGTGTGAAATTTCAAAGATCTGTGGGGCCCCTTGCCCCTGCCCAGCACTGGATGCCAACTGCCTCCCTCTGGATTCTCTCTTACAGCTTCTACCTCTTCCACCCTCTGGCTTATGGGATGGTTGGTCCCCTTGCCCAGGACCCCGGAAGTCCCATGGCAGGACTAAGGTGGCTTGAATCATGGGACTTTTGAGGCTCCTGCAAGGACTCCAGCCTGAGTCCTGGAACGTTCTGGGGCAGCCAGCTGTGCAGCCAGGATCTGGACCTCCCAGCTGTGGGCAAAGCTGCCCGAGGAGCCCGAGGAATTCTGCTACCCGCCAGGACCAAGCTCTGCGAGCCTCCCCGGAATTTAACCCAACACTAGGGAGACCCACAGCTCTGTCTGCAGAGATTCCACCACTGGGAATGGCTTGGCAACAGAGAACATCTCTCAGGCCCATTTCCCTGAGTGTGCAACCTAAGGAAGGATGAATGTGAGAGAGAATGGGTGTGAGTGTGTGGGAGTGTGAGACTTCATTTGCCCATATACCTGTGGACAGCTGACTATCAAAAACTCTGAGAAATAGACCAGGGCTACCATAGTATTTTCTGGTATTTCTTTCACACTGGATTTGGTTTGAAAGCAAGAGCTATCAAAAATTCTCTGACCTCCAAGAAGGCTGAGCTCACTGGCCCCACTTTGGGATATCACCAAGGGCAGAGCAGATGGGGGCCATCAGATCTGTGCCACCCTTCTCCCCACGAACACACCCATACCACTGAGTGCCCCTGAGCAGGAGGGCCAGCCTCCCAGCTGCTTCCCTGGGTAGCAGCTGCTGGGAAGTCTCTGGCAGCAGGTGGCTGTGCTTCCTGCCTGTAGTGTGCACAGAGGACTGGGCTCTGGAGCCAGTGGCCAGGAACTTACCAGCCCTTGGTTCCTTGATCTCTGAGAAAGTTACATGGTGACTGGTGGGAGGAATGGCGTCCTATCCTTGGCTGCTCTGTGTCCCCAGGCCCTACTTGCCAGATGTGGTTTCTTGCTGTCTGTCCTTTTTCCTTTGCATCTAGCCTGGCTATGAGGGTGAGGTGGATGCATTCTCCTGAGGGCTGGGAGAACCTTTGGGCCCTCTTAGCTGCCGAGGCTGGTGTGCAGCAGGGTAGGGATCTGTGGTGCTGGGTTGGGTTGGTGTTCCTGTCACTCATGAGGTATTCCCTACTTTTACTTCTCTAGTCTTCCCTGCTGCCCTGGATGCATTTCATTTCATTTCCATTTCTCTGTGTCACTATTTTACCAATCTCTTTCTCCCCAAAGACCCAGAGCACCTGGGGTCTGAGTCTTTTCAGTAAAGCTTCTGCTCTCTACCACTTTAAAGCCCAAGCAAGAAGCTCAGAGTTGTTTCTTTTAGTTCCTCCTCAAATGGAAGAGATTAATAAAACCCTTGGGTCAGAACCGAACCAGCCCCAGGCCCGCTCTTCAGGCTGCCTCCCTCCTGCTGGTACGATGACAGAGTATTTTGTCTCAGAGGACTGTGATGCTTTCAGGTTTAATGATGAGGCCCTGCCACACTTCATCTTCCCTCCTCTGGAGCCCCCACCAATTCTGACAGGGTCAGAGCTCTTTAAAGCATCTTCGGGAGGCGGTTGCCACGGAGACTGGAAATTGGGCCCAGGGACAGGCTGTGCTACCTACTGGGCGGTGGGGAGGGAAGCTTCTGGCCGTCCTTAGCCATTCAGACCAGCCATCATTAATGTTAATAGAGGAAATGCAGCAATGTCAAAAGCAAGACAGGTTTGTTAATTAGATCTGGGGTGTGATGACCTCCCTCCCCCAGGGCTGCAGCCCCTTTGACTTCCCCTGGCAGGAAGTGCCTGTGTGCTGAGTCTGGGCTGTGCGCTTAATTGCATTTCTGGAAGGGAAGGAGAGCAGGAATGGAGAACCTCTGCTCACCCCTTCTACCCCACCACTGTCTCTCCTCCTCAAAGGTGGAGTTGGTTTCTTCTGAGTTGGGTGGGGGTAGCCATTGGGTGGGTTCCCCTGGAGGGAGAATGCAGGAGTCTGCCTGCCCCTCAGCCAAGAACAATGGCCCTGTGACAACTGGGAGGTGGCCGATGTCCCCTTGCACCTTCTTACTTCCTACTAGGAACCTTTTGGAAGGGAGGAACTCTGAAGGAGCCAGAGGGGCAGCCACCCAAGTGAGGGTGAGAAAGGAGAAAGCTCAGCTAGCTTCCTGCCTATGGCTCCTTCCTCATTTGGCCACACTGGGGACAAAGGGTTCCTCTGTCTCCTACTGCACTCCAAGGATGAGAGAAGAATCGTTAGCTCACTCCCTCCTCTTCCCCTTAGCCCAGACTGGCACACACTTCTCCAAAGATAAGGCCGTATGGGTTGATGCAGCTTCCAGTGCTCAGGTTCAGTCGGTGGAAGATGCTGGAGAGGGGATATCAAAGTGGTGCTCTGAACGTGGGCTCCAATGCCCAGGAATTGGCAGAAATGTGACATGCCCCACAAACTTGCTGGTGGAGGAAGATCTTTGTTAGCCCAACCTCCAGCCAGCTTCTTGAGCGACAATTTTATATATATATAAATAAATATATATATAATTTTATATATACATATATATATATAAAATTTTCCACAGATAATCAGAGGTCATTTACTTTTGTAATAAATAGCTCTTATTTTGAATGCCATGGTGTTCTTCTTGTACTTAATTGAATCTGACTTCCCTTGGGCTTCCGAAAGAAGACAGGAATGTTTTGAGTGCAAAAACCATTCCACTATATCTCAGTATCTGAGGCCATTCTAATTTGAGCAGAGGCCCTGGCTGGGCAGGTGGGCCTGCTGACCCCAGCAGGCATTGGGCCCTCCCACTTACAAGGTTACTTGAGGTATACTGGTTGTTCTTTTGACTTATTTTAACTTAGTCCAAAATAAGTAGAAAGCTGGACCTCACTTTTTCTCTTGTAACCCTCCACACATTAGGGCAAGGAGCTTGAGAGAGTAGCAGTTGTCCACTTTGGAGGCAGCTGTGTGGCCCAGCATCGGAGTGGCTCCTATTCTGCTCAGCAGAGGCCCCATCCTAACGGGTCTTCTGTTTTCAGGAGTGTGATGTTAAGAGTCCAAAGGAGGTGTGAGAGCTGATGGTGTATTGGCAGGAGGTAAGGGACGAGAGGCGGCAGATGGGGGCACTGCTCTGTGAAGTGGGGATGGCTTGACTCCACCTCCCTCTTGGGACAAGAGTGGCTGGAGTGGCTGGAGGGCTTGGGGAGAGGGCCATGCAGATCTTCAGGGGATGGAAAGTACAGAGTCTAGGCAGTTTAGGGAAGGACCAAACACTTCTTGAGTGGCATGCCGACACATCTGTGACACTGAATTCTCAAAAGGCAGAGTGAAGTCAATTCTGGTTTTGTCTCCATTCTACCCATGAGAGATTAAATTACTTGCCTGAACTCCTGTCAATAGCAGGGCCAGGACTGGGCATCAGGTTGGGCTTTTTCTGCTTCTCCAGCTTGGTCCTAGGACTAGAAGCACCTTCCCAGAACAACCTGGCAACTCTGGGTCCCTTGGGGAGAAGGCCTGGACTCAGCTCATATTTTGCATGTTCCTTTGTACATTCTGCTTAATGCATCTACAGCTCATCCAGGGGCTGGTGTTTCCTGGTGCACTCAGACCTCTGGTTTTCGGGAGGAAAAAAAGCCCTGATTTCTAACACTTGCTAATTACTGTGGTGTAAATACTCCCATCATGGCCCATTTCAGGCTACCCTGATGTCACTAAACGAGAATTTGGAAAGATAATTATGCACACCTGGCTCTCAGAAGCCATCTAAGAGCCAACCAGGGACTACTGACCCAGACCCAGTGACCTTGGCTTGGTCTGAACTATGGACACAGCCCTTGGTCACAGTCCATCAAAGTGAAGGGGGCAGAGATCTAGATGATGGCCTGGAGTCAGTCTTGAGGGCAAATCCCAGTCCCACCACTTCCAACTCTGTGATCTCAGACTCATTACCAGACCCCTGGGCTTCTGTTTAATCCACAGTCCAACCAGATGATAACAAATGCTCTCTACGTGAGAGCGGTATTGTGAGGATGAAGAATGAATGATGTAAAGATCCTTGCCAAGAGTCAGGACAGGAGTGCTGAGTGGATGCTAGCTCTCTTACGGTTGACGACTCCACCTCAGTGACAGCAGGGCTATAGGACAACATGCAACTCTCTCCTCCATTAGAACCACCTGCCCAGGTCATGGGCAGATGCCAGGCAGGGAGGGGAGATCCTGTGACTTCTTCAGCCTTCAAATATGGTCAGGCCCTCTGTCTCCTGGTTGTAACACCCACCACCTTCTCCACTGGGCCTGCATAGGCCCAACCAGGTATGTTCTGAGAACTTTTTCCCAGGGAAGCAGAGATTCAGTGTACTTAGCCCCATCCTCCTGGCTTGAGACAGGCAGAGAGTGTGACTCCACCACTTACCAGCTAAAGCCATGAACTGCCATTAACTTAGCAGACCTAGACTTTGTCCAAAGGAGAAAGGAAGCAAGAAGTTCCCAAGTCTAGACTGTTGCCAGGAGGTGCAAACTGGGTGAGGTGGAAGCCTTAGATAAGCCAGGTGGCCTACACAGAGCACAAGGCATCTGGGACCAGAGACATAGGTGGCGTCCCCACCCCCCATCCCACCCCTCGCCCCACACGACCTGCTTACCTGGCTGCAGGGCCATGGGATACCCAGTGAGAAATCTAGTCCCTGAGTAACCTGGCTTTCCTCTCCCTTTTGCCCCCAACCCCTTTGTGCTCGTACTTGGGGATCTTGGACTCTTTAGGACACAAGGCAGGATGCGTTACAATCTTGCTCTCTTGCTCAGCCCAGAGGCCCCAGAGATGTGTGGAGAGATGGGGAAGAGAAGAATAGGATGTACCCCAAACTCCCGGGCATGGAGCCTTGGCCTGTTTGTTCATGACCACTGGCCCGAATACCATCTTCTATCTCTGGAACCAAAGGAGGTGGGCTGAAGGGGCCCTAGAGACCCCACTACCTGACCCCCTTACTGTACACTGAGGACACTGAAGGAGAGAAGTTAGGCTGAGAGGAGCTAGGCTGAGACACTGGAAATAATGAAGGATAAACGAGGGTTTTGCTCTCCAAAGCCTGGGCCACTAGCACTGGGCTGGGGCCAGAGAAGCTTCCATGTTTGAAAGAGAAAAGCTTTTGTGCCTCTGGGTGGCTCAGTCCCTTAGGCCTCTGACTTGGTTTTTGGCTCAGGTCATGATCTCAGGGTCGTGGGGTCCAGCCAGGTGTGGGGCTCCTTGCTCAGCGGGGAGTCTGCTTCTCTCCCTTTCCTTCTGCCCCTGTCCTACCTCCCTAAAAAAGAGAGACAGAAAGGTTTAGGCCTGACACGGGGTCAACTTCACATCCTGAATGGCAAGCATGAGATTCCACTACCTGGACTTCAATTTAAAGAACAAAATGGTACTTCTATTTAAAATTTTTAAAAAGCCTATTGAAAACCATGGAATAGTAGAATGCTGGAACTTGACTCCCTTGAAGTCCAGGTATTCAATGGGTCACAGCTGCTGTGCGCAAGACCCGGGGTCTGGCCAGGCCTCTAGAGCCGGGGCCAGACCTGGAGCTCACAGATTGCTAAAGATGCTGCCTAGGGAAACCCAGGCCTGGCTGGAAATGGCTGCAGTCCTGCCGCTGTCCCTAAGGCTGGGAGTCCCAGTGGGCCCAGCGAGCCGGGATGGAGGTGGAGGTGGTGGGCAGCCTGCCGGGCCTCGTCAGAGCCAGAGCAGGGCGGGGGCCTCCCCAGCCTCAGCCGCTCACACGGGGCCCCACGTCGGGGCGGAAGGAGGGAGACCCGGTGCCAAGGGGGCGCAGGCTCTAATGCCTCCAGGTAGTCCTCGAGGGAAGGCTGCGGAGAGGTGGCCGTGCAGAGCCTCCCCAGCGCCATCGCCATCGGGTGCGATCGGTGCCCCAAGCAGCAAGCGGTGGAATCGTCACCGGGTCCTGGACGAGAAACGGGCCGGAGAGGCTCGACGCTCTCTGTTGAGCTCTGAAGCCCAGGCGTTTCCGGGCCACCGGGTCGTCCCCGGCCACAGCCGGTTGCCCGGGGCTGAGGGCCTTGACGGACGGAGGGGGCGGGGGCCGCGGCGGCTTTAAAGCGCCGGGTCGGGCGGCGCGGGGCGGGGCGCTGTGGGAGCCGCGGGGCGCAGGGCGCAGGGCGCAGGGCGCAGGGCGCAGGGCGCAGGGCGCAGGGCGCGGCGGCCGGAGCGGGGTCCCGGCGGCGCGGGCGGGCGCGGGCGGGCGCGGGGGGCCGCGGGGGGCGCCGAGGGGCCCGCGTCGCCGCCGACATGGCGCGGCACGTGCGGTGACGGTGGCCGCGCCCCCAGGGCGTCCGCGGGCGAGCATGGAGCGCCCCGAGCCCGAGCTGATCCGGCAGAGCTGGCGGGCGGTGCGCCGCAGCCCCCTGGAGCACGGCACCGTGCTGTTCGCCAGGTGAGGGCCCGCGCGCCCCGGGCGGGGAGGGGGCGGCGGGCGAGCCCCGGCCAGAAGGGCGCGAGCGGGGCTTCCCGGCGGCGGGTCCCGGCCATCTCCGGGCGCCCTCGGCGCGCGCCGCGCCCCTCCCCGCTCCGCTCGGCTCCTGAGCGGCCCCCCGGGTGGTGCCTGAGGGCGCCCCGAGGGCTCCTGCGCCGCGGCCAGGCCCGGGGCGCGCCCTTGGAGGACAGGGCCGGGCTGGGGCCGGGCTGGGGCCGGGCTGGGGCCGGGCTGGGACCCGAGAACCGCGAGACGCGGCCGGGGCCAGGGGGTGCGCGGGCCCCAGGGGGAAAGGAACAGCGGCCCCTGTGCCACCACCAGGGGCAGGGCTCGGACACCGTGGTTTCTCCGGAGCTTTGGCTCCCAAAGCCAGCCCAGAACTTCTGAGGAGGCTGTTTTGCAAAACCGCCTCCCCAAACAAAGGGGGAATCGATTAGTGGGGTTACCCGAAAGCCCCATGAGCCCTCTCAGATGTGAATGATGAGCTCCCACTTGGCGCCTCCCAGCTTTCCCTAAGCCCGCTGTTGTCTCGGGCCCCCTCTGTGCTCCTGCTACTTCCAAGCTGTGTGACCGGAGGCAAGGGACTTACACTCTCTGGGCTTCTGCTTCCTCCTCTGTAAGAGTTGGGGTAACAGTTATACCTGCTGCTGAGGACTGTGAGGGATACAGAAGCTAACCACATGTAAAGTATTCAGTGCCCAGGAGTTCTTCTCTTTAAAGATTTTATTTATTTATTAGAATACACAGAGAGGAGAGAGAGAGAGAGGCAGAGGGAGAAGCAGGCTCCATGCAGGGAGCCTGACGCGGGACTCGATCCTGGGACTCTGGGATCACGCCCGGAGCTGAAGGTGGTGCCAAACCGCTGAGCCCCTGGGGCTGCCCTAAGGAGCTCTTAATAGTGCTGTTATCATCACTGGCCGAGCCCCTGCAGACATGATGAGACTAGGAGGTTCTGACCCAAGAGTGGAAGGGAGACAGACAGAGACAGACACAGAGAGAGAAGAGGAAAGAAAGGAGAGAAGGGCTTTCCTATTTGAGGACCCCTCCCTGTCCCAGCCCCCTGACCTGTTTATGGAGGGCTGCTCTATGCCAGGTCCCGGGAGAGGATGACCCTCGGAAGCGGTGGAAGAGGTGAGAAGGGGTCACCAGCAAAGCTGGCAAAGGGGTCAGTGCCCAGTTGGAGGGGGTGTTCTAGCTCCCAGCTGAATCCCTGCCTCCCCACCCCCACCCCAGCCTGCTGGGCAGCCAGGGTGCGCGGGGCTGGCCGGGGCCTGGGGGGACCAACACCCCAGGGCTGACACGTGGGTCTCCCCCGACAGGCTGTTTGACCTGGAGCCTGACCTGCTGCCCCTCTTCCAGTACAACTGCCGCCAGTTCTCCAGCCCGGAGGACTGCCTGTCCTCCCCCGAGTTCCTGGACCACATCAGGAAGGTGAGGAGGAGGCGGGGCGGCCTCAGATCCAGCAGGACGCCTTCCCAGGAGAGAGTGAGGGACTCGGGCTCCTCGGGAGAGTGACTTCTGCCCTGGCCTGGTCTCATTCCCCTCTGCCGCTCCCCCAGGCCAGAGACGTCTGCTCCTTGCCCTATGTGCTGGGCTGGGCAGAGCCTGGGGCACCGTGTGTGCAGCCAGCTGGTCCCCAGCTCCCAGAGATGGTACTGGCACTGACCCACTAGGGGCCATCTGCCTCTGACACCCAGGCTGGGGTTCCCTGAGAGGCTCATGACTCTCACAGTGCCTCAGTTTCTCCTTGTCTGGGGCAGACAGCACCATCCCGCTGTCATGTTTAGGGCTTTGAGACCCTAGAGGAGAGGAGCTGCCATCACAGTCTAACATCAGTAGTTTGGCCACATGTTGAGTGCCTACTGTATGTACACACAGATTGCCTTGCATTTCTTTTCTTTTTTTTTAAAAGATTTTATTTTATTTTATTTTTTTAAGTAATCTCTACACCCAACATGGGGCTTGAACTTGCAACCCTGAGGTCAAGAATCTCACACTCCACCAACCGAGCCAGCCAGATGCCCCATGACCTTGCATTTCTGATCCTGGCAAACCGAGGGTCCTGGTGACCTCTCTTACTCCTGGTTGGATCCCCAGATTCTGGACTGTGGTTATGAGCAGGTGGGATTGTTCTGGCCTCTCCGATTCACGGCTGCGTTGGCCTTGGCAGGTGATGCTCGTGATTGACACTGCTGTGACCAATGTAGAGGACCTGTCCTCGCTGGAGGAGTACCTTGCTGGCCTGGGCAAGAAGCATCGTGCAGTGGGTGTGAAGCTCAGCTCCTTCTCGGTGGGTAGAGGGGCTCTTGCTCTCTCTGGAGCGCCTCACCTGAGGCCCCAACTCTCCCAGTCCTCCCTGTTCATCTGTTCTTTCTCCCTATTCCCATCCCCTCAGATGACTAGGACCAGGCGGGGTGGATGGTGGGGGGGCTGCATCTGTTACTTCTGTGCTGTGTGACCCCTGACACTGCCTTGATGTCTCTGAGCCTCCAATTTTTCTTCCCTGGTTTGGCTTCTCTTAGAACCGTGGAAAGTTAAAGAGCTTCTGGGATTGGCCAGTCTTCTCAGTTTCCTGTTACCGTGTATAAAACCATCCCAAGCAAACGATTCCTGATTTCTCTGGGTTCGGTGGGACAGTGCTTTAGCTCCACGCGAAGGGGCTGGTGTCACTCATGTACTACACTCAGCTGGGAGCTCAGCTGCGGCTGCTGCATCCAAGACAGCCCGTCATCCTTCGGGGTCTCTTTCCCTGTAGTGTCTCATTACTGTGGCCTCGCTGAGCTTCCTCCCAGAGTGACAGCTTGGGTTCCCAGAGGGTGGAACCCCAGCGTGCCAGCACGCGTCTGGCCTCTCCTTGCATCCCTCTGGGGAACATCCCATTGGCCAAAGCCAGGCGCACAAGGAGCCCAGGCTCATGGTGGAAGGACCCCACTGGGAGGGGTCCTGAATCCTTGAGGTGTGGTTCAGTGGGGGCCACTGACGTGACAGTCTGTCCCACAGTCCAGTCGCCTTGCCAGATGGTAAGTGCCCTAAGGAAGGGACCCAGGTAGTCTTGTCCTCTCTGTCTCCAGAACTAGTGCGATGCCTGGTCTTCAGTGGATGTTCAGTAAATATTTGTGGAATAAGTAAACCATATTCTGTTCTGATTAACAGTAACAAACGAGAGCCGTTATTATTCTTGAAGGCTTACTGTGTACAGATGCTGAGAGCTTTCTGTAGATGATCCCATTTACTCAATCCAGCAATCCCATGAGTTGGAACTTTTGCTTTCCCTGTTTTGACTGATGAAGCATCTGAGGCTCAGAGAGGTCACCGCACTTGCTCAAGGCCACACAGCTCATAAATGGCGGGATCAGGAAGTGAACTCAGGTCCGTCTGGTTGCAGAGTCTGGGCTCTTAACACCACGAGCGCTGCCTTGGCGAGGAAGAAATGAAGACGGGGAGGGGTGGCAGTGACTTTGCTTGCTCTGAGCTGGGGGTCCCAGGCAAAGCCTTGGCCCCAGTCATGGGGTGATGGCAAGGCTGGGAGTGGACTGAAATGCTCAATTCACTCTAAAGCCTCACATTGAAGGGGGAAGAGTGTCCAGTGTGGCACCCAGGGATGGGGGCAGTACCCCGCTCGGGAAGCGTGGGCCCTGTGCAGGAGAGAAGAAAGGTCCGGGCCTCCGTTTCTTACCCGTGGAATGGAGCGAGGCCTTCCTCCATTCAGGGGTGACACGGTGCCGCTTGCCTCTGCAGACGGTGGGGGAGTCCCTGCTCTACATGCTGGAGAAGTGCCTGGGCCCCGCGTTCACGCCAGCCGTGCGGGCCGCCTGGAGCCAGCTCTACGGGGCCGTGGTGCAGGCCATGAGTCGAGGCTGGGACGGTGACTAAGAGGCGGCCCCTGCCCAGCAGCCTCCGCCTGGAGGCCCCATCTGTTTGTGTCTGCTGCAGCCCAGGCTCCCTTAGGCCTCCCTGCCCCTTGGTCCTTGTCCCCTGGCCATCCCGGAGAGATAATAGAACGGGACTGGGTGTCAGTCCCCCTAACCTCCAGCTGCAGATGGGGGTGGCTTTCCCTTCAGGAGGGGGCTTCTGGATTTCCCCGCACGCCCGGTAGCTTCTTCCCTGCCTGCCCTCTTTTCCCTCTGGCATCACCTCCTCCTCTAGGAGAGGACCAGTGCTCTGGTCCCAGAGGTGGCATGGGGCTGGGAAGGTGGGGAGCTGTGAGAGCAGGGGTGCCCGCCATCCATCCTTGTCAGGTGAGTCCAGGCCCAGCCGGGGAGTGGTGGCTGAGCTTCGGGCACCTTCCCATTTTGTCTGCCTCCCATGCTTTTCTCTTCCTGGGGCCTTTGCCTTTCACAAGTAAAGAGGAGGGACTTTTCTAGTCTTCATGGTGGAATCACAGGTAGTGGGAGCAGGTAATCAGGGGACCCGCTGAGGACGAGAGAGCTGACCTAAGTCTGCAGTGGGCCCATCCGGGTCTCAGATGCTACCTGCCCGAGGGGTTTTTCTTTTGCTGTGTCCCGTTCCCTCATTCAGCGCTGCTGCTGGGAGCTCCTGTAGCTCTACTCTGCAGGAACCGGCTAGCCAGCAGGGGGGTGGGGGGGGCTGGCGAAGAGCAAGAGCAAGGAATGAGGGGTGATTTCATTCCAAAGGGGCCTGTGTTCCCGTGGCTGTTCCTCACGGCCCCTCTCCAGCAGGGCTGGGGTTTATCTCCCCTGAGCCTCCTTTCTGCTGCTGCTCACATCGACTGCGGGGCCACGGCTCTCCACACTTGATAGCTGGTGTGTGCCTGTACTCAGGCTGCTGGATAGAAGAGAAAGTGCCGGAGAGGCCCTCTGTCCTCGCCCCCAAGCTGTCTGCACCTTTACCTTCCGCTCCGTGCCGTGCCGTGGTTGTGTAAGCTCATGAGGAATAAACCTGTTCTGTGTGCCTCTCTGACTGGTCTGGAGGCTGGTCCTTTCTTGGGTGTTGGCTTGTGGCCAGGCGAAGCCACAGGGCAGGGGATCCAGGGCAGGTGGGAAGATGAGGTCAGGAGGGTCAGGGCCAGTGTGGATATAAAAGGAAGGAGAGGCTTGAGGAAGGCCAGAAGCCAGTGGTGGAGACGGAGTGAGGGGTCTGTGATAGAAACTGGCTGGCAGGGCACCAGACTCCGTTCTTCTTCCTCTTGGGCACACAGCTGGACCACCACTTCACCCGGGTTTTCATCCTCGCCCCGATCTGTCCCACCGAGGTCACCCAGGGCCTCTGTTCTGTCCCTGTCCTCACCTTGCTCTTCTGCTCAGCATCCTTGGAAAAGCTGATCACTTCTGCATTTTAAACTTTTTTTTTAGAGAAAAATATCACATACAGAATATGTGAGCCTAGTGAATCTCCATGTACCCTTCACCCAGCATTGATGCAACCCAAGTGACCTCCCCCACCCCCTTTATTCCGCTGGAGACTGTTTTTTTTTTTTTTTTTAATTTATGATAGTCACAGCGAGAGAGAAAGAGGCAGAGGGAGAAGCAGGCTCCATGCACCGGGAGCCCGACGAGGGATTCAATCCCGGGTCTCCAGGATTGCGCCCTGGGCTAAAGGCAGGCGCCAAACCACTGCGCCACCCAGGGATCCCTGCTGGAGACTTTTAAAGCGAACCTAAGACTTAAGCCACACGTAGGAACGTGTGGCTGATACCTTTTCCACCTTCATCCACGTTATCAACACACCTGCCAACATGAGCAGTATCTCTTCAGCCTCGCCCGATGCCGAGTCTGCTTCCAGATTTCCCTGATGTCTTTCGGCAGGTGGTGCTCAGCCGAGGGGTCCACACATTGCATCTGGTTGATTTTTAAATTTACGTTAAATTTTTACGTTGTTATGTCTATTAAACTTCTCCTTCTTGGCCCCTCTCCCTTCTTCCCAGGCCTTTGGTTTGTGGGAGAAACCAGCTCTCTTGTCCAGAGGCCTCTCAGTTCTGACTTGGCTGATGCTTCCTTGGGGCATCTTTAAACTCACCCCTCTGTACACTGTAATCACTGTCAAGTGTCTGTGGGGGGGTCCCTGCTTACTTTTTCTTAAAGATTATTTATTTGTTTATTTATTTATTTATTTATTTATTTGAGAGAGAGTGTGTGTACACAGAGGGTGAGAGAGGGAGAAGAAGCAGACTCTCTGCTGAGGAGCCCATCCCTGCTTAATTTTTGAGTCCTTTTCTTCCCTTAGATTCCAGATGCCAAGGTCTCCTGGTTTTCTTCCTCGATGCTCATTCTTCCTTCTCCTTGCAGATTCCCCCTCCCATCCCCCGTGGACCTCCTCTGGCCTCCTGTGCAGGTCCCAGCCAGCCCCATGACCTCAACACCCCAGAAACTGGTGGCTCTGGGTCGCATCTCCAGCCTAACGCCCCCCACTTCAGACCCCTGTATCCAGCCCCTTGCCCAGAATCCCTATTAAGCATCTCAAATGTAACACCACCAAAGTAGAGCCTGGTATTTTCCCTAGCCTGCTCCTTCCAGCATCCTCTGCCTTGGTAAACCAGTTTACCCAGCCATTCAGGCAGAAGAACTGGGAGCCATCCGCAATTCCTTGCTTTCTCTCAGACCCCACATCTAATCCATCCACGAGTCCTCAGACCTGTTCCGGATGTCTCCATCTCCTCATTCCCGGCCCCATTCTTGTCTGGGCTACCTTGCTGTCTGGCTGGATACCATCAGCAGAGCCCCAATGGGGGTTGTCTCCTCCACCTTGTCCCCACCCAGAGGCTGCAGTGATGGCCTTGGAGCCTACAGCGATCACATCTCTTCCCCACTCAGAATCCTCCAGTAGCCTCCACGTTGCTGGAGTAAAGCCCAGGTCCTGCTGCTCGGGACCCTGTGTTTATTCCCCCCAGTCTGCCCCCTTCATGCACGCACCCACATGTCTCATCCCAGGGAGGAGCTGGTTCCAGAGATCCTCCCCATCTGTAGTCACTCCCTACCCTTCACCAACTTTGTGTTTTCTTCCAAGCGCTTGTCCCTGCTGACATCTGCCATATACACTGGCTTGTTGCACTTGGAATCTCTTGCAACCCAAATGGGAAGGCTGACATGAAAAACACTTTGGGCTCTGTGTTCAGAGGGGGAGAGGAGAGGTGATTCTTCAGACCTCGCTGAAGGGGGCACATGGTAGCCAGAAGCTATGCTTGAAGCCCCGTATGTGTCTCTCCGGCCCAAACAATAGTATTTGTTACAAAGACAGATGATAATGGGAGTTGGGCCAGCGCTAGGTATTGATCGCTTAGAAGACAGAAGGCGAACGTCTGGGCCTGTTGATGACCTACCTGCACTTGACATTGAGCTCGCTGGAGGCAACGTGAAGGAGGGGCGCCTTCCCGTCTGTGGCTTTGTACTTAGTCACCGGTGGGAGGCCCTCCCAAGGGGAGACACAGTGTGAGGTGCCGAGGCCAGCTCCCCTCTTCCAGGGGTGTTGGCCTGTGATTGTTTTCCTTCTCCACAAGAGCCTTGCCCTTCCAGCCCTCCCTGACACTCGAGTGCGGAGGCTTTTGTAAAGTAGGGGCCCTTGGGTCCCACCCCAGAAATTTTGGGTTGTTCAGAGATGAGGCCTGGACCCTGGGGTTGTCTAAAACCTCCCAGGAGACTCTCACTTGCAGCCGGGATGGAGAACTGTAGCATTTGCGGCTGGAGATCTGCGGGTCTGTCAGGGCCCAGGGGCCACCAGATGTTGAGAAAGCGGCTCTGTTGAGAAAACTGTGCACTGCCTTCCTGTAAGTAAGCCAGCTCTCCTGCCCCCCACCCCCCGCCCACCCCGGGCCTGTCCCAAGACTGACTCAGAAGCCAGGCTCTGGCCAGCTTAGAGTGTCCTCGGGACAGATCCGAGCTCCCTCCGGCATGACGGGATTAGGTGGTGGGGAGCCAGCCCTGGAGGAGCCTGAAACCGCCCCAAGGTTTGGCTTCTGGGTACAGCCTTCAGGGGCCCAGGGCCCCCCAGCTTGGGGGAGGCTGCCCTGCAAAGCACAGTGCAGCACACAGTCAGCTGCTCCAGGGCCCCATCAGATCCGGGTCCTGGGCCTCCAGGGCCCCAGGCCTCCCTCTTGGCCTGTGCCACAGTCTCACTCCCAGCCCAGCTGTCTGGACCTTCCAGGCTTCCAGTCCTGCCGGCAGAGTACGGATTGACCGACCCCCTCTTCCTTCCAGGACTTGACATGCCTGGGGCTACAGTCCGCCCTCTGCAGCTTGTCTTTCTGTCTCTCTCTCAGCAAAGTCCCCTGAAATGTCCCCAGACTGAGGAATGGCCCAGGGCCTGTGAGCTGAGGGGTGCTGGGGGCTGTGGAGGAGAGCCTGGGAGGCAGCTGTTGTGGCAGGGCCTGGAAGATCCACGGACGAGGCCCCTGGTCCTACAGTAGCCATCAGCCCATCCCTGTTCCCAGGCATCAAGGCCCAGCCCCTGCCACCCAGCCAGAATGGTCTTCATGTTTCTCTCTCCCCTAAAGCAGCCCTGGTGGATCTCATCTGACTTGACTTGGAAAATAGTTGTTTAGAGGGGAGGGGGGTCACAGGGGTGGGCTCTGGTCCTATGCCCAGGCTCAGGCCAGTGGGGGCTTTGAACCCAGGCCTGCCAGTGGGCCATGAAAGCTTGAAGGGGTCCAGCGATGGGGCTGGGGAGTGGCCCTGGGGCAGCCTATCTTCACAGGGTAGGATGAGGGAGGCTTCCTCCCCCTGTACCTCATTCCCTCTGTACCCCCCTGAATCTGCTCCACTGGGTAATGTCAGAGCTGCTATCATCCTACTGCTGTTTTCGGGACCAGCCTAGGGTCCTGGAGCCGGTGGAGGAAGGCCAGCACTGTGCTCTCCTAGGCCGGGAGACACCCCTGCCCCCCAGAGCAGGGAATTTATCCCCAGTTTACCGTGGGTACAACAGAAGACATAACCTTTGCTCGAGGGTGTTTCTTCTCCATTCAGGCCTCCCCAGGGTCGAGCCTCACCACTCCCCCTGCCCTCCTGCTGCTGGCTGAGGCCAACCGACCTGAGCCCTGTCTGCCACTTTTTCTAGGGCCTTCTGCCAGAAATCTTCATCTTTTCAAGTCCAGCAGCTAGTCTAGCCGACAGCCCACTCAGGGGGCCGGCATTCACCCTGGGACTTCTGTTGCCCAGGGGAGGCTGTTCTAAGGCTTCATGGATAGCTCATGGGCCAGGAAATCCTCTGCTACTGCCCAGGGGGCTCTGACAGTGCCCACCGCAGGAGTGAGGTTCCCTCCGCCCCAACCCCGTCTCTCCAGCAGGCCAGGCTGCACTCGTCAGGCCTTCCCTTGGGAGAACAGGGGCCTGGGAAGGCCTCAGGGGCCAAAGCCATGGAGCAAGGTAGGGGATGCTCCAGCCTTAGCAGCTCCAGCTAAGGTCCTGCTGGGCCAGTCCAGATGCAGAGGCACAGGCCAGCAGAGGTTGGGACCACTTATTTATTCAAGGCACGGTCATAGCATTAATAACAAGAAGGTTCGGCATTCTGGCACATTCCTTTAGTGGTGGTGGCCAAGGGAAGTCCACACCCCACACTGGGGGCCCCAGAGGATGCAATGCTGCTGATAGGCACTTTGCTTCCAGAAGCATCTGAGGAAGAGGCAGCCAGGCTTGGAGCTACTCTTGGCCCAGTGGGGCACTTCTTAGAGGCTCTAGGCTATCCTGGGTTCCCTCAGAGGCAGCCCCCTCCAGAAGGAATCAAGCCTGGGGGGTGGTGTTTCCGTGGAAGGACGGGGAGGGACAGCTGGGAGGTAGACTGTGGGGTAGGGTCCGACGGTGGTGGGTGGAGACCAATGGTGAGACAAGCGTGGGCTGAGCGGGCAGGCCAGAGGGGAGGTGCCTGGAGAGGGCCTGCATGTGGTGGGAAAGGAGCCAAAGCATGGCCACCCTGCCTTCACAGTGACCATGGGGGGAGAGTGGGGAGGACTTGCCGGTTGCCCTCGGTCTCCAGAAAGAGTTGAGAAGTGAAAGGATTCTGGAGCTTTCCCAGCATTTGCACTGTCTTCTCTCAGAACCAACTGCGCTTGGCCCATATGCAAAGGGGGAAGCCCCCAGCCATGCTGCCGAGTAATCTGCTGGGACCCTTTCCATATGCAGCACCCAGAGGCTGCTGGGTGGGCAGGGGACAAAGGAGGGGCAGTGACAGAAGCGGCAGGAATAGTCCAGCAGGGGCTGCAGGGATGGGGGGGGGTGCCAGCAAGTAGTACCCAGTGGAGAGCCTACTTGCCAGCTTCTGGCAGGAAGGCCACACGCACACCAAATATGCCTCCCGGGGGCGGGGGAGGGCCTGGAGCCGGCCACCTCCCCGTGGCACGGGCAGATCTCCCTGTTGGGGCCCTGACCGCTGCTCTGGAAAGGACCCTTCCCTTTGTTGGCTGGTGAAATGCTAGGAGGCAGCAGCCCTCAGGGACTGGCTGGGTATTATTTCCTCCTTATTCCTAACTGGACAAGGAGTGGGAGAGACTGCTGACGCCCCAGCTGACTCAAGCTCTCTGGGAAGATCCCTTACGCCAAGGTCTGGGCCAAGCCCCTGCAGTATGGCAATGTTTGCCTCTCGAGGGCTATTTTTTCCTCCGGTGAAGCCTGGAGCTTCTGCAGCTGAGACATGGGCACAGGTGGAGCAGGGCTGAGACCCAGGTGGTCTGAGTTCAGGGGCACCCATGTGCACCTGGTGGGAAAGGCTCAGGTGAGTGAGCCTGGGGCCTACTTTCAGCAGGTTGGCTGCAAGGACCCAGACCCCTGGAGCAGGGAGCTCAGGAGAGCTCTATAGCATGCAGAGCCCTTTGACTTGGCTGCTCCTCACCCACTCAGGCCTCAGTCAGCCCATCTCTGCATCCTCCCCTGCTGTGCTGCCGGGTGGGGGGGGGGTGGCTGTCCTCAGAGGCAGGGGTCTGCACCCCTATAACCATGACAAAGTGGCTGGGTGCTACCAGCATTATTCCTACTCAGGATTCAGTTCCACAAAGGTCCCGAGTGGTGGCCCTAGGAAGGCAGCCTTATTCCACCCGAAAGGGCTTCTCCATGGAGGACACACCCCACCCCCACAGTCCCTGGCAGGGTGTCTGCAGTGTCTGGGCCAGGACCATACTGGAGGCCACTTGGGTGGTCTTCAGTTCAGGGTACAGGCGGCCCCAAGGGAGGAAGGGTCCTACTGGGAGGCCAGGGAATGGCCAGTGCCTTCAGTCTGAAGCATGGGCTTCTTACCCTAAGCTGCTGCCCACCTTGGCTATGCTGAGGGTCCAGGCACTCAGGTGGGTATGAGGCAGGAACAACTTTCAGGGGCCATGTCCTTGACCTTGAGGGTCCTCTCATCAGGCCTGGGGCTTGGAGAGCTGTATCTGGTTTCCCATCACCCAGCATTTGGGGAGAAGACCCCTCTCCGTGAATTTTCTGCCTCTGCCCCTCCCACCTCGTAGTAACCAGCCAAGGTTGCCTTCATCAAAATGCACACAGGTCCCATTTAATGAGCCTGGAGTGATCATGTCCCAGCTGCCCTCGCAAGAATAGAGCAGAGGAGGGTCTCTACCCCGCAGCTCCGGGGGAGTCTGCTGCAGGGCAGAGTGCTAGGAAGGGTCTCAGCCGCCCCTGGCTCCGGGGAATCCCCAGGCAGGGGCTGTCCTTGCCAAGGCCCAGCATACACACTTGTGCTTCCTCAGGCTGCGGGGGAGGGGGGAGTAGGGCTGGGCGCCGGGGTCGGAGCAGCAGTGGAAGCTCCTGGGCAGGGCAGCTGGTGAAGGGTGGCAAAGACGCTGGAGAGTCTTCGGCGGGCTTCTTTCTGCCTCCTCCCTTGTGCATATGCCTTCTCCACTCTGACCCCAGGAAGGTCCCTTGGCCTGCAGTCTCCATGCCCAGGGCCTCAGCCACGTCTGCCGAGATGTGGTGCCCGGCCGTAGCCTCCATCCCATCCCGGGGTCCCCTGCACTGCCCAGCACCTCCCGTTCTAGCTGGTCAGCAGGTCGGGACCTTCATATGGCCGACAGCTGTCGGGATGCAGACAGCTCCGTCGGGCCTTCCCAAAGTCTACAAGGGGTAGTGGGGAGGTCCACGTGGCCCTCCTGCCTCCCCCTTGCCGGGCCCTCCCCTGGCCGCCACTCCGGTGGAGTCGCCAGGTGGAGGCCTGGGGTCCTGGTCAGTGGTACTGGCTCTGGCCCTCCAGTTCCAGCCCTTCCTGGAACTGGGTGGAGCCCAGCTCCCTCGCAAAGCCCCTCGTACAACTCTCCTCTTCGCTCTCCTCCAGCTGTCTGTTCATGGTACCGTAGGTGTGCCGAGCAGGGGAGGAGGCAGGGGACAGGTTCATCTCGGGCTCCTGCAGCACCGTGGCCACGTACATCTGCTCAGGACAGAGAGAGGAGAGGAGAGTGAGGTCACATCTGGGGCCAGGCCCTGGTCATGCCCTTGCACTCATGCCCTACCCCCGGAGCCTCTGCCTCTCTAAGCCACAGGTCCTTCCTTCTCCCCCAGCAGCCTGAGGCCTGGCTGTCCCACCTGCTGAGGTGCTCTTGATCACTCCAAGAGCAACTGCACCTCCGAGGGGGAGGTAGCACAGGCCTCCTAGCTCCTAGCCCACTGCTCCTTCAGTACGGTTCCATCCATTCTTGGTTCCAGGTCTGGCTGAACCTAGGGGGAGAGGACACGAGGCTCCCCTGTGCTGGGGTCTGAAGAGACCCCACCTCTGAGATAGTGCACTTCTTAATACAGCAGAGAGGTACATCCACACCCCCCCTGGGGTGGGTCATTGGCTGGCCTGTGAATCAGGATTTGTAACTGAGACTGCTAGCTGAGATCTTGGTCATGTGACCTGTCAAATCCAGGAATGGTCCCAAGAGCACCTGGGAGGGCAGCGAAGTAGAAAAACAGGAAGTGCTAGGGACAGAGCTGTCATCCTTTGAATGGCTTTGAAACCAACTCCTTATTTTGAAAATAGGTAATTATGGGATAGAATTAAATCTTTCCTGTAGGAGTTCATGTCAGTGAAACCAAACAGTCCTGGTCTATGAGGGAACACTCTTCCTACAGAAGAATTTACATATTTGTAGGATTCCAAAGTAAACCCCATATAAACCTTCTGGTCATAAGGGGAAAAATGGTAACTTAACAATGGAAGAGGCCGTCATCCCCCTAATCTGGGAGTAGTCAGCATCATTGGTAAAAAATGGAACATTCTGTGTCTCTTGGTATGGTGCACGGCACTACCCATAATGTGTTTTAGCCCCAAGGGCTCAGAATCTATTCAGCCTTTGGATCAAATGTCTAGTTTTCAGGGAATACAGGAGATAGTGGAACCTGTTGCAAGACATCATGAAGAAATAGCTGGAAAAATCCAGAAGGTAGGGTATTCTGCAGGACTACTGGCTGGGTCAGCAGGTCATAAAGAAGAGATTGTGTGAAATTACAGGAGATGTGCACAGGGACCAGAGTCATCTAGCATGGAGCCTGGACTGGATCTTGGTTTGGATGTGCTTTGTAAATGATATTTCTGAAACACTTAGAGCCACTTCAATATGGGCTGTGTATTTGAAGACAGAGAAATTTATATACATGGAAAGATGGAAACTGTTAACTAAAAATGCAGATTATACAACAGTATGAACAGCATCATCTCATTTTAGTTAAAATTATATACGTGTGTGTGTGTGTGTGTGTGTGTGTGTGTGTGTGTATACCTTGAAGAATAGACACTAAGTTAACAGTAGTCATCTCTGGATGGTGGGAATATGAACTTTTCATTTTCTTGTTTTTGCTTATCTGTTTTTCCCCATAATTATCTGCAATGTTCATAGACTACTGTTGTTATCACAAAAGATTAAAAAAATCAATTCCAATAATTATTATTATTTTTTTAAGCTCAGGCTTTAGAACATGACAGACCCGGTTCAAACTTTGTACTGCCACTTCTTTGTTCAGTAATGCCTTGGGGTCTAAATTAATTGACCACGTTGAGCCTTAGCTTCCCCGTTTGTCAAAAAAGCATAAAAACCTCTACTGCGTGGGTGTATCATAAAGATGAGGAGCAAGATTGGCAACGTATCAGGTTCCTAAGTAGATTTCAGTAACCAATTGCCAACAATATTCCAGAGGGGTCGTCTTGCGAGGGCCCCTGAGGAGAGAGGCTACGTGCAGAGAGGCCCCCACTTTGAAAGCTGTGTAGACTCTCCAACACCTCCCAGAGGAAGTCTGCCCCTCTCCGCAGGGTTTTTCCCCCCGAGGTGAGGCCGACCTGCAGTTCTGTGCACAGGGGGTGGGCACGTCCACCACGGTTGTCTCTGTGCATTTGTCCCCAGCTCTGCCACAATCACAGGGCCTCCTCTCTCCCCCTGGGGCCCTGCTGCCCACTGCATTTCCACCAGGACGAAAACTGTCTTCCGGTGCCCAAACGCTCCAGATTCTCTCTTCTGGGCCTTTGCATAGGCTGATCCTCTTCCTTGAATGCTTTTCCCCCACATCCTACTCCACCTAGCAGCCCCTCCTGCTCCCATTCCTAGAGTCGGATTAGACGGAGGCCTTCCCTGAGCACCCGGGCCGGCTGGCGCCCTTCTTCGGTGCTCCTCCGGGGCGCCCCGGGATCGGGACATGGGCCGAGCCGGTAGCCAGCTCAGAGCGTGCGTCGGTGGCCGTGCGTCCACACCACGGGGGTGGCAGGGGTTGGGCAAGCGCTCCGGCCCTCCAGGCTGAGCCACGCTGCGGGCGCCACCCCTGCCTTACCATTCGGTGCAGGCTCCCAATAGCTCCCTGCAGCTCTGTCTGCGCCGCTCTGCCTGCCATGTGTGCCCTTGGAGGCAGCCTTCGGTCCTGAGGCCGCGCCCCAACATGTCCCTGTGTCTACACGACTGAGCTTGCTGTGGCTGGCTTCTCCCTGACATTTCTCTTCCTCTCTCTGTTCCTTACAGAGTATGTCTTGTTTCTTCTATCTTCCCACATCTTCAGCCAGGGCCACGGCAGCAATTGGACCTGGGCCAAGTCCTACTGTGTCAGGGGAGGGAGCCCAGGCGCCCCTGGCTCCTCCCCAGTACCCAGGGGGTGGGCACTAAATGCCGGTGCCCCCCCCACTGCTGCTGGAGTCGCCCACCCCAGAGATGGCCCCCCTCCTGACCTGTCCCCCAGGGTGAAGGCACTGACTCACAAGGGACGTGGGTGTGGAGGAGGTGCTGCTTGGCTCCATGTCGAACACGGTCTCCATCTCCTCCTCGGGCTGCAGCGGTGGGGAGAGATGTACAGGGTCACAGAAAGGGGGCGTCCACCCTCTGGCTCCCTCCCCCGCCAGATCTGCACCTGGACCTCTGGCTCCCCTGGAACGCCCAGACCTGCAGGCCTGGGCTGAAGCCCACGGGGACAGGATGAGGACTGGGATGCTGGTGGCTCTTTTCAATATTCCATTCCCAAGATCCATAATGGGGTGAAGTGCAGAGAGTTGGGATTAGGATTGAATATGAGCCTGCTTTGACTCTAGTCTCTTCTTTCCTCCCGGGGTTTCTCCTCTCTCTGAGAACTGCCGAAATCACAGTCTAGGTCCCCTCCCATCTCCCTTCTCTAGAGTGGACACCTGGGCAACCAGCTCGCATGGCATTGTTGTACTGGGAAGACAGAGCCAGAGGCCTTGACCCCTCTGGTTTCTCGTGGCCCTCGAGCCAGGGATGGAGGAAGGGCCAGGCAGAGAGGGCTGTGGGGGTCTGAGCCCAGGGCCTCCAGACACAAGGCCACTAAAAGTAAAAGGATTCTCTTCTAAGAGGCTCCTTCCTCCAACTCAACAGGATACCAGAACTTTAAACAAACTTCCTTTCTTTTCTTTCTGTACATTCATTTTAAAAGGACACCATTTACTATTATAGACAGAAAACCTGCATTAACTGACAAAAGCAGACACAGAAATAAATGCGAACCAACAGAATAATGGGTAACCATGAAAAATAAAAAAGATGTTTCAGTCCCTGGAAATCATTTTTAACATGCCTGCACAGACACACTGCGGCCCTTTGGGAAATGCCCATCTAGAGCGCACAGCATTGTTGGCATGGCTCTCAGCAGGCAGGGACTGGCTCCCTTCTCTGATGACAAGGCAGGGTCCCAGTAGCAAAGAGCTGAAGGAGTCACACGGCCCAGACAGCCAGGCCTCTAGTTCAATAGCCTGGGATTCCTTAAAAGGTGATACCTTTCCACCTCCTCAGGGAATCGTCCTCCTCCGCACCCACCCTTCCACCCTTCACCCCGTCCTTCTCTCTCAACCCTCCATCCTTGCAGTGGTGTTCACAGCTCGGTGGCTGGACAGACTCACAATGTGGGATGGATGCGTGACCAGCCTGCTGTTTGGAGGACATGCCAGAGGGGAGAGGAGGAGGGGATGGCCGTCTTTGAAACCTCCCCACCGCGCCTGGGCCACCCAAGGGCACGCACACACGCACACTGAGTGTGCACACACCATCACTGAAGGCAAGAGCCTTTCATCTCTCGCACTGTGGCTGTGCAGGTTGGAAGGTGGCCTAGGGCCGTGTCCCCCGGGGGGCCAGAAGAACAAAGGGAGGAAAAGAAGGGTAACTCACCTCATAGTCAGATACCCTCTGGAGCTTCCCCAGAAGAGTGCTGAGGAAGGCGATTATCATGGAAATGATGAGCGTGGAAAGGGAGAAGAAGGTGATGGTGTGGAGCGTACCTGCCAAGGAGAAGAACAGGCCGTGGGCCTGGGTGCTTGAGAACCGGAGCTGTGGGCAGGAGTCTGAAGCCAAGATACTGGGTCCCTAGAGACCACCTCAACACCTCTGTGGAGGCCTCGAGTCCAAGGCAGGGAGGCCCCTACCCCAATTCTCCTCCTAGCAACTGGAGTCAATGTGCCTGACACAGGACGTCATCCCTCGGTGCTATGTGACCATTGGAATTTGGCATCTTAAGGATTCCAGGAAAAGAATTTAATTGCCTTAAGCGTCCACTCCAGTGCCCATTAAACCTGTCCTCCTCGACCTGTCAGTTTCCTTCCAGTATCACAGTCCCTGGGGCAATAGCTCTGGGTTACTCATTCATGCTGCTGCCCCCAAATACAGTCTCTGGCGCACACCTGTCCTTGCACCTAGCACCAGCGGTTACCTGTGCTAACGGCACTGAAAAGCAATCCAGAATTCAAGTCATTTACATTTCTCTCAGGAATATTTGGTAACTTTTTTATGCCACCAGTTTTCTACTGAGGTAAAGATTAAAAATCTTTATAGGGGCATCTGGGTGGCTCAGTCGATTAAGCCTCTGCCCTCGGCTCAGGTCATGATCCGAGGGTCCTGGGGTCAAGCCCCACATCAAGCCCCACATTAGGCTCCCTGCTCAGCGGGGAGTCTGCTTCTCCCCCTCCCTCTGTGTCTACTCGCCTCCCCCCCCATGCTCTCTCTTTCTCAAATAAATAAATCTTTAAAAAAATCAATCTCTACAGTCAGAGGCTGACCCATGATGATGCTTGTCATCGTGTTTCTCCAAGAGCAAAATGGCAAGCAACCTCAATATGCAACAATGGAGAGCTGACTCAGATGGGTAGGATTCAATGCAGCTGTTCAAGGGCCCGTGCTCAAACAGGAAATTGCTCAGAACGTTATGTTGAGTGAAGAAACTCGGGATACGGGACCAAACATTATAAAGTAGAAATCATGATTTTGAAAAGTAAGAATAAAGCAGTAACTGTCCCCTGCCCCCCATGCTCCTCCCTGTCCCCCAGCCTGTGCACACAGAATGAGGTCTGAAAGCCACAGCAGGCTCTGGGTGAGATTATGGGTCATTCAGAAACATACAGTCTAGGGCAGCCTGGGTGGCTCAGCGGTTTAGCGCCGCCTTCAGCCCCGGGCCTGATTCCTGGAGACCCGGGATGGAGTCCTACGTCGGGCTCCCTGCATGGAGCCTGCTTCTCTCTCTGTCTGTGTCTCTGCCTCTCTCTCTCTCTCTGTGCCTCTCATGAATAAATAAACAAAATCCTTAAAATAAATAGAAACATACAGTCTTTTATATTTTAGAGGAAAATTATTTAAAAAATGAAGTCCGCTAGGTGGCAGGGAAAGACTAGAGGGATACGAAGTAGGGCGATGGCAACAAATGGATAATGCACACAAATAACTAAGGGCAGAGCTGTTTCCAGCCTCTACCGCAACAGGAGTAAGAAAATACGGTTTCCTTTCTCCGCTCCACTGAGAAGACTAAGGTCCAGTGTCCCTGAGGGAAGACCAGTGTGGGGAGAAGGCAGGAAACCATCTGGTGGTGGAGAGGATGGGGAGGTCAGAGTGAGCTGCTTGCCATGGGGCGGGGGAGGAATCTCTCCCTCCAAGGGTCCAGGGTCAGTAGCTTGGTGTAGCTAAGAGCAGGGGGAAAGCTGGCCACTGGGCAGACCCCAATCCTCCTCCAGGTTTTAGGGAATCCGAGAGACCAGGCATCTTATAGGGTCCTGGGGGGAGGTCACGGGAATTGACCCTGATAGCGAATATTCTATTCTGACCAGCCTTGTGTTAGAATGGAGGAAGGTGATGTTCCTTGCTCTGAGGGTCGTAAACCAAAGTGCATCCGATCTGGACTGTGTCGGTCCAAGCCGTCTCCTTAGCTTCCAAGTTCTGCTGGGACGAGCCCAATTTAGGCCTGGAGGAGCCGCCTGGGGGGCTGCCATCCAGGAACAACCCTTGCTTCTCTCAGGCCTTTTCTGCTTTACCAGAGCAGAGGGGTTGTTGAGGGCTTTGTGCAGCCAAGGGGAACCAGCAGAGGCAGGCCTGGTACCTACCTAATCGCAGGATGGAGAAGAAGAGCATCCAGAACAGACCCAGGAGCGGTGCAAAGATGGCCTGGTAGACGGCAGCCATGTGGATCTGCTCGTTGAGTTTGGTGGGTGCGTAGGAGTAGTACATGTTATAGCGGTCTGTGATGTGCTTCATGCACAGGTACAGCAGTCCTGGAGGGCCGGAAGGTGGAGGCGCGCTCGGGGGCTGCTGCTTCTAGAGCCAGCCCCCCACCCCTGGTGCCCCCCGCGGCCACCAGGGTCATGCACCCTCCGGTAGGGAGAAGTTGAGCCCCCCCACGTCGGGCCGCTTGCTGGAATATGAGATGGCCTGGAACAGACTATCAGCAGAGCAAGGAGAGGCTGGGGCCAGGGCCGGGGAGGTGGGGTGGCCCTGGGGGCCCCGAAGGAAGACTCACCGAAAGGCACGATGATAGGGCAGGTGATGCTGTACGCTATCACCACGCTGAACACGTTCATCATCCACGCGTACTCCCGCCCATACTGGAAGTCCATGGCCTGGCTCTGGGGCAGAAGCCGGGGCTCACTTGGTGGCCTGGTCCCCTTGCCTCGGCTCCTTCTGTGGCTCCTGGTCTATCCCCGAGGAGCTGCCCCAGAGGCTCAGCCTGGCGGACCAGCTCCCTGCCAACCCCAGCCCACCTCTCCTCACTCCTTGGGTCCTCTGTCCCCCTCCCATGGGAAGGAGTGTGTGCAGGGCAGGGCCCGGCCCCCACCTTTCTGATGTGGACTCTCTCTGGCTCCGACCTGGAGAAGAAGAGGCGGATGCTATATAGAAAGAGGGACCCCAGGCGCAACAGCTCCATGCCTGTGCCCAGCAAAGCCGCTGTGATCACGTAGTTGACAAAGAAGGCGCCGTTGTCTGGCAGGAACACACACCTGGCCGCGGGGACAGTGGAAGATGGCACAGAAGCCAGAGGGGGGATATTGGGTGGGGGTGGAGATGGGAGGGGTGGAGACGGGGAAGGGGTGGAGGGTGAGGGTGGAGATGGGGAGAGTAAGCTTCAATACACATGTGCCCCCTGCCCACTGTAGTTCATGCACACCCTTCTGAGCAGGGATGGGGTTGGTCTACGTCAAGGGTGGGTGTGTAGGGAAATATACGCTCTGGCGTGATCTAAAGCAGAGGTGAAAAAATAATTAAAAACATAAAGTGCTGTGGAAATGCCCTCAGAAAAGTGACATATGGCTGCACCTGGGTGGCTCAGCGGTTGAGCGTCTGCCTTTGGCTCAGGGCACGATCCCGGGGTCCTGGGATCGAGTCCTGCATCAGGCTCTCCACAGGAAGCCTGCTTTTCCCTCTGCCTGTGTCTCTGCCTCTCTCTGTGTGTTTCTCATGAATAAATAAAATCTTAAAAAAAATAATAAAGCAGAGGTGCTTGACCAGGACCCCTAGATCCCAGAGAGTCCATGGTGCGGGGCGGGGGGGGGGGGGTTGTGGGCATCTATGACATAGAATGGGGAAAAGAATTACATCTTGACATTCAGAAGCCTCTAACTGCAATGTACCACTTCTTTCCAATAAGAACGTGGGCAACAAATCACAGCGATGTCAGCTACGGCTGTGACCCTGTCACCGTTGCAATCAGCCCACTGCAGTTGGTGGTGATATCTGACAACACCTTTGCACTCACCATCACTTCAAAGTGATGGTAGTTATTAAACACATGGCTAAATTAGACACACTAACTTTACATGACTGAAATGTTCTGTCTGCAAGGGGTGTTCTTGACATAGCTGGCCCGCTTCAGCTAGGAGCCACTGGGCCATCTGAATGAATGGCCACACTGCCTGTTCTCACGGTGGTGCCCCAGCATCTCTGTTGCTGTCCAGTGTCCCCATCTACACAATTCTGCCAGTTTCTTTGAGAGGAGAAATCTGCGAGCTTCCTGGATAGATTTCAGAACTCCTTCAAAAACTAGTCTTTCTTGATGGCACCAAAGTTGAGTCATGGGCTTACAACTCTTTTCTCTCTCATACAACTGTATCGAAGATACTGACCTAACCAAAGATGCACTCATTCATCCTAGAAAAAAAAAAGTCCAACTTATCACAAGTATAGTTTTAGCTGCAGAAACTTTAGAGAACTCTGGTCCTTGCCCTATAAAACAAGCTGTGAGGGCACCTGGGTGGCTCAGTGGTTGAGCATCTGCCTTGGGCCCAGGGCATGATCCCGGGGTCCTGGGATGGAGTCCCACATTGGGCTACCCATGGGGAGCCTGCTTCTTCCTCTGCTTATGTCTCTGCCTCTCTTCATTCTGTGCCTCTCATGAATAAATAAATAAAATCTTTAAAAATAAATAAAACAAGCTGTGAAAGCTTGTGTGTCATTTGTGACATCACAATAAAGATGCAAACATCTGTGAAAATTGGGATTTTCAACATTTGTAACCTAAGAACAAAACAAAAGAAATCAAAATTGGCTGGATGTCCAATGTGATCTATGTGTTGTTTTGTCAAAGATCCTGCCACCCCAGTCAACTGAATGCTCTTCTGCTAGCTAAGTAGCTTCAGCATTCACACTGACACTTTTTAAAACTAAATGTAACTTTAGGGACACCTGGCTCAGGGGTTGAGCATCTGCCTTTGGCTCAGGGTGTGATCCCGGAGTCCTGGGATGGAGACCCACATCAGGCTCCCTGCATGGAGCCTGCTTCTCCCTCTGTCTCTGCCTCTGTGTGTGTGTGTGTGTCTTTCATGAATAAGTAAATAAAATCTTTAAAAAAAGAATGCAACTTCAGCTTACTTGTATTCAAAATGCATTGTCCTCTTATTAAATGTGCTAATAAAGATTTTTATTACAAATTTACTTTTAGAAATATTTTGGTAACAATATTTCAATATAATTGGTGTTCTTTTCAACCCAGGTATTTTGTGCATTTAAAGACATCTATTCAGAGTGTATATGAAACTGGCAAAATCTGAATAAGCTGGGTGGATTGTATCAATGTCAATTTCCTGGTTGTGACAGGGTACTATAATTATGCCAGATGTTACCAGAGGTGGGAGGGAACTGGATGAAGGATACACAGGACAGTGTGGGAGCAGTTTCCTATAAATTTACAATTCGTTCCAAAACTTCATTCAGAGAAGGGATCCCTGGGCTTTACCAGATTGCCAAATGGGTCCATGGCATTAAGAGGTAGGTTGCTTAATGAGAGTCTTTGCATGCATTCATCTCTCTACCTGTGTGGGCAAATGAAGGAGACGTGTATCTACCTGGTATGGACCTATGGAAGCTCCAGGGTACCCTGGGAGCGTGCTTGGGGCATACACTCTTGTACTCACTGGAACCTGATGGATGCCTGCTCCAGATAGTAGATGTCAAAGAGCCACCGGAAAAAGACATCCAAACTAGAAGTAAGAATAAGGTAGGTCCTTTAGTTAATGAATCTAGGCTTGGGGTTCAGTCCCTCTTGGCCTGTCTTCCCTCCCTCTGTCCTCCCTTATTCAATCCCTAGAGACTCTTGCATTCTAATATCCCAGCTGCCAGTCCACACTGCCTCTCTGCCTTCTTAATGCTGGGCCACCCCCGCCCCTAACCCTCTGGTCTCTCATCTCAAGGCCGCCTCTTCTAGCAAACCTTCACCAGCCGTTTTCCCCACAGTGCTTTCTCCCTCTTCCGAATTTCTACTGTACATTGGCTGCATTTTTCCCACCTTAGGCTGTCGGTTAGCTGATGGGCATGGCTTGTTTCCCCAGCTGGATAATAAGCTCTTTGAAGGCAGAGTTCATGGCTGACGCCTTAGCGTCCACATGATACCTGGCTCATGCTAGGCTCATGACAGGCATTGGACTGTCATTTGTGGAATGGATTTGCAGCAACCACAGGTAGGCCTATAGTATCTGAAAGAGGAGGTTCCAACTCTAGGGTGAGCCTGTCTGAGAGAGGAGGGATACTGGGAGGTGAGGTACCTGGTCAGTCCCATAGAGGGCAGAATAATCACCATGAACACCAGAAAGATATAGCATTTGTTCACTATGATCAGATTCTGGCTTGATCTAGAAGGGAACAAAGAAACATGTGATAAGAACCAGAGACCTAACAACAGCATGGATGGAGAGACAGAGACAGCTCCCTGGCCTAGAGACAATCGGTTGGCTAGTGCATACCAAAGCCATCTACACAGAGCACAGGGAGCTCTGCTGCAGCTGGGGGCAGCAGGCAAGGGCAGTAGAGTCAACTAGTCTGGTCAGCCGCGGGCACGGGATGGGGAGGAAGGGCACACGTGCGCTGTGGGCTTGATATCTTTGTTAGAGGGACATTACCAACAAGACTCAGGATCCCTGCCGAGTTTCAGTAATCTACAAAAGCCATGTTCTTGGACAGAGAAAAGACCAGTAAGGGCTTCTGTTAGGATGGTAAGAACTTTAGGTGCAGGAAATCCCTTCTGAGATCCACACGGTCTTCAGGTAAAAGCAGGTCCACCTGCCCCAGGATATGGTAAATATTTTCTACCCAGATGGCTACCATCATAGAACTAGTAGGGCTAACCTGCTATTTGGGCTTAGTTATAGGTCATATTGTTTAAAATGGGGGTGCTGCTCGGGCCACATGGGCCTACAGTCAGGTTGAGTTCACAGGTTCCTCTGTGACAGCCTTCCTGACGTTCTTTAGACAAGTCCTGCTCTCTCCTCACCCTAGGCCTCCTTCCTAAAGTTCCAGGCCACCTGTCTCTGCCTACGGCTCCAAACTCTCAGTGCATGGCTGGAGGCTGAAGGAGCTGTCCAAGGAGGCCTTGCTTTGGGCCTGAACATGCCTGAGGTGGTGGCCCAATCTCAGCATCCCTGAGGCCAGGGGCCCAGAGACAACTCGGTCTCCTCTTTCAAAAAAACCTATCTCTATCTCTATCTCTATCTCTATCTCTATCTCTATCTCTATCTCTCATCTCTATCTCATAGTGTCTTGGGATGGTTTTGGGTATCAAAGCCATCCCATGTCAGTTCAACTCCTTAGGCCAGATGGGAGGCCTGAGCCCCCAGGCTGGTGGGAGAGTGGGCTGGGGAAGGGGCTGGTGCCAGGGCAGAGAGCAGGAGAGGCAGAGAGCTAGGAGAGGAGCCCCCATCTCACCTGGTCCAGTGGGCCTCTAGGAAGGCGGAGAGGTAGACGATCAGAGGCAGTATCACTGTAAATGCCCAGAGCATCAGGGAGGGGAAGAATTGGGTTATGACCGGGCTCTGTAGGGTAGAGCGGAGACGTGCAGAGACGTCAGTACAAGCAGTGCCCCTTCCCCTTCCACGCTTCCAGGCCACCCTTGCTTCTCCTCCACCTCTGGCCTCTTTTCCCCCAGCTTTAGTCCCAGAGCAGGATTGGTTTCCCCAAGGCTGCTCAGCGGTCCTGGCCTTCGTTGTCAGCCTTGCTGGCCAGGGGTCTGGGCTGAGGTTGACACCCCAAGGTCAAGGAGTGCCCTCAAGGGGCACAGGTCTTCTATGCTGAGGTCCCTGGAGGGGCAGCCTGGGCTCTTGGTGGTGACTTCGCCCCAGGGCCAGAGCCAGCAGCTGTCACTGACCTCATGGTTCAGAGAAGGCAGGTGGGACATTACCTTTAATGTGATGTCATGTGACAGGTGGGAGAGAAGGGAGAAGGTGTGAGGGAAGAATCCCTAGGGACAGCTGTGCTGAGGCGTCCCTCCTGTGAAGCTGACAAGCAGCCCAAGCAGTATGGCTTGACTGCGTGCGTGCGTGCGTGCGTGCGTGTGTCACTGGAATAAGGATGAGGATAATGCGGAAGTGGAGGCCTTCTAGGCCTGTTATAACAGCCTGGAGGCTATAGGATTTGGAAATGGGCCGGCCCAGTTCCTCTGAAGTCTCTGTCAGGGCAAAGTCCCTGCATGACTCCTTCAGGGACCAGCGCTCCCAGCCCGGAGCGGGTGTGTGTGTGCAAGTGAGGGAGGTGAAGGTCCCGCTTCACCTGGGAACTGATCTCACTCTTCCCCCTGGGAACTGACCTCACTCTTCCCCACCCTCACCCCTATGTGCCAAATGGGAGAGGGGCCCAGCTCTAGAGAAAGTGAGGAGAACAGAACTTGCCACACCCTCTGCTTGCACACCCTCTGCTGCACCTTTTGTACCCCTCACTGGCCCAGGGTGACCCAATCTAAAGGAGCCCTCCAAGCCCCCTCATGACTGGACCACCCATCCCCTCCACAGCTCACTCCAGAACCTGCCTGCAGCATCCCCACAGCCCCCCTCCTTCCTCTCCCGCTCCAGTCCCTCAGACAGGCAGTGACCTGCACAGTCAATCCCTTTAGGACACAGGACACTCTACGATACCATTTACACTGCTGCCACCTCCACAATGTTGGCGGTGCCCGGACTCCAGAGCCGTGTTCCAGGGGGCCCCCCCACCCTATTCTCGCCTGAGTTCTTCCTTCATCTCCCTGGGGCCCCACGCCTGGCCTGAGCAGAGGCAGGACCTGCAGCTTCTCGATGGGGCGAGTGACGTTGTACATGTCGATGGTGTTGATGATGATGGCGGGCGTGGTGAGGAAGAAGAAGAGGAAGAAGAGGAAGGTGTTGATTGCGATAAAGCGCGCCCACCAATGGAAGCGGCGGACGGACAGGTGTTTCCTGGGGAGGGATGGAGGAGGGAGACGCACTTAGGATCTCAGGTCCAGCCCTTAGACGGGGCCCACGTGTGGTTTCCAGCATGCCGGCTAGAGACCTGGATGGCCCTGGTCTAACTCAGCCCCCTCCCGCACCCCGCCAGGCCCAGACCTGAATGCACCGGGCCCCGGATCTGCCCCTCAGTCACACTCTTTGTCAAGGCCCTCGTGGTGGGGTGGGGTTAGGGGTGGGCAGAGGCTGTGGTGCCCAAGCCCAGTGGGGAACAAAGTAGGGGAACTGGCTCAGATTCCTTTCCCACCCTGTTCTCTTCCTTGGTCTGGGAGGGGCTGAATGGAGAAGGGAGGGGCAGAGGGGGCTTACCAAATAATGTCTTTAGGGTGTGGGGCCAGGGCAACCCTCCAGTAGTAGGATTTGACGATGGTGGTCACCGAAGACTGCTGGGGGGGCACGCCACACTGGATGTACTTGTAATCTTCCCGGATGCTGCGGAGATGGGGGTAGGAGGCAGAGGTTGTGTGAGGGTCACAGTCTCAGGAGGGGTCCCATGCCAGGGTCCTACAGATGGCCCCACTTCCTGGGGATTTGTGAAGCCTCCCAGGATCTTAGAGGTGGGCAGCTCCTAAAGCCTAGTCCCTGGAGGAAAGAGGCACCAGTGGGAGGGCCTGCCTGGGAAGAGAGGGGACCACATGGGTCTCAGCTGAAGTCTTTTCCCCTTGATGGCAGTGACAGCAAAAACATATGCTCTTTCCTTGAGGGTGACAAGCGAGGTACTAATTTCAGCCTCATCTTAGTATTAATAGCTACCAACTGAGTCCTTTTTGTGTGCCGGACACTGTGCTAATTGACGATGAATATAATCCCAATTGCACAGATTACTAAATTGAGGTCCCTGAAGACACAACCAAAGAGGGACAGGTGCTGGCACTGGAGTCCTTGGTCTTCTAATTCATGTTTCTGCTGTAATTAAGCCTCAGATTCGCTCTACTGAATGACGGTATCTCAGAAGAGAAACAGTTTTGTCTTATATTGGTATATTGTTTTATATAACATATATACCAAATAGAACATATATCGCTTCTTAACCCTCTGGGAAGTAGGTAGACAGGGAAGATATAAGTGGACCAAAATTGAGAGTTACAAAATTTGAGAGTATAAGTGACTTGCAAAATTACACACAATTGTATTTGACCAAATTCTAGGTGGTTCCACTGTTCCCTTATAGAGTATGGGTGGGTGAGGACAAAGTGTTGTGTATGATCAGCTCCCTCAAGAGAGAGGAGGGCCCCACAATACTCCAGGGACTTATGCTGGGGTTCCCATCTATTTGATCCTGTCCTAAGGATCCTTCCAAAACTTTCCAGAGTGCCACTCCACTCCTTATCAAGGTAGAGCTGCCAGAGGCTGGGGCAGAGGAGGGAGGAGGCTGTAAGGCTACGAATTAGGGGAGGCCTTGCAGCAGAGAGCAAGTAGAGCTTCTCTACCCTGACTCTGTCACTCACGATGAGGAAAGGGGTGATGTCTAATGGGGGGAAATGGATTCATTCTTGTCAAGGCCTAGAAGAGAAACCAAGATGTCTATCCTGACCACCTCTGTGCTACAGCAAGGACATGAGAATGGGGAGCCCAGAGCCTGGGTATCTCTGGAGACAAGCAGAGTCTGGCAGCTGTGGGGAAATGGATGCAGACATGCTCGGGAAAGCAAGACAGCGGCCGCCTCTGAGGCGCATGGAGGGGTTGAGGGGTGGTCAGAAGATGGAGAACTGGAGGGAGGTTCTCTCTCCTTCTCCCCTTGACTGGAATGGAGGTGAAAGAGGATGGTTTCAGAGAAGCAGAAGCCCATTCACAGGGCCGGGCTGGGCACAGCAAGCCGCTGGCCCTGGCACTCACTGCTTTGTCATCCTGGCGTCCTGGAAGGTGACAAAGATCAGGTCCAGACGCTTCAGCCGAACGCGGTTGAGCTCAGCGTTGAACTCGTCAGTCAGCTGCTCCTCCAGCTCACTATAATATTGCTCTGCATCTACCTGGGGCGAGATTTGGCCCTCAGCGCTGGAGAAGCCACAGCTCTAGGAAGGCCTTGCCTGGACATAGGCCTCCCCTCCACTCAGGTGGTAGGCCTGAGGCTTTGGTTCCATTCCCAACTCCCTTCAAAGCCTGGCAAAGAGCTCAGGATCCCAGTGGGCTCCAAGATCCCAACTCGAGAACAGGAAAAGGTCGTAACTCTGACATTGGATCCCTGCTCTTAGATCCGGGGCAGGTGAGGCACACCTGGGGATTAGGGGTTGCTTTTTGGACTTGGGGCTGGACTCCGGAGGAGGGATAGAATGTGTCTGCAGCATTTTCAGGAAATGGGGATGATTCATTTTCTAGACTGGCTAGAGTTCAGTCCTGCCCTGTGGCCTCCTCCAAGCCATGGTGGTTGGGTGCTAAGACGGAGCCGAGCACCTTCAAATGTTCCTGTCCTAGCCCTTTGAAAGCCTGAGGCACGGCAGCCTACAGCAGTCTATTGTGTTCTCTCTGGTCCTCCCATCCAAGACTGGAAGTGAGCAAGAGCAAGCCCTCTTGGATCACTCCAGATGGGTATCCAAGAAAGGCCTCAGCTCCTCGGTATTATCAACAGAGAGGCAGGGTATGGTGGAAAGGGAGGGAGGAGCTAGGTGCCACAGCACCTGAGCAGATCTGAATAGGGCTGGAGGTACACAGCCCTGGACAGAGTTGGAGACCCAGGGCCCCAGCCCCTCCTCTGCTGCATCCCTTGATGCCGGGGCCAGGTACCTCTTTGAAGCAGGTCCAGCACTTGCAGAAGCACAGGCGGGAGCAGGGGTGGGTCTTGATCATCACCTTCCCACTCTTCTTGGCCTTGGCAGTGTAGTAGAGCCGGCCCCGCATCGCGTGGCGCCTGTCAGCCAGCGGGCAATGGAAACAAGGATCTTGCGGTTGGGGGCCGGCAGAGCCGCCACATCCTCCCCTTGCACTCCCATCCCAGATCCAGACAGGCCCCGCTGCACTCACCTCTGATCATCCAACTCGATCAGGTTCCTGACGTCATAGCAGAAGTGGACTCTGGTCACTACGCACCCCGGATAGGCCTCACTGTAGCCACAGACATGGATGCTGAGCCAGCCTGTGGTGCTGGGGATGGGCCATCCTACCCCCACGCCCACCCGGAACTACAGCCCACAGGGCTGAGTGGCTCAGCTGCCCGTGGTCCCTTTTTTTGGAGGGGGAGGACTCCATTCTTTGTTCCTAAAGTCAAATTTCAGAGTTGATCCTTGGTAATCTGAGATTTGCCACCTCCTTCCCAGATGATCCAGAGTAGAGCCAGGGAGCAGACCTGGAAATTGCTGCTCACCAGAGAGAATTGGCTCTTGGGGCTAGGAATTTGGGCCACAAAAGATGCCCCAACATGACCTGCTCTAGATAACTGCAGTCAGGAGCTCACTGGGCTCTGTGGTTAGAGGAATGAGGGAAAGGAAGAAAATTATACCCCACCACACTCACACCACGCAGGAAAGCCCTTGGCTTCAGAGACCCTACACTGGCCCCAGGGCCTCTTGCATTCTGGAAGGCTAATCCTGAGCCAGGTCCAGGATGGGCTACCACTTGGAGTGTCTCTCGCTCCGGCATCCTACGGCACCTTACTACCAGCATGAAGATCCAGGCAGGGTTACTGGGGGGAAGGTAACCAATGCTTCCGCCCCCTCGATCCACTTACTGAAAATGTTTAATGATGATTTCAGGGTCTTGGATGTCCTTTGGGACATAGGTGATCATTAGGGTCCTTGTGACCTAGGTGGGGAGGGCAAATGGAGAAAGAAGACTGTGTTTACACAGGACTCCTAACGTCTGGGTCTTTGGTGGCTCAGAACTGTCTGGAGTAGGTCTGCTACTCAGCCAGGCTGCCTGGGCCTGTGTCCCTGAATTCAGCAGGCTGTGTGCCGTGGGCTGTGGGCAGCTGTGGGCAGCTGCGGGCAGCTGAGGGCAGGCATGCTTCATCTCTGTTATTCTCTGGGGTCCTGGTGCAGGCCTCCTGCCACAGACAGCTGAGGTCAAGGGAGCGAGAGCCAGAGGCTGCAGACCAGGCCGGGGAGGAAGACCAGAGCTCCGGGAGGAGCAAGGGCTACTCGTGTACTCGTGCTCTTGTGCTAACCAGAGGGCCCCGCCGTTGCTCAGCCCTGCTGCCTCTCCACTGTGCCACGTGAGGTTCACATAGCAGGGCTGTCCCTGACATTAGACTGGGCAGGGGGGTTAGGAGGAGAGTAGACTCTGGGGAGTGGATGGGGAAGCCCCTCAAACTTTACATTTTATTCTGTGAGTGGGAAATGTCTTCCCAGGCCATCCCCTCAGGTCTGGTAAACTGAGCTTCAAGAGATGGGAGTCTCAGCAGAAGCTTCTGGTAACAAGAAGGAAACCTGAAGTAGCTGAGTCCAGACTGGTCAAGGGTGCCCAAGCCTCCATGCTTGCAGGCCAAAGCATTCGGGGTAGCCTCTCAGAGGTATGAGGATTTGCATTCTGGGGTGGGTTAGAGTGTATTGGTCCTTTAGGATGGATGCCATCAAGGGAGGGAGAGGATCCTATTACACTGAAGCTCTGAATGGCTGAGGACAGAGCCCAGGGTGTTAGTCTGCACTGTTCCCCTTTGTCACCAGAGCCAGGACAGCCCAAATACCCTTCCCTTGCTGGTGCTGGTACTAGTGCTGATGCTGGTGCTGGAGCTGGGGCTGGGTCTGGAGTTGTAACTGGTACTGGAGCTGGGGCTGGGCCTGGGGTTGGAGCTGGTACTGGAGCTGGTGCTGGTGCTAGAGTTGGGACTGGGACTGGGCCTGGGGTTGGAGCTGGGGCTGGGCCTGGGACTGGGGTTGGAGCTGGATCTGGGGCTGAGGCTGGGGCAGGGGCTGAGGCTGGGGCAGGGGCTGAGGCTGGGGCTGGGGCTGGAGTTGGAGTTGGAGCTGGGCCATATGGGTGTGGGTGTGGGCTTGGGCAGGCAGCACTGCTGGGCCCACCTGCAGCCCCTCAGCTTCACCTCTACACCCTAAGGGCAGCTGTGCACTTTAAACACTGGGGCTGCCAATGTCAGGGAGCAGGTGTGTGAAGAGGTAAGGCCCCAGATGCGCCTCAACCAGTGATGGACAGGTTGTTGGTAGAAAAGTGCCCGACTGCTCCCCTAGGCTGGGAAAACTCTAGGGTGCATGTCCTATCGGACTCCCAGGGCAGTGTGAGCCTCTCCTTGACGGCTCCCTCTTACCTGAACCTTATTTTCCATCTCACTTCCCCACCCTCTAGAGGTTTTTCCTAGGAGCCACTTTTAGAATAAGTGAACGCTGTGCCAAACCCTTATCTTAGGGCCTGCTTGGGAGCTGGGGTGGGGGTGACCCAAACCAGGACAGTGGGGACACGTAGGCCAGTCCCTGGGGGGCGGGGTCTCTGACCTCAGAACTATGGAAGGGCAAGGAACTTGGGAACTCCCCAGCAGGGGGCGCTGAGCACTCAGGATGGAAGCCCCTTGCTGGTCCAGGGGTTTGTTAACCCTTTAATGGTGGGAGGTGGGGGTCCAGAGGTCTTCAGAGGGGGGTGGGGGCAGCAGGGCACAGGCATAGGATGCACCTGGGAGCAGCTGTTTACCAACCAGTGTAGAAGTGTTTCCATGGTTTACCGACCAGGAGAGCTGTGCTAGGTGCCAGGTACTGATCCACTGGGCTAAGGGGAAGAGGCTTGCCCTGCTCAGGTGAGACTGCCCCCCACAGGTGTGCAGAATGTGCCCAACTGGGATGCCTCTGAGGGCGGGGAGTGGGGAGGTCCAACGGGGGAGCTTCTGGCTGGGAGAGAACAGTTCTGGGAGTTCTTTCCACTTACTCACCCTGTAGCTCCTCTTGGGCACAAACCCTAAACAGTGATGAGCCATGAAGACGAGGTTAAGGAGGAAGTAGAGGAAGGAGAAGCAGCTGTGCAGCCACAGAACCTTACTCCTGCCAGAAACAAGACACAGGAGGGATGAGAACACCCTCTCCCACCCCATACGGTGCCCCCTGGGCCACCCTCTGGTGCTTCCAGACACTCGGGCACCTTGGAATGGGATGGCCATGGTCAGAAGGGGGTGTCCCACGCCAGGTACTGAAGACTAACATTTATTGGGTACTTCCTATATGCCAGACCCAAGGTGGGTGGGACTCAATGCTTTCTGTACATTCTCTCACTAGACTCTCATGCCGTATGAAGGGGGCACTGTGACTATCTTCATTTTATCTATAGGGAACTGAGGGTCAAGGTGGCGGGGGACCTGCCCGAGGTCACCCTAGCTGTGGCAGCACTGGGCGGCAGAAGCACTGGGGCTCCTCGCGCTGTATTGTGCTGCTGGCGGCTCCCGCTCAGGCTCCCACGGCTGCCCAGTGGAGGGCTGTGTGACCTCTCTGGTGGGGAATGGGGGGGGTCATACTCAGGCCCAGAGGGAGGAGGGCCCGGCAGATTCGCTCTGCTTCTCCTGGAGTAGCAAGAGTGGTGGCATTAGGGCTTTGGGCTCATATGATGCTGTCCCAAGGCATCTGGCCAAGAGGACTGTTCAGAAACAGGGCCCTCCATATTTGGTGCAGTTTGAGAAGAGCAGAGCTGCCTTGCTTCAAAATATCTCCTCACCACTGGTCCCACGGGCATTTCACCTAGCATTCCCTGTCCCTGTCCAGCTGGATGTCTCACTTCTCCGTTTCTTCAGAGGGGCAGGTTTATGTGGTCTCTCAGGGACACGCCAGCTCTCTGCCAATATGGATTGATGGATGTTGAAGGGTTTTCCCTGCCCTATTAAAATTAGCATCTTGCTGGGAAGCCGTAGGTACCTTGCACCAGCGGCTGGCCTGGGACAAGCTGGTGAGCTCTGCTCTGGTACTGGCAGCACCAGGAGAGGAGGTGGCTGGAGGGGGAGGCAGGAGGATGCCACAGCCCCATTCTGCTGATTTTGGAGCTCGACAGATTGCAGGGTTTGGGGGGCAGAGGGGCAGGGGTGGGGCAGGGAAAGTGGGGCAGGAATGTGTAAAAGCCCACTCACACCTGCTGGACCTGCTGCATCAGCTTTGTCAGGAAGTCGGCCACACGTGGCCAAGACACCCAGGGGGCCTGTTTTCTCAGCAGGGACCGGCAGGGCCATACCTGGCTCAGTACACATTGATTTAACCACCAACTGGGTGGGATGCTGTTCAAATCCATGAATCATGTCCAACAGCTGTTCTTCCTCAACAGACCAGAAATGAAGCTTGGGGTGGGCATGCACTGCCCCAGATTCAGGGCCAGCTAATGGCAGAGGTGGGGCATGAAGCCAGGTCATGTGGTTCCTCGGTCCCTTCCACCCCCACTATGGGAATTGGGTCTACGCTTTATTCACTATATGACGGTTGATTTGCACTATTTTGTGAGCAGGAAATAATAGCTTAAGCCTCTACTTCCTACAGAGTCCTTGCCACTTGGGTGCTGGACATATTAAACAAACAGGAACCATCTTTCCAAGTTTTTAGGAGTGGCCAGTTTGTTACCTCTTACAGATCCAGGGACACTGAGGCAACAAGAGTCCCGTCCCGCCAAGAGAATGCAACTTCTGGCCTCCCACTCAGTACACAGGTCCCAAGGAAACCAGGCCTTTCTTATCAGCAAAGCAGTGCCCACATTTCCAACCCACACATCGGACCTTCTCTCCCCACTGATGCCCCAGCCTGTAGAACAGGAGGTAAGAGGCGCAGGTACCTACTCTATGGAGACATTGACAATGGTGGTCCGACCAAAGTGGCTACTCCAATCTGGAAGAGAAGAAAGTGGCTGACCTCAAGGCCAGTTTCTTGGCTGAGCAGGGTGGTCGCTCAAATTCAAGGTTGCCGAATGAACGCCTGGGGTCTGGAGACGCTTGCCCACGTCCTGCCCTTCCTTCTCGTTCCCCAGAACTTGCCCCCAACTCCCAACAAAACCAGCAGAGGCCTCTTCTTCTCCCTGGGACTGCTGGTTCAGGCTCTATGGCTGTGCTGTGAGACGAAGTCTTGGTGTGGCATCCCCAGTGTCCAACTGGAGCATGTCAGGCACCAGAAAATGCTCATTGAAGGAGCCTGGGGCCCCGCCTCAGTGGAGGGATGAAACCAGCAAGGCTGTTAACCCTGGCAACCATCACAATAAGAATGTCCCATTGCCTCCTTCAGACAGACTACATCCTTCTGGCAAAGTGTGTTAGTTTGTCAGTTTAGACATCTCTGGATGTTATGAAATGTGCCCAGAAATCCTGCATTAGTATAACATACATATTATAAAATATAGCCAACACACTAGCTCTTAGGAAGAGAATCTGGAAAGACAGAGGTTGCTTACTCTGGTGGCCATATTTGGTGGCACAGATGTTGGATGCCACCTTGAATTAGCTGAAGCTTACCTGTGGCTGAGGAGAGACAGACATGTGAGGAACCAGGGTACCACTGGCTGCCACCTGGGCATTTGGGGTGCTAAACTATACCACCCAGTTACACAGCCTCCAGCTCTGCCCATCCTCATAGTTCTACATGAAATCCTGGCTGTTATTCGCTGAGTGCTCACTATGTGCTAGGCACTGGCCATACATTCTCTCCCAACCCCCATAGCTGAGGACCCAACGCCCAGGGAGATTGATCTGCTGAATATAAACTGAAATAACTTGCTAGATTGGGCGAAGGTATTTTCTGGGAAGCAGATATGGGTCAAAGTCAGGGAATCAAATTTTTCTGTCTTTGAAGCCCAAACCAACAATGTCAGCCTGTCAAAAGGACTTGTCCCTTTTATGACAAGTGTAGCAAGACTTCCCAAGAGACCAACTTTGCACTTCCAGTGCTGTGTCTGCCCCAGTGGAGGTGGGGAAAGATCAAGTGCAGGGATCTTTGCAGTAGATCACATGCCATAAAAAGGCCTAGCAAGCACCTGGCCAATTTCAGACTGAATTACTACCACGTGCCTGCCATGTGCCAGGTCCTGGGCCAAACTTGTTCTCCACTTGGGGGAACTAAAGTTTGGGTTGCCTCAGGTCCCACAACGAATTTTGAGAAGTGGAATTAAATTTTGGGTTTCTAGACTACCAAGACCCAAGCTCTGTCCTGCCTACTGGGCTGCCCTTGTAGTGGCCCAGGCCCTGGGTGCACTGAGCTCCACCTACCCAGAACGGTTCCGGTGTAGTTGATGGGCAAGATGATACCCAAGGAGGGGATGCAGAGTATCAGCACAAAGATGATGAGGTGATACTGGAACATGATGTAGGTGCGGGCATCGTCTCCACACTTGCTGATCAGATCCTCATTCCTGGAAGAGACACATAGACAAGGATCATCCTCAGGGGGCCGATATGGACACAGACTAAGCTAGGCGGGGAGGGGGAGGTGGGGGGGGAGGGAAGAGGGAGATTAGGAAGAGAAGATTATCACCCTATGCCCAAGTTTTTATTTTTATTTTTAGAAATATCACCCTTTATCTCAAAGCCTCTATCATGTCTGAAATGTATTTCACTGAATTTCACAGGCATGTCCAAGGCAGAAGCTATTACAGACACACACTTGGGAATCCAGAAGCACTTTTTTTTTTCAGAAGCACTTTTGAAATCAACCATCCATTCCATCTTTTATTGCTTCCTCATGCATGTTGAGTGCTTGCTATGGGGCGCGCACCAGACAAACCACTAGGGATAGCAAGATGCACCCTATTTCTTTTCTCTTTTAACTTGTAAATTAAAAGGGAATCTTTAAAGTCATAGGGAGACATCACTCCACATTGCCAGATTGGCCAAAATTAGAAAGTCAGACAATACCAAGTGTTGGTGAGGGTGGGGGTGGGGGGCACGGGGAGCTCTCCCACACCCACGGGCATGTAGTCTGGCACCGCCACTTTGGCAAACAGTGGGTATTATCTAAGGAAATTGAATATATGCACTCCCTATGACTTAGCAACTCCCACCTAGTTTTATTTCCAGTAGAAACACATATACATGTGTATCAAGAGACATGTATAAGAACCTCAGATGCCCAGCCCCAAACAACCTAAATGTCTACTGAAGGCAAAAATGGACACAAGAATTGTGAGCCATAGGGGTGCTTGGCTGGCTCAGTCGGTGGAACGTGTGACTCTGGATCTCAGGGTTATAAGTTAAGCCCCACATTGGGCATGGAGCCTACTTAAAAAAAAAGAATTGTGAGATATATATGTATACATATGAGATATACGTATAATGATATATATAGATAGATGATATATCACATAATATGTAGAATGAAATACTATACAGAGATAAAAATGAATGACCATAATTGAACTTCATAAACACAATATTGAGTGAAACACCCAGGCACAAACAAATACATACTGAATGTTTTCAGACACGAAGTTCAAAAACAGGCAATACTGAACAACGGAGTTAGAAGTCAGGGTACGGGGCAGCCCTGGTGGCACAGCGGTTTAGCACCGCCTTCAGCCCAGGGCCTGGTCCTGGAGACCTGGGATCGAGTCCCCTGTCAGGCTCCCCGCATGGGGCCTGCTTCTCCCTCTGCCTATGTCTCTGCCTCTCTCTCTCTCTGTGTATCTCTCATAAATAAATAAATAAAATCTTTAAAAAAAAAAAAAGAAGTCAGGGTACGGGTTGCCTTTGGAGAGTGAGAAGTGAGTGGGAAGGGACAGGAAGGGGGGCATTGGGAGGAAGCAGGAGGAGGGCTCCTGGAGTGTTGACAATGTTCTAATCCTTGACCTGCTTTGCTATAAACTGAGCTGGACATTGATTTTTTTGTGTACTCTTCCATATGTGTGTTGTACTTCAAAAAAAAATTTCAAAGTAGCACATGCTTACTATAGAATTTTTGGGAAATAAAAGGAGAAGAAAATCATCCACCTACAATCTCAATCAGCCTAAGATAATGACTGTGAAGCACTTTGGTTCATTGCCTTTAGGTTTTTGTTGTTGTGATGATTTAACTTCGTGACCATAGTATAAACAGCATCGGATGTATTGCTGTGTTGCTCAGCATTTAATCTAAAGCCTTTTCTGAACATTTCACATTTTGTCTTAAATGTCTGCACGGCTGAACAGTGATAACAGTGACAGTGGCACTGACGGAGCACGGGTTCACACTCAGCACCAGGGTGGCCCCGACCCCATCGGTGGGCGAACCAGAGTTTACTCACCCTCACTCCAATCAGGCTTGTAGATTGTGTGCAACTTCTAGCATCCAGTCCAGGATTCAGATTTATTTTTAAACAATACTATAAAGAGCATATCTTCAAGGCTTTTCAATATTCCCCATTTAGGGAATTATTTAGAGCTCTCGATTTTTTTTTTTTTTTTTTTTAACTGCAAGCAGTTAAAATACTTCCTGGCCTGGACTTGAGAATTAAATCCCAAGAATGGAGTGGGTGGGAATTGGCGAGAAGGCTGGGTGCCAGAGAGCGGGAATGAAGGGAGGGTCCTGCTGCAGGCTGGGGTGCCAAGACCTGGTCACCTGATGGAGTGTGCCTCTGAGGCGGGGGGCACAGAGAGCCTCTGTCTGATCTCCAGTTGGGAGCAGAGCAGGGCTGGGGGGCCAAGGACACAAGGATTTCCTTCCTGCTCCCCACCCTGGGCTCACTGCTCCGTCTGTCTCCCCGTCTCTCTGGGGGGGAAGTCAGGCTATCCGCCTTACAGCAGCCTGCCTTACAGCTCCGGGGGAAGCTGTAGTTCTGAGTCTGTCTGGATTCCTCTACTTCATTCTTCCTCTTCTCAACCACGATGTTCCAGCCACCACCCTCTTCCTCACAATAAATCTCCCCTTGGCTCTGATCGCTTCCCTTCCCCTGCCTCTTTCTGGAGACCAACTGGATCCACTGTCCTCTCTTCACCTACTCACTCTTCTTCCCCTGGAACCACAACCGGGTTCAAGTGCACATGGGCCACTCTGAAATACAAGAAATTCCTCAAGCCTCCATTCCCTGACTTGTTTCCCCTGAAGAGCCAGTCAACACCTTCACCCTCCCTCTTCCCACCTGCCTCTTCCTCTGCCTCTACTTTGTGGACAGCTTACCCTGGAATGGCCCCCCCAATGCAGACCCAAATCACTGCCGTCCACGCCCTCTTCTTACTCTCATTCCACTCAACCCAGAGCTGCGAGCTGCGGGCCACACCCTCCTGGGTCCTCGAAGCCCGTGGTGGCTTCGGTAAGTCCAGGTCCTAGAGATTGCACCCTCTTCCTCCTGCCCCATCTGTAGATCTTGCCCCCATCTCTTTTTCAATCTTGCTCCCACAACTTCAATTATGGCCTCACGCACCCACCTCTGGCTCTGACCTTCCTTGGAAGCTTTAACTAACCCTGTTTTTCAATAGCTTGCCGGCAACTCATGGTTTGCCCTGGCCTCTCTCATCCTTCTCCCGACTCCTCATATCTCACCAGCTCCCAGAGAGTGGCATGGCTATCTTCCCCAGAGACCAGACCCGGATCACTCCTTTTCTAAACCAGTTGAAAGCCAGATGGAGACCCATAGACTGCAGCCCCATGATCTCTCTCCATCTGTCCCCTCCCTTCGTCAGCACCACTTCTTACCCAGGCATGGGAGAAGCCTCCTCAGGTGCTCACTTTGCCTCTGGACTTTCTCAACTGCCAGTCCCCCCAGCCCATACTTCTGCCTACAAATAGGTTCTCATTCTGAGGATTCTGCTAAAAAAAAAAAAAAGAAAAAGAAAAGAAAGGAATTGGCTCTCTACTGCCTCTAGATCAAAGCCCAGGATTCTCAGCATGGCAGTCTCGACTGCCTCCTCCGGGCTGATCCTTCCAGCCCAATCTTTTAGCCTCTCTCTTGCCATGTTTCCTTGTTTCTAGCCACACCAGACTAAACATTTCTGGATGCTCCCTGCCCATCTCTGCCCCAAACCTTCACTCACAGGGTCCTTTATTTGTGATGGATCCTCCAGGGGGCCTAGTAAGGAAATTCTTCCCATCTTTCAAGGCCTAGTACAAAACTTGCTTCTCCTGAACCCCCTATCCCTGGTTGGAATGAATTTCTTGCTTCCCAAATGCTCTTTGGACAGCAATTATAACCTCCCCATTATGAATTATATTAGTGATTCTTGTTAACATTTGCCTCTCCAACTAGGCTGCCTGGCCTTTGTGCACAGGGGACTCTGGCATCCTTGTCCCTGCTCAGCAAATGTGTCAGGCTATCTTCTAGACACTGCTCTCAAATGCTGCAGGATGCATGGTGCAATAGCCAGCCTTCCTCCCTTCTCGGATGATGTGTTCCCAATGGAGGAGCCTTAGGGTGGAATAGGATAGGGGAAGAGGATCCTCACCCAGACACACACACAACTGTGCATACCAACCTACCCCTGACCTGCAGATCCAGGTATGCACATCTGAACAGCTGCACACACAGATGTGCACCAACGTATTGATGTGCTTCTTAATATCTCATATTTGCACACACACCACAGAGACACCTACCACGCAAAGTGTTCTATTTTGTGAGCTTGTGCATGCCTTAAAAATTACCAAAGCCAGAGTGCCTGGGTGGCTCTGTTGCTTAAATGTCTGCCTTCAGCCAGGTCATGACCCCAGGGTCCTGCGATTGAGCCGTGTTGGGCTTCCTGCTCAGTAGGGAGCCTACTTCTCCCATTCCCTCTGCCCCTCCCCCGGCTCCATCTCTCTCGCTCACTCATACTCTCTTTCAAATATAAAAATAAAATCTTTTTGAAAAAGTTACCATAGCAAAGCCAGAGAAGGTGCCAAGAAATAAACTATTTCCCCTCCACTCCCCTTTACATGTGGCTAGGATCTCTGAACCGCACACAAACTAACTGTATCACTTCCTAGGGGCTCTGATGAATGACAAGGAAGACTGGGGTGGAGGGAGGCAAGGCCATGGGGACTACTCCTCCATCAGTAGGGTTGGAGCTCCAACACCAGAGGCCAATGGTCCTGAGCCCAGCTTAGGATCCCCAGGGCTCAGGCCAGGTGCCTTGTGCCCCCTTCAGAAGGTCTGGAGAAAGAGAGGTGCCCTGAGGTGGCTCATGGGGGTACGGTGGGGTCTCAGGGGAAATGTATGAATGAGGCCCTTGACTAGTGGGCCTGGAGGCACACGAAGGAGGAAGTCCTTTGAGCCTTTGCCAGGAATGCAAATTAGCAGGCCCTGTCAGGCCCCTTGCTGCGGTGGCCTCTGAGTGGCAGCTGGGGGGCACCCCAAGGTAGGCACACCAGGCAAGAGAGGGCCCTGAAGGAGGGGTTTGAAAGATGGGCAGGGCAGAATGCATGGGGGATATTTAGGGAGTGCCCGGGAATGGACAGGGCTATGAGGTGGAGGCAGAGCTGTGTGCATGGGCATGAGTGTGTGCACATGTATACACGGACATCCACACAGTGGGGGCAAAGGGTTCTGGAAGGTGCTCAGCTGAAGCTGGGCAGAAGCAGGAGCATGGAGTCAGAATCCTGAAGCATGGGAGAATCAGGAGAAAACAGCTGACCTGGGGTTGGTCTCCTTCCCAAGTGGGGTCTGGCCCTAAAGAGACCCAGGAGGCCCGGCAGGCAAGGGGCTGGCCCTCGGTAATCAGAGCTGAGGCAAGAGGAAGTGCGCCCTTCTGCCCAGTGTTTTCTTTTCCATTTCAATATGAGGAAAGATGGCCACAAAAATAAAGCAAAGAGCAATGCAGGAAGAATTTCTTTTTCCTAGTGTGGAGGTCATAAAAGCATGTTTTTATGTGTGAGAAAGTGGTCCTCTTCTGAGGGCTGCAGGCCAGGTCCAGTTCTCATTTCCCGCCCCAGGAAGCCCAGAGAGCATCCTCTGTCTGGGCTGGGCTAAGATGGTCAGGGTGCAGGGGTGGGGATTGGGGTGCAAAACTCAGGTCCCAGGCCCAGACCTGCAGGGCAGCAGGTGCTACCCCCATCGTCCCCACCGTAAGGCAGCTGCTGGACAAGCTCAGAAGGTTCGGGCACTTACTTCATGGTGACAGTGTTGAAGAACCAGGAATAGAAGCCCTGGGGAGAAAGGAGAGAACATGTGAGAAAATCCAGGCCCGGGGCCCCCCTCCTCGGCTGTGGGAACCCAGGCCTCCTTCCAGGCAAGAGATGGCAGCAGGAAAGAGCACAGGTCCTGGAAGCAAGTGGGCTCCATCTGGAATCAGCGGTGACCATCCAAGGAGAGTTCTCCCTGGAAGTGAGCTGTGAGTTGACATTCCTGCCACATGGCATTCTGTTACCATGAAATGGGGGCTTCATGGGCCTTGGGCCAGAGGGGGAGAAGGGACCCTTTGTGGGGTGGATGTCAGCTGCTTTCCATCTGTCGCTTCTTGCTTCCTTCCAGAAAATGCCCCCCACCTCGTGCATGCAGCCTGGTACGCTGACCATGAACTAGGGGTCTTGCCACCAGTGTCAGTTGATGGATGGGAGCATGACCCAAGTGGGGCCAATCAAAATTCTCATAAGGGAATTAGTTAGGGTGTTGTGGGAGGGGCTCGCTCTCTGCCTGAGCTCCTGCACCGTAATGAACACCATGTAGCCCACAGTGGCTTGGTGCCATCTTCAATGTCATGGGCAGGAGCATGTCTGAAAGAAAAAAAAAGCCCACTCAGAGGAGAGAGGTCGTTGGGAGAGGGGATCTTGGTGGCATTGCTGGACTTCCTGGATCTACCTGTATGCAAAAGTAGCCACTTTTCTCAAATTTCCCCCGATTTAAGCCACATACTGCTGTGGGTTGTTTTTTTTTTTTTTTTTTTTTTCAACACTAGTTTGAGCTGGGTTTCTTCTCTTACACCTGAGAGTCTGCTTGGTTGTGCCCTTCTCTCAGGGTCTTGCTGTCTGGAGTCTCTGGGTGGTGGGGAAAGGCAGCCTCAGCCTTGCAGGTGAGGGGAGGCCTAGAGAGGAAGTCTGCTTGGGAAGAGCGTGCGTGAGGATGGGCAGGGGCCTGTGGCCCCAAAAGCCACCAGATCCAGTGGCTGGTTAAGTTGCCCTGGTGCAGGCTTCCTTCTGGGATCCTGTAGGATTCAGCAAAATCTTGGAAAAGGTTGCAACTCTTGATTGACCCGCATCTGATCACAAGCCCATCAATAAAACAGGCAGGCCCACTTGGCTGACATTCCCTGGCCCCACACTGATTGGGGAAGGGGTATTTCCCAAAAGGAAGCCATGGGGGTCGGGCTAGCAAGAAACAGAAGAAAGTTCCTTGCTACCTTTGCTTTAAGGCCCGTTAAGTCCCCTTCCCTGTACTGGGGTTGACTGACAGCCGGATGTCTTCCTCAGGGGGTATCATTTCCCCAGTTATGTCCCTCAGAACTAAGGTAAGGACACTCTCTATAAGCAGGGGGCTCCTGGCTCAGTGGGTTAAGCATCCGACTCTTGATTTCGGCTCGGGTCATGATCTTGGGGTGGTGAGATCAAGCCCCACATCAGGCTCTGCGCTCAGCATGGAGTCTGCTTGGGATTCTCTCCCTCTCTCCCTCTGCCTCTCCTCTTCTAAAAAAATTAATTAAAAAAAAAATAAGGACTGACATTGAGGTATGAGTCAGAGCCATGCCGATGGCATTGATTAGGAGAGTCTCCAGGGAAGGGGCAAACTGCTAAATTAAGAACTGGGCTGAAAGTCTGACCACCTGCCCTGCACTGGAGGGTCTTTCTCCACCACCCACCTTTGGGCAAACAGGAGTGATTTATTTAGGGAGCAAGTAGGTTCGTTGACGGTCCCTAGTGGGCGTGCACAGTGGAGGATATACCTTCCTGGGAATCCCTTCCACCCCTTCTACAGCAGGTGCAAAGGTATATACCACACTTGGCACGTGTGTATCATGGAATTCTCACAGGACAGAACTGGCTGTCCAAGGGTAGAGGTCATGCGTAGAAGTGTGGTCTACGTGCCTGTGAATATTGCACAGACACAGACGTGTGAGCAAGCCTGTGGAATCGTTGTCTCTTCTCTCACAAAGGGCACACATGCTCCCCTACATGTACATCACGGCTATGAAAGGCATAAACCATTCAGAAAACTGAGCAGCTGCAAAGGGGGCCTAAGAACAGATGCTGCCTCTCCTCTTGCCCCACCCTGTAGGGAATGGCCACAAGCTCCCAGGAGCCAGCTCAGCTGACCAGAGTGACAGCGGTGAGTTCATTGCACCTCTCTTGGTGGCCCCGCCCTCCTCACTCCCACCACATGGGGTAACAACCCCTTCGCTTCCCCCAGGCCACTCTGGCCTGGCTGAGGCTCCAGTATCCTGGCTGTGGTCCTCCAGGGCCACCTCACCCTCCAGGGGCCACCCTGCCTGTCTCATTTCTGCCTCTGCAGTTTGACTGCCATACTGTTGCCATCATGATTTCTCAGAGGTTTTTAAAATAAATTATCTTTTTTGCCATTGTCAAAAAAAAAAAAAAAATCCCAACCCAAGTAATATTTCTTTTTTTTTTTACGACAGAGTTTTTTTTTTTTTAAAGATTTTATTTATTTATTCACAGACACAGAGAGAGAGAGGCAGAGACACAGGCAGAGGGAGAAGCAGGCTCCATGCAGGGAACCTGATGTGGGACTTGATCCCGGGTCTCCAGGATCACACCCCAGGCTGTAGGTGGCGCCAAACCACTGCGCCACTGGGGCTGCCCCCAAGTAATATTTCTAAAAATAAACCTGAGAACCACCTTGTAAGGTAGGTGTGACTGTCCTTATTCTATGGAGAGACTCTGAGAGACAAACTTGTCTGAGGCTTGCCCCACAGCTTGGGGCAGATGCTGGCAGGGAATGGGACCTGGTCTCTTGGAGGGATGATGATGGAAGGAATATGGTTCTACTCACTCACTGCCTCCAACAAATACATCTCACGTGCTCATTGCATGGAGAGCGGGACTGGGTGCGGGGACAGCGGTGGGCAAGCTCAGGTCAGCGGCTGCTGTCACCGGGGGATCAGCAGGCTAGACTGATCTGGTAGGAGAGGTGCTGTTACAGACTGGGTTAAGAGCTCTGACGGAGGGGCACCTGGGTGGTTCAGTGGTCGGGCGTCTGCCTTTGGCTCAGGTTGGGATCCTGGGATCAAGTCCTGCATCGGGCTCCCCACAGGGAGCCTGCTTCTCCCTCTGCCTGTATCTCTGCCTCTCTCATGAATAAATAAATAAAATCTTAAAAAAAAAAAAAAAAAAAAAAAAAGCTCTGAAGAAAAAGAATGCATTCTCCACGGGTGGAGAACAAAAGATCTGGACCCACATGGGGAGGATGGGGCTCCTGGGGAAGCAATGCTGGGGCTGAAATCAGAACAAAGGGCCAGTGTGTCAGTCCTGAGAGGGACTACTGGGAAGGGGGATGGGGAAGAGCAGGTGAAAGGCCCTCTGGGGTGGGGGGAGGATGTGGCACCTCTGGGGATCTAAAAGGTGGCCAAAGTGGCCAGGGACGAGGGAGTTGGGAGGAGCAGGACAGACTGGACAGGTGGGCAGGAGACTAAAGCATGAGGCCACAGCAAGGCACCTGCACTTTATCCCAAGAGCACCAGGAAGCCATTGAAGGTTGACACCAGGGAATGTGTGTCCCCAGTCATGGGGATCGCTTTGGATGCAGGTGGAAATGAGTGGGGCAGGATTGGTTAGGCGCCACCCTGGTCATCCAACAAGAGACTGATGGGGGCCTAGCGGGGGGTGTGAGGGGAGAGCTGGAAAGGAACAAGGTTGGGAATTTGACGACCATACACCTTCCCATATCAACATCTTGGTAATGGACTGGCTGTCCCTGGGGGCCTGGGCCCCACCAAGGGGGTGCACCTGGGTGGGCGGTAGGCAGAGTCTGAGACCAGGGATCTAGGAGCAGGTGGGTGGAGGGATATCGTGGCATGTTTTGGACATAATCAATCCCAAATGCCTTTACAATATCCATGTGGAGATCTTTTGAAGGCCACTGGATAGATGTATCTGGAGCCCAGAGGGAGTTTTAATTGGAGACAGAAAAAATGTAGGAGGGGTCTGCAAAAAGATGGCAGTTGAGGCCATGAGTATGGGTGACACTGCCCAGGAGAGCGAGGAGGGGGTCTGGGACCAGCTGTGGAGGAGGAGCCCACAGAGGGGACAGAGAGGAACAGGCGAGTGGCAGAAGGAAACCCAGAGAGTGTGATGTCACAGAGGCAACTGCCAGCGCCTGTTCAAGCAGGGGACAGTCTACAGGGCCAGATGTTTCTGAGAGATCAGATGAGATGAGAACTCAGGCAAGTCCATCAGACTGCATGGGGTGGGACAACCGATGACCTATCTAGGTGGGATGGAGGGGTGGAAGCCCCAGTGACAGGGTCGAGGAGTGAGAGTGAGGAAGTAGAAAGCACAGGTTCAGGCTGCTCTTTTGGTTTTGCTATGATGGGGCAGAGGGAGACAGGCAGGCATGGGCTGTGGTAGGGCCATGACTGTCCCCGCCACCATCTGTAACACCCCGGCTCTGCCCCAGGACGGGGTAGTGCCTTCCCTGCCCCTTTGGGAGTTTGTGCACTGACCACTATCATTATTTTATTTTATTTTATTTTATTTTATTTTATTTTATTTTATTTTATTTTATTATTTATTTTATTTTATTTTATTATTTTATTTTTTATTTTTTATTTTTTTTTACTGACCACTATCCTATGGGCATCTGTCTGCGCGTGTCTCACCCAGGGAGAAAGCCCCATGAAGCAGGACTTGCTACATTCTGTCCCCTGCCTGGTCCCCAGACCAATGTGGCTCAGAGCAGGTGCACCATGGCAACCAGCTAAGCAAATGGACAAGCTCGGGTGGGGGACTGGCGTTTGACAGGCAAGAGAAGGAAGAGGAGATGGGGCTCCACCGAGCAGAGTTGGGTGGCAGGAGGTTAAGGGAATCCCTGCCTGATGTGAGGGATTTCCTATGTACAGGGGGAGGTGAGTCCTTGGCTCAGAGTGGGGGCTGTGATGAGGGTTGGAGACTTGAGAAGAGAGGGAAAATTAGTTTTAAAAATCCTTTTAAAATATTAAAATTAAAAATATATATATTAAAATTAAGGAACTCTTGCTTGGCACCCTAGGATGTAGGAATGGTTAATAGCTCCATCTTTCCGATGGGGAAACTGAGGCCTGGCAAGGCTGAGGAATGCGTCCACAGTCGCGTTGCCAGGTTGGATGTAGCTGGCTGCAAAGCCCCTGAGTATAATAGGCCCACTTCTGCCTGCATACGCAGGGCTGCCGCCCAGAGCCAGGAACCCCCTGGACCTAGGCCCACCCCAGCACTCACCTTGTCCTTGTGTTCCATCTCTAGGGAAATATCTGAGGGAGACGTCTTCTCACTCTGCTCCCCGTAGATCAGCGAAGTCAAGCTGCAGCCAGGAAAAGCAGTGAGCAAGGAGGCGGGAAAGGAGAGAAAAGGCCTCAGGCCTTGCTGTCACTCCGGCTTCCCGGCCAAGAGCTGTGGGACCCTCCTGCCCGGTACCAGACACGCCTCAGCTAGTATGCCAAGCACACAGCTCTGGGGACAGACAGTAATCACTCCTGTTGCCGGGTGCCCAATGTATCTTGGGACTCACAGGATCCAGAAAGTCTGAGATCTGAGAAAGAAGTGGCCTCATGTCCAGAGACGATGGCCCCACCCACCAAGTTCTCTTCCTACAACGAGGGTCAGAGCAGGGGCAGGAGTTGGTGCCGCTGTGCCCTGGTGGTGGCGGCACATCCCCCAGGGGAGCAGACTTGTCCTGACCCTCAGCCTCCCCTCACCTGTCATTGTGTATCAGCAGAGCCAAGCGCCCGTAGTCCCACGCAGCTTTCCGGAGGAAGGAGTAAACCAAAATGATGACCTACAGGGCAGGGAAGTAGGGGGAGAGATAGGCCTTCTGTGTGGCTGGCCTCTGCATCCCCATGGGGGAGACCCTGTCCCCCAGGTTCCCAGGAGCAATCTGGGCTCCCCCACAAGGTGGCCAGCTCTGTTAGGGTAGAGGCCATGCCTTGTCTCAACTCTTGGATGCCCAGCACCCAGCAGCTTCCCAGCACAGAGTGGATTCTCAGAGTTTGCCGAATGAAGGCATCAGTGTCAGGTTTGGAACTATCCAAAAAGAACATTCTGTGAAGAAATCAGCAAGGGGAGAGAGAAGGGAGGCCAAGGGCACTGGCTAGGTGGGCCTCTGGATAGTGGCGCATGGAGGGGAATCTTAGGAATCTGTCTATTCCTGCGGTCCCCTCTTCCCAGGGCTGCCCGGGATGTGACTGACATTCAGAGGTCCCCACCACCAGGGCTGGTGTGCACTTGGAGAGCTGAGACCCCCCCCCAGCGTCATTTGTGACAGTTGGCCAGTGTGCCCCTCCCTGCCTCCCTGCCCACCGCAGAGCCCAGGACTTACCACCCACAAGAAGATGTTGAGGATGAGCACGGTGGGGATGCCCCCAAAGGCCTGCCCCTGCAGGACAGTGCTCCGAGATTGGAAACATTCATCCGTTATGTTCCGTGTCTTTTCTACCATATTCAGGTTGCTCAGCGGGACAGCCATCCTGGGGGCTCCCTGGTGACAAAATGGATGCTCAGATCAGACAACAGAAGCCCTCTCACTCTGTAAATGCAGAAGCCCGCCAGGGTGATGGGGCAAGGTGTACCCAGTACCCATCAGACCCAGGGCCCACAGCCAGCAGTTCCCTCAAACCCATCCAGGGCCATGATGGAAGAAGAGCCCGGATCCCCTGGGATAGTTTTTATTTTGTACCATTTGCTCCCTTGACCAAAAGAGTTGGCAAAAGCACATCCAAATGGATCTTCTTATTTCTACCTTTGTGAAATCTTTCTTGCATATAAATGAACAGACTTCACAAAGGCAGGTAGGACCCCAGAGTAGAAGTATTCAATTTGGAGAACAGAACTGCATTTGTGGGATGCCCATTCAGACAGGGTCTGACATCCTGTGATTCTCTGATCCAGTTTCTAGGAAAGGAAGGTTCCTAGGACAGAATGAGGTAAAGCTGCAAAGCGCCCAACACATAGCAGTGCCTCAGTAAATGTCACTATCTTAATGTCGAATGGGAACCAGAGAGATCAGCAGCTTGCCCAGGGACCTGAGCCAATCCATTGAGGGCTCATGGTCATGGGCATCAATATTCTCCAGACTTGGGGAAGAATGGGAAGCACAGATGAAAACGGGAAGTGACTGGTAGCTGCTTGAGATTATCTGCGAAGTCGTTCTGGTTTTAAAAGATCATTTGTTTTGGCTCCAGACCTCATCTCACTCTAGGAACTCTTTACTTTTCATCCAAGAAAAGTGGGCTTATTCATTCATTCCTTCATTCCACAAGTATTTAGGCAACAGCTGCCTTGTGCAAGACCGATGCTGGTGATGCATCAGTGAACAAAGGTCAGAGAGAAACCCCTCTCTTGCAGGATCCTGGTGGGGAGAAGCAGTACAGGGGTGAGGGCGAGCTTAGAATGGAAAAGAGGGAGACTGGAAAGGCCTCACTGGGAGGATGACATTTGGACAAAAACCTGAAGAGGGAGCAAACCCCACAGCAGGCACAGCAAAAGGCCTAGGTGTATAAGCTGCTTGGAGTGTTGAAGAAGGGCAAACAGGCCAATATGGCTGGATAGGGGAGAATGAACAGGACGGAGCTCGAGCCAAGGAGTGGCACAAAATGACTTACGTATTACAGGGATCGCTCTGACCCGTGGTTTGAAGATAAATGGGGGAGGGCAAGCAGACGAGTAAAAACGGAGAGGTAATTAGGAGGAATCTGTAGCAAGCCAGGCAAGAGGTAACCAAAGCCAGGACTGGGATAGAAGCAGAGGAGGTGGTGAGAAGTGCTCAGATTTTGGAAGTATTTTGAAGGCGAAGCCAAGATTTGCTGATAGAAGGGATGGTGGGCGGTGGGGCAAAAAGAGAGGAGTCCAGGATGACTCTGAGGTTTCTGGGCCCAGCAACTGGAAGAGGGGAGGTGCCGTTATTGGGTGCAACAGCCAAATAGTGCACGGTAGGGGGTGGTCAGGAGCTGGGTACTGGGCATGCTAAGTGGATATGCCACGTGGGTGGCTGGATACATGAGTCTGTGGCTCAAAGGAGGCTCAGGAGACATAAATGTGAGAGTCAGCAGCAGACAGATGACTCTTAGTGGCATAGGACTGGATCACCAAAGGAGTGAGCGCATGGTGAGGCTCAAAGTCTGAGCCTTGGGATGCTCCATCACAGGGAAGTGAGGTAGGTGAGGAGGAAACAGGAACCAGACTAGAAGAGCAGCCATCGAGGAGGGAGGAATAATGGGAAAGGGTGGTGTCGTGGAAGCTAAGTAAAATGTCTCCAGGAGAACCAAAGGGACCAGTTGTAACTATGTGGTCAAGTACGATGACAATTGAGAATTAGCCATAGGTAAAGCAATGTGGAGGTTTAGTCAGTGGCCTTGCTGGAACAGGTGCAAGAGAGGAGGATGCCAGGAGATGTGGAGCCAGTGGGTGTGAATGATTCCTTCGAAAAGGAACAAGAGTTTGGAAGTGGTTATAATGGGAGAAGCAGCAGTATGTGGCATGCCAGTGGGAATGGTCCAGTAGAAAATTAAAAGCTGGTGATGTGGGAGAGATGGGGCATTGCTGGAGCAATGTGAGGACGTGGGAAGGGCTGGGAGCCGGCTCACAAGTGGAGAAGCTGGCCTTGGCCCAGAGCTGGATACTGACCGAGAGCAGCAGGAGAGAGGCAGGTGCACAGGTGGAGCTCGTGGGCGCGCCCTCCCACGGCTTCTATTTCTCAGCCTCAGAGGGAACAAGGTCTCAAAGGTGACTGTGCAATGCTGGTGGTGGGCAGATGTGGGATGTTTGAGCACAGGATAAAGGCAGAAATAGAAGTCTAGAGGAGTGATGGAGTGAATGGATTTCAGGAATGTGGTAAGACTGCCAGGCAGCATGAAGGGTCCACTGAGGTTCATGGTCTTGAATTTATAGCCAGAGCAGCCAACTCATCAGGCATTTCTGCCAGCTGTGCTCATCTGGGTGGCTGCAGGTGTGGAAGAGGCAGACAGCTCGACCTAACCAGGCTAGAGGTTTTCCCAGGTAAGTATGAGAATAAGAGAGTTGGAACTATATATGAGGGAGTAGTTTTAATGACTGGCCAGGTAAGGAGAGAAAGGAGACGAGATGGGCGAGGGATGGTGACAGGTGTCAGAGGTCCGGGGAGGTGGAACTGTGGAGCATAACAGACTGTTTTCTCACAGGGAAACAAGCTGTTAGAAGGGATTGGTTACAGATAGTGAGAAGGTCTGGGGCATGACCACGGAATGAATGGGGGAGTGGTGTCAAGGAACTGAGAGGCTGGAATGTCCTTTGTGGATACGTGGATACAGAAATTTGTAAGAATGGAGACCAGACGAATACTGGTGTGACAGTGAGGCAGGAGCTGAACTCTTCTGGGAAGGAGGAGACTGACCTAGTGATGCTTCAGGATAGCTGGTGCCTGTACCAACTCCCCTGTACCAACGACGGGGAGTGGGATGTTCAGGCTGATACCTTAGGTCCAAGGAGCCAGGAGGAAGAAGGAAGGAAGAAGACTCTGGAAATCACAAAGAGGAGCAAGGAAGATGTCTCTCCCATCCCCTGGCCTGAGAGGGTGGTAAGGGAAGTCCTGTCCTGGGGAGTCTCAGGTTCCAGTTTCCGGTGGGCAGGTGAGGTGCTGCAGGACCCAGGGGTGTTTCTGGGCTCTGTGACACTGAATCCCAGTTCAATGCTCACTAGCCACCTTGAGCAAGCTACTTATGGTCTCCCTGACTCATTTACTCAGCTGTAAAAGGGGGGTGGTGTTCGTAACTAGTACCCCCTTCACAGTGCTGCCAAGAGGGATAAGTGGATTAAGATTCATCAGTCATGGAGGGCAGCCTGGGTGGCTCAGCGGTTTAACGCCGCCTTCAGCCCAGGTGTGATCCTGGAGACCCGGGTCGAGTCCCATGTCAGGCTCCCTGCCTGGAGCCTGCTTCTCCCTCTGCCCCTCTCTCTCTCTCTCTGTGTCTCTCATGAATAAATAAATACAATCTTAAAAAAAAAAAAAGATTTGTCAGTCATGGAGAACAATGCCTGGAACACAGAAGCACCACGTAGGCGCTTATCGAATGAAAAGCAGACCCAGAGCTGAGGGGGGCGGGGGGCGGACAGAGGAACGCTGGCCAGAGTTGGGGAAGCTTGGGGGATGAGGATGGAGAGAGGAATAACGGTGAAGGTGCTGGTGTGCCGGACACAGGAGGTGGCCTGAGGTCTGGGGCTCCCCGTGCTAACTCACAGATAATACAACACAAGAGCCCACCCCCCTGCCGCTCAGACTAGCCTCTAGCTGGAGTGGGGAGCCTCTGGCCTATGTTTTTCTGCTCCTCTTTTGGCCTCGGCTGCCCACGGTTCTATCACCCCAGGTCACTGCTTAGCTCAGGCACACCAGCATGCTCAGCTGAATGTAAACTCATAATGGTTTACACTGAACACAGTACCTTTATTTATTTTTTATTTTTTTAAAGATTTTATTTATTCATGAGAGACAGAGACAGAGAGGCAGAGACACAGGCAGAGGGAGAAGCAGGCTCCGCGCGGGGAGCCCGAGGTGGGACTCGATCCTGGAACTCGAGGATCAGGCCCTGGGCTGAAGGCGGGCGCTGAGCCGCTGAGCACCCGGGTGGCCCCAGCACAGCACCTTTAAACGCGGAGCCCCCGGCCGGAGAAGCCCGAGGACGACCGCGGCAGCGAGCTGCAGTTCTGCCGGCGGCCGCTGGGGGAGCCCGCGCGGAGGGAGCGGCGGGGGCGGCGGGGGCGGCGCGTGCGCGCTCGGGAGGCCGGGGGTGGGCGCGGGCCCTGACCTGGGGCTCTTCTGCAGGGAGGGGCCGAGGCGGGCCGGGGGCTCCGCGCACCTGCGCGGCAGCTGCGAAACAGCACAGGCGGTGCAGGGACCGCCGGACCCAGGGCCCCGGCCGCGTTCACGCGGCGTCATCCCTCAGGGCGCCCCGCCTCGCCTTTAGGCCCCGGATCCTCAGCCTTCATCACGGGCGTGTTTTGCAAATAGCTTTTCTCGGCCTGTGCCTCTTTTCGTTTCCTTCGCGCTCTCTCAGGAGCGCTGCAGTTTCGGATTTTGACAAAGCCCAATGTAACAAGCTGTCTTAATATGGACCGGGCTTTTGGCATGGTGTCTACGAAATCTTACCTACCCCGAAGTCTTACTAAAGATTTTCTCCCTGGGGCGCCTGGGTGGCTCGGGTCGTGATCCCGGGGCCCTGGGATCCAGTCCCGGGCATCTGCTCCGCCAGGGAGCCCGCTTCTCCCTCTGCCTGTGTGTCTGCCTCTCTGTGTGTGTCTCTCATGAATGAATAAATAAATTCTTAAAATAAGAATACAGATTTTCTCCATTTTCTTCTAAAAAATCATACAGTTTTAGCTCTGACACTAAAGTTGAGGATGAAAAAAAATAAAGTTGAGGATGCATTTTGAGTTAGTTTGCACTGAACGGGAGGTAAGGGACTAAGTTCATCTTTCAGCATGTGGCTATCTGGCTACCCAGCACCCTTTGCTGGATTCTCTTCTTTCTAAAAGGAGGGGAATGGCTGGGAAGCCCCAGTCAGGGCTATCTGGGGGACAGGAGCCAGGCCAGGAATGTGAAAGTGCTTGGTGGCCTGCAGCACATCCAAAAGGATGTGCAACTTATTATTTGGCTAATCCTGTGCATGATGAGGGAAGGGGAGAGGTCCTGGGCTGAGAAGAGCTCTGGCTTCCATCTGGCTCTAAGGAGGTCTGAGTCCTGGATGCTGCTCTTTTCTGCTCAGCTCCCACACATTCATTCACTTCTTCCAAAAGTGCCCCCCTTCCTCCTTTCCTCGTCTTTCCTTCTTTCCTTCCTTCCACAAAGAAGGGCTGAGTACCTACCATGCACCAGGCATCCTGCCAAGCTCTGGGGGCCTGGCAGACCTGGTTCCCACCCATAGGTGGCTCCCAGACTCACTGGGGAGACACGTAAGCATGCCAGGCACACGTCGCCACACACTCCAGCACACCTTGATAGCTCAGGTAAACACAGGGGCCATGGGGTGGGCCTGCCTCGAGTGGTCAGAGAAGCCTTCTGCCTGGAAGTAACCTCCAGGCTGAAATGTGAGGAGGAGGGATCGGCACAGTGTGGTGGGAAGCATGGACAGAGGGAACCACATGGGCCGAGACCCAGAGGGGGCACAGAGCGTGGTGCTTTGGGGAATGTGAAAATGAACAGTCATGGCTAGAGTGTAGGATGGATCACTGGTGTGTTCTTTTGTTTGTGCATTTATTCATTCAACAGGAATTCCTGGTGTATCTACTCTTGCCAGGCCCTGTGCGGGGCCCAGGAAGTACAAATGTGAGGTCTTCTTCAGGAGGTTCCCATCCTTCGGGATTTGGGGAGAGGACTGCTGTTGGGTGAGTGGGGCCCCAGCAGCAGTTTTGCGTGGGAGGGTCTCTAGATACAAGGAGCAAGCATCTAAGCTCAGAGTGGGCTGCAACCCATTGGCACGGCAGGGCAGGGACAGGTGCAGCTTGGGCAGCACCGGGCAGGTGAGGGAAGCGGGTGAGGGAAGGAGGTGAGGAAGGACAAGAGGGAAGAGAGAGAGCCCCGCACCCACCTCAGCACTCCCATCCCTCCACCCCATATCCTCAGGGGCAGGCAGAGGCAGGATGAGGGAGGCTGTGGTGGAAACCCAGAGCATTGCCCGGCCTTTTGTCCTCACCCCTAAATCATGCCTGGACCCTCCTTTCTGGAGAGCTTTCCTCCTTCCTTCTTTCTAGCTCCTGGGTGTGAAGAACCGGAGTAGAGAGCTTTCTGGAGACCAAAGTATCAGCACTGGAAGGAATGAAACTTGGAATCTGAGGAATATAAAGGAACATAGAGCAGGGGCGCCCACCTGGCTGGTGGGGGCAGCAGGGGACTCCTCACTGGGCATTTCACAGCAGGGCAGTGGGAAGAAGCAGACCATCCGCAGCCAGACTGTCTGGGCTGAAATCCCAGGTCCACCCCTGCTAGCTACATGACCCTGGACAGTGACCTCACCTCTCTGAGCCTTGTTTCCACCTCTGGAAAGTAGGGATAACAGGCGCACTGCCTCACAAGGTTATTGTGAACACAAAATAAGCGAATTCACACAAAACCCTTTGCAGAGCGCTTGAGAGAGAGAGGGCTCACTATTCGTACTGTTGTCACTGGCACTAGCTTATCTGTGACATGGTGGTGAGGGCCCCAGACTGGACCATTCCTGGGTTCTGGCCACCTACTCTGTTCTGGAACAGGCCAGGGGAGAGATGTGAAATATGGGAAGGACTGTCCAATACCCCATAAACTGCAGCCTGTAGGTGGCTGTTGCCTCTGTTCTTCCTGCGAGGCAGAGACAAATGTCAGCCTTGCTTTCTGGGCCAACGAGGGGCAGGGAGAGATGGTGGTGATGCTGGCTGGTGAGTCAGGATTCTCAGCCCCCTCCTCAGTGGCACATCCCCTCTGATGGGGAAGCACATGGCCTTCCTCCTTCCCATTTCTCCCTAAGCCTGGCCTCCAGTGGCAGAAGCTGGAGGCTCAGCCCTCCCAGGTCTAGACAAGGTTTACTCTGCCAAGGGGGCAAAAGCTTTGAAAAGAACTAGCTCTGGGGGATCCCTGGGTGGCGCAGTGGTTTGGCGCCTGCCTTTGGCCCAGGGCGTGATCCTGGAGACCCGGGATCGAATCCCACGTCGGGCTCCCGGTACATGGAGCCTGCTTCTGTCTCTGCCTCTCTCTCTCTCTCTCTCTCTCTCTCTGTCTCTGTGCGTGTGACTATCATAAATAAATAAAAATTAAAAAAAAAAAAAAGAACTAGCTCTGTATTTATTAGTCTCCTGGTCCATCGTTCACCCCCTTCCTTCCAGACCTGGCCTGAGTTCAGCTACTGCTGTCCTCAGTAGCCAGGCCAGCGCTTTGCTCCCCTCTCTTCATCTTGAGGCCAAGGCCTCTGTGTAAGGAGCCCAAACACCCCTGAATCCCAGAGCTAGGATGTCTAGGAAGCCCTGGGAATTGGGGATGGGGAGAGGAGAGCAAGCTTACTAATAGCTAACATGTATGGGACACTTACTATAGAAGTTACATTTGAGTTACAGTTCACTTAATTCTCACAAGTACCAGTGGGTACTAAAGTCCTCCCTAGATGCAAAAGAAAATGAAGGCCTGGACAGGTTAAATAACTTGCCTAAGGTCCTGGAGCTATTAAGTGGCAGGGCTGGCCTTTTAACCTGGGCACTTTGCAACCCTCTGCTCTCTACCTCCTAGACCCTCTGGACCTCTGCTGGGCTGGCAGTGCCGGGCAGGGGGCCGAGGAATGGAGTGACCTCGCTCAAGCCCTAGTCCAGGGATTGAATCTTGCCCAGGCTGTCAGGATGGTGCATGGGAAAGTGCCCTAGACTGAGGCTCTGGGTCACCTGTGTGGCCTTGGGCAGGTGGCTTCTCTTCTCTGGGCCTCCTGTCTACAGGATGAGGGGCTTCTATAGTTCTCCAAGGGCCAGACTGGACCACGGATTCCAGATGTCTCAGAGACACAGCTTGCAGCCACCTGGCCTGTACTTCCTGGCCCTGCCCAACGCCACCATCCCCGTGAGTTCTCGGGAACTGATCCAGAGAGCTTGCAACTTGGTTGGACAAGCAAATCTCAGTAGGCCAAATCCATGTCCTAGGGAAAGAAGCTGGGTGGGGAGGTCACCCCCGCCTTGTCCTGTAACCCTGTCCCCCCTGCAATGCCAGAGCACCTGCTGCCCCACCCACCATCTAGCCTTCTTACTGGCTTTAACACTTTTCATCACTTTTCTACTAATAACAGGAAAGATGATTTCCCATGGCTTGTGACCTTAAATGAGCTGGAGCCCTTGGCTATGGGCAGCCCCCTACCGTACCACCTCCCCTTCTTCTCTGGGTCTCTCCTCATATTCCTTCCACACACCCTGCTCTCAGATCTGCATCCCCGTTTCCAGGGCCAGCTTGGCAGCTGGTTTGCAGGGGGACCCTGAGTAGAGGGAGTAGGGAAGTAGGGTCACTCCATGGAGGGTTCTGGTTAATGTCCCTCCCCTGCCGCCATGCCAGCTGGCCACGAATCTTCCTCACCCTAAACCACCCTGAATCTTAGTCTCCTCATATTGTCACAGTGAAGGGGGTTTTACCCAAATTTACACGTGAAGAAATGGTCGTCAGCAGGCTAAGAGGCTTGCCTCTGACTGGGGAAAGTGATGGAACAGGGATCAGAACTGGCTCCCCCTTCAGTGCTCTCAGGCTTGGATTGGTGATTCCTCAGCTTGGGGCTCGGGGGTAGGACACACTGGGATTCCCCCAGAAGGTGTTTCGTAGATCCAGATACTCACGCCCCACTCCAGACTTTAAGAATGAGAACGTCCACTCCATTTTTAGGTGCAGCCAAGAGAGAGAAACACCGGCTTAGGGTTCCCAGGATTATCTGCATCTAGATAAGGCATTCTTGCAGATCTAAAAGATTTTCTGATTCCTCCTAAAAGGAAGGAGGATGAGGAGATGTGGCCCATGCAGGAAAGTAGCTCAGCGCCACTTAAATCCTACTGCAGCCGGCAGCTCAGGACGCTGGTCCTTACATTCTGCCCTGGAGAGACCTCCCCTTCCCCTCGGCTCTGTGGGAATCTGCGGAAGGTTGGCTGGAGGTCTACAGGGGCCCACACCACCCCTTCACTTGAACCCTCAAACTCCTGCCTCTCTCCCTGGGCCTGAGGTCCCTGGCCTGACCACTTCATGGGGCACCAGGCCTGCTGTCTGTCCTGTCTCTGTGTCTCTCTGAGCTTCACCACTTTTTGCACCCCAGGTCTTTTGGCTAGGGTCTTTGCAGCTCCTGAGTCCAGCTCAAATCCTGCTCCCCTAAGCCTCCCACCCTCCAGTGAGCGGCCCTGGGTTGCACCTAGTCCGCACCCTCTTTACACAGCTGGCCTTTGCTATCACGGCCTGGAACTCCTTGGCTTTTCCACGGATGTGAGCAACTAGCTCTCCCCCTACCCCCAACTCCACAGGTTCCTTGATGGCAGCCCATGTCATTGTGGTTCTCCCACAAGGACCAACATGTGGTAAGCCTCAATGAAAGACAGACAGTCCTTCACCCAGGGCCATACTCAGGGGCAGGGAATAATAAAATGTGATTTGGATATGTTTGCACAGCATGAGTCACTCATTTGGCCCCGTCCCCATGCCCCACCTACACACCGTGGGTTACCAGGTCTCTCTCCCTAAGCCATAGCATGGAGTAGAGGGGATATATGATTTGGGGGTCAGGAAACTGGAATCTGGCCCTATTAATTGCAACCTAACCTACTGCCACTCAGTTTTCCCTTCCATAAAATGGGTATAATCATGTCTGTTTGGCCTCCACAAGGGCAGCTATGACAGTCAAAGGAGATAGTATGAGGAGACTCTTGTGTAAATCATGAGCACTGTAAATGTTGGTTTGCCGCCTTTGCTATCCTTTTCCCAGGACCGAGGTCGGTCTTCCTCCCTCAGCTACCCTTGAAGCCCCAGCACGGGGTGAGTGGACCGGGGTTCCACCTCGCTGTCAGGTCTGCTATAATAATAAGGCCGCCAGCCGCTGGGACCAGCAGGAGGACATTCAGCATTGTGCAGAGCACCGCACAGAGTAGTGCACTTCTGCGGCCGCTGTCTCTGCCGGGGCTCTGCGGGCAGGGCCGGGCAGCGCTCGCTGGTGTCCCCATTACAACAGCTACCATCTACAGAGAGAGTTTGACGTGCCAGGTGCTGCGCCAAGTTTCTTAATGAATGCATCATAACAAACCTATCGGATCACGTGTTAGATGCACTCGATGGCCTTCAGCATCCATTTCGCCTCGTTCTAGTGGACGTGGCTTCTACAAGCTAGAAAGTGAGACACCACATGTCCAACACTCCCTTTGTCGCTGGGACTCTGATCCAAGTCAGGTTCCATCAGGGACACATGCCACAGTCAGATTTACAAGGTGGGAAGGGGGAGGAGGCATCCCCCCAGCCCTGGGCTCAGGCTGTGTTCTTCCCACAAGCAATGTTGAGGAGAGGAAGGAGTTTCGGCAGGAGATGGAAGCTCCAGCCTGGCTCCTAGAGATGGGGTGTGGGGGTGGGGGTGGTGAGAGGCCACCATGCCTAAGGCTGCAGGGGATCCCTGACCCCTGGCTTGCAGGTGGAGGGATGTAAACTCATGGCTCCAGGAATCCATTCTGGTTTTTGGTTGGCTCTGCTCCTTCTGACACCTGAGCTCCTAGCTCCTGGGCTACTCCAGGGGTAGGTCCTCCTGGCCCCAGGGACCCCTCCAGCCTTATCTCCCTTGTCTCTACAAGAAACCTCAGCCCCCACCAAATGGGGGGGCCCCTCATCCCCTCACAGGCCTTGGCTTTCTCTGCTTCTTCCATTATTCTCCCGTGTGGAAAGACCTCTTGATCCTCCCTGAAGAAGAATGCTCCACTGCCAGGCCCCATCCACTTCTACTTCCCCCAGGCAGCCTTCCCCCAGCAGCCCCTTTCTCCCCTCAACCCCGTAGCCCTCAGTTATCCTTTCCTGAGTTCTCTACTGAGTTGTGGGTGCTGGGGAGGACAAGATGTGTCTCTTCCTCAAACCTCAATCTAGAAGGGAGAGAGAAAAGCTGTGGCTAAGAGGCAGCTACAACACAGTGTGAGTGAGGGGCTCTGCTGCCGCAGCAGGATTCATACACAAGGGGGCACTGAGCCTGGTCTGGAGAATCCAGGGAGCCTTCCTGGAGAAGATGAACCTGTGTTGTTCTGCAGGTTGTGATGGAATCAGCTGGAAGGGCTTTCTGTCACTTTTCTTAACTTGGCCAACAAGGCCTGCCTCTTACTCCAGCTCCATCTTATGTAGCAGTCCCCTTCTTTTATCCCCTGGCCTCATCTATCTTTCCCGCAATGCCCAGAGCATGCCACCTTCTCTCTTGCCACCAAGGGCCTTTGCATAGGCTAGTCCTTCTACCTAGAGTGTTCCTCCCTCCCACTAGTTGACTCATCCTCTCCTAGTTAATCTCAGCTCAATTTTTGCTTCCTTAGGGAAGAACTCCAGGCCAGGTCAAGCCCCCACATCCCATGCCTCAGAGCATCTTAGGCGACTAACAGCATGACATTTAGGTGTGGTCCCTAGGGACCCAAATCCTGTCTCTGCTATTTATAAGCTCCATGTCTTTGGGCCAGTATCTTAGCTTCCCTGTGCCTCAGTTATCTTATCTGTAACATCTACCTCACTGGGTGGATGTGAGGATTATATGAACCAATTCACATAAAATACAACAGTGCCTACTGCATAGCAATTGGCTTAATATAGTTAACTATTATTTTCCTTGTTTGTACCCAGACAGTTGATGTTTAGTTATGAGGTCACGTACCAAATGGCAGACTCCCCCAGGGGATGCAAAGCTCTGTGATGGCTATGCTTGCTTAGTATTTTCTCTGCTGTGTTGGTCAGAACTTGGTGCCTCACAAATGTTTGAGGGAGAGAGGAATGACTGGCAGTGGGCTACAGCAGGCCTCACTTGGCCCCCAATCTCCATCCCAGAGTGATCGGCTGGAGGAGCACCTACAAACTCTCTAACCTAAACCCCTCCTCCCACAGGTGAGCAGAGGTTGCTGCTGCCAAGTATGTCCCTGGCTTCTAGTCTCGCGGGGCTGAGCAGCCCCTGACCACCTCCATTTCCCCCTGGAATTCCACTCAATCAGTGGATTGAGGGCATGGTGAAATCTCGGGCTGAGCAGCCAGTTCTGTCTTGATTTAAAAAAAGAAAAGTGGCACATCTCCTCTGTAAGTGTCAGGGGAGCCGACAGATTTCCCCACCGCAAGCAGGGAAAGCTGCAGGCTTCAGCTGGACCCCGAGATGTTGTGATTCCCGTCTCCATGGTAACAAGTGCGCCTGAGCCTCAGCCAGCAAACACTGGGCAAAGGACTTGTCATCGTCATCACCATGCGGCCTGCAGTGGCTCTGTCCCTGGTCAAGTCCTCTCCCCCGTCTCTCATGCAGCCAAGGATGGCTGGGTTTGCCCGCAGCAGTCCCACACAGACAAGAGGGGAGAGATGGCCAGATCATCCCCGAGTCAGCCCCAGTCAAAGCGGGATGGAGGGGCGGGGCAGCGGGGCCAAACAGGCAGGAGGACACTGGGTGTCATCCCTCAGCTCCTGCTGCTGCTAGGATGGGCTCTGGTGGATGCTGTCACAGGCTGCGGAGACCCAAGGCTCTGCGGCCAGGGTGGAGCTGCAGCCCCCGCAGCCACAGACACCCCCGCCCCCCGGCGGCTGTTGATGGTTCCCTGGTGTGCAGCTGGAACCAGCCTTAACGAACACCTGCTCTAGCTGGCACCAGCCTAGGGAATGAGCAGACGGGCCGGGTCACGGCGAGCGCGCCGTCAGGTGGGAGAGACCCGAAAACACGAAAGCAGGCGATCAGGATAAAGGGTAACAGATGCTCTAGTCAGTGAAGCAAGCAAGATGTGGACGGCACGTGGAAAATGCCGCCTCCTGCACGCCTGCCTGGTCTCTGGGAAGGAGACCCAAGAAACTCTTGACAAGTGGTTGCCTTCTGGGAAGGAAGCTAGAAGCTGAGAGCGGGGAGGACTGACTTTCATTATATTCTCCTTCTCACTTTTTTGGATTTTGTACCGTGCACACCTAACCAGCTCAGACAAAACAAAGTCAGACCAAGCTGAAAGGTGGCACCGTGTGCTAGGCGCTAGAGGAGGATGCGACCTGCTTGGTGGCAGGCCCGGAGAGGAGGAACGGGGCAGCCTTGACATCAAGGACTCTTGTCCTCAGGATCTGAGGCTTCTCATCTGCCAGGGCTGGGTGTATCAGTACATGACCTTATTTGGAAATAGGGTCCCTGCGGCTATAACTAGTTCAAATGAAATTGTACTGGGTTAGCGTGGGCCTTCGATCCAGTGGGCATCCCTGTACGGAGGCCACATGGAGACACGGAGGAGATGGCCCGTGGACACAGGCAGAGAGAGACGGGAGGCATGCGGCTACCAGTCAGCGAGTGCCTGGGGTGCTGGCTGCCACCACAAGCCAGGAAGAGGCAAGGGAGGACTGTCCCCGAGAGCCTGCACAGAGCACAGCCGTCCCAACACCCTGGTTTCTGACGGCCAGCCTCCAAAACTGCAAGAAAACAAATATCTGTTGTGTGAAGCCACCCAGTCTGTGGTGCTGTGGTACAGCTGCCCTCTGAAACCGATACAATGGATCTGTGCATTTGTGTTTGCGTATTTTGAGGCAGATCAGTGTATTTTGCATGGGTGCATCTGTGTATGCTGCAGGGTGGTATCTGGGTGTGCTTAGGAACGTGTTTATGACTACACTTTGTGTTTGGTGTGCTTATGTGTGTTTTGGGGTGATGCATGTTTGTTTTTATGTGTGGGCATGTTGTGTATGTGTATGCATGTTCGTGTATGTGTGTGTGAACACACATGTACGTAACCAATGATCTCTCAGGTCTTTCTTAGCCCTAACATTCCAAAAGTCTACCCTGAATTTGGCTACAGAGGTTAGTGCTGAGGGGATGCTGGCCACTGGCAGTGGGGAGGGACCCCAAGACGAGGTTGGAGCCACACCCATTCGTTCTGGTCTAGGGCTGCCTGGGAAACGGGCAGTCTATGGGAACAGTGTTCTCTGCTGCACCTGCCCTGTCAGCAAAAGGGTCTGAAGCTCAGGAGTGTGGGGCCAGCAGGATCCATGCCCTGGGGTCCCAGCCCGACAGCTTTCTTGGAAGCCTTCAGCAGAGCAGAGACCCGCCCCCCTCCCCACTCTACCTGCTATGAATCTGAGTTACTCTGAAACATTAGAGTGTTCACAAAGACGGCTTGTTCTATCACAGATGCTGCCGCTGCCCAAGTTTCTGATGTGGCAGGTCTGGGTTGGAGTCTAGAAGCTCCCAGGTGATCCCGACACTGCTGGATGGGGCCGCGCTTCAAGGATCACTTCGTTAGACTGTGAAACAGGCGGTGGGGCTGTCTTCGTCCTCCACCCCCTACCTGAGACCCCGGTGTGGGTATCCTGGTCTTTGAGGACAGGCCCTGGAAAGGTCAGGCCTGGCAGGCTCCATCTTATTCCCCAGTCTGTCTCTCCCAGCTGCCTGCCTGTCAACTGTGAAATCATTCATGCAGTGAAATAATGGGCCAGACTCTGTTCCTTGTAGTCAAGGTGCTTTTGGTCAAAGCACAAGATTCTAGTGGGTCCACAGACCCCAAAGGAACCATGCATTCCATAAGTGCACTCCAGAGGCCCAGTGAAGGGGTGCTGGGAGCAGAGCGGAGGAGCCCTGGGCAATCTGGAAAGGCTGCCTGGAGGTGGTGTTATCCAAGGCAGAGTTGGGAGGGCAGTAGGCACATTCTTCGAGGGCTTATTGCCAAGTGTTGTGCAAGAGTCTGTAAGCGCGAGCTCTTTCAATGCTCATAACTCCAAGATGGGAGCTACTGTTACTGAAGAGACTGGAGTCTGGCAGCCACATATCCAGCCTTCGGTTCATATGGGGCTTCTGACCTGGAGTTGGGAGTTGTGGCCACAGGGAGGGCAAGGCCATGATATGCCCAGAAGAGACTGTGTGCACACAAAAGTAGAGAGGGAAGTGGGCTTGGATTATGTAAAGGGTTTCCCCAGAGAGAGTTTGGGTCCCAGATGGAAACACACCAGCCCTCGGGGCAGCAGAGATGGGAGGGACACCCAGCTCTGTCCCCATCTGGCTAAATAGGGCAGGAGCCAGGTTGGCTGCCTCTGGGGGAGTCAGAGAGAGGCAGAGGGAGGGGCAAGAGTGTAGCTGCTCCCGCGATGGGTGCGAGCCAGATGGCAGAGGCCGTGGGGCTGGCTGGCACAGCTTCACAGGGTCTGGGGGGCAGAGAGGGCCCAGGACACGAGTGGCTTGAGAATCACGGCGCTGCGGTAGTGCGGGCTCTCTGGCTACAGAGCTGATGGTGATGAAGGGTGAAACTGCCCAGGTACTCCCAGTCCCCCCTCCTTCTCTGTTTCCCCACTGCATTTATCTCCTGTCACCCTTTATCCATAGTTTAGGCTGTTCTCTGCCCTGACCCCCGTTAGAACGAAGGCCCCATGAAGACAGGGCCCACGTCTTCCCCTCTCGTCGCTGAATATTGCAATGTTTTGCATAGTGCCTGGGATCCCAACAAATTCATTCATTTGTTGAATGAATAAAGAAAAACGTGCCACCCCGCACAAAGCAGCAGGGTCTGGTGTGTTCTCTCCCTGTCACTTCACTCCTGGCTTCCTAAGCTCGCACCACCAGAGCAGAAAATCCCTGTGAAAGCCACATAGAGCTCTGCTTCCTCCCTACGGAGCCTCACACCCTTGCCAGGAGTCTGGGAAGATTGGGACTGTTCCTACCCTCCGCTTGCCAAAGATAACACCACTTCCCTTCATCTTGGAATGGAGGCCAGGTGAGGAAATGTTCAACTAAGGAAAGCAAGAGGACTAGGGTAGCTCCACCCGGCAGCTTAGAGAAGTACCTCTGGTGGATGGAATAGAACAGCCACAAGACATGGAGCGCCCACCCCATGCAGGTGCTGTATAGGTGCCCTGGGCACTTTGATCCATTTTGGCCTTTCCTCAACCCTATGGAATGGGTATTATTCTCCCATTTTATAGATGGAAGAGTAAAGGCTCAGAGAAGCTAGATGACACGGCCAAGGTTTCCCCACCCAGGGTGGAGCCTGGTTTTGGACCTGGGTCTGTCCTACCCCAACCTGGCACCTGCTTTTCCATGGTACAGGCCTCTGTTGTGCTAGGGAAACTGGAGGTGCAGGGTGTGGGGCTCACCAGGCTCTCCATCCCAGATGCCAGATCATGGGTGGTCTCTGCTGCCCTCAGCCTCCCACCCAAGCTATGGAAGCTCAAGTTCTGGCCACCAGCCAGTAATGAATGAGGACAAGGACATCGTGTCGGCGTGGCCTGAACTCATCCAAGAACGTGAGTTTCAACTGCACTCACCGCCTGCTCTGGCCTGTGCTGGGCATCTTCTCCTCACTCTGATGCGCACTGGCAAGGCTGGAGTCCAAATGGTATTCCCTGCATTTAAGGCCCCTGGCAGATCCAAGGGAAACCAAACCTGCCTCCGAGGCAGATCCAGCAGCCAACATCCAGGGGCTGCTCAAACTGGGGCACAGCTGAGAAGGCAGGAGAGCCCGGATCAAGCCTTCAGCTGTGGGGCTGTCTGCAGCTGCCCTTCTGTTCCTCAAGGACTCAGTTCGCCCACCCTGATGGTGGAAACCCTCTCTCACAGCAAACACTACTGATTCCTTACTATGTGCAAGGAAAATAATAAAGCTTCTGTTCTTGAGGCCTTCAAAGGACAGGTTAGACATAGTCCACCGATGGGCAATGGGGAGCCTTGGACGATTTCGGAGCAGGGCAGCGAGAGGACTGCCCTGCTTCAGGAAGCAGAGTGTGGCTTTTGTCATGACCAGAGCTAATGTGTGGGAAGCACTCAGTGAGTGCTGGAGGTTGTTCCGAGTGCTTTACAGATACTAACTTTAATCTTCACAGCCCCCCTGGGGTACTGTGTTATCCTCATTCTACAGATGAAAAGACTGATGCACACAGAGATTGCAAGGCCCGGGCTGGGACAGTGGGCATGGCCAGGGGAATGGAAGTGAGATACTGTCTCTGGCTAAGACTCCTTGCCCTGGATCTCAGGCTGGACCAGGAAATTATGAGGGAGACACATCAAGCACTTTGATCTGCACAGAGAAGAACTCTATCTGCAACTGCTTTTATTGATAATGACAACAATCACAGTATTCTTGGCCAATAGCCCACACAGGATAACTTCTTTGGCGGAAAAGAGATTTTAGAGACTCTCAAATAGAGATAGCTTATCACTGTGTGAGCCTGCCTTGACTACCCAATTCTTTCTTGATTTTATTAACTTAACTTGCTTAAGTTGGGGAGAAAGACTCACTGTAATGCTAACTTGGCTTTAATGCCTTCTAGCTTGGGATGTTTGATCACCACCAGGGGCCCCATCATAGAGTGGGATGAGTTGCTGGAGTCACTGGGTTGGTGGAAGGAGAGGAAGGGTGGGGGGTGGAGGGTGGGGGTTGGGGGGGGTGGGAGGGCTAGGAGGTTGGGGGAGAGACCAGCTAAGGCCAGGTAGGGGAAGAGGCAGCTGAACCCAGGAAGGACTGCCTGAGACCCAGGGCTTCCTATGTTGTTTTGACAAAATTACACCTGGGTCCTCTGAGACAGTCAGCTCCACCACCGTCAACAGCACTATTGATAGAAGTAATGCTTGAGAAGTAAAAAGAGACTGAGGTTGGAGTATATCACTGAGATCCTTTCCAGCTCTAAGAGTCTATGAAGATGCCATCTGTCATAATCCCTTCCTGAGAGGCAGGGAATTCTTGGAAGAGTTGCTTACTGGGCCTGTCCCAAACTGGGCTCAGCTGGGACCCATGCAGGACCCAGTTTACAGCTCAACCTGGGAGCATTTCAGGGTGGAGAGGGGCAGCACAGGGGACATCCTAACCAGAGCCAGAGTAGTCTTTGGACCCCCTTCCCAGGCTTTAGGAGCCAAGGTCCCCCAGGACAGTGTCCTTTGGAGAGGACTGAGCTTTCCGGCACCCCCCTCCCACCAGGTTGTGGGTTTTGGAGGGCTTAGGGAGAGCCTCCACCCACGCAGCAGCTGGAGAGCCACAGGTCACAGGCAATGGGGCAGCCACATTTCCTCAGCCTGACAGAGGAGCTGCTGCCAGGGTCTTAGCACTGCCGGGTGAGAGGGTGGGAAGAGAACCAACCTGGATCAGCAGGTGAGGTTTGTGGCTGAGGCGGATGGGTGGTCACCGGCCCTGCCTCCTCTTGATCTGTCCTCAGGTGCTTCCCAGTGGCCCAGCCTTGCCCTTGCTTGGTTCCTGACCACGCCGGTGGCTCCTCCAGGGCTCTGTGGCACAGGGGCGACAAAACACTCTCAGGTCTCCCCAGCCTCCTCGCAGCTGCTCACCCAGCCAAGGCCCAGCATGCTGGTCAGCACCTCCCCATGGGGCCTACCTCAGGGGAGTTCTCAAGGGGTGAGGGGCACCCCAGATGACCCCAGTCCACCCCCTATCTCTGCACCCAGCTGCCCATCCCTGGGGTGGGTGAGCTGGGGAGCCATCCTTCACCGTGGGTGAGCATGAGCCTGAGGGGAGGGGAGCTGTGGACAGAGCACTACACTAAAGGCACCCGGGTCTGCACTGCCATTTGCCTCCAGGCGACGTGGGAGTACCCCACTTCCCCACACAGGAGGGGTGCTTCAGCCTAGATACCCAGATGCTGCCAGCAAGGCTGAGCTGGGGAGCTCAGAGGGGCCCATCACCATCAGGGGACTTCAGCATCATTTGGGGGCTGCTTGTTAAAATGGTTTCAGGGCCCTTACCCTAGCCCACTGAATCAGAATGCCTGGGAAAGTGCCTGGGGATCTGCATTTAACAGGTTCTCCCTGTGGATGCACCTGAAATAAGAGTCGCTGGACCATATGCCACAAAAGGGCCAAGATAAGGATGAAGCTTTGATCATATGCATGAAGGAAGGGGTCATTGGTCCCTTTCCTGCAGGCAGCGCCATAGGAGCCCCGTCTCTGCAGACAGACTAGCCAGGGGCCCCGGGCAGCTGCTGAAAACTCACTAGGCCCCATTTCTTTGGGGACAAAATGAAGACTGGAGACATCTCCCTAGCCCTTTAAGATTGAAAATTATAAATATAAGAAGAGGGGAGCCCACTGGGAATTTAAAAAGAAAGTTCAGGATGAGGCACTGAAATAGTACTCTGCCTTTCCAATTGCTTTCTTCTTAAATATTCATTTTAAATTCTTTTTGTTAAATATTTTACTTATTTATTTGAGAGAAAGAGAGAAACAGGACAAGCAGGGAGAAGACTAGAGGGGGAGGGAGAAGCAGCACCCCCCCCGCAGAGCAGGGAGCCCAAAGTGGGGCTCCATCCCAGGACCCCAAGATCAGGACCTGAGTCGGAGGCAGATGCCCAACCAACTAAGCCAGTATAGTAGCACTTCTTTTTAAATTCTGAAAATAAGGACACCTGGGTGGCTCAGCGGTGGAGTGTCTACCTTGGCTCAGGGCACAATCCTGGAGACCCGGGATCCAGTCCCACATCAGGCTCCCTGTATGGAGCCTGCTTCTCCCTCTGCCTGTGTCTCTGCCTCTCTCTCTGTGTGTGTGTCTCATCAATAAATAAAATCTTTAAAAATAATTAATTAATTAATTCTGAAAATAACATGCTTATAGGAATAAAAAAATAAAAGCATTTAAATCAATGCACAAAATCCCCCTGCTATTCCTCCAAACCTTGGTCCCACTCCCAAACACAGTCACATTTCCCATTTTACTTTTCTTCAAAAACTTTCCTATAAATACTGACAAATACACATCTATGCCTACATCTTTATTTTATTTTTTTAAAGATTTTATTTATTTATTCATGAGAGACACACATACATAGAGAGGCAGAGACACAGGCAGAGGAGAAGCAGGCCCCATGCAGGGAGCCCTATGCAGGACTCAATCCCGGGTCTCCAGGATCACGCCCTGGGCTGAAGGCGGTGCTAAACCGCTGAGCCACCCGGGCTGCCCTACATCTTTATTTTAAACCTAGCCAGGAACATATTCCCGGTACTGTTTTGTTAGTTTAACATACATCACACATCTCTGCATATCAGCACAGACAGATCCTTCATCTTTGTGGAGCTCATGTGTTCCATTGAAAAATGCACTGTAATTTATGTGAATCTATTCCGGTTGATGGATGTTTACATTGTTTCTACCCTTTTGCTGCAAAAAGCTGCAGAACAGCATCTTTGAGTTTTCTTTGTGTCTATGTCGGAGGTTAGCTGTAGGGTAAATACTAAGGACTCGAAGGTTAGGTGGATCTCAAATTCTGATAGATGTTTCCAAATTGTCTTCCAAAGAGGATAAACCAGTTCAAACTGCCCAGACAGGCCAGAGAATTGTCTGTTGCCCTCCACCCTCGACAACATTGTGCATTATCAAATCATTAAGCTTTGCCAATATGAATGTTGAAAAATCATATCTGGTTTCAATGTGTCATTCTGTAATTATGAGAAAGGGCAGACATTATTTTCATGTTTATTGATTGATTTGCCTTTGCATTTCTTTTTCTGTAAATTGCCTATGTCCTTTTCAAATTATCTTACTGATTTTTTTTAAAGCATCTTTTTTTTTTTTTTTTTTAATTTAAATTCAATTTAGGGACTCCTGGGTGGCTCAGTGGTTGAGTATCTGTCTTCGGCTTAGGTCCTGATCCCAGGGGTCCTGGGATTGAGTTCTGCATCAGGCATCCCACAGGGAGTTTGCTTCTTCCTCTGCCTATGTCTCTGCCTCTATGTGTCTCTCATCAATAAAATAAAAGTCTTTAAAAAATAAGTTAAATTCAATTTAGTTAACATATAGTATATTGGTAGTTTCAAGGGTAGAGTTCAGTGATTCATCAGTTGCATACAACACCCAGTGCTCATTACATCACGTGCCCTCCTTAATGCTCATCACCCAGTTACCCCATCCCCCCACCCACCTCCCCCTGCAGCAATACTCAGTTTGCTTCCTATAGTTAAGAGTCTCTTATGGCTTGCCTCTCTCCGTTTTTATCTTATTTTTCCTTTCCTTTCCTTATGTTCGTCTGTTGTGTTTCTTAAACTCCACATATGAATGAAATCATGTATCTGTCTTTCTCTGACTGACTTCCTTCACTTAGCATAATACCACCTAGTTCCACCCACATTGTTGCAAATGGCAAGATTTTATTCTTTTTGATGGTTGAGTAATATTCCATTGTATGTATGTGATATATATATGTGTGTGTATATATATATATATCTCACATCTTCTTTATTCATTCGTCTGTCCATGGACATCTGGCCTCTTTCCATATTTTGGCTACTATGGACATTGCTGCTATGGTCCTTCGGATCACTATGCTTGTATCCTTTGGATAAATACCTGGTAGTGCAATTGCTAGGTTATAGGGAAACTCTATCTTTTTTTTTTTTTAAAGGAGGGATTACTTAACATCTTTCTTTTTTTTTTTAAGATTTATTTATTTATTTATTCATGATAGACACAGAGATTGAGAGAGAGGCAGAGACACAGGAGGAGGGAGAAGCAGGCTCCATGCCGGGAGCCCGACGCGGGACTCGATCCCGGGACTCCAGGACCGCGCCCCGGGCCAAAGGCAGACACCAAACCGCTGAGCCACCCAGGGATTCCCTATCTTTAACTTTTTGAGGAACTTCCATACTATTTTCCAGAGTGGCTACACCAGTTTGTGTTCCCAGCATTCCTCACCAACATCTGTCATTTCCTGACTTGTTAATTTTCGCCATTCTGACTGGTGTGAGCTGGTGTCTCAAAGTGGTTTTGATCTGTATTTCCCTGATGCCGAGTGATGTTGATTTTTAAGAGGTTTTTCTAAGCTAAGGCAATTAATTAACTTGTCATGCGTATTGCAAACTGTCATATGTCTCTTTTTCATTTTTTTATGTCATCATTGGCTTACAGAAATTTCATATTTTCCTGTAAGCAAAGGTATTTTTTTACTAGAGCATCCTAAGAATATTTGCCCATGTTTTCCACTATTACTGTTTGGGTTTTCTTTTTTCTTTTTAATCTTTTTTTCTAGACTATATTTTGGTGTAAGGAACATAGCAGGGCCCAGCTTTATTTTTTTCCTCAAGGGGCTAAACAGTTGCTCAAAGTCATGTATGAATAATCTATTTCCTCCCTCCACCCCACCACCCTCCCTCTAAGTTCAAAATCTCAATTTAACTATGTGTACAATTTGAGGGATGCCTGGGTGGCTCAGTGGTTGAGTGTCTGCCTTTGGCTTGGATCATGATCCCGGGGTCTTGGGATTGAGTCCTGCAGCAGGCTCCCTGCATGGAGCCTGCTTCTCTCTCTGCCTGTGTCTTTGCCTCTCTCTGTGTGTCTCTTATGAATAAATAAATACAATCTTTTTAAATAAATAAATAAATAAATAGGCCTCCTTTTATAACTTCTGTTTTCAAGATTCATATTGGATTGTACTTCTCAAGCAGTGTTAATGTTCAAGGTAAGAGTGGTCATTTTCCCCTAGTATATGTGTATATCTCTATACACACATACACACACATGCCTAAAACTGTATTAAGCAATATTCATCTATTCTTAATAAATAAGAGTTAAAATTGAGACCTTATGTAGTCAAAGCGATCTTGAAAAAGAAAAACAAAGCTAGAGGTATCAGATTTCAAGTTATACCAAGTGGTAGTAATCAAAAGAGTATGGTACTTGCATAAAGATAGACACATAGATCAATGGAATAGAGCAGAAAACCCAGAAATAAATCCCAATTATAAGGTCAATTAATCTTCAACAAAGGAGGAATGATACACAATGAAAAAAAGACAGTCTCTTCAACAAATGGTATTGGGAAAACCAGATAGCAATATGCAAAAGAATGAAACTGGACCACCTTCTTACACCATACCCAAAAATAAACTCAAGATGAATTAAAGACCTAAATGTGAGACCTGAAACCACAAAAATCCTAGCACAGGCAGTAATTTCTGTAGGAAATTACTACATCATCAGCTGTAGGAACATTTTTCTAGGTATGTCTCCCGAGGCAAAGGAAAGAAAAGCAAAAATTAACTATTGGGACTACATCAAAAATAAAAAGCTTTTGCACAGTGAAGGAAAAACAGAAAGGCAGCCTACCGAATGGAGAAGATACTTACAGATGACATATCTGATAAAGGGTTAGTATCCAAAATATTTAAAGAACTTCTAAAATTCACCATCTCAAAACCAAATAATCCAATTAAAAATGGGTAGAAGTCCTGAACAGACATTTATTCAAAGAAGATATCCAGATGGCCAACAGACACATGAAAGGATGCTTAATATCATTCATCATCAGGGAAATGCATATCAAAACCACAATGAGCTATCACTTCACACCTGTCAGAATGGCTAAAATCAACAATACAGTGTTGGCGAGGATGTGGAGAAAAAGGAATGCTTGTGTACTGTTGGTGGGGATGCAAACTGATGCAGCCACTGTGGAAAACAGTATAGAGATTCTTCAAAAAATTAACAGTAGAACTACTGTACAATCCAATAATTGTACCATTAAGTATTTACCCCAAAAAAACAAAAACAGTCATTCAAAGGGATACATGCACCCCTTGGTTTAAAGCAGCATTATCTGCAATAGCCAAACTATGCAAGCAGTCCAAATGTCATCCACAGATGAATGGAAAAAGAAAAGGTGGTATATACATATAATGGAATATTATTTGGCCATAAAAAAGCATGAAATATTGCCATTTACAATGACATGGATAGAGCTAGAGAGTATAATGCTAAGCAAAATAAGTCAGAAAAAGACAAATACCATATGATCTCACTTAAATGTGGAATTTAAGAAACTAAACAGACGAGCAAAGGAAAAAGAGAGACAAACCAAGAAACAGATTCTTAACCATAGAGAACAAACTGATGGTTACCAGAGGGGATGGGTGACAGAGGGTATGGAATTTAAAGAGTGTATTTATCATGATGCAAGAAAAATAAAGTAAAATGATAAAAAACATTTTAAAAAAGAGGTACAATCAGAGACATATGTTGAACTTTACCAAATGCCTTTAAGGCATTTTTAGCATTTATGGAGATGTTTATGTGATTTTTTTTTTTACCTCTTTTGACCTATTACTATGTTCAAAATAGCCCCACTTGCTTGCAGTGTATTTGTTTTTTAAACATACTGCTGTGCGACTCTATTTGCTGCTATTAATTTATTAATTTTGCACCAATATTCATAAATTAGATTTTTTTCAGTAATTTCTCTTTTTTGGCGCTCTTTGTCATGCTGTGCAGGCTTCATAGACTAATTTGGAATCTTTCCCTCTCTATGATCTGGTATGGTTGGTGCAACTTAAAAAACATGCTATTAGGGACTCCTGGGGGCTCAGTTGGTTAAACATCCAATTCTTGATTTCAGCTCAGGCCATGATCTCAGGGTCATGGGATTGAGCGCCACATCGGCCTCCACACTGGGCATGGAATCTGCTTGGGATTCTCTCCCCACCCCCTCTCTGCCCCTGCCCTGCTCTTTCTCTCTCTCCTCCTCCCTCTGCCCCTCCCCTGCTCGTGCTCTCTCTCCCTCAAAATAAATAAAGAACATCTTTTTTAAAAACAGAATTATCCCATCCTTGAAGGTTTATAAAAATTCAAAGTTGGCAGAACCCCAGGTTTTTTGGGGTGGAGTTTTATGAAAATGCAGTTTCTATCATGATTATTGATCTGTTGAGGCTTTCTAGTTAGTTCTTCTGGGGTCAAACTGGTGATTTAGATCTTCTCAGAAAACTGTCAGTTTCAGCTGATTTTCAACTGAATTCACATGTGGTCAAGCACAGTATCCCCTAAGAATTCTTTCTCTTTTCTCTATATAGTGCCTATTTCCCTATTTTAGTGTTCAATTTTACATATTTGGCTCATCCCTCTCCCAATCCCCATTAGATTACTTAGACTTTTTTTTTTTAAGAATTTATTTATTTATTCATGAGAGGCGGAGAGAGAGAGGCAAAGACATAGGCAGAAGGAGAAGCAGGCTCCCTGCGGGGAGTGCAACACAGGACTTGATCCCAGGACCCCGGGAACACACCCTGAGCCAAAGGCAGACACTCAACCACTAAGCCACCAGGTGCCCCTACTTAGACTTTAAAAAATCGTCCAATGACTCATGCTGTTCAAACAGTAGCCTACTGACCAGATGCACACCCAGAGATACAGAAGCTGGAATCAGGGACATCGATGAGGAAAGGAGTGGGGGAAGGGCAGCTTGACAAACACAAGCCAGGAAACCTTTAAAAAGTGCAGAGAGCCCCAGCACATATGCCCTGGCCTTGAACATCCTGCATCTCCTTTTCACAAGTTCCCCACACCCAGTAAAATCCGACAACTCCCACCCCGCCTTCAACGCCCAGCTGTCACCTCCTCTTGGAACCTTTCCTGGCTTTCCTGGGAAAAGTCGATGCCTTTCCTCTGACATTCAAGATTACTTTTGTTTTTAACTTGGAAAATATTTTTTTTTAAGATTTTATTTTAGGGACGCCTGGGTGGCTCAGCAGTTGAGTGCCTGCCTCTGGCCCAGGGCGTGATCCTGGAGTCCTGGGATCGAGTCCCATACCGGGCTCCCTGCATGGAGCCTGCTTCTCCCTCTGCCTGTGTCTCTGCCTCTCTCTGTGTGTCTCTCATGAATAAATAAACAAAGTCTTTAAAAAAAAAAAAAAAAGATTTTATTTTAAAGTAATCTCTACACCCAATGTGGGGCTCAAACTCACAACCCAAGATCAAGAGTCACATGCTCCACCAAATGAACCAGCCAGATGCCCCTAATTTTGAAAACTTTTAAACACCAAAAAATTAAAAGAATAAAACCAATGGAATTAACCAGTGTTAACATTCTGTCATTTTTGTCTCGGATCTTTTTTGTTAAAAAAAACATTACTGGCAAATTAAAAGTCTTTCCTTCTATCCACCAGCACCAGCTCCTTCTTTCTCTAGCCAAAGACCACCACAAGTATGAATCTAGTAGCTACTGCAACATGTTTACATCCATAAATGACAAATAGTATTGTTTGTGATTTCCACTAAAATGAAATGTTCTTGAATGGTATTTTTCTGCAATTTCCTGTTTCTCGCAATATTGTTTGAGATTTATTTATGTTAATACTGATAGTGTGTGTTTCTTGAGGTGTAAGTCACAAAACATAAAATTCCCCAATTACATGTGATCTACCTGCTGCGTAAGAACACATTTTTAGTTGTCTGCTCCGTCAGTGTAGACACTGAAGAGACTGAGGTGGAGACCTCTTGTGCTTCCAGCACTGCTACCCTAGATATCTTTGGAACTGTCTCCTCATGCACACACGTGGGTTTCTCTAGGTAATTATACACCTAGATGCAAAACTGTTGGGCATGAAGTATGTACATTTTCAGCTTTGAATGTCATTGCCAATATAGCTTCTGGCGCTCTGTCCTGCCGTTATTATAGCATTTCTGTAGCTGTTGCCACAATCAGTTGACTTGCCTACCTGCCCCCTCCCCATGAGTTACCAGAGGGCATGTGTGTGACTGGCACTCAATGAACACTTGACAAATGGAAGGATGAGCTCACTGTCTAGCACAAGAGACAGACACTAATGGGACAAGGACAAGACTATGAGACCTCCACTGGCTGGGATCCAGGGAAGGCTTCATGGAGGAGGTGGCATGTGAGCTGGACTCTGAAAGGCGCTGTCTGACCAAATGAAGATGGGGATGACGAAAGGACGGGCCGGGAGGAAGGAGTGGGTCAAACAGCCTGGGCATCTTTCATTTGCCAAGAGTAGTGGTTCTGCTGAGCTAAGTAAGGGGTGAGCATGAGCGGGGAGGGAAGGGCAGTGTGTGTACTTAGTAAAATCTTCAAGGTGATCTGATGCATCTCGCATCCCATGCAGGGAGAGCCTCTGAGCCAGAGTGGAGTGTATGGGAAGCAGGAAGGAAGCAGGAGGGCAGGCTGGGAAAGGTAATTGGGTTTAATCCAAGCTCAGTCTCTGATGGCAGGCTCTGGGAAGCCGGTAAGAAGTGACCAGGTCAGAGATGGGCTCAAAGATGACTCATCTGATAAGCAGGCAGATAGCTGTGATACCCGGGCCTGGGTCTAGACGTAGGTCAGAGAACCTTTGCCTCCCCACCCCTCTCCCTCCTCTGTCTCTTGGGACAGATAGACCACAGGGCCTGGACGTGTGCCTCAGACCCACAGGAGAGTGCTGGGACTTGGGCCTCTCCGCGTCCTCCACTTTGTGGCTCTGTGAGCACAGGCCTAGGCTGCCTGTCCCCTCCATCTGGCTGTCTCATGCAGGTGTCCAGGCCAGGGAGCTGGGGAGACCCTCCGGGAAGCTCGAAGCCAAGGCCCCTGCACTGAATCTCCTGCCTAGCTCAGCCCCTCTGATCGAGCCTGCAGCGTGTCCCAGGGCGGAGGTATGGGTGGGGTGGGAATGCCATCCGTCCATAATCCCGGCTATCCTTCAGCAGGGCCAGGCTCTTGGCACCCAGCCCAGAGTGGAGGGAAAGGGGAGAAAGCCTGACCTTCACTTCAAAGTCCTTTTGTCTTAAGCAACTTCAGCAAAACCACCAGCAGCGGCAATAGCAGGTGAACGGAGGATGTGTCAGCTGTGCTCAGGGGAGGAGGGACACTCCACTGGAGTCAGACAGGCCTGGAGCCACTTTGGTGCCCCTGTGCATGTGTGCGCATGTGTGGGGTTGTGGCTGTTAAAACCTCTCTAAGCCTCAATATTCCCATCTATCAAGTGGGCTGTTCACACCTGCACTGCCCCTCACCCGGGGCGTGCAGGGGATTTAAAGGAATAACAAGGGATGCGAGGTCCCTGAGTGGCACCAGGACCTCAGGGCAGAGACATGGTTCAGCCTGTCGTTCCATTGCCTGAGCAGCTCTCCCCAAAGGCTGGCCCTACTTTACAGCCCTGGGCCCATGAGATCCCAGCCCAGAAGGGATCCTGGGTCCAACAACAGTTTGTCTGCTGTACAGGACAGACATCCTCCACACCTGTCCCACATGCCCCACACACTCCCTCTGGTTCTGAGGAGACCTCCCCATCTGCCAACTCTTTCGTTCAGAGGGAACAGCTCAGTTCAAACAGTGCCAGAAGCAATCCACACTATTGATTAGCCATTGCCAAAAGCATGGCCAGCCAGCCCACAGACCCTGGACAGCCTGCCACTGAGCAAGTATAGGGGAAGCACAGGGAAAGAAGGGGGATCCCGGTCACTAAGCACATGCAGGCATATGAGCCTTTCCACTTCTTTCCATTCATCCTCATGCTGGCCCCCTGATGTGGGGATTATTTCACCATGTTGTGAACAAGACTCATAGAAGTGAAGCAACCACATAATGAAGCAGGTGGAAACTCAGCTCCCAAGTGCCCCCAGACAGGGTCTCTCTGTGTGCCTTGTCCCCCCACACTCTTGTGCCCCCAACAAAGCCCAATTGGCTTCCCCATGGGGCTCATTCGCCTTCTGCAGCATTTCCAGCCTATGGTCCAACTATTGCCACGCAGACACCAGAGGTGATGAGGCTCCCACATCAAAACCCAACACACGGCCACGTCCCCAGCCAACTGGCCACAGGCACATCTTCCCCATCTGTATCTCCCAAGACCTCAGGATGCCTTTCTCTTCTGACAGGATCCCATGACTGAGGCCAGTGTCCCTCTGACTGGGCACAACTCTGAGAAGACTCAGCCGATCTCGTCTTGAGGGTGCTCGTGAGGAAGAGCAGAGTAGAAGGGTGGGAAAAATAGATGGTGGGAGCCCAGGACACTTGGATCCTGGTTTTGTAAGCGGATCCAGGCTTCAATTCCCTTTTGGAACAATCACAGCCTCAGACTGCTAGGAAGGAACTTGGCAGCTTGGTTGCACTCCTTGCCCTGGAAATACGGGATGTAGGGTTCTGGCCACAGGTACTCTTCTAAAGAGTAGCCCTTGTTTTGCCCAGGGCAGTCTGGACAGATCCATGACAAGAACACATGGTACCTCATGAGTTGCCCAGGTTCCCATCCCAGCTCCCCCTGGAACCCTATTTTACACAAGTTGCACCAGTCAACTCATGGTAAGAACGGGGGGGGGGGGGGTTCCGGTCCACAGCACTCATGCTGGTGTGTGAGCCAGGAAAACCACAGCTTTCCCAGGACAGAGAGGAGAGGACTTAGTGCCCTGCCTCAGGCACGACAGTGCACTTCAAGCTGCTGAGCTCACGTCCTCTGAGCATCTTGATTACGGTCAGTCCCAGAGTGAGTCTGCCTAAAGCTCCAAAGGCCCCATGGCCTCCTGCACCCTGGGCACTGTGTGCAAAGAGCTCCCAGCACTTTATGCTCATTATCTCCACCGTTCTTCCACCAGCTGCTTCCCAGGGAGAACCAGAGGAGAAAGAGCGTCCCCAGCTGTGAGTCAGTGGGAGGTAAGAGGCCGGCAGCAAGGTCCACCATGCCACCAATCACCAGTACTTTACTGCGTGGGGATCCTGCTAAATATCATAGGCAGCCAAAGAAGGGGAATAGAAGCACTCAAGGGCCAAAATACAACTTGAGGTATGTTGGGGAGGATCAGCCTACCTTCCAACCTTTGAGGGGTACCCTACACTGGCCACAGCGGAGAGGGCATCCTCCATAGCAGGCATAGCCACATGTTCCCCAGGGAAGCTAGAAACAGCCTCAATCTATACCACAGTCTCCAGGAATAACACTACCCACCTGCAATAAATGCATGACATGCTTCCAAAGCCCTCTGACCCAACTGGGAAGGTGTTCTCATGCCCAGCTGTCAGGTAGGAAAACTAAGGGCAGGATGCCAATCAGTAGGGACTCTGGTCCAGAACCAGGTGCCCTGCTCCTCTGTAAGTGGTTCTTCTCCCACAAGCCAAGAGCCTCTCTGCCACCTGCCCCTGCCTCTGCCAGTCGGGAGGCACATACCGTCAGCTCCCCAGGACCACAGGGCAGTGGCCTTCCTCCTGGAGAAGGGCTAGAAGGGACCCTCAGGGATCCCAGCAGAGGAGCTGGACACATGGCAGGTCCTCTACTCTCTCTGGCCTTGTACTGTCACCCCCATGGGCAGCTAGTTCTGATCTAGTTTACTGGCAACCCTATCCCTTCCCAAAGGTCACCCCAGTGATTACTGGTGATCATCAAGCAGCCCAAGCCATGCTGCAGAATCACCGGGGTCTAGCTTCAGGGGCTCTGTGCTCAAGGGGTGTGTCCAAGGAGCAGCATCCACGTGCCAGGCACAAGCTAACTCCCTTTCACTTAGAATCAGGTTGGGCTGGCCAGAAACTCCCAGCCTGTGATGCTATCAAAGAGGAAACTGAAGTCACTGGGGTCTTCTCCCAGCTGTGGTCACAACCACTGGCACCAGGGCAGAAGGGATGGGTGCCCTTGCCCCTGAGGGCCCCACAGAAATCGTGTTACGGGATAGGTAACCAAGTGACTGATTTTGGCTTCCTTCTTCTAGCTGCTTCTTTCTTTTTAACTTGAAAACATCTCGTAAAGGAGGAGAAAATGCCAGGGCTGTGGCCTCTCACTGACAGCTCCTTCCACCCCTCAGGAGGCACTCATGGCCTCACCCTACCAGGGCTGGGAGCTGTAGCAAGAGGAGAGGAAGGGGCCTCATCCACAGCCCGGTGGTGGGCCAGGGAATAGGAGACCTGTGTGTAGGCGAGAGACCTGGAGTAACGCACTGCACCCTCTGTGCCTCAGTTTCCTTGCCTGTACCACAGTGCTGTCTGGCTCCAGCTCTAAAATACAATATAGCTCTCTCCCTACCTCAGTTTCCTTCCAGAGAAAGGCACCTGCTTCAAAAAGAAGAAAGACAAGGTGAATTCAGGAAAAGTTCACCTCCAAGAGCCACAGATCCGACAGTAGTCCATTTCCCCTGGGGACAGGAGTTGGGGAGAGAGCAAGGGTGAGCTGCTACAGAGGATGGCGTCGAGAGAGGGCCAGTCTACCAACATGGTTCCCCAGCCTCTTCTCCAGTGAGACACAGGCCAACAAAGGAGAAAGTTCATCTCCTGGTCCCCTGTCCTTCCCACGGCAGCCTGGGAACTTGCAGGTGGCTTCCATCAAGGCCAGTTGGTACAGAGACTGATGCCCAGAACCGGGCTGCCCCCTCGTACCTTCCTCTCCCAGAAGCCAACTCCCTCTCTCCCCGAACCCACAAGGATGGTAGAGGCCCACAGTCCCTTGAGTCTCTTGAGCAATTTTCTCCTGGCCCCAGACAATTCTTATCCTTGCTGCGTTCCCACCCATAACACCTCAGGGGCCCATGCAGAAGCTGTACCCGCCTCCATCCTCAAGGAGGGGGAAAGGGGGCCTTGGGGTGGGGTGGTCCACCCCAGATGGGACCAGGGGTCCGGAGAGCCGGATTGGCCCCCGCCCCTCCAGAGAGCATCCGACGGTCAAGGCAGTGGCTGGGAGGCCAGCTCTGTAGGACCTGCTGAGTGACCTTGGTGAAGCCACAGCACCCCTGCGCCTCAGTTTCCCCAGGCCCATCACCCAAATGCAAAGTTTCTCCCTCAAGGCCAAGATGAGGACGGAGGCAAGAGCCTTTCTGTGAGAGCACGGGGAAGGGGCGGCCTGCTCCAGCGCCGGCCGGGAGCCCAGCCCACTGCACCGGGCGAGCCCCCCACCCGGCAGCGCCCAGCGGCGACGCTGCCAGAACTCAGGGCGGTGAAGCAGGCTGCGGGGGAAGCGCCACCCTCGGGGCCCGGCCCAGCCCAGCGAGGGGGCGGCACGCCCGGGACTCCCCGCGGGGGCACGGTCCAGGGAGCAGCCCCCCTGGCTCCCGCGGCGCAGCGACCCCGGCCCCGGCCCCGGCCCCGGCCCTCCCCGGCGGGCAGCTCACCCGGCGTCCCCGGTGCAGGCCGGCGGGCGGGCAGCGCTCCCGGAGCCCGGCGCAGTGCCCCCGCCCCCGCCCCCACCCCTCCGCCGGGCCCGGGAGCCGAGAGCCGCCCCCCCCCCGTCCTGCGCCCCTCCCCGCCGGCGCGCCCCGGCTGCTCCGCCGCGCGCCCTCCCCACCTGCGCCCGGGCGTGACGGCCCAGCCCCAGGCGGGGGGCTCCGGCCACGCGCCTACCTGCGAGCGGCCCTCCCGCGGCCCTCCCGCGGCTGCTCGAGCCGGCCCCACCTGGCAAGGGACTGTCAGCAAATTCCGCGCTGCAGCACCGCGGGAGCGGCGTCCCGGCTCCGCCCCGGCTGAGCCAACCTTGCTCCGCCCCAAGGCTGCTCTGACCCACCGGGGCCCCGGGCCCGAGGAGCCCCGACGGAGGCCCGGGCTCCGCCTCAGAGACCCCGTCGCTACCAGGAACCGTCTGCAAATTCCCATCCCGAACGCACCAGGCTGCGGGTCCCTTGCAGAAAGGGCGCCGGCTCCGCGATGCCCTGGGCCTCGGCGGCTGTCTTGCTGCTCTCTGGCCACCCCCCCACCGCACCCCCCCACCCCAAACTCTCCTCTGAGGCTTGTCCTCCTTCCAAACCAACCCACCCCCACCCCTCCACCCCCAGTGCCAACCAAAGCAAGAAAAGATGCGCAACCACACAAAGGTAGCAGGGTTCTGGCCCGCCCTGGGACCCGCTCCTGGAGCCCAGGGGCTGATACCCCCCAGCAGAGAAGAGATCTACAAATTGGCCACAGCCCTGCCTGGGAGGCCCGAAGGAGTGGGCTGGGTCATTTCCAGTTTGTGAGGGCCACAGTCCGCTGCATGTCTCCAAATTCATCAAAGTCCTGGCTATTCTGCTAGAAATAACTGCTTTGAGCCCTGGCAGCAGGTACCAGTGTTTCAATGTTTGAACCCCCAAGGATCAGTATGCAGAGTAAGGGGGTGGTGGTGAATGTCGTTCTCACTTTCCCAGGCAGAGGCCCAGGCACGTCTATTTAATAGACATTATCCTGTACAATAGCTAATGGGTGAAGAGAGCTGCCGAACAATCTCTGAAAGGGACTGTATACAGTTTTATAAGGGTGACATACTGATCATTAGGAGTTGTTAGCAATAAGGTGAGAAGACCCAAGAGGAAGCAGCTGAGTACAAGGTCATGCAATACTGCAGGGAAGGGAGCTGTGCTTTCATGGATTGCTTCCCCCTAACCAGCTGCACAAAGCCCTCTCTCAGGCTGGCGCCTTTGTTATGTCCCTCGCTGCCATGCATCTACTCCCCACCTCACTCCTTGGTTCTTCTGATCCAGCCACCCCTTGGACCCAAAGTGAGCCACTAGACAGATTCCAGCAATATCTGTCCATTCCCTCCCTCACTGCCCCCATTCATTCATTGATTTTTTTCATTCATGGGATAGGAAGGGCTTTGGGACATTACCTCCCAGTGTCCAAGGGGCATCGGGGTCTGGGTTTCAGCCCAGGCACAGCTGTGCTGTGTAATCTTGGGTAACTCACTTGATCTGACTTGTTTTCCCCTCATCTGTAATCCTGAGGGGGCTGGGCTAGTGAGAGTCTAAGGCATCTCTGGCCTAACATTTGTTACTCTCTTCTATAATAAGGGCTGGCGGGAACAAAGAGCGGACCAGATAAATGCAAGAGCATCATTTAAGAATTCTAGCTGCCTGGATTCGAATCCCAGCTGGGCCATCTAAATATGGGGCTTAACCTATATGAAAGTCACTCTTTGCATGTGTAAAATGAGAGAAATAATAATAACTTTGGAGGGTGGGGATGAACTGAAATATTGTATACAAAGTAGATGCTCAGTGGATATGAGTGGTTGTTGCCATTGTTACAGTACTGGCAGGAGAGAGAAAAGTCTGCACAGAAGCAGCTTGCGGCTGCTCCTCTCTTTTCTCTATTTCCTCATTACAGAACTAGGGTGGAGGGACTGAGGATCTTGTGTAATGGAGCTAACAGCTGCTCCTTAGAAAGGCCCTGCGTTAAGTGGGAAGAACATGGTCTTCAGACCCAGTTGAACCTTGGTTCAGATCTGAACGTTGTCTCTTAATAGCTCTGTGACCTCGTACAAGTTACTTAACCATGCTGGGATTAACTTCATCATCTGTAAAACAGGCGCCCTGACACAAACGGAAGGGGTCTTATAATAGTACCTACCTCGTAGAGTGGCTAGGAATATAAAATGCATGTAAGGTACTTAACTCAGTTTTTCACATACAGAAGATGCAGGTCATTGTTAATGTCCCTTCCCGGAAAAACCTAGATAAAATGGTGGGAAGACCCTACACTGAAATTCCCAGGCATCCCGGACTGACTATCCTGGGAGGAGACTGAGTTGTAAGTATTCGAACCCAGATCAAGAGCTGGTTTCAGCAGCTCTCCATCCCCTTTTCCAAGGTGCCATCCACACAGAACCTGTGCAGCCTGCCTCCCTAGATAATCCTGACCCATGGACATGCCCTCTGGTGGGAGGTGAGGCCAGAATGGAAAGGTGGAAGCAGGTCTTCAAAGACCTCAAAGACAAGGCTAAGAAGTTTGGACTTGACTTAGTAGGCCCAAGTGAGCCATGGAAAGTTTTTGAGCAGAAGCAAAGGAAGACTAATAAGCCTACACCCAAACCCACTCCCACTCCTAGAAACAAGACCTGGTAGGCATCCAGGATGTACACTAAAGGGAGACACGACAAATTGAACTCCAATTTAAAAATATTTTAAAGGGATCCCTGGGTGGCGCAGCGGTTTAGCGCCTGCCTTTGGTCCAGGGCGCGATCCTGGAGACCTGGGATCGAATCCCATGTCGGGCTCCCTGTATGGAGCCTGCTTCTCCCTCTGCCTGTGTCTCTGCCTCTCTCTCTCTCTCTCTCTGTGACTATCATAAATAAATAAAAATTTTAAAAAAATAAAAAAAATAAAAATATTTTAAAAAATAAAATAAAGGGAGATACAGAAGAGGAAGAATGAGAACCCGTCCAGTGATACAATCGAAGAGATGACCCCAGTGTCCTAACCAACTGAACACCAACCACCTGGATGAGTGTGAAACTGGTAGAAGATGCTCAAGGAAAAGAAATGAATAGCTGAGGCTTTGTGGACCTGGGAGGCTTTTGAAGGAAAGGTGCTTTCAGCTTGTAGGTGCTGAGAACATTTTTTCATGCTCTTATGTGGATTGAGGTGGGAGCTCTATGAAAGACAATGACTGCTATGCTACTATCTTTATGACTCTTTCGTCAACCTCCAGTGGAACATAATCCAGAACAACAGCAAAGAAACCAAAGGTTTCTGAGCAATCCAGCAGATGGTACTGTCAAACTGTCAAAATCGGGTGCTTTTCCGCAGAAGAGTACCTCGTATCTTCAATGAGAGCCGACCTACATTTACTCTACATGTCATTTCAACACACCCAGTGAGGCAGAGACTGCCAAGGGTCCCCTTATATCCTTTCCTTCCCACTTCCTTTTTATTTTTTATTTTTAAAAGATTTTATCTATTTATTCATGAGAGAGGCAGAGACAGAGGGAGAAGCAGGCTCCACGCAGGGAGCCCGATGTGGGATTTGATCCCGGGATCACACCCTGAGCCAAAAGCAGATGCTCAACCGCTGAGCCACCCAGGTGTCCCCTTCCCACTTCCTTTGTAGCAGTAGAGCTTCCAACAAAGATTAAAACCTGGATGCCTGGCTACCTTGCCAGAGACTACATTTCCCAGCCTCCCTTGCAGCCAGTTGCAGCTACCAAGTTCTAGCCAATGGGATGTGAGTGGAAGCGATGCTTCATTTCTTGGCCCCATTCTTAAGAGGAAGCTGCTTGCTGCCTGCTCCCCACTTCCTCTTTACCCCTGTGCAGACTGGACCAGGGGCAAAGGGGTGAGGTGGGAAGCAGCATTGATGAAGCTGACATGGACAATACCCTCGGGTTGCCCAGTCACCAAGACATTAGGAACCTGTGGTTCATAATGACCTGGAGGGGAAGACCACTTAGACTGCTGCTGACCACCTTGGTTTCTGTGACAACAGCTGAACCAGAAGCCTAACTGATAAACCTAGTTTCCTGATTGTAAAGCCCACAGAAGATGAGCAGGAGCACATTGGAAGAAAAAAGGACTCATAAATAAGCAAGCACAATGAAATAAGCAAAAGTCCAGAGCAAAAGAAGATAGGACAACTAGGAAACAAAGCCAGAAGTCATTTCGTTCTGGGTCATTCCAAAAAGATTGGGGACATTACAGGGTAATGTTGGAAATATGCTGAATCATTAAGGAAGTTTAATTCTGACCAAATGTTTTCTTTTAAAATGAAAGCAGTGTTCTATTTGGAAAGTATTTCTGATCAACAATGGTTAACATAAAATAAAACATATACATTTAAGGGTAGAGACCTTCAGCACCCAGAAAACTCAGCCATCCAAAATTATACTTCAAGAGTCAGATAGCAGAGATTTTGGTTCATTGATATTTACCTTCTCCCCTACTATATTATAGGTCAGATTATAGCCCCTTTTTCTTTTAAATCCTATTATCTAGAGCAATGCCCTGACTCAATAAATACTTCTGAATGGCACTGGAGGTGAGATCCCAGAGCTTAGCACGGTCTCACTGATTTCACTGATCCATTATTGATCAGTGAAATTGCCTGAGGTCTCAACCATTCCAGTGGAGAGGACAAGGACATAGCCCTCACAAGAGTGTTATGGGCCCACGGTGGCCCTGGTACCTCCCCATTGTTGTCTAGAAATCATCTCATCAGAAACATTCCCCTGAGCTCATAAACACCTACACACACATGGATGATCATTGCAGAACTGAATGAAATTGCAAAAAACAAACACAACTGTATACAACCTATGCAACTGTTCATGGCCTTTGTATGCTGCCCAGATGAGATGTTCAGGAAAACTCAAAATGACAGGGAAAAGGTAGGAGACCTTTCTAGTGAGATAGATGTGCTCACTGCCTATTTTTCATTTGTTTGATTCCACTGGTTTTAGGTTTCAAGGCAGGAGAGCTACACTAGAGTCTCTATCACCCCAGACCTGGTGCTGGGTCAAGACTGCTGGTGCTGGATAAGACTGCTAGGGAATAAGCAAAGAAGGGAAGGTGGCTGTGGTCCAGAGGTGATGAGCAAGAGACTTCACAGATTTTGCTATACGACCCATATAAATATAAACTCATGCCACTAACAGGGACAGTATTTTTAAGGCAAAACCACATCACTATTCACACTTTGACAATCCAGATACTCTAGGGTATCTGCTGCCTCCCAAGAGCCAAACCAAAGCTCTCCAAGAATGTGAATCCATTTTTTGGAACTTGGGTTTCTGTCACACACTCTGATCTGCTTTTCTGAACAGAAGGGAATTTGATTTCCTGTGCAGAAGGTAAGGGAGCAATGTATTGAGGTGGAAAATTATTTTTCCAGTGCCTTCCATCTAACCAGACATGAAGTTGTAGATTTCAAGAAAGAACAAGCCCTCAGGTTTCAATCCAGAAACATAGCACTGATCCCTCATTGGAAGCTGACGTTCCTCAGGTTGATGGGGCCAGAGTGGAGAAGCCAGGCAGAGAATGGCAGAGAATTCTGAGCCTCCCCTCTGCTGGCACAGGCTAGCCTCCCTGCCCCCCAATTATCCTGACCTCAGGCTAGAGCCCCACTCACCAGTGTTCCACCAGGTAGATGCTTTTAGCTAGTAGCCTCTTTTACTAGTACTTCTGTCTGGGAAGAAGGGAAATTCATGACTGGTGGGAGGTCACTCGCATCCACCAACAACAGCCACTACCAATGATCAATATTAGAAACTTCTGGTGGGCCAGGTCAGCGGCAGATGCTGATGACATCACAAAGGAAGCACCTCTGTTGTGCTGGAACTCTGTGGAGGCATGTGAAGGGAGGGTTTTCCCAACCAGAATTGAGACAACCTTGAACATGATGAGACAGATCTGAGTATTTGAAGCCTATGCAGTTTCACCTCAATTCTGTCTTGAGTCTGGCTGATGCCCTGCAGAATTAGGCTGATAAGAACACTTGAGTCTTGGAATGCCTGGGTGGCTCAAAGGTTGAGCATTTGCCTTTGGCCCAGGGCCTGATCCCGGATTCCCAGGATTGAGTCCCACATTGGATTCCATGCGTGGAGCCTGCTTCTCCCTCTGCCTGTGTCTCTGCCTCTCTCTCTCTGTCTCTCATGAATAAATAAATAAAATCTTTAAAAGAAAAAGAATACTTGAGTCTTCCTGTTGATATTTCATTAACGCTAAAGCCTCCCCACCCCACCAGATGGATCCTCACAAGGCAGAAACATGGGTTTCCTATTGGATATTTTCTGGGCTTTAGAGAGAGGATCCCCTCTTCATTGCCAGGTTCTTAAAATCAACTGTTATATCCGTTCCACTAGGAATTGGCATCTGTTTTGGTAATGAGACCTTTTTGTTGTTGTTTTATACTCTTTATTAATATCATAAAATACATACACATACAAAAATGTATATATAAATAATATAAATGAGCACTATAATGAATAATCATAAAGCAACTTTGTGTTTTACACAACTTTGTGTAACCACTACCCAAGTCAAGAAATAGGATATTATCACCACCCTGTGTTGGTTCCCAATCACACTCCTTCCTCCTCCATCAGACCTCTATCCAGAGATAACCTGTCCTGCCCTTAGTGGTAATCCTGTCTTCCTTTTCTTTACCCCTTCACCATCTGCAATCAGTATAGTTAGGTTTGGTCTGTTTTTTTTTTTTTTTTAAGCGAACATTAACGGAACCAGAATCTGTACATACTTTACATTGGGCTTCTCTTACTCAACATATTTTTAAAATTCATCCATATTTTAGCATACAGTTGTAGTTTATTCCTTATTATTGCTGTATGGTATACACTAAACTCTCACCTTTGGCTGATCTTCTGTTTCTGTGCAAGCAGAAAGTAACAGGTAGGGCAGAGTGTAAACTACTTGGCTGAATTTTGAAGGACTGCCCCAACACAAGAGTCCATCTTCAAAGACTAGGAGATGTTTTTTTCTGTTGTTGTTCCAAATGTTTAAATAAATCTCACTCAAATCAGTAGCTGACTACAAATTTAATGGAATAGAGACTTCAGTGGCCACATATATAACAAAAAAACATAGATTTTGCAAAATTATTTCAGGAAAGACATTAAGCAGAATAATTTCGACAACAAGCAGCAACGACAAGCCCTGGAGAGAGAAAGACTGTAATTCCCAGAGTTGCCACGTTATAATATTCGAAATGTCTAGTGTTCAACAAAAAATTATTAGGCATAAAAAGAAACAAAAAAGTGTGGCTCATATACAAGAAAAGAGGTGATTAATAGAAATTGTGCTGAAGAAGCCCAGGCATTGGACTTCCTTGAAAATATTTTAAGTCAACCAGTTAAAATATGCTCAAAGAATTAAAGGAAACCATGAGAATGGTGTCTCACCAAATAGAGATAGAAATTATAAAAAAGAGCCAAATAGAAATTCTGGAGCTGAAAAGTACAATAACTGAAATGAAAAATTCACCAGAAAGGCTCAACAGCAGAACTGAACGGACAAAAGAAGAATCAGCAAAAAAAAAAAAAAAAAAGAAGAATCAGCAAACCTAAAGATAGGTCAACTGAGATTATCCAGTCTGGGTAGAATAAAGAAAAAAAAGAATAAAGAAAAATGAATAGGGCACCTGAGTGGCTCAATGGTTGAGCATCTGCCTTTGGCTCAGGTTGTGATCCCAGGGTCCTGGGATCAAGTCCCACCCACATTGGGCTCCTTGCGTGAAGCCTGCTTCTCCCTCTACCTGTGTCTCTGCCCCCCCCCACCCCCATCTCTCATGAATAAATAAATAAAATCTTTTTAAAAAAATCTTTAAAAAAGAAAAGGAAAAGGAATAGATACATCCTAAGGGACCTGTAGGACACAAGAATACCAATATGTGCATAACAGGAGAGCCAGAAGAAAGAGGGTGGGGGCAGAAAGAATATTTGAAGGAATAATGGAGCCATACTTCTCAAATTGTTTGTTTCTCAAACAAACAATCTATACATCCAAGAAACTCAATTGAGTACAGATAGGATGAACTCATAGAGATCAACACCAAGGCACATTATAATTAAACTGTTGAAAGACAATCTTTAAACCAGCAGAAGAGAAGCAACACATCATGTACAAGGAACACTTGAGAAGATTACTCACTGATTTATTGTTGGAAAACATAGAGGCCAGAAGGCCATGGGATATCATAAGCACAGTGCTGAATGAAAAGAACCATCAATCAATAGATTGTCTACCCAGAAAAATGATCAAGAATGAAGGAGAGGGGTGCCTGGGTGGCTCAGTGAGTTGAGCATCCAACTCTTGGTTTGGGCTCAGGTCATGATCTCAGGGTCATAGAATCAACACCATGTCAGGCTCTGTGCTCAGTAAGGAGTCTGCTGGAGATTCTCTCTCTCCTTCTCCCTTTTCTCCTCCCCCCTACTCATGCTCAGTCTCTCTGTCTCTGAATAAATCTTTTTAAAAAAGAATGAAAAAGAATTTAAGACATTTCCAGATAAACAAAAACCGATATAGTTTACTACTAGGAAACCCGCATTTGAGAAATGCTAAAGGGAATCCTTCAGGTTGAAATGGAAGGACAGTAGACAGTAATTTGATTTCATGAAGAAACAAAAGACACTGGTAGAGGTAACTGTATAGGTAAATAAAAAAGTCAGTATTAACATATTATTGGTTTGTAGCTCCTTTCTTTCCTATATGATTTAAAAGAAAACTGGATAAAACAAAATATTATACATCTATGTGAACAAGCATACAATGTACAAAGATGTAATTTGTGACAACAGCAACATAAGGGTAGGTACAGAGCTATATAAGGGCAAAGCTTTTTGTATATTATTGAAACTAATCTGAACTAGATTGTTATAAATTAAGATGCTAACTGTAATCCCCAGAGCAACCACTAAGAAAATAATTTAAAAATATGTAGTAATAAAAATGACAAAGAAATTAAAATGATACACTAGAAAATAAGTATTTAACACAAAAAATGTTGTGTTGGAGAAAATAAACAAAAATAGCATAAGGCATACAGAAAATAAATAACAAAGTGACAGAAGTATGTCCTACCTTTTCAATAGTTATTTCAAACATAAATGAATTAAACTCTTCAATCAAAAGGCATATACTGGAAGAACGAATCAAAAAGAAATATCCAGGGATCCCTGGGTGGCACAGCGGTTTAGCGCCTGCCTTTGGCCCTGGGTGCGATCCTGGAGACCCGGGATCGAATCCCACGTTGGGCTCCCGGTGCATGGAGCCTGCTTCTCCCTCTGCCTGTGTCTCTGCCTCTCTCTCTCTCTCTCTGTGACTATCATAAAAAAAAAAAAACCCAAATCCTCTTTAAAAAATATATATATATATCCAGGGATGCCTGGGTGGCTCAGTGGTTGAGCATCTGCCTTTGTCTCAGGTCAAGATTCTGGGGTCCTGGGATCGAGTCCTGCATCAGGCTCCCTCCAGAAAGTCTGCTTCTTTCTCTGCCTGTATCTCTGCCTTTCTCTGTGTGTCTCTCATGAATAAATAAATAAAATATTTTTTAAAAAATAAAAATAAAAATAAATATCCAAGTATAAGCTCACAAGAGACTCAATGTAGATTAAAAAAACACAAGTATGTTCAAATTAAAAGGATAAAAAAAAGACATTTCATGTAAACAGTAATGAAAGAGAGCTGGAGTGGCCAACTAATATTAAAAAAATAGACTATAAGACAAAATTGTTACAGAGACAAAGAATGACATTATATAATCATAGAAACACTATATAAAATATATAATAATAACTACATAAAAAGGTCACTCTACCAAGGAGGTATAAAAACTGTAAACATATATGTGCCTAGCAACAGACTCCCCAAAATATATGAAGCAAAAACTGACAAGATTGGGGGAAATAAACAGTTTGATAATAATAATACCAATTTTGATAATGGATACAACTAGATACAGATCAGCAAGGATATGGTAGACTCGAACAACACCGTGAATGAACTAGACCTAAGAGACAGCTATGGAATTCTCCACCCAACAACAGCAGAATGCACATTCTTCTCAAGTGCACATGCAACATTCTCCAGTGTAGACCATAAGTTAAGCCACAAAACAAGTCTCAGTAAGTTTAAAAAGATTGAGGCTTATGCAAAACATGTTCTCTGACCACAGTGGAATAAAATTAGAAAACAGAAAGAAATCTGTAAAACTAAAAAATATGGAAATTAAACAATACACTCTTTAATAACCAACGTTCAACATTCAAATAAGAAATCTCAAGGGAAATAAAAAATATTTTAAGGGATCCCTGGGTGGCGTAGCGGTTTGGCGCCTGCCTTTGGCCCAGGGCGCGATCCTGGAGACCCAGGATCGAATCCCACATCGGGCTCCCGGTGCATGGAGCCTGCTTCTCCCTCTGCCTGTGTCTCTGCGCCTCTCTCTCTCTCTGTGACTATCATAAATAAATAAAAATTAAAAAAAATTAAAAAAAATATTTTAAGATGAATAAAAATGAAAATACAACTTCTACAATTGACAAGATATGGTGAAAACAGTGCTCAGAGGGAAATCTATACATGTGATTTATACATGTAAATGCTTCCACTAAAAAAGAACAAAGATCTCTAACCAATAACCTGTACTTCCAACTTAAGAGTGAACTTAAGAAAGTAGAAAGAAGGATGGGATGGCTGGGTGGCTCAGCGGTTTGGCACCTGCCTTTGGCCCAGGGCATGACTGGAGAGTCCTAGGATTGAGTCCCACGTCAGGCTACCTGCATGGAGCCTGCTTCTCCCTCTGCCTGTGTCTCTGCCTCTCTCTCTCTCTGTGTATCTCATGAATAAATAAAATCTTTTAAAAAAAGAAAGTAGAGGGATCCCTGGGTGGCGCAGCGGTTTGGCGCCTGCCTTTGGCCCAGGGCGCGATCCTGGAGACTCAGGATCGAATCCCACGTCGGGCTCCTGGTGCATGGAGCCTGCTTCTCCCTCTGCCTGTGTCTCTGCCTCTCTCTCTCTCTCTGTGACTATCATAAATAATTAATAAAAATTAAAAAAAATAAAATAAAATAAAAAAAGAAAGTAGAAAGAAGGAAACAATAAAGATTGGGGTGGAGATAAATGATAGAAAGTAGAAAAACAACAAGGAATCAACAAAACCAAAAATTGGTGCTCAAAAAAAATCAACAAAATTGACAAGTCTTTCGCTAGACTGAACAGAGAGAGAGAGAGAGAAAACTCAAATTTAAAAAATTTTTAATAAAAAAAAACTGTGGGGAAAAAAAAAAAACTGTGGGGACATTATAACTGGCCCTACAAAAAATAAAAAGAATTATAAGAGAATATTGTGGACAGATGTATGCCAACAAACTAGGCAATTTAAGTGAAATGGATAAATTCCTACACACAATCTATCAAAACTGATTCAGGAAGTAGAAAATATGAACTGACCAGTAACAAGAGATTGAATCAGTAATCAAAAAACTTTCAACAGAAAAGGAAACCCTTGTACATTGTTCATAGGATTATTATGGAAAATAGTATGGAGGATCCTCAAAACAATTAAAAATAGAACTACTATATGATCTTGCAATTCCATTTCTGGGAATACATCAAAAGGAAATTAAAACACTAACTTGAAAAGATATCTGCACCCCAATGTTTGTAGCAGCATTGTTTACCATAACTAAGACATGGAAACAACCTTAAGTGTCCATTGATAGATGAATGGATAAAGAAGTTGTGGCGTGCACACACACACACACACACACACACACACTGGAATATTATTCAGATGTAAAAATGAGGAAATCGGGCAGCCCTGGTGGCCCAGCGGTTTAGTGCCGCCTTCAGCCCAGGGTGTGATCTTGGAGAGACCCTGGGTCAAGTTCCATGTCAGGCTCCCTGCATGGAGCCTGCTTCTCCCTCTGCCTGTGTCTCTGCCCCTCTCTCTCTCTCTCTCTCTCTGTCTCTCATGAATAAATAAATAAAATCTTTTTTAAAAAATGAGGAAATCCTGCCATTTGCAACAAATTGGTTGAAGCTTAAGGGCATGATGCTAAATGAAATAAGTTACACAAAAAAATTAAAAAAAAAAAAGAAATGTCACACAGGAAAAGACAAATGTGATCCCACTTTTATGTAAAAACTAAAAAAATAAAACAAATGAATGAACAAACAAACAAAAAGCAGAAACAGACCTGTAAATAGAGAGAACACACTGATGATTGCCAGATGGGAAATGGGTGGGAAGATGAGCAAAATGGGTAAAGGGGAGTGAGAGATACAGGCTTCCAGTTATGGAATGAATAAGTCATGGGAATAGAAGGTATAGCACTGGGAAGATAGTCAGTGGTACTGGAATGATGCTGTATGGGGGACAGGTAGCTACACTTGTGAGCATAGCATAACGAATAGACTTGTTGGATCACTGTTGTACACCTGGAATGAATGTACCATTATATGTCGACTTTACTTAAATTTTTTAAAAGTGTACAATTTGAGGGATGCCTGGGTGGCTCAGCGGTTGAGCATCTGCCTTTGGCTTGGGTCATGATCTTAGGGTCCTGGGATGGAGTCTCACATGGGGCTTCCTGCATGGAGCCTGCTTCTCCTTCTGTATCTCTGAAGGATGAGGATGGGATGGAGAGAGTCTCTGCCTCTCTCTCTCTGTCTCTCATGAATAAATAAATAAAATATTAAAAATAACATTAATAATAAATTAATTTAAAAAGTGTACAATTTGAGGTGCTTGGGTGACTCAGTGTTTAAGCATCTGCCTTCCGCTCAGGTCATGATCTCCAGTCCTGGGATTGAGCCCTGCGTGAGGGCTTTGCACTCAGTGGGGAGTCTGCTTCTCCCTCACCCTCTGTCTCTCCCCCAACTCGTGCTCTCTCTCTCTTTCAAATAATTACTTTTTAAAAATTAAAAAAATAAAAAGTGTACAATTCCTGTTTTTAGTATATTCACAGAGTTGTATAGTCACCACAGTCTGATTTTAGAACATTTCTGTCATGCCAAAAAGAAACCTCATGTCGATTAGCAGTCATGTCCATTCCTCTACCCTATCCTTCCACCAACCCTAGAACTACTCAATTATTTTCTATATTCATAGATGTACCTACTCTGGACATTTCATATCAATGGAGTCATATGTGGTCTTTTAAAACTGGCTTCTTTCATCTAGTATAATATTTTCAAAGTTCCTCCATATAGTCCATTTACTTTTAATATAATTGTCTGTGTGGTTGGGTTTAAGTCTGCTATCTTGGTATTTTTTTCTATTCATACCATTAGTTCTTTGAGGTTTTTTTCCTCCTTTCCTGACTTCTTTTGGACTGAGTATTTTTTAAGGGTCCATTTTATTTCTGTTGGCTTATTAGTTATTCTTCTCTTTTTTTTTTTTTAGTGGCTTCTCTAAAGTTCACAATATGCACAAGATGCAGCTTTAATGCAGGTAGAACACAGTCTACCTCCAAATAATATTATATGCCTTCACAGATTACACCAGAAACTTATAACACTGTAGCTCTTTTTCTTCTTCTCTCTTCCTTTGTGGGCTTTTGTCATACATTTTACTTCTACATACGTTGTAACTCTATATATAGTACATGTCATTATTTTTGCTTTAGATAAACTCTTATTTTTCTTTTACAGAAATTTTTTAATGAGGGGGGAAACAACTCTTACTTTTACCAGGTCTGATATTTACTTCTTTCCATTTACTTCTTTGTGAGGATTTGAGTTTCTCTGCCTGGAATCATTTCTCTCAAGCCTTCAACATGCCTGCCAATGATGAATTCCCTCAGTTTTATCACTGGATACAGACTTCTAGGTTGACAGTCTTTTGTTCAATTCAATTCAATTTTAAAGACTTAATTCCATAGTCTTCTGACATGTATTATTTCTGATGAAAAGTCAGAAATTATTTTTATATTTTCCTTTGTATATATAATGTCCTCCCCTCTCCAGCCCCTTAAAAAATCTTTTTTTAAAAAAAAGATCTTAGGGGGCAGCCTGGTGGCTCAGCAGTTTAGCGCTGCCTTCAGCCCAGGGCCTGATCCTGGAGACCCGGGATGGACGTCGGACTCCCTGCATGGAGCCTGCTTCTCCCTCTGCCTGTGTCTCTGCCTCTCTCTCTCTCTCTCGATCTCTCTCTCTCTCTGTGTGTCTCTCATGAATAAATAAATAAAATCTTTTTAAAAAATGAATAAAAAATTTAACAAAGATCTTAGGGGTGCCTGGGTAGCTCAGTGGTTGAGCATCTGCCTTTGGCTCAGGTGGTGATCCTGGGGTCCCAGGATCGAGTCCCACATTGGGCTCCCTGCATGGAGCCTGCTTCTCCCTCTGCCTGTGTCTCTGCCTCTCTCTCTGTGTCTCTCATGAATAAATAAATAAAATCTTAAAAAAAATAAAAAAGATAGTATTTATTTATTTGAGATAGAGCAAGCGAGAGAATGCACAAGTGGGGTGGGGGTAGAGGGAGAGGGAGAAGCAGACTCACCACTGAATAGGAAGCCCGATGTGAGACTCCATCCCAGGACCCTGAGATCATGACCTGAACTAACCACCTGAGCCACCCAGGCACCCCTAAAAAAATCTTTTTTATCATCGATTTTCAGCAATTTAAAAATGATGTGCCTTGGTGTGATTCTCTTTGTGCTTGGCATTGATTTAGCTTTTTGAATCTGTGGGCTTATGTTTTTCTTCAAATTTGGAAATTTTTCAGCCATTATGTTTTCAAATATGTTTCTGCCCACCCCTCAGAGTCTAATTACATATATATTATTCCGGTTAATATTGTCACAGTTTACTGAAACTGTTCCTTTTTCAGAGAGTTTCTCTCTGCTCCTTCTGCAGCTTCTTTAGAAGATATCCAAGCCTGTGGGAGAGCCCCAAGACTTTAACTGGAACTTAAATCTTTATAAAGCAACTTATTCTTTCCATCAGACTTATTTGTGCATTTGAAAAATGAAAGAGTGCAAGGACATAATCAGCATTCAGAATAGTGGTCACCTCCACGAGAAGGTAGGGAAAGGTGATGGGAAGTATACCAGGGAATATTTAACTGTAGTGACATGCTTTGCTTCTTAAGTGGGTAATGAGTTTTTTGCTCTGCCGTTCTTTATATCTTATATCTTTTTGTTTCAAATATCACCAATTTTAAAAGACTACAAGGACATGAATCTCTACATGTTAAACTCTCTGACGGGTGCGTGGGTGGCTCAGTCGGTTAAGCATCTGTCTGTGGCTCAGGTCAGTATCTCAGGGTCCTGGGATTGAACCTGACCTGAGGGCTCTCTGCTCAGCAGGGAGTCTATCTGCCCCTCCCCCTCCTGCTCAGGTGCTCGGGCTCTCTCTCAAATAAATAAAATCTTCAAAAAAATTTTTTTAATCTCTGAAAGTATAATGAAAACATTGAATTAAGATATTGGTCATAGAAAACATATGCATCTAGGGGTGCCTGGGTAGCTCAGTGGTTGGGCGTGATTCCAGAATCCTGGGATCAAGTCCCACATAGGGCTCCTTGCATAAAGCCTGCTTCTGCCTATATCTCTGGCTCTCTCTCCACCTCTCTCTGTGTCTCTCATGAGTAAATAAATAAAATTAAAAAAAAAAAAAACATATGCATCTAGATTTTGGTTCCCTGGCACTGTTTCTCCTGTCCTTCAGAGATGCATCCTTGTTCTCTGCCTCTTCTCTCTGTTTCCTGAAGCAGCTGGAGGGGCTCCCATGATCTCTGACAGAGGCGGTAGGCACCCATGGGTCATTTGTTGAGTCTGATGCCTCGAGGCTAGTACTACCTGCTTTCTAGTATATTTTACTCCTGACTTTATTACCAACACATTATTAGTGTGTGGGAAAATATGGCTAACATGTGCCTTTATGCAGTAGCGACAGGACTCTCCCTAGATTTCATTTCCTCTTTGGCTGGGCAAGGCTTAATATTCCTAGCTCTGTTCCCTGCATCCTTTCAAATGCTTCTGGTCCCTGAGGAAATCTTCCTTCTGTGTCTCACAGTCTGATGAGCTGGAGAACCAGCTCCCTCCCTGCCCGGGTATTTCCCTCACTAACCTAGCCAAGGCACACAGTGGTAGCTAACATTTGTTAGACTTGAGCTATGTGACTTGTTTCATCCTCATGACGACCCTACATGATAGATTCTATTATTATAGTTATCATCTGATCTTTGACATATCTCAGGTAAGAGAGATATCACTGTTCTCATCTATAACACTTTATGGATGAGGAATCTGAGGTTCAATAATACGGCCAAGGTCACCCAAGCAGGGAGTGGCTCAGCTAACACTAGAACAGTTTTTCTCTCTAGATTCTGTGTTTCTTGCAGATGGCCAGGAGGACTGCCTGGGCAACCTGCAGAATAATGAGAAACAATAAATCATGGTTGATCTAAGCCACTGGGTTTTTGGTGGTTTGTTTTATGGCAATTATTTAACTAAAACAAATGCTGAAAATTAGGTTGTAGATGAAGGTTTTCTCCATATTTATAACATGTTGTTAAGTGAAAAAAGCAGGTTATAAAACAATATATACAACATGATTTCACTGTTGTAAAAAAAAAAAAAAAAGCAATGAATCTGATTCTGTTCAATTCCTGATTTGGATAGTGTGTTTGATGTGGAAGGATGTTTGTGTCCCTAACAGGATGTTGATTCCTTCAGGTCCCATTGCCTGGGAGATGCTGACTGGAGCCCAAAGGTGGGAGTGCGGGGAGTAACAGGGTGGTAGGGAGTTCCTCACTACCAAGAGAGGTGGAAAGCACTACCACGTGTGTCATTCCCTGAGGCATTTGAAGGCTCCAGAACCAGCCCTGCTACTCCAACCAGCACCTCCACTTCTCCCTCCTTTCTACCAGCTTGTCCCTCCGTCCTACTGATGGATAGGGATGGTCAGAGTGCTCAGTCCTGGGTGGGACCAGCTACCCTGATTTTCAGGGCCCGTGAAAAATGACAATGAGTGGCTCCTTGTTCAAAAATTGTGAAGAATTTCAAGACGGCAGAGCATTGGCCAAGCATGGGGCACTTCTGGTCCTGGGGCTCCCTGTGACTGCATAGGTCGAATGACCCCAGGCTAGGGCAGGTGTGCTCTGGTTTCCCTTCCACTTTCTGGGGGTGCTGGACGGTGGCTAGAGACTACTTACTCCCAGAGTGGGGTGCCTGTGATGGAGGACTGGACCCCCTGCCTCAGCTGGGTACCTGCCCTTGGCCTCTGAGAAGGGGGATGGGAAGGAGAATGGACAGAGACACCAGGGGCAGTGGAGGGGGCTGGCCTGCCTGCCTCCATCTGGCCAGGCAAGCCTACAAGAGTTTCCTGTGGAGGGTGGGGGGAGCTGGGGAGGAATTCCAGGGGTGGGTTCCAGCGCCAGAGTTGACTGGGTATATAGGAAAATGTCTAGGCAGAGGAGCCTCTGCCCAGAGAACTCAACTACACCCCATTTGGAAGCTAGCCCTGGGAAGTACTGGTCATAAGGGAGTGCTGGACAAGAAAACAAGACCCGTGGCTGGCCGCCCCACCCCCCAGCTCTCATGGCCTCCCCATCACACCCTCACCCCAAACCCTGGAGGTGAGAGCATTCTGATGGTGGGGGAGGGAGGAGAAGCCCCCATGGTTAGCCTTGCTTGGAGGAGAATCACCCTAGATTTGCCTATGATGTTTGATTCTTAAATCGGACTGGATTCTCCTGTTTTTTTTTTTTTTTAAGATTTTATTTATTTATTCATGAGAGACACAGATTGAGAGAGAGAGAGAGAGAGTGGGGCAGAGACACAGGCAGAGGGAGAAGCAGGCTCCCTGCCCCAGGGAGCCCGAGGTGGGACTTGATCCCGGGTCTCCTGGATCACACCGTGGGCTGAAGGCAGCTCTAACCCACTGAGCTACCTGGGCTGCCCCTGGGTTTTTAATAATTAGAAAAAAAAAGAAAAAAAAAAAGGAAATCTGATCAGAAAACTAGGAATCTGACTGGACTATTGTTCAGGGACAGAAAAGATTTGACAAGGCATGTTAAAGGCTGTGGTTAGAGACAAAGGTAAACACGTTCCCTGTTTGGATCTTGTCCAATTCAGGTTTGGGTTTTTGTTTTTGATCTTTTTCCATAAACCAGGTCCACATGAACAGAGATATGCCTGGAAGGGTCTAGAGTTGGGTGTTAGACAACATTCGGGTTTGGGGATTTTTGTACTAAGACCAAAAAAATGACTTTCAGTGGAAGGAAGCGCTATGTCCACCCTCCAGCCGTGCTCTGAGCCCACCGGCTACTTAGAGCCTCGCCTCGGGACCCAGTGCCCAGCTGGCTCTGGGGGAAGGATTCCATCCTTCACCTCTTCACCCCACCCGGTGGGAGTCCCTTTGGACCCAGGGCCCCAGCCTCATTCATTTCTGTCCCCCGCGGCGCGGGACAAGTCTCATAAAATTCTGTCACATCAAAATACCACATCAGAGGCAGGAAGGCTCCTTTCCTCTGTGAGGGCGTGATTTACAGCGGGCAGGTGCAGGACGAGGCGGTGAAGTGGAGATGCGTGTAGGGTGACCGACCTGTCCCTGGGATTGTCCCTTGTCCTCGGCCATCCGGGACAGTTAGCTGCCCTAGGGGTAGGGTTGGGGGTTGGATGGAAGAGAAGGCTGGTAGAAATGGGGTGAGGGAATTGAATTTAAATTTTAAAAAATTAAAAAAAAAACATGAAATGGGGTGAGGACAGAGAGAGGGGTGGAAACATGACAGGGACAGTGGCAGCTGCCTTTCTCTTGTCTCCTTGGCTTTTACATCTTGTGGGGAACAAAGCCTCTCTCTGCTAGGAGGGGCTCCTCCTTCTTAAGCTGAGAGGGGTGTGTGTGTGTGTGTGTGTGCTGAGAGCTCACACCAAGCTAGAGCTGCTCTCTCTCTCTCTCTCTCAATCTCTCTCTCACAGCAGGCCTGCCCCCCTCCTCTGAAGCTCCAGTGGGAATGACTCAGCAGGAAAACCAGGCCTGCTCCTCACTCTGGCTCCAATGCAGCTGCTGGGGCCCCGCACCCACAACTCCCTGCCCCCTGCTTCTCCTCCTTATGGCACCTAAGGCATGAATCTCCCTGACTCCGATCACCAGAGCAGGGGACTTCCCAGGCCGAGGCTCCTCTCATTTACCTTGGTGACCTACAGGAGAGGTGCTGGGCAGCCCCCTGCGGAGCAGCTGGCCCCTACGCACCCCATCTCTGTCCTCTCACCCCAAGAGAGGGCTCCCTGAGCGGAGCACCATGCTAGACACTCGGCACGCATCATTTCATTTCATCCCCATGTGGTGAGGAGGGTGCTCTGATTATTGTCACCTATGGATTCAGAAAGTGAGGCACAAGAGGCTGGGTCCCTCCTTCATACCCTGTTCTGAAGGATAGACACACCCACTCGGGCTAAAATGCATGGGCAGGCACTCACTCAAGACCTGTGCCCTCTAGGTAACAGGGGCACCTGGCTGGCTCAGTCAGTAGGGCATGGGACTCTTGATCTCAGGGTTGTGAGTTTGAGCCCCACGGTGGGTGTAGAGATCACTTAAATAAATAAATAGGAAAAAAAAAAAAAGGACTGTAGGTAACAGCTGGAAACAATTTGTACTCACCCAGTAGGGCACATCAAATAAATCATGGTGCATCTGCACGATGGGATACGATGCCCCATACCGAGCGATGCCCCATACTCAGCAGAAAGCCTGCATCTCTACCTCCCTCTCTGCCCCTCCCCCAACTGGTGCTTACTCTTTCTCCCTCCCCCCCTTCAAATAAATAAATCCTTAAAAAAATTAAAATTAAAAAGAAAAAGGCCGATGTGCTCTATGTGTCCAGGGACATGAACAACCACCAGGTAGAGCAATCAGGCTGGGAAAGGGTGCTGGGCAACTTAGCAGCTCGGAGGGTCAGGAGGCAGATGCACCCAGTCCGGCTGATAGCCCAAGGAGTACATTGGCACAAACAGAAAATAAAGCAGAGTGCATAGCCGTGTGCCGGTAGACTACTGTGTGTGCGTGTGCGAGCACCCTCATATAGAGGCTCCCACCTGCAGACTGGCCCTGGAAGAGGACACAAGCAATGGTGACAATAGCGATCCCTGGGGAGGAGAACCAGGGACTGGGAGCAGTGGGGCAGAAGAAGACCCTCACTTACTGCAGCTTTGTGTGGTTCCGACTTCATAGATTCCTCCTGAAAATGAGAAACCATTGTTTAAAGACTACAATGCAGTGTGCAAAAGCAAACTTGGCATCTGCCTTCAGAGCTCAGACGCTGAAACACGGGCACCAAGGTGTCTCTTAAAATTTTATTTTTAGGGATCCCTGGGTGGCGCAGCGGTTTGGCGCCTGACTTTGGCCCAGGGCGTGATCCTGGAGACCCGGGATCGAATCCCACATCGGGCTTCCGGTGCATGGAGCCTGCTTCTCCCTCTGCCTATGTCTCTGCCTCTCTCTTTCTCTCTCTGTGACTATCATAAATAAATAAAAAAAAAATTAAAAAAAAAAATTTTATTTTTAAAGGGAAAGAAGGGGAACTGAGTGGGAAAAATTAGGGTGACAAACCATGAGAGACTCCTAACTCTGGGAAATGAACAAAGGGTTATGGAAGGGGAGGCATGTGGGGGGCTGGGGTAACTGGGTGACGGGCACTGAGGATGGCACTTATTGGGATGGGCACTGGATGTTATACTATACATTGGCAAATTGAATTTAAATAAAAAATGTAAAAAATTAATTAATTAATTTAAAAAATGAAATTTTCTTTTTAAGTAATCTTTACTCCCAACATGGGGCCCAAACTCACAACTCTGAGATTAAGAGTCCCCCACACTCCACTGACTGAGCCAGCCAGGTATCCCAAGAACCAGGTGTTCTAAAAGAGTTGTACCCCTCTTCCCACATACAAATACCCTCTCACTCATGCACACAGCATCCTGGTACCCAAACACTCAGACACCTACACACACACACACACACACACACACGCCTGCATGCCTTAATTTAAAATCTTCTAGGGACACCTGTGTGGCTCAGTGGTTGAGCGTCTGCTTTTGGCTCAGGTCATGATCCTGGGGTCCTGGGATCGAGTCGTCCATCGGGAGACTGCTGGGAGCCTGCTTCTCCCTCTGCCTATATCTCTGCCTCTCTCTCTGTGTCTTTCATGAATAAATAAATAAAATATTTAAAACACACACACACACAAAACCCTACCTGGAATATATAACTCATGAAAATGCCATGGCTCGAGAGTCAGAGAGCTGGTCCCAGTCTCAGGGCTGCCACCTGCTATCTGGCTGGCCAGTGCCAACTGCTTAGCAGGCCTCAGGCTCGGAGGTCCAATCTGTCCAATGGGGATGAGGTACCTAATGCACAAGGCAGCTATGAGGATGCAGGGCGGGGAACGGGGAGCTGGGGGGCACTGGACAGTGTCAATGCCCCATCCCTCATTCCCTGCCCTGGGGTGCCTGAGGGCTTGTGTTCCCCTTCTTACAGGAAGAGGTGATGAATAGGCAAAGGAGTATTTCAAAAGAGTGGGAGCAGACAGCAAGGTGGGACCAAGGGGCCTCAGCCCCCACAAAGTGTCTCCTAAGCAAGAAAGAGAATGTGGTGGCGGGTCAGGAAAGCACATTTAGCAGCATTCTAGAAACCTCTGCCCAGCTCACCAAGGCAACCGCCACCGCTCCTGCCTGCAGCAGCCGCTGTCACAGGGCCTCCCCCTCACGGCTCCCCACACCTTCACTTCAGTCAGATTCTGCTCTAGAAAGAGATGAGGGGGCAGTGTTGGATGCGTGGGAGACTTTGGGGTGTGGGGGGCAGGGATGCCAAATCGGAACCTGCAAAGAATCGGTCTGGGCCGCTGAGAGCTGGGCGGGTGGGGGGTTTGGGAGGGTGTTGCAGTACTGAATGTTGTCATCATGCTAATCACAACCAAATACAATGGTTACTTCTGATGAAGTTCTGGAATACAGGTGAGGTCTGGAGCCGAAGACCAAGAAAGAATTCTTGAGACGTCTTTGGTGCAAAATGGTGGTTTTATTAAAGCACAGGGACAGGGCTGATTATATACCTGGGAGTTGGGAGAGGTGTGAGGATAGCGTACTCTCTAAGGACTATTGGAAGCAAGGTTCCCAGGACCTTGAGGGGACTGGATACTTTTGGGAAAAGCCATTTATAACCCTCTAATAAAATCTGAGTCATGAGACCCTTCAGATGTATATCGGTGGCTCATATGCTTGGGACACGTATCTTGGGGATTTAGAGATAAAGGGAAATTTCTAAAGGAATTTTTCTACATTAAAGCAGACTTACAGGATCCTGGGGGTCGGGCTAAGGTTGTCTTTTACCCTTCCAAAGTATGAACATGGGAGGCAGTTGAGTCCCTAGAGGAATGTCACTCTGCCTGTTTCAAGGACTTGTCAATGTGCTGCCCCAGGCTCATGTCTTGTCCTCAGCTAGCCCTGTGTTCCCTCATCAACTTCCACACAAAGAGGAAATGACATTCTTACTGCCTTTGCCTTAGTCCTGTTCTGTGATGTTAGGGTCCGGCTCAATTTATGCCATGGAAACTGCTTAATGGAGGCACCTCCTGTAGGAAGGAGATGGTACTTCACAGGCAAGAAGCACTAGAGAATTCTTAGGGTTCCTCCATAACCGTCTTCTTTCCTCTCCCCTTAGCAATTGGACTCATCTGAAATAAAGACCATTTCCTAGGCTTCTTTGCCATCTAGATATGATCGTGTGACTGAGTTCTAACCAGTGGAGATAAGTGGAAGTATCGTGAATAACTTCCAGGGAATGTTCTTAGGTAGAAAGGGTATGCCCTTGCTCAGGTGTCTTTCCTAATTCCCACTGGCGGAATGTTGACTTGATGGCTGGAGCTCAAGCAGCCATTTTGTACTGTGAAGTGGAAGCTGCATCCTAAGAATGGTGGGGAAATGTTATAGAAGGGGCCTGGGGCCTGATATTATAAAGCACTTTGCCAGCCCTGAAATGCCACCTCTACCATGAGGATGAGGACTACAGCTGACAGATGACAGGAGGGTACTAGAAAGAGCTAGAGTCCTTCTTGAAACTATACAATGACCGTATTAGCTCTGGACTGCCTGCCTCTAGACTTTGTCTACATGTGAGGGCAATGCATCACTTAAGCCACTAGTACTTTGAGTTTCCTGTCTTCTCACACCCAAACCAAACTGGAAGTGAAACCCATAGTGAGTTTTTCGCTGCTTCTTCAACCTTGCGCAGGATGAGCAGGGCAGGGAAGACCCCAGCAAAGCCTCTCTTGATCTGGACCTTGGAGGGTAATGTATCATGGGGAGGCCAAAGTGGTATCTACAGTGTCCAGGCATGAAGTGGCCGAGGAACTAGAAAGGGAGAGAGTGGACAAGGATTCTTTCTTCTTGGAGTCCCAGAGGAATGGGATGGAGCCTGATGATTCAGAAATAAGATGGCAACTATGCTAAATCTTTTGCCCCTTCCCATGAGATGGTAAGCGAGGAGAAGGTAGAGACTGGCTCAGAGCCCGGCACATAGTAGATGCTCAATAAATATTTGTTCACTGGCTAACTGACTGTACTGTACGATGGAGTCTGGGGCAGAGACTGAAGTGGCCAAAGTCCCTGAGGGAGGATGGAGTGGTGGTGGAGATCAGGAGAAAGATCCCTCAGGATAAGATGACTGGGGGGTGGGGGTAGTGACAAAAGGGCACTCATGGGGTCCGCAGCACACCCCTGCCCCAACAGTGTGGCATATCCTTCCAGGGGCAGTGGGGAGAGTCCTGCATTTCATTAATGCAGGATATTCCTGGGCAGAGGTGCCTTACAGCTAGTGATGTGCAGCCATGTTCAGGGGAGCACATGTTCCCCACAACCTCAACGGCAGGGATATTACTGCAGTCTTTGCAGAAGAGAAACCCAGATCCCAGAACTGCAAGGTCCCTTGCCGAAGATCACTCGCAAGGAGATGCAGCAGCTGGGACTTGAACCCAAGGCTTCCAATCACAATTACCTTCTTTGGAACAAAAGATGCAGGTCGGGATTTCTGACGCTAAACGTCTCTTTCCCCTGAAGCTCCCAGGCCAACGCTAAGGCCCTGAGTGTGGTTCATAAAATTGTGGAGGTGGGACAAGGCTGGAAGAGGGTGTCAGGCAACTTCTCAGCAGATTGGAGGGCTGGTAGACAGATGTGCCCAGCACTCCAGATAGCCCCAACAGTGCATTTGCACAAACGGGAGGGGGGGGGGGGGCTTAACTTAAGATACTTTACTGCCATCTGCTGGGAAAGTGTCACAATAACCATAAAAATCTATGTTGATCTAAGTGTGAAAACGTTGTCCTGGAATTGTAAAGTGCAGAACCTGAACAACTGTACAGGGAAGTCCTAGAGGTCTCTTCTCTTGCCTGAGAGAATGAAAAAGACAAGGTCTCTGCTACCATGATGGTTCAAGTTCTGTCCCCTTTCTTTTCTGCTTGGGAGTCCCTGGTTCAAATGGTCTATAGTGGTCTGCCTCCCACAGGTTCTCCACCCAGATCCTTTCCTTCTATTCTGCTATTCTGTGAACATGTCCTGAACATCTGCCCTCGGCCAGCTTCCATTCTGGGCATTGCTGGTAAAAACGTGGGCAGAACCCTCTCTGTCCTTCCTGAGTTCACAGTCCAACAGAGGACAACCGACCAAGCCATTAAAACTGGTGGGGACGCCTGGGTGGCTCAGCAGTTGGGTGTCTGCCTTTGACTCAGGGTGTGATCCCGCAGTCCCAGGATCAAGTCCTGCATAGGGCTCCCTGCATGGAGCCTGCTTCTCCTTCTGTCTCTGCCTCTCTCTGTGTGTCTTTCGTGAATAAATAAATGAAATCTTAAAAAAACAAAAACAAAAAACAGTGTGATTTGGTGGTAGAAGGACACACGTTAGTCAGACTTGGAGGCTTAGGGAAGGTTTCCCGCAGAAAGTGACAGCAATTGGGAAGCCTGAAGGATGAGTACAATAAGGCAGGCAGAGGGGCAGGGAGTGTGGTCCAGGTGGAAAGGGCTGAAGGCTAGAGTGAGTGTGTAGCCTACAGGGCCTTGGGTAAAATCCTGGAGCACTCCAGATGGGGCCTTGGGGCCCCAGGAGTCCCAGGGTTCTGCTGGGGGAGGCTCCCGGTCCGGTGGGCACCGGAGATGGTGAGTCAGGGCTGGCTTCTGACGGGGGTGGCAATGGGGCAAGAGCCTTCACTCGGTCAATCTTAGACCCACTGACAAGAAGTGGTTAGTGTGCCACATTCTATGGCTTGAACTGAGGCTCAGAGAAGTTAGGTAACTTGCTCCAGGTCACATAACTGGACAGTGACTGAGTCAGATTGACCCCCCTATCTGTGTGGCTCTGGGATCCTGCGGCAATGCCCCGTAGGGTGCTGTGGGTGCCTCTGCTGAAGGATGCGGGGGCGGGGGGTGAGCCGACCAGCTCCTTCCCCACCTGCTCTAGGCCTTGACACCTCACATCCCGAGTCCAGAAGTGGAAAAGAGAAGGAAGGAGGGGCGGGTCCTCACTGCCACCACCCATAAGGCCCAGGCAGTTCTGCTCCAGGCTAGAGGGTCAGTGTGCAGCGCCTTATTCAGGCTCCCTACAGTCCACCCTCAAGGGTTGCCCTCAACTCAGGGACAGTGCATCTCCCCCTGCAGGGCCTCAGAATGGCAGCCTGGCTGCTCCTGGGTGGTGGGGGTGGGGGGATGGCCTGCAGGCTCTTTGTTTCTTCCTCAAGGCTTCAGACTCTTACAAGAGTACAGAAATGTACTGAAGTATGTCTTCTGGTCCAGATCAGAGAAAGGATGCGCATCTCTCCTGGACTACTGGGGTCCCTCACCATTCACCAGCTGGCACCGCTGGAACACTTTCCCCAGCCCCCGGCTCTGCCCCAGGAGGATGTGGAGATTGTCTCACCAGGCAGTTGAGACCTCCACGAGACCATGTATATCAAATCCTGGGCATGTGATCACTGTTTACCCCGTCCCCGTCCCAGCGGTCAGCTGTCACCCTGCTGTGTTGGAGGATTCAGTGACCAACAATCTTGACCTGCTCCTGGTGCCATTAGAGTCTGCTACTACACACACACACACACACACACACACACACCCCAGATGGAGGGGCAGCTCACTCCAGGAAGGCAGAGGCTCTGATGCAGTTTCCTTCAGCAATAACCAAGAAGCAACAATGCATGTAAAGTGCCCAACACAGAGCCGAACCCAAAGCAGAGGAGGGTTTCATAAGCACTGCCTTTCGCCTTTCCCCTTTCTTCCACCTTCAAGCCCTGGCTGGAAATGGATGCAGCCTAGAAGGGTGGGGGGGCCCCTTTAGCTGCCCCCAGGGTTGAATAGTTAGGGTCATGGGGATTGGACCTTACAGGTTTCATTTGTTTGCAAGAGAAGGCTTTCAGGTTATTCTTTGGCCAGGCCTCTGGAAGCTTTCATTAGCCAGGAGCAGGGCCACCCAACCCTTGGGCTTCAGTTTCCTTATCTATAAATTTAGGCCAGTAATATTTACTTTGCATCATCATCGTGAGGATTAAAATGCAAGAAGTACCTAAAGAGTCTACCACAATGCCAGAAAGAAGATAAACACAAAACAAATTATAGCCGTAATCACAATGATGGGATCCAGAAGGGTTTGGAACAGTCTGAAGGATGCTACTCTCAACCACCCAACTGCCAACCGCTGTGGGAGGCTGCAAATGCGGCTGCCATCGCTGAGGAGGAGCCAGGATACAATCTCTCCCTACTCTACTCCTCTCGTGGGAGGGAAGCTGGTACCAAGTTTCAGGAGGGTAGTTTGGCAATAGGAATCCTTTAGATCCAGCCACTCTCCTAGTAGGAATTCAGCCAAAGAAATAATCATAGAGCCCCGTGGGGTTGTTTGTGCTAGGACATTCATTGCAATGTTGCTAATAATAGTGAGAAATTAGAAATAATCTAAAATTAGAGATGCACTCAATACACGCTTTGGTTGAATGCCAGGTGGCCAAGTGTTGAGACCAGTATTCAGCCGCAGTCCAGGCCAACGTCTACTATCACCTTCATGGAACAAATGTTTCTGATGAAGGAGTACATCTAAAATTGTATCCGAGATTATTCTTGATGATAACTTCACTGTTAATGAATTGCATTGTCAGTGCTGAACAGTGTAACATGACGGTACAAGAATAACACCCCCCTAGAGCCAGTAGTGGCCCCTTGCTCCTCTACTCTATATATTATGCACATTTGTGCTAATAAATCAGTGCTTCATTTTGATTGATGATGGTGGAGGAGCATGATCCTCACTTTTTCCGATAATGTCTTCTCTTTATGTTCTTTATATTCCTTGCCACGTTGGGTCAGACACGATTCACCATGGATACTGTTACATATGATAGAGGTTTTCTTCCTCATGAAATTGGGAGGCTGATTGACATCCTGTTTTTAGCTTATCTTTACAAGATCAATTGTAAAGGTATTCACAATTGGACTTTTTTATTAAAGACTTAACGGCCTACAAAGAACAGAGTAACTAAAAATTGATATTCTTAAAGATTATTTGGTTTAGTGTTACGAAATGCAAGCATACCAAACAATTCTACAAAAATCAGAACTAGGATATAATCTGCTTTCCATTATTCTGTTTCATAGTATTATTTTAATGTTTTACTGTTGTTGCCTCAAAAAGTATCTGGCTGACATGCTTCTCAATATTTGAATTAGTTTTCAATGTTTCCTTCTATGTTTAAACACTTGAAAACTCGTAATCATTTTTGTACATGAAAGGGACCATGTTTATAACCATTATGAGTGATCCAGCATTTTGCTCTTATAATAATAAATATATATTTAAGCTTTAACTGGCTGATAGGATTTCAACAACTAAAGCATGAAAGGAGATATTCATTACACGCTACATCTAGAAGGTTATCGACATTTGAAAGTAATGATTAACAGTAAATCCAAATGACATGCCATATGTGTATCACAGAGGTTATTATGCTTCTTGGATGCAAAGATTATGTAACATGGTCACAGAATCATGGATCATACACTAGTCCAGGGAGCCCAGAAATGACAATGAAGTCTGAACTTAAGCTCTTCAATTCAGCCTTTCAAAGACCAAGGCTGTAGATGAAACTGAAGGGCATAGTTTGACCAGACACTAAGGTCAAAGCCAAATTCTGGTGTATCCATCCTAAACTGTGTCCCTTCTGTAATAGAAACAATCAGGCTGGCCATTAAAAATGACGTTGGGCTGGGGATCCTTGAGTGGCTCAGTGGTTTAGCGTCTGCCTTTGGCCCAGGGCGTGGTCCTGGAATCCCCGGATCGAGTCCCACATAGATCTCCATGCATGGGGCCTGCTTCTTCCTCTGCCTGCGTCTCTGCCTCTCTCTCTGTGTCTCTCATGAATAAATAAATAAAAGCTTAAAAATAAATAAATAAATAAATAAAAATGACGTTGGGGGCGTCTGGGTGGCTCAGTTGGTTAGGCAACTCTTGCTTTAAGCTCAGCTCATGATCTCATGAGTTGTGGGATCCAGCCCGTGGGGGGGCTCCACGCTGGGAGGGTGCTTGAAAGATTCTCTCCGTCTGCCCCTCCCCGTGCGCGCTCTCTCACTCTCTCAAATAAATAAATAAATAAATCTTCCCAAAAATGGTGTTTAGAAAATATATTTATCAACATAGGAGGATTGTCTTACTATTGCGGAATTTTAAATACTGATTTTTATAAAAGAGGATGAAGATGTAAGGCCAAATTGACAATTAAAAGGAAAAAATCAGAATGAATAGAAGATTGAAAGACACACACAAAATACTAATGATTATTATCTCTGGGTTTAGGATCAAAGGATTCTGGCTTTATTTTTCATTAAAATTTAAAACTTTCATACAAAAAATGTTACTCGTATGGTCTTTTAAAATTAAAAAATAAAGTACATCTTTTCTATCTCCCCTTTCTGCCTCATCCAGGGCCAGCTGTCAAGCTTGCTGAACTGGCCAGATGGTCTGGGACACTGAGCACGGCTGCCAGTAGCGCTCACTGCCCATGTTCATTGGAGGTCAGGGCTTTGTCAGGCTGGAGCTGCTTTCCTTGGGCCTGTTTCTGTGAGGAGAAATGCCCGAAGGACGGTATGGGTCCGTGGGAGGGTGGGAAAAGGCAGAGGTAATAGCCTCATTTGACCAATGAGGAAACAGAATCTTAAAGACATCGAAAATGCTAGGAAACTCCTGCTTCTGTACGGAGACCTGGGGGCTGGATAACTTGATGTGTCTAAAATTTCCCATAGTAGAAGAAAAAGCGCCAAGGCTGGCCTCCAAATTAATGTTCCTTTCCCTCTGGGTCAATACAACCCATAGATTTTAGCTGATTCCATAGGTACCTATAGCTAGGTGTGGCCACGTTGACTAAGTCCTGGCTAATGAGAGGTAAGTGGATGTGTTGCGTGTGACTTCCGGGAGATATCCTTAAAGAGAGGGGTATGTCCTTTATCTTTTTCTCCTTCTTGCTGGCTGGAATATGGACATGATGGGTGGGACAGGAGCAACCATTCTGGGCCATGAGACAACACGCTCAGGAAGATGGGACAACAAAATAGAAAGAATCTGGGTCCCATGTGATCATGACACTTCCCTACCAGCCCTGGACTGGCTCCTTTAAACTTCATTTGTGTGAGAGTGAGGCAAACTTCCATCTTGGTTTAAACCCATGTTTAATTAATTAAGATTAGGTACACTAGGGACGCCTGGGTGGCTTAGTGGTTGAGCGTCTCCTTCGGCTCAGGGCGTGGTCCCGGGGTCCTGGGATTGAGTCCTGCAACAGGCTCCATGCAGGGAGCCCGCTTCTCCCTCTGCCTATATCTCTGCCTCTCTCTGTGTGTCTCTCATGAATAAATAAATAAATTTAGTTAATTAATTAAATCTTTTTTAAAAAAGAAAAAAATTAGGCACACCAGCTGCCACTTATTTAATACTTACTATGCCAGCCACCATTCTAAGTGCATTATGGATGTGATCTGGTTTAGTCTATATAGCATCTCTATGAGGTGGGAATCATAATTAACCCTGCTTTACAGATAAGGAACGTGAGACACAGAAAGGTCAACTGACTTGCTCAAGGTTGTACAAGTGACTGGTGAAACAATCTGAGCCTAGATAATCGGACCCCAGAGCCTGTCCTCTCATTGCTCTTCCGGACCCTCTCCTTTGGCTCCCTTTTATCTCCTGGTCCCATCTGACACTTCCATCCACTACTGCAGGCCTGTTTATATTAATTCCACTCCCCCATCCCATCCCATTCCTGATCTCCAGCAAAAAGCCCATTCTTTTTTTTTTTTTTTTTTTTCCAAAAAGCCCATTCTCTCTACACCCTGTGTCATTGAGAAAAGATTTTGGCTGGCTAATTCATACTAAAGTGTAAGAGAGATCAACATTAGCATAACATGTTACTTTGCCATCAGGAAAACAGGCTCTTTATTTCTACGTCAGTGTCAGGGTTTAGGTGTGAAAGACAGAAGGAATCACATCCGGTGGGACTTGGACACTGGAATCACGCGACCCAGATTTTATTTCTGCTGCCGGCACGCTTTGCAATCTTGGCAAATCTCACAACCATTCTGAGTCTCCACTTCTCCCTCTACAAAATCGGTAGAGTCAGACCTTCAGTAGACAGAGCTGTTGTAAGGATTTAATAAGTTAACCAATGCAAAGGCACTTGGCCCCCTATCAGCCTGACACATAACAAACATCCAGAAATATGAATCTTTATGAGTTGAATTCTGTTTATCCATTGCTCCCTAGAGCCTATTTTTTTAAAGGTCAGATATTGAGGTATAAACAGTTCTATAAGTTTTGACAAACATATAGTCATGTAACTATCACCACAACCAAGGTATAGATTTTTTTACACCCCAAAGAGTTCCCTCATGCTCTCTGTCCCCCAAGCTGCCTCTTATTTATGCTAATATTTATGTCCCAGGCTCTATGCTGGATCTAAGCTACAGAAACAAAGCTGGTGGGTAAGTCCCTGTTCTTGGGGGTTTACAGTCTATCCGATGAAAAGAAGCAATAAAAAAGTGAACAGACATACAAACAAGATCATCATGGATGCAGTAGGTGCTAGGCAGCAAGCAAGAGTATTTGGTGGCTGGTAGCTAGGGGACTGTTTCAGTAGAAAGGACAGGTGCTATTGAGTTGGCAGCTTTGTCGTGAAAAAATGATGACAAAATGCAAGTTAGCTAAAACCCCCATTTAATGGGCAGAGAATTTGAGGTTCAGAGAAGCTAAGGAATGTGCTCAAGATCACGCAGCAAGTAAATGGGAAACAGAAGGATTCAGGCCAAGGCCAGCATGCACTAAAAGCTCACACGAAAAGCACTTGCTTTTTTCTTTCTTTTCTTTTCTTTCTCTTTCTTTCTTTCTTTCTTTCTTTCTTTCTTTCTTTCTTTCTTTCTTTCTTCCTTCCTTCCTTCCTTCCTTCCTTCCTTCCTTTCTTTCTTTTTCTTTCTTTCTTTTTCTTTCTTTCTTTCTTTCTCTCTTTCTTTTTTTTTTTTTCCGGTCACACCACACTGCCTCTCTCCTAGGCCCCAGGCCATCTCTGCTGGATCACTGGGGGAGATGGAGGCAGAAGGGGGGTGGAGGTCAGGAGTGTGAGGTCTGGGCCGCCTGCTGCTCTGTGACGGTTATAACATACTACAACCTATCTGAGAGTTTCACAAGCAGCCGAGGGCACTGCAGTGCCTTTCCTGGTCTCACCTCCCTCCTCCTCTAATTGAGATGTCAACCTTCTGCCTCATTCCCTCCCATCCTGGACACCTGGCCTTGCAGCGCTCTCAGCAGAGACAGCTGATCTCCCCTGCGCCCCTGAGCGCCCTCCATCATGAAGACATAAAGTGAGATTATGTCAAACACATGAGCATGCACTCCCTTGGCCCCTCTTCTTCTTTTCTTTCCACTCTCTTTCTCCCTCCTCTCCCCTCTGCCCTCTGCCTCCCTCCTCTTTTCCCTCCCTATGCCCCCTCTTTCTCTCTCCCTCTGTCTCCTGCATGCTTTGAGACCAAAGGGCCAGTTCATCTTGCTGCCACCACCTTGGCTACGCTGTGCACCGGTCCACAGGCATAGGCATCCCTAGCAGCACTGCCCGCTTGGTCCCTGGAAACCATGGCTAATTGGTAAAAGATCACATTTGTTTTTCCACAGCCTGAACACTCCAAAGGAGGTGCTGCCAAGCCAAGCCAAGAATTCCAGCCTTATGCATCAATCACCAGGGGGACTGCTGGGGTTACCTGTCACCCAGAGGGTGACATTCAGACCTGCTGTTCCTACCTTGACATGTGGGCTTTGCTGATGAGCATCACGGCTCCCAATTCCATACACACTCTCCAGCACCACAAACAGCAGAATGCTTGAGAGCATTTGATTAATGTGCTGCAAGCTTGCTTTATTCATGTAATTTTACATAAATATCTCACGTAAAAATCATGCCAGTCTTTTATGCTGAGGGAGTATGCTCTATACCTGTTTCCTTTATGCATGTGAGATACTCCAGAAAAGTTAAGTATCAGTGAGATTCTTGTGTATTAAGGCACATTTTAAATCGAACATAGGCAAGGTTTGCAAATTAACATGCAGCAAATCTCTGAACTCAGTTTCCTTATAAGAAAAATGGGTTTAATAATTTTTGCCCCAGCTAGCCTACAGGGCTGTTGAGAGACTCGTGGAATAAAATTTTAATTTTGTGGATGTACTTTGTAGCCTGCAAAGCACTTTATTACATCAAAGTAATGTTGTTGTTGCTAAAATGAAGACGTAGTTGGCCAAGTACATTACCACCTCCAAATAGAAATTTTGTAATAATACAATTTCCATGTATTTGGTTCGCTAAGACAAAGATTATTACACTTACATGTTTTTTGGATCCAGCCAGGCAGGGATGGCGTCTCACTAAGCCTTCTGAGACTTCAGGAGCACTCTGTGGTTGCCCTTGGCTATGACTTGCTATCTGCAGCAAAGAGCATCCTGTCTGAGGATGTCTATTGAAGTCTTAATTTCAGGGCACCAGTTAACCTTAAGACCCCAGTTTATCTTCACCTTGATCAATATGATATAATAAGAGTATGAGAATGGAGGAAAATCCCTACAGCCTCCTTCATTGTGGCCCCTTGCATCTTGGAATGTTCTCCATCCTAAACTGCTAGGAGCTGTAGGGCCGGAGAGACATGTGTGTGGGATTCCCCACCCAAGGGAGAAGCTGCTTGCTGCATAGAGTTCCTCTCTCGGTACACAACACTTTAAGGCAAAATGGAAAGATTGCCTCTTGGGAGGGAATTTATTTTATTCAAAGAATAGCACCAAATAGCAAGATTTATGGCACATATTTCTGGGAAAGTGCTCGGCAGCAATCAGATGCCTGTCTGTGCTCTTGTTCTCTTGGGACCGCCTGCAGGTACAGTCATGGCTTAACTATAAGAAAATATGACAAGGGCAATGAGGAGTGTAGCTTATAAATTATTTTCTGATGCTGTTTATGGAGGATGAGACTCTAGTTGGGGTGGGTAGTAGCAGGATGCAAGATCAATGGTGGCTGTGTCCTTACCAGACATTTTAAGGACCTTGGAACATCGCTTTTCCTCTCTGAGAGAGACCACTGTCAACTCATTAGTCAACACACTAGTATTCAGGGTCTCTGCTGGGCAAATCATCCTGTTATGAGATATGGAAGGGACCCCAAAATATTTCCAGCATAGCCCAGGAGCTCTTGCTTCAGCTGGAAAGGCAAGATGTTCTTGTGGGTAAAGATAAGGGCCCAGAAGGGAGCTAGGAGGAAGGAGCTAACATTGTCCCACCTCCTGCCAGGACAGAGGTGCTTAAATAACATTATCCCATTTGATCATCATCACCACGAGGTAACATCTTCACCCCATTTTAGGGATGAGAAGGCTGAGAACAGAGAGGTTAAGTGACCTGCTCCAGGGCCCACAGCTGGTAAGTAGCAATAAAATGTTCATTCCTAGTCTGTTTAATTCTGAGGGGTCCAGAATCCAGGTGAAGTTTTCAAATTGACCTCCCTATTGATTTTGTCAGGGATAAGCACCAATTTTAGAATTTTGTTTAGAAAAACAAAACAACATTCAGTTGTACTTCCTCTTACTCAGTTCACTAAGTGATATGGGTGGGGAGGGGAGGTGGGGGGGCCACTGAAGAAATACTAGCTCTAGCTCTGAAGCTCTAATGTCCTCTCCAGTTGATAAACTATATTTCTAAGTAATTGGTCTTGTCCATTTGCGTTTCCACAGCCAGACTCTTTCCTGGCTGAATATTCCCTTCCCCCACTGCCATCTTCCCACGTTCATTTAGCTTCTCTCTCTCCCTCCCCTCACACACACACACACACACACACACACATATCCAGACGCACACCTTCCCACCACACACCCATATGCAAAATAAAATTAGAAATACTGCCCGACTCTCAAGGTATTTAGGGAATGGAGATCTTCAATCAATATAGCCCAAATGAAGCTCTCCAGGCTCCCTCCCTCCCCAGCCAGTGCTGGAGGCCCGCAGAGCTTACCGAAGAGGGCCCAGACAGCCATGATTGTGACACAAAGCAGCTCTAAAGGGAAAAAGGCCATTTGTGCATCCCTGTGTCTGCCCTGTAGCCACTGGAGTCACAGAGCTACCAGATTCTCAGAATGCAGCCCCTTTGCAAGCTGTTCTTTTGCTTACATGTAGAACCCTTTGAGGACATGGAAAGGTTTCCGGGCCCCCTTTTTATTTTGATGTACTCTGATAAAATACAGAGAAAACAACAACTGATGGCTCAAAACTATAGGCTGAGCTGCTAAGCATATGGTGCTCATGTTCAGGGATTGCCCTTGTTTTAATCAACCAGATGAGGAAGCAATAAACACTTATTTATGATGTTAGCCTTCCGTAACATAATGGGAATAGGCCAGATGAGTGAGCTATGACAGCCCAGGAAATTGAGGTAGTGGTGGCACCATTATTCCTGCAGTGTCTCTAAAGCTTTCTCTGCTTCCTCCCCGTCCCCACTGACACACACTGGCCAAGTGTCTCTGCCCTCTGGCCCTCTTTCTCCTGTGCCTCTCAGTACCCACCTCAGAATAGTGGAGGCAGGAAGGGGAAGGACTGGAAGAGGGAGGTGGGGATGGGGCTCCAGGCAGAAGCTTCTGGTTCAAGCACTGTGTCTGGATAAATCCTTCTGTTGTCTTCCCTTCTCCCAAATCAGAGGTCCCCCTGGGTCTCAGGGTGATTCCGGCTGTACAGAGGCCGAGAGCCTGTGCCTTAGTTGGAATCCAGGCTCCGTCACTTCCCGGGATGACGCTGGCCATGCGACTTAGTTTCTCTGTGCCTCAACCTCCTCATCCATACAATGGGGGGATGACTGAACTTCTGCTTGAGAGGGTTAACCAAGCCGGCTTCTGCTCAAGGCTTAGCACCCTGCCTGGTACAGAACAAGAGCCCAGCAAATAGTGTCACCAATTATGAACTCATACTCAAATAGTGCTTACCAGGGGCGGCCCCGTTTAAGGGCTTTACCTAGGTTGTCACGCAAGCCTTACATCTCTGTTACAGATGAGGAAACTGGAATCTGAAGATCACACCGCGGTGAATGGCGGATATGGAGACCCAGGCGGACAGGCTCCAGAGTTGGGGCTCTCAACCCCTGGGTGCATAAGGACGCTGGTCTTTATGGGTGTTGCCCCGAGGCCGGCTGAGCTCGCTCCCCCACTTCCGAGGCAGGGTCTGGGGGGTGGGGGGAGCAGACGAGGGCCAGGACGTGCACCTCAGCGCTCCATGCAGACCCCCGGGGGGGGGGGTCAGGCGGGGCGCCCCAGCCGGCTCCCGCGGAGAGGAAGGGGGCGCCAGTCCTCGGTGCGGAGAGGGGTGGCCAGAGCGCCGCCCCCAGGAGGGGAGGGGGCTGGCGGGGTTGAGGGGTGCCCAGCGGCCGTCCCCGCCGCCTCCTGGCCCCCACTCGCCGGCGCCCAAGTGGGAGGGCGGCAGCTGCCCGCTCCCTCCTCCCGCACCCCCGCTACCTGCCCAGTCCCCGGAGCCGAGCGCGCGGAGGCTGCGAGCCGGCGGGGCCGAGCCCACAACTTTGCAGCCTCGGGCAGGGCGAGCGCCGGCGTCCAGGGCTCCTGCGGTCGGCGGCCCGAGCTCGGTGAGTTCGCTTCCCCGGCCCTCTGCGGCGGCGCGGGGCGGCTTCCCCGGCGTCCAGGAGGCGGTGGCCGGGGACCGGCGGCCGCCCGCGCCGCCCGCCTCGCTGGGGCTCCGGGCCGGGCCGCCCTCTCCCCGCGCCCCCGGGCCGCCCGGGGGGCTCGGCGCTGGGCGCTGGGGCGCGGGGCCCGCCCGCCCGCCGAGCGCCCCCGCCCCCGGCCCCCGCCCGGCCCCGGCCCCCGCCCCCGCCCCGGGCCGCCTTCCCCGGCGCATCTGGCGGCTGCTCCCGCGCCCCCCTGGCGACCGGCGCGGGGAAGACACTCGCTGCGCCCGAGCGCGGAGCCCAGGCTCCCCCGGGTGGGCAGCGCCGCCCCCGCAGCCCCGCCGCCCCGGAGCGCCCCGCAGCGGGCCCCGGCGACCGCCTCCCCGCGAGCCCGCCCAGCCCCGCCGCCCGCAGGCCCCGGCGCCCTGGCACCTGCGGGGGACCCCGAGGACCGGCCGCCCACCGCGCACCGGACGCCCGCCGAGGCCTCGTCGCTGCCGCCCGGCCGGGGTGCAGCCGCCTTCCCGGAACTTTTCTTGGCGCCCGGGGCTCGCCGACTCCTCAGCCCCCGGAAAAGTTCTCTGGGGCGCTGGGATCCCATTTCCCGGCGGCGTCCGAAGCTGGGGAGGAACCGGGGCCGTAGGGGCCGGGGGGCGGCGGGGGCGGGGGTGCCGGTGCGGGTCCGCCCACAGGCCGCCGAGCATCCCCTCTCGCGCGGGGCGGGCTCGTTGGCACCGAAAGGGTTTCGGCGCCATCGGGGTTGTTTGGGTTTCTCGCTCCAGGAGGATGGGGGGAGGGCGCGCTGGGGGGTTTACATTTCGTCGCTTCAAATGAGAACGCTCTTGGCCAAGAAAGAGCCGGGGCAGCCAGCGACGGAGACGGGCTGGGGCTGACCGGGACCCGCTGACACAGGTACTCGGGCTGCGCCCCCAGCTCACCCGCTGCCTGAGCGCCTGCGTGGATGTATTGATCGTTGTCATTGATTTTTTTTTTAAAGCCAGGTGGCAGCGGCTGCGTGTGTAATACAGATATATGCACACACAAACACAGATAGCCAGGCGCACACAGCTTACACGGTCATACGCAGAACACCCTCCGCTCAGCACCCACCACACACACACACACACACACACACACACACACACACACACCAGGGACCTACAAGCACAGGAATACCTCCAAAGAGCCTTGGGTGAAGGGTGTGGTCCTTGAATATTGCCCAGGATTGGGTGGGGGTGGGGTGGGTCAGAGGGCCAGAGAAAAGGAGGTGAGGCAGGACTTCCAAAAGGTCATTTCTCTCTGGTCCACCCCAAATTCTTTGCTTTCTCCTTCAAGGGGGTCTGAAGGAGAAATCCCAAACCTGGGCTCCTTTCCTCTGCCATAGAGGAGCAGAGCCCTAGCCCCATGCCCCTCATCCCCTCCAGAGAGCGAATAAGGCCTGGCCTCACCCTCCTTGTGCCTGACCCCAGAGGTCGCTCAGATGTTCAGAAATCGAGGGAGCGGGCACCCGAGGTAGGGCCTGCCCCACCCACCCACCCACCCAGAGGCTCTTTCAGTCAGGGTATCACACCTGCTTGGTCTTGGGTTAGGGAAGAGAGGAGAGGGCTGATCCAAGGGACAGGGGTGGGGGGGTTGGATTTGGGTGGGGTGGGACGGCCAGACTGCACCCCCCTGGACACCGCAGTTGAGTCTTCCTCTCACCCTGGGCCCCTTAGGAATGTAATCGAGGATGCTGGCCCTGAGGCTGCTCAACGTGGTGGCCCCCGCCTACTTCCTGTGCATCTCCCTGGTGACCTTGGCGCTGCAGCTCTTCCTCTTCCTGCCCAGCATGCGCCAGGACCCCGCGGCCGCCCGCCTCTTCCCTCCCGCGCTGCTCCACGGGGCGCTCTTCCTGTTCCTCTCCACCAATGCCCTGGGCAATTACGTCCTGGTCATCCAGAACTCCCCCGAAGACCTGGACGCCTGCCAGGGGCCCCCGGCCAGGCGGGCCCCGTGCCCCCCGCCCAGCACCCACTTCTGCCGAGTGTGCGCCAGAGTCACCCTGAGGCACGACCATCACTGTTTCTTCACGGGCAACTGCATCGGCGGCAGGAACATGCGCAACTTCGTCCTGTTCTGCCTCTACACCTCCCTTGCCTGCCTCTACTCCATGGTGGCCGGCGTGGCCTACATCTCCGCGGCCCTTTCCACCTCCTTCGCCCACCCCCTGGCCTTCCTCACGCTCCTTCCCACCTCCATCAGCCAGTTCTTCTCCGGTGAGTGGGCCTCGGCAGGCAGGTTGGGCCCCACACAGGGACCCTCCACCCCCACCCCAAGTTTGCCGCCTTCAGCAAAGAAAAACACAGGATGCCCAGTTAAATCAGAAGGGCGGATGAACAGTGCATGGCTTCTTAGTAATAAGTATGTCCTAACTATTGCATGGGGCATACCTAGATTTTAAAAATTCTGTTATCGAGGCACCTGGGTGGCTCAGTAGTTAAGCTGCGGATTCTGTTTTGGCTCAAGTCGTGATCTCAGGGTTGTGAGAGCGAGCCCTGCTTCCAGTTCCGTGCGGAGTGAGGAGTCTGCTTGATGATCCTCTCCTTCTGCCACTCCCCCCACCCATCCACCCAGGGTGCTCTCTCTAAAGTAAATAAATCTTTAAAAAAATAAAAATTCTGTTATCTATCTGAAATTCAAGTTAACTGGGCATACTGTATTTTACCTGGCCACCTCGCTCTTCACCCCCAGTTCTCATTCATCGTCTCCTCCTTGCTTGCCACTAACCATTTGCGCATAGAATCTCCTGGTGACCCAGGCAATACACTCACTCTCTGCCAGACAGGACTGGGTGCTGACCATCCCTCCATGTAGCCCATGCTATGACCTTCCTCTGCCTAGACTCCAGCCCTGCTCACATATTCCCCCAAGGATTTGCCTTCCAAAGGTCTTGCCAACCAAGCACAGTAAGCCAGCAGCAGGCTAAGCCCTGCCCTCTTGCCCATGTGTTTGTCCCTACCAGGCTGCTTGTTAGCCTAGAGATGGCTTGGAGCAAAGGGCACCCTGGCTGGAGATGTACCATGTTGAATGGTTCCATGTTCACATCACAGAGCTATGAGACTGGCATGGGATTTGACCCTCCAGGGAGGCTCTTACACTTACAGGAGCCAGGCATGTGGGCCTTCCCACTAGCACTCAGCTGAGCACCCTGTGGGGTCTGTATTTGATATGGTGTGTCTCAGGGAGAGCTCTTTGATTCCTGGCCTAGAGGGATCTAGCACCTGGTGGCAGTTCTTACCACTTTATCTGGACTTGAAATTTGTCCCTACCTCATTTCCTTCCATTCCATCCCGACCCTGGCTTTTGACTCCAGCTGACTTGGCTCTTATAGTTGGTAGCATGCACGCATGAGTGTGCGTGAGATTGTTATCTCCATCTCTCAAATGAAGACACTGAGGCTCAGATGGGATTAAACAGCTTGTCCAGGATCTTACTACTACCAACCAGCAGCCTCTGTGCCTCCCTCAACCCCAGGTCTTGAAACAACCCCTAGCAGCACAGGGAATCTAGCACGTTTCTTCACCTATGGACTTTTCAGGGACAAAGAAAGACATGGCTATTTCCATTGGGAGCCCAAGACTGTCTTGATGTGCCTGGGCTGGCCACTCACAAAGTTCTGCTCCACTCTGAGGGAAGCCATCATGTTGGTCTTTGTTGGGACTGCATCCTGGTCCTTCGCAGGAGTAGAACTGTTGCGCCATCAGAGTGGGAACTCCGAAGCGTAGGAAGGCCCCAGCCATCCCAGCTGTAGGGTTGCCTTGAGGGCTGATGGCTGAGTTCGGCCCAGAACTCAGAGCTTTGGGGCCTTCTGGATCCTGGCATGGGCACAGGAGACTGCTAGGACCAAAATAACCAGGATGGGGGTGGGTACGTGGGCGGGCCAGGGGGTGGAGTGTGAGCACAGGCAGGTGGAGGGATGAGGAGAGCCAGAGAGAGCCTGATTACACTTTCTTTTCCAAGTAGCTTCATCATATCAAAATGAATGGTTCCAAAGGAAGGATCTTGAAATGGTTTGATTTGAGATAAGCCTGGGCTTGAGGCTTGTCCATATGTGCTAGGTTTTGGAGACAGGACAGAAAGGAAGAGGAGCTTTTGCTTTGATCTGGGCGGGGGGGGGGGGGGGGGGGGGGGGCGGAACAGAGCCAGTCAGTATCTACCTTGGGGCCCAGATCCCTGGTGCAGCAGCAGGGTGAGTCCCGCCCCCTTTTCCAAACTCCTCCTCATACCCACCAGGGAAAGGAGGCCAAGATTTCTAATCTCCAACTCTCCCATTTCAGCCATCTATCCATCCTCCTCCTTCGCTGACCTTTCTTCCCGCCCCGGGCCAGCCCTTCTCACTCCCTGCAACTCACCCCTTCGGCTTCTCTCTCTAATTCTCAGCCCAAAGGGCTGTGGGCACACCCTCTCTCATCTGCTCAGGAGGGCAGGTGGACAGGAGGCAATAGGAAGGGACAAGCTGTTTAACAGATTGAGCTGTCCGCAGCTGCGGTACTGCCCCGAGTCAGAAGTGCCAGCATAGCAAGGCAGGTTTTCTTTCATTCAATCCCCACAACAAGTCTGTGAGGTAAGTACCATCATATCCATTTTAAAGGCTCAGGAACCAAAGGCTCAGCAAGGTTAAGTTGCTTCTAAACCAACATGACTAGTGTGACTCTAACCCCAGATCGAGACTCAGGGCTGCTAGCCCCTTAGAGCTAGCTCATCCTCTTTCCGCTGCACTGCATCGCCTCCCTGGAGCTGCCTCTGAAGCTGCTTCTTGATGAATGAGCCACTTTGGGAGGGAGGGAGGTTCTTGTCCCCGGATGTCTATTAAAGATGCTGGGTGACAATCTGTCAAAGGTGTTACAGATGCCTGGTAGGAAGGAGAGGTGGAAGGATTGGATCGTGTGACCGTTCAGGCCTTTCAGAATTCTGTGATTTTTCTAAAAGAAGCAGAACTATTATTAAATAATTCAAAGGAGCTGAGGCAGCCAGGCTGAGCAACTTCAAACACTTCAAGGGAAAGCAGGTCCCCAGAATAGCCTTTTGTAGCTGCTGCAAGGGGCCAGGAAAAGGCCACAAGGTCTTTTCCGCATGTCTTGATTTAGTGCCAGAAAAAAGCCTATGGAAAACAGCTTCCATCAGCCCAGGTTTATCCGTGCAGCTGAGTTGCAAGGCAGGCCCTACACTTGACAGCTCTGATGTTCTCACATCCCAGCTAGAGGGCCATCTTTGCCTGTCAGCATTCCCGGAGCCCAAAGAGCAGTCCCAGGATCCCTCATCCTGCACGTGGCTGCCTGAGCTAACCTATGCTGACAAGGAAGAAATGGGTCAGAGGGATGGAACTGCCCTATGCAAGCTGTCCCACTGCCACCCTCATGCCAGCTGAGGGGCTGCTGAAAACGCCAGCTGGAATGAGCTTTCCATCCCCTGGGCAGCTGGACTTACTTGTCTCTGGTTTTGCAAGGAGAAATGTGCCATCAAAGCTCCCAAGGCTGGGGGCAAAAGGAGGCTGCTAATGAGAAAACCTGAATCTGGTCCATATCCTCCTGGCTGCTGAGTCCACCGCTGCTCAGATCGGACAAGTTGTAAAAGCCAAACCCTTGAGGGGCCTGGAGAGACCAGGGAGGAGGTGGGGTGGGGTCAGGGGATGCTAGAGAAGAGGGATTTGGTTGAGATTCACAGAGGCAGAATAGGTTGGAAGGTGATGTCTCTGGAGCAGGAAACTTCATCTCATTGGAAGGGGTGGTGGTAGATTTGTCATGCAGGGAGAGAGGGGCTAAGGAGGGCTTTTGAGTTCCCTGGTGGACCACCACCCTCCCGCTGGGCAAGTTAAGCTGGGAGTCTCTACCATGGCTGCCAAGGCTGCAGCTTATCCAGTCTTCAAGTCCTGGAAAGAAGGAGAAAGCTTGATGGTCTTAAGAGTTAAATGTGAGCCCTTCTTGGATGTAGTCTCATCTGTGAATGACCCTCAGCAGGGAGCATCGCACTGAGTATGAACCAGAACGCTAGCCACATTGTACATCATTTCCCTGAGTCATGCAGGGATTACTAGAATCCTATGGAATCCTTCTTATTCTACCCACTTTACAGATGAGCAAAACTGCAACTAAGAGAGATTCAGAAGTGTGTATGAGACCACAGAGCTGAGAGATTCAAGCTAGCATGGACTGACCACCCCAGATCTGAAGAAGGGTGCGGGATCTCTTACTCAGTGGGTTTAAAAGCAATAATAAAAGTGCCGGTTTGGAGGGGTTTGGAGAGGTCCTGCCCAAGGCAGGGAGCCGGACTGATGACCTTGGGGACCTCTTCCAGCCTTAGCAGGTTCTGACAGGCAGGACAGCTCTGGCCAAATGCTCTAGTGGCCACACTGTCCTCTTGTTAACATTAATGACTGAATTATTCTCTAACTCAACGCTCTGTGCTGCCCTTGGAGCTTGTGACTTATTCTTCTTGATGACTAGGCCCTGTTCTCCATCATGCTGTCACTTTCTGGAGACCTCCCAGCCAGTGCTCTCAGCTCCATAGGAAGATGGCGCTGCAGTCAAGGCAACTGCCCCGGGAGCCAGCTCCCTCTCTAGCATCCTCAGCTCACCCCCCTCACCTCCTGAGAAAACATCTCCCTGTCTCCAGACCACAAAGAGAAGGCAGAGGGATTTGGCGGGCGTCTCAGACTCTGAGGAAACATTAGCGGCTAGGCACTGCCCAGAGAAGCTTCCTTTTCTTCTGCTCACCGCCCCCAGTCCTCCCCTCTCCCCTCAGGAGCCATCCGCACCACGAAAAAACTTAGGTCAACTAGTTCATCCTTCCTGTCCCTCGCTGCAGCGCGGAGATTGCTACAAAATACAGCTTCAGTCCCGTTAATCTCCCGCTCTCCCTAGCGGAACGGGTCGCAGTTGAGTACGTGGCCTGGGTGTAAAGCGATTCTGGTGTGTCCCCCCTCCCCCCCCGCAGGAGCTGTCCTCGGTTCTGAAATGTTTGTCATCCTCATGCTCTACCTCTGGTTTGCCATCGGCCTGGCCTGCGCCGGCTTCTGCTGCCATCAGCTGCTGTTGATCCTCCGGGGACAGACCCGCCACCAGGTGCGGAAGGGGGTGGCGGTGAGGGCCCGGCCCTGGCGCAAGAACTTACAGGAGGTCTTCGGCAAGAGGTGGCTGCTGGGCCTGCTGGTCCCCATGTTCAATGTTGGAGGTGAGAGCTCCAAGCAGCGCGACAAGTAGCAGGCATTCCCATCATTTCCGTGTGTGTGTGTGTGTGTGTGTGTGTGTGTGTGTGTGTGTGTGTCTTGACTCCTCCTGAACATAAGACCATGGCACTTTTGTCTCCACCCATGACCTGATACAACCTTGAGCTGGTAAGGTTCTAGCATCTGCCCCTGGTCTGTGGCATGTAAGAGAACAGTGTTGGCTGGTGGATCGTGGCAAGCAGGAAAAATGCCTCACCTCACCCCCACCCCCCGCCATTGCTAGGCTCCCAGGAGCCAGCCAACTGTTAGGAGGCCCCTGCTTTCCCCCTCTGCCTGGTTCATCCACCCTTTCCTATGTCTCATGTCATCACTGCTATCAGCTAGAGCTCTTCTCTCAGACCCATGTTAGGATTGGAGAGTGGATTCTTGCTGTTGGTAGGATGCTCTCTGGGGCCTAGAGGCTGGCAAAAATGTTTAAAGTTATCATGTGTAAGAGGTAGCCAAGTTGGCTCTGCCAACTGCTAGTGAGGTGAGAAAGGAGGGGTGTGTTCTTATCCTCCCTGTGGAACTGTGAGCAGTGGAAGGGAAACTCAGTAGTTTACTGCTCCAACGCCAAGTGCCAAGGCCTTTTCTCTGGGAGACAGCAGCCAATGGCCAGGGATTTCTAGGTGCTGTCCCCTGCCCAGCCTGCCCCAGCTAGCCACCCCAGCCCAATCTGGGACCTGCCTGGATGCTTCCTTTCCCTGGCACTCTTCCAGCTTTCCCTTCTTGATCTCTAGCCTCTGGGTCTTTTCTAGGTTCTGGGGAGGCAAGGAAGAAGGAAAGAAGTACTGATAAATGAGAGAAGCATGAGACTGCATAACCATACCGAAGGGGATGTGTGTGTGTGTGTGTGTGAGTGTGTGTGTGTGTGTGTGAGAGAGAGAGAGAGAGAGGGAGAGAGAGAGAGAGAGATGAAGAGGAGGAGTTTTGTTGTGAAAACAGAATGCTTAGGGGAGGGAAGGGGAGAGGCCACACAGAGGTTGGGCAGTGGGATATTTGAGGAACAAGAATGAGAAGAGCGAGTGGGTTCATTTCTGAAGGACATTCTAGCAGCTAAAGCTGTTCAGTGTTTGAATGGCTGCCTGGGGAGGTAAAGAGTGCCTCACTGGAGGTATTCCAGCAGGGACTGGCCAGTCATCTGGCAGGCATGCCATGGAAAGAATTTCTGCATAGGGTCAAGAAAGGGAAGATCCTTTCCCACCCCCAAGATTCTGGTGTCCTCTTTGTGATTGCCTGGTCCAGAGGCAAGATCTGTAGAGATGCCTGTAAATTATTTGCTTTCAGGAAGGGGGGAGCAGGCATGGAGAAGCCTGAAAATCATGATGCAAACTTTCAGGATCCTACTTAACCACTGAAGAGGGAGTCTCTGGATAGACAGGACAACCTAGGTATTAATGCTGGTTGAGGAGGTTGGCATTTGAGGAAAGGGAGATGGAGCAGTGTCGGGGCAGGTGGGGGCAGGGGTGGGAAGAGCTGAAAGGTCATGCTCAGCTCTGAGAGGTGAGGTTGGGAGAGTTGAAGCTTGGGAATGGGGAAGACCAAAATGTAGGGGTGCAGCTGTGAGACCATCTCTGCTTATCTAATTGGTTGGATGGGGACACTGCTGTATGTTCTAGGACCCAGAGGATCGAATCTCTGGGAAATATTCAGGAGTGGGGACAACACAAGTGCCCCTTCTGACTGTATACCAAAGTCAGTCTGCCATCCATGCAGGCAGCAGGGCTGAAGTCCACAGCCTACAGTGTCCAACTGGTGGCCACAGCAACCCCAAGCGTCGCCACACAACACCCTGAGATCTTGAGCAGAGTTGGGGAGGACTTTACTTTGGTCCTGCCTTCATGCCCCCTATAGGGCTAATGTGGTAATAGCATCACTGGCTCACACTCCCTCCCATATCTATTTATTCATTCATTCATCCATCCATCCATCCTACATATATTTATTGAGTGCCAACTATATGCCAAGTCTCTTCCAGGCACTGGTATACAATGATGAACAAGACACACTTGTTGTGATGAGCACTGGGTGTTATATGTAAGTGATGAATCACTACCCTCTACTTCTGAAACTAATATTACACTTGGTGTTAACTAACTGGAATTTAAATAAAAACTTGAAACAAAGAAACAAACAAAAATTGATGAACAAGGCAACAAGATCTCTGCTGTCAGGGGCATCTTGTCACTGCCCCCATGCACTGACTCCCACCCCTTGAAAAATGATTCTTCTGCCATGTTGGTGTCAGCAGGGCAGGTCACTTGGAGGGGAAGGATATTTGCAGAGAAGGCTGAAGAGGAGCCCAGGCTGGCTGGCTGGAGGAGTCATTGGGGAGCATCTTCACCCCCAGTTCTGTCCATACTTAAACAGTGGGAGTGGAAGGGAAGGGAAGAGAGGTCCTGGGCAATCCAGGCCTTGGCTCTCTCCCAACCCAAACTCAAGCTTGGAAGCTAGCCATGCCATTCCCAGCCTCCTGGAGGCTGAGCACTGTGAGGCTTGACATAGGAAAAAGAAATAAAAGAGAGACCTGCGGGGGTTGACTCCTGACAGTGGGTGGTGATGGTGGGGAGGTTGCCCGGTGTGGAACTGGGGTAGCATTTGTATACATGGCCCTGTATTGTTGATAAAAAAACATCAATAAAATATGTGGTGTTAAATTGGATTTGATGTGATCACACGGGCACCACGGTTGGTAGTAGGGCTGGCAAGGCTGGAATGCACTGACACTGTCAGAGTAGCCATTGAAATATTTAAGGTAAGTATTAAAAATACTTCTATTCTAGTAGGTAAATAGCCACTCTCCAGACTCCCTGGGTGACTCACCCCTGCTGCCCCAGCTGCTCCTGCTCCTCTCCTGGAATCCTGGGCTCACCTCAGAATTCAGTGATTAAAAGGGCAATGTCTGTTATCTGCATGGAACCCCCAGGATCCTCCTCCAGCCCATCAGCTAGTGTCCTTTGTGACAGAGCAGGATAGTGCTATGTGGTTGGTAAATGTGCGGATACCACCCCAGGGGTGGTAGCATGTCTGCGTGCTGGGATCTGTGGACCCATGGAGACCAGGAGTAGAAGGTCTAACCTGGGAGCTTTCCTCCTCCTCCGCCCACTCCTCTTCTTCTCCCACCCCTTCTCCATGAAGAGAAGCCACTCGGTTATCCATCACAGTCAGAGCTGACGGCTCCTGAGGATCAGCCAGGCTCCCTGACCTTTCAGCCCCTACAACACTTGGAGACTACAAGCTGCCCAGTCCTGGGGGCAACAGAGAGGGGGTTGGGCCCTGCAGGAAGGGAGTGGTCCCCAAGCAGGTGAATGGGCATGACGTCTGATGCATCCTAAAGACAAGCAGGCCTGGACTAGTGGAAGACACAACTACAAAGTGCTAGTTCCATCTGGGCTGCTGAAGAATCTTCAGCCTAGGCCAGTGTTGTATGTATATGGGTCTGCATTCCCTGGACACATGCCAATGAGCAACCATTGGTATGCTGGGTGAGGGGCAGGGAGGAGATGAATAGAGCGGTGGCTAATCTTCAGCACATTCTAGAGCATGGGCTGTCTACACTCCACAGGTCAGACACTCTTGCCTTTTTTTTTTTAAACATTTTTTAAAAATTTTTTATTTATTTATGATAGTCACAGAGAGAGAGAGAGAGAGGCAGAGACATAGGCAGAGGGAGAAGCAGGCTCCATGCACCAAGAGCCCGATGTGGGATTTGATCCCGGGTCTCCAGGATCACGCCCTGGGCCAAAGGCAGGCGCTAACCCGCTGCTCCACCCAGGGATCCCACTCTTGCCTTTTCACCGTTGTATCCTGAATGCCTAGCAGGAGCTGGGTACATAGTAGGTGCTCAGTAAATATTGACCAAACAAATGCTTAGGTTTTGTGCTCATTTGCTCATTCCACATCTCTTTGCTGTGCACGCTATGGGGCTGGAAGAAGATGAGACAACACTGTCCTCCAGGGGTTCACATCCTAGGAGAGGTTCCTGGGAAACCCCAGAGGAGGAAGAGAGCCCACCCCAGCTGTAGAGACAAGGGAGCTTCCATATGTGGAGAAGCTGGAGGCATGGATGAGATTTGAGCAGGCAGAGATAGATAAGGGGGGGGCATTCCAGGAAAAGGGAACAGGCCTGGAGCTTTGGAGTGATCATGGGACTGTGAGCATAGAAGACACCACAGAGAGGCAGAGGGACTTAAATCTAGGAGTTGGAACCTGAACTAAGAGATCTGGAGTGTAGTTGATAGGGGAACCATTACAGGTTGTGAGCAAGGGAGTTACATGATTAGAGCTCAATTTCAGAAAGTGGGGCTTTGGTGGGTAGACTAGAAGTGGGGAAGGCCCAAGAGGAGGCCTTTGCTGAGGGTGACATACACCAGGGCTTAGGTAGGCATACTGGCTGTGAGCCAGTAAAGGAAGGGAAAGTGTCAGAGCCACTTCACAGACATGAGCATGAGTTGGAAGGGTCTAGGGGGAGAAGGCCCCAGGTGATCCTGAAGGTTGAGATAGGATGGTCAAGGTGATCTCAAAGGAAAGACCATTAGGGCCAATGGAGTGGGGAGATCATGACTTGGGGGTTCAGGGTAACCGGGACCACTCGCTCTGTCAATGGTCCATTGGTTGGTGACTGATGGTGTCACTCGTAACTAACCACTCTGTAACCTCTGTAACCTGCCTCAGGCAGGGCAATCTGCACACTGAGCCACACAGCACAACCTTCTGACTGCCAAAGCTGGGAGAAAACATCTGCCTGTGAGAATAGAGGTCACAAGTCCTTGAAGAGACCTGAGCCCCCACCTGTTATAATGAAGAAGCCAGTCCTTAGGTCCCAGCAGCCATCTTTTAGCCAGTCTCCTTTCCCAAGAACATGATTGTCCTTGTCATTCCTGTCCTTGTCACTCCCTGCACGTACTCCAGGCACAATACCCAACTTAGTGTCCTGCAACTGGCCTCATTGCTCCTCTCATCAACCTTCCTCTGGGCATGCTCTCCAGTATGCTGGGGAGGCAGCTCCTCCTGCTGGGGAGAAAAGGAGGGGATGGACAGGGAGCCAGGATACATTGCTCCTGCCTCCTCTGAGATGCTTTGGAGATGAGGAAGAACCTTGGACCTGTGAGCCTGGTGGTGGGGTGGGGGGCCTGGGGTAGCTCAGTTGCTCCTGATGTTGGGTTCTGCTTCTGTCTTCATTCCTTTCTCTGGGGGTGGTGCTGGCCCAGCTCCTCAGACATTCATTGATGCTGACTCCATGCCAGGCATGATGCCAAGAACCAGGAATGCAAAGATGAATGAGATCTATTACCTGACCTTGGGGAGCTCACAGGGAAGAGGACCAATTGCAGACAGTCATGAGGGAGAAGGACAGGGTGCTGCAGAAGGAGGAGAGCACTCACTCAGCGGGTAGGCTGGCCGACTTCCCAGAGGAGGCAATGCCAGGTCATACAGGATGAATATGAGTTGCCAGACAGGAAAGCAGGGCCATAGGGGGGAGTAGGGGTAGGAGGGACTGTGCCAGGGGCAGGGATACCACGTGATTCCTGGGAATTGTGAGTCTCCATTTAGGAGCAATGGGGGCACCAGTCAGTATCATGCCATCACCGCTGGAGCAGTTTAGTCCTCAGGCCATGCTCCCCACAGACCGGCCTCTTCCCCTCTGATCACTTTGCAGGTTGTCATGCTTGGAAGAATCAAGCAAGAACCGATGTCTAGTTTTTCTAGTGATCAGCAGGGTCCTCCAGGTTGGAGACCAAAGGCACGGGGTCACGTTCAGTCCCCAGGGGTTCAGCCCAAAGCTGTTGGAGAACTCATCTGGGAACATCAGAGACCCCCGGGTTCCTGAATGAATTGCCTCTGGAAAGAGCTCCCCATCACTCTTTCTTTCTCGTACAACTGCAGCGAGTAGGGTAGAAGGAAGACGTTTCTACCAAGATGACAGCCAGGGGTTCATGCAGAGGGGGGAGCTTTCACGATGTATAATCCTCTCACCCTGACTGAAGAGGCCTGTGTCCTCTTCATGGCCCCCTGTACCACCCTCCCTCCACACAGGCACCTAGTGGTCCCCATGTGCTTCTTCCATTAGCCCTGACAGGTCCAGCCCCCAGGGAAATCTTCCCTCCTCTGTGGGTTTTGTCTCCCAGCTGAAACTTGGAGGGTGGGGAATGGCAATGGTGGAGTCCTCTGGTTCCTGCGGTACCTACCAGATAGTATAGAGCCCTGACACGATCATTGACATGTGAGTAATAATAGTGACCGACATTTATTGAGCATCCGCAACGTGCCAGGCCCTTCTCATACAGCCTTTATCTATAGTAACTCTTCCTCATAGCAACCCCACCAGCTCTGCTTTATCAATTACCCGTTTTCCAGGTAAAGAAACTGAGGCCCAGAGAGGTCAGATAAGTTGCCCAAAGCTTTGCAGCTGGTAAGTGCCAGAGCTGGGATTTGAACTCAGGCTGTCCGCTCCTGAGTTTATGCTTTTAACCCAGACTGCTAGACTTTGTATTGTGGACATCCAATAAACTCCCTGCTGATAAGTAACAGTCGAGTGTTCGTTCGGTAATTCATTGACTGACTCCTTCATTTAACCCACGTATGGAGCATCTCTTATGCAGAAGGCCCTGGTGGACACAGAGAATTAGGAATTAGGTCCAGCCTCAGCCTCCCTAGAGCTCACAGTCAGCTGCTTTAGGTGGCTCTGTGGGAGAAAACAGGCAGGCTTCAGGATGCGGAGAACCTTGGGGTGTCTCTGGTCCCTCCCAGACGGATGATTATGGGCAAATTGCCCAGGATGAAGCAGCTTCTTCCAGAAGCTAATTGTGGATGTCTGAGGACAGTCCAGGCTGAGGACCCCGCCCCAGGTCTCAAGGATGATGTCTACTGGAGGGGGGCAGGGAGGAGGCCTGAGCTATTTCTGGGCTGCTGCCCTGCCAGACAGTATCAGGGTGCCTGCAGGAGGGGACCACACACTGCCGGAGGGCTGAGCACAGCCGGCACGCCTCCACACCCACCCTCTGGAGACCAGGGCAGGGGAGCCACCGAAGACCCTAAAAGGGAGCAGGCTCCAAGGCAGACAACATCTGCCAAAGCTCATCTGTGACATATGGGAAAAAGAGGCCTCCGGAGGGGCCAAAGGGATGGCTGGTGAAGCGGGATCACACATTAATGGCCCTCCCCCCAATTAAGGCAGCATTAGCACAAACCTCTGCAGGCAGGGAAGGGGGCAGTGACCTGGAACCCTGAGTAGAGAGCACGGAGAACCAGGTCGTGGAGCCTTCCAGGGAGGAGGTGCTCCCACGTGGGGGGCTTCTTCCTGGAGTCCCTATCCCCAAATGCCTCCTTTCTGGCCCGTGTGTGATCCCTGAAATCCTCACCAGTAATATCTCCTTAAAAATAGCATTGGTCCCCGAAACTCCTTTCAAATTCTGGGATTTTCCTGAGCTTCTTTCTTTCTCAGCCTGACAGCTAGCTGCAAATTGGGCCAGCAGCGGTCTGCATGGGGGATGTCATATAGAGCACAGAGGAGCATGGTGTCCCCTCACACCCTGAGGGGAAGGGGACCCTGCACAAGCAGTGGGAGTGGGGCAGGCCTGGGATCCTTCTCCACAGTGTGGGGGAGGAGGAGTGGCAGAACTGAGCAGGGGGCTGCCTACCCCAACCCAGGAAGTGGCATCTCAGAAAGATCACCACACTGAGGCCCGAGTGCCCAGTGGTTGTGCCGTTGAGTCTCTGGCGCCCAGGGCAGGTCATTGCCGTCCTTGCACACTGAACTCACTCTTAGATTTGACCAGCAATTGGGCACTCTTGGCCTTCAATGGGGCATGTTGTTTGAGTGACCCCCAAAGGGACAAGCTGCTCTACTTTGACACAGACCCCACCCCTCCCTGCTACCCCACACAGGGCTACCCCACACTCTGCCTCTGCTTGTTTGGCCCCTGGAGGTCTCTCACTTTGTGACTCCAGAGAGGCTAAGCTTCAGGAGAGCCAAGTTGTAGTCCCAGCTATGCCCTACATCATGCTGTGTGACATTCCAGAAGTCACTGGGCCAGGGGCCTGCCTCCGTAGGTGCTGTGAACAGTGGGGGAGAAAGTAGGAATAGTTCTTAAGAGAAAAAGCAATGAGGGGCACCTGGGTGGCTCAGTGGTTGGGTGCCTGCCTTTGGCTTAGGGCATGATCCTGGGGTCCTGGGATCCAGTCCCAGATCCCACCCACTGGATGGAGCCTGCTTTTGTCTCTGCCTCTCTCTGTGTCTCTCTCATGAATAAATAAAATCTTAAAAAAGAGAGAGAGAGAAAGCGGTGAGAAATAGGATTCAGAAGGACAGAGGAAGTAAAATGACATGCAGTGGACTTTGATGGATTCCAGGCCTGCAGAGGTCACCAGCAGCAGGGGAAGGGGAAGCCCGCTTTTACTCAGGCTGCAAGGATGGCTCGCGGGGTCCAGGTGGTTCCAGGTGGAAAGGGAGCCCGGATACCGGAGGAGGGACGCCGCCGGGTGGGCGAGCATCGAGGTCCCCACCTGAGCGCCTCCCCCAGGCTGAGAAGCCTCTCGCCCCTGCTTGCTGGTTTAATCAACAGAGGAGCAGGGGAGGGGACAGGCGGCTCGCCGGAGAAAGGATTTAATTAGCAACGCTTTCAGGGGAGGAAATTAAATTACAGGAAACAATGGTGCGCTCCGAGGAACACGAAACCCCTAATCCGATTCCCCGCCCCGCGCCCCCAGGGCCGCAGTCAGCTCAGCGGGCGTCCCGGGCCCCGCCGCAGTGACCCGGTTCCGCCGCGAGGGGGCGCCGCCGGGCCGCACACCCAGCTCTCGGCGCGCGGGAGAGGAGCCGGGGGCAAGCCAAGCCTGGGACTGGAGCGGCTGCTGCGGGTCTTGCCTCGCCGCGGAGCCACCCAGGGCTTCGGGGGCAAAAGGGCGAGATCTGCGCCCAGGCTCGTGCTGCTAGCAGTGGTCTGATCCGACATTCATCCAGAGAAATGGAGTCAGGGAGTGCGAGGACAGGGCAGCCTTGTCCACACGCCGCCCCCCCACCCGGTGCATCAATTCCTGAGGTTCTTAGCGCCCACGACCCCGCTTTCATCCCTGCTGCCCCTCTGCAGGCACCACCTTGGCAGCGTGTCCCTCCACCCACCCCTCCTCCCTATCACCTGGCAGTACTTTTATCTGTAGCAACAGCAACCATTCTTGTGGGCGGTGAGAACCTGGCCAAGGGAAATTTGCTTACTCATGACCACAGCCCATACCTGCAGAGGGGAAGCGGACCTCAGGCCCAGGAAGTCCCCCAGAAACACACAGCTGTCAATGATGACATTGGCATCACACCCCATTGGCCTCTGAGCTGTTCTCCGGCAGGGGGACACCCATTTTTGATACGCAGACCCCGTGTGAAGCTTCTTCATGATAGGAACTCGGGAAGGATTTGTTGAATGGATGGTAGGTGTTTCCTTGTTTGCCAGAGGGGGTGCTGATACCTGAGAGGCTGAAAGGAGACACCTGGCGCCACACTTGGACCACTGTGAGCATCTCGTAGAAGCTGGCACCACTGCCTGAGACCTGTCAGTGTGCAAGGATCACCTGGGGATCCAGTGAAAACGCAGAGGCGGAATCAGTTGGGCCTATGATTCTGACAGGGCCCTGGGTGCTGGCGATGCTACCGAACACACTTAGTGCTCCAGAAGTGAGAGGAACAGCTGAGCTGGTCTAGGTCCACGGTCAGCCTTTCACTTTGTACTTACAGGCAGTGAGCCGCACACTGGCCCCCCCTCCAGAACAGAGCCCCTCCTTAGTACGCATGCTCGTCCCTTCACCCACCAGCCCCAATCCCAACATCAGCCCCGCCACAGGGAGTCAGTGAGCAGTCCCAGCCTTGTCTGCACATGTGCAGTCACCTGAGGAGCTGTAAAAAACCCTGAGCGGGTGGGGGCGGGGAGGTCCTACATCTCGGAGACTAGTAGAATCTGTCTGGGGTGTGGCCCGGGCATCTGGATTCTATAAGCTCCCCAGAGGCTGCCACTGTGCAGGAAGGCCACTGCAATGGAGGCGCCTGAGGAGGCCAGTAACGGGAGCAAGGGGGGGTGGGTGCCGAGGTTCACCCGATGCAAGTGTGGAGGGTGGACTGTACAGGAGCCTGGAGGCTGAGTCACCAGCCAGGAGGCTGGGCCAGGTGCGAGGTTAAAGATCCTGGTTAGGGTGCGACTGACAGTCAAGGTACTCCAGATTCCTCTCTGGCTCCCCACCCCCCTGGCTGTGCCGCCCTGAACAGGGGTGAGGCTTGCACCAGCTGGGGAGAGTGTGTTTGCCAAGTACTCTGCAGGGTGTGTGCCTAAGGAGGGGCTCTGTTCAGGGTGGATCAGGGTGTGGGTGGCTGCCGGGAGCTGGGCGGGTTTGCTGCTGCTGTTGCCTCTAAATACAAAGTGAAAGGCTGACCTTGAACCAGGGCCAGCCCAGCTGGCCTGTCCTCACTCCTGGAACTACATGTTTCCCCTGCACTGACAATCTTATGATTACTGTTTATCAAGCAGTCGCCACGTGGGGCCACTGTACTAGATACTTCATACATGAGGGCACAGTAATCTTTGAGAGGAGATAGTAACCTAACAAACGAGGAAACGAAGCCCAGAGAGGTTATCTAATTGCCAGGATCACACAGAAACCAACTGGATCCAGACCCAAAGCCATGATATTTCCATCCCACCAGGACGCCTCTACTCATGCTCTTTCCTTTGCCTAAAACGCTGGCCCCTTGCTCTCAGCCAATCCAAGCTGCACCATAAGCCAAGCCTGGCTCAAATCTCAGCTCACCTAGAGTTCCTTTCCAGCAAGGCCTTGTGGAGCCCCTGCAGCTCTGGTCTGTAGGCTACACTACCGTGTGCTGGTGCTTTCCCCAGGAGTCCCATCTCCCGGCTCAGCTCTGAGGGCTCCAGGGCCCAGACCTGTGTCTTTCTGTAGGCGCTGGGCTTTCGTAATGTTTGGTGCTGCTAGGGCCAGGACTAGGGTAAGGCAAGTGAGATGCCTATGGTGCTGAACTTCAGAAGGTGCTCAGCTTGGGGTCATGCAAATGTTCTTGCCGGCCGCAGCTGGCACATGCAGGTGCTACTGTGGGTGAGCTCAAAAGTCTGGAAATACAGTGACAGATGGTAATGAGGCTCATCATGGGGATCATTTCATAATGTATAAAAGTGTCGAATCACTATGATGTACACCTAAAACTAACAGTATATTGTATGTCAATTATATTTCAATTTTTTAAAAAGCCCAGGGGTGCCTGGGTGGCTCAGTCGGGTAAGCATCTGACTCTTGATTTCAGCTCAGATCATGATCTCAGGGTCGTAGGATGGAGCCCCTCTTCAGGCTCTGCACTCAGCTGGGAGTCTGCTTAGGTTCTTTCTCTCCCTCTGCCCTTCCCCAAGCTCACTTGCTCTCTCAAATAAATAAATCAATCTTAAAAAAAAATCTAGGGCACATGGGTGGCTCAATTGGTTAAGCATCTGCCTTCAGCTCAAGTCATGATCTCAGGGTCCTGGTCAGGGGGGAGCCTTCTCTCTCTCCCTCTGCCCCTCCTCCCCACTCATGCGTACTCTCTCCCAAATAACTAAAGTCTTAAAAAAAAAAAAAAAGTTTAAGGTGAGTCACCAAACAGGTTCTGAGAACTCTCTTGGTATGCCTGGGTGTTGGGGTAAACCTAACTAATACATTGTGCCTGTATCGATACTTCTGTTCTCAACTAGTAGTTTAACATTAAAAACCCTTGCCCTAAATAACAGATGCTAAACCCAAAAGTTATCAAAATGTTAGTCTTTAAAATAAAAGTAGGAGTAGGACATATCCCCTTGCCTAGACCTACATGGCCAACTTTGGATGGGTAAGACCTAGTGAGGCCCAAACCACCAAAGGGATGACTAACTGATGGCCACTGCCACCCAGCCTCCCGCAAGAGCATCAGCAGAGACCACGTCTGTTTCATGTACCACCCTACCACTAGGTCAGCACCCGGGACATAAATGTGTTAACGACTTTATGTATCTCTGTTACTCTGAAGTAACAATGACAATGTCTTGGTCGGGTAAGCTTCGGGAGTCATTCAGACTTTTAGAAGAAGTGGAAATGATCAGGGTTGAAAAGAATACAAATTTGGGGGGAGTGAAGAGGAAGAGGAGTGAAACCAAGCAGTGAAGACCCCAGGTTTGAGGATTTTTAAAGGTCCCCAAAGTGGGAATTGCCCTGGGGCTGGCCTATGCTGTCAATGCGTGCTCACTTCTGACCCTCAGAGACCCAGAGCCCTTTTCTTCTCAATTAAAAAAAAAACAAGAAGTCACGCTTACCATGGAGGGGGAGCTCCCACACTGCTTCAGCCTCTGTGGTCTGGTCGGTGGGGCCAGGAAGCCAGTCCTGTCACTGTGGCCCAACCAGCAGTATTAGTAACCTACTAGCTAATGGCTTCACTAACTGATGCTCCGAAAATGCTTCAAGAATGAAAGCAGCCTAGACTATGAAGCACAGCTTCCAAATAGATCTTGACTAGACAAGGATCAACCTATAGGCTTTTTAAAAAGGGTTTTCTCGGGATACCTGGGTGGCTCAGTAGTTAATCTTCTGCCTTCGGCTCAGGTCATGGGATTGAGTCCCCATTGGGCTCCTCGCAGGGGGACCTTCTTCTCCCTCTACATCTCTCATGAATAAACAAAAAAAAATTTTTTTTTAAAGAGGGTTTTCCCCTGCAAGTTATTCTGGCCCTTCTCGGCCTGCCAGAGCGTGAAAACCATCCGTAGAAGCCCACTGTCTAAACCGTGCCTTAACTTCGCGGTCAGCTGCAGGTACCCTGGGATGTTTGTTTTGGTGGTTCACTGCCTTTCCTCTGTGTGTTTTGCTTAAGTGAATGCTCATTTGCATTTCCTGAGTGGCCCTGTCACAGGCTAGAAGCCCAGAAGCCTTGCTGGAGTGCAGAGGGGAGCCGGGGTTTAAACACTGGCTAGGAGGACTGCTAGGTCTCCAGGAACCAGGCTTTCCTCGCATTCGTTAAATTTGATTCCAGGCCCGCTGAGGGTGAGACTTTTTTGTTTGAGGGCATCTTGAAGTGTCTTCTCTTGATTTCAGGACAGGTTACAAATTTGTATGAGGGGTGGGTAAAGATAGGTGATTTCAACCCAACTGTCATAGGAGTATTAGGGTTTTGTACCATCTACAGGTAGTAGCAGCTCCTGGTCTCCCAGCCTGCTCCTGGAAGCTCGCCAGGCTCCAAGCCAAGTGCTCCCATCTGCCCCAGAGCGATCAAAGGCTATGGAGATGGGGGGGGGGGGGTGGGCTGCGGAAAAGAGATGCCTACCTGTTACAGAGACTTCCACCAGTAGTAGCGAGCCCTCCTCCAAGCTACTGCTATTCCTGAGATAAAGTGAGTTAGGAAACCTGCAGGCAGCTCTTTTCACTCCCGCTCCAAACACTAATCACTCAAGCTGCCTGGGCACACAGGGCTGGCCTCGGGATAGGCCTCCAGGTTTCAGATACCCCCCTCCCCCCTTTCCTAATGGCTTCCGCCCACTTGCTGCGTTAACTTCCTACTCCACAGGCTTTTCTCTTTCTTGCTCATCTTCTCCAGCTGCCGTAATTTGAGGCAGGAGCCATACAGACTGTTCTTCCAAGCAATTCTCTAATGGCTTGCATAACCATCCTTCAGAGAGGGAGGGAGGCAAGCCACGTGCTCTAAGAACCAAGCAGGAATTCTGAGAGGTCCAGGACACCAAGAAACTAGTCAAAGGCTGGGTTGATACCTGCCGTCTTCCGGTTAGTTGGAAATGAGATTTCGGTAGGCGATAGTCTTCGTTATTCCAAGCAAATGACAACCCTCGAGGGGCCGTGGGGTGTGCGTGCAAGGGGGCTGCCTCACTTCGTGGGGCAGTTTTAAAACACTTTAGAGACATCACTGTTTCTCACCTCACCATAACCTCGGGAGGCCAAGTGGATAGCAAAGCTCACACCCTCCTATGATAGAGGAAACTGAGGTCGGAGAAAGTCTGCTTCTGGCTGCCTCTTTCTCCTGCCCTTCTGCTCGCACTGTGTCATCAGACGGACCTCACCTCCACCTCTCTTGTGGTGTGCTTGCTTAGTGGTACCCAGAAAACAGGACCTCATTTACATGGTGTATGACTATTTCCCTTAAAAACAACATGAAGTCAACCTAAAAGGCTCGCAGAAACATCCTCCCTGGTCGGGGGAAAGAGATCTGGACTGACATGCAAGCTCACTGACATGCCCTCCAACATATACAACCCGTTGTCCTTCATTTCAGATGAAAGGAGGGGCTGGGGCAGCCCCAGTAGCGCAGTGGTTTAGCACTGCCTGCAGCCCGGGGTGTGATCCTGGACACCCGGGATCGAGTCCCGCATCAGGCTCCCTGCATGGAGCCTGCTTCTCCCTCTGCCTGTGACTCTGCCTCTCTCTCTCTCTCTGAATGAATAAAATCTTAAAAAAAAAAAAAGAAAGAAAGAAAGGAGGGGCTGTTTGCAGATGACTGGCTAGGAAGGCCATGACTTAATCCCAAACGATTCTCCTGTGGGGCTTATAATTCTTTGAGAGCAGGCTTTTATATGGGTATTAGCAAATCCATATTTGCTGCAATCAGGCAATCTTAAGAAAGGCAAAACCAATGTGGACCAACAAAATGCTTCCCTTAGAGCCACATACAAGTTAAAAATCCGACTGAATGCTTTAAAATCATCTTACCAGGGGCAGCCCCAGTGGTGCAGCAGTTTAGCGCTGCCTGCAGCCCGGGGTGTGATCCTGGAGACCCTGGATCGAGTCCCACATCGGGTTCCCTGCATGGAGCCTGCTTCTGTCTCTGTCTCTCTCTGTGTGTCTCTATGAATAAATAAATAAAATTAAAAAATAAAAAATAAATAAAATCATCTTACCAGAGCACTAGGGACCCACTTTGTAGGCACCCCAGGTTGTTTTAAATCTGCTAATTTTATGGCTTACCTGTAACACAGCTAGAGATTTTTCAAATGGTGAGGCCTGGGAAGAACTCTGGGGAGAACCAGTTTGAATCCTTCGTTATTCAGCCAGAAGGAGTGATGTCTACAGGGGCTAAGTGACTTACCCAAAGCCACCCTGTTTGTGAGTTAACAGAGGGGACACGGGTCTTTAGACCCTGTCGCACCAGGCTACAACCTGCTGGGATGCCATCCACGAGGTGGATCAAATAGGCGTCCTAGGCAGACAAGTATTTCCCCTGGACAGGAATCAGTCCAAGGGGCTGGGGCCACGAGCTCAAATAACCTCGCTCACCTTAGTCTCTCAAGGTCCACTTTTTGTGGTCTGCCTCTATGTATGCCACTTCTTATGGGAAGATGGTTCTCAATTTCAGAAGGGGCCTTCTCTAGCCATCTTGACATTTCATCTAAGTGGTTGTACAGCCATACATTTTAAAGTCACTTATAAAATTGTGTAGGACAGAAACAATGCTGTTAAAAATCAGACTCTGGCAACCCTCTAGGCCTTTAAGTGAGGATAAGCTTTTATTTTTCCAGCATCTTAAAAATCTGAGGAGGAAGTGGCTTGACTGGCCTTGGGGAGCAGGGAAGAGCAGAGCATTAGGAATCAACTCTAAGAAGCAGAGTAGAGCACCTGGGTAGCTCAGTGGTTGAGCGTCTGTCTTTGGTTCAGGTCGTGATCCCAGGGCCCTGGGATTGAGTCCCCCATCTGGCTCCCCGCAGGGAGCCTGCTTCTCCCTCTGCCTATGTCTTTGCCTCTGTGTCTCTCATGAATAAAATCTTAAAAAAAAGAAAAAAACAAAAGCATGGGGTGGGGGGGAAGCCTAGAGCTGTACTTGCTAACGGCCTCCATGATAGAACTTCATTTAATGTTGCATGAATTTATCTCAGCAGACAACTGTTATTCCCAGACAACTGTGAAAGTGTCAGGTCAGAAGAAATCGTTGGATTGTATCCACCTCTCACCCCTCTCAACCTACCCAATAATAAACTTCCAAGATGCTGGGGAACACTGGACTCTTCGTTTGCCTTAAGATTGCCTGCACTTCAAGTTCACACCAGTTCAGTATCTAATCCCCACATTCTCAAGTGACCTGAGTACATCTGTTTGAAACTTAAACACACTTGAGTCTTGAACATGGATGTTGGGGTGCCAACACCCCACACAGTTGACAATCCATGTATAGGTTTGGACTCCCCAAAACCTTAATTCTAAAAGCCTACTGTCGACTGGAAGCCTCACCAGTAACATAAGCAGTCAATGAACACCTATATGTTCTATGTATGATAGACTGTATCCTTACAATTATGTAAGCGGGACGAAAGGAAAAGTTATGAAAACCATGAGGAAGTGACATGTGCGGCACTATACTGTCCTTATCAAAAGACTTCCATGGATAAGTGGATCCATTCAAACCCATGCTATTCAAGGGTCCATTGTACTTAGATTTTTTTTTTTAATTTTAAAAGATTTTATTTATTCACTAATGAGAGATAGAGGCAGAGAAACAGGCAGAGGGAGAAGCAGACTCCTGGTGGGGAGCCCAATTCAGAACTCGATCCCAGGACCTGAGGATCAGCCCCGGATGGCAGACGCTCAACCAGTGAGCCACCCAGATGCCCCCTTACTCTAGATTTCACTTAGTATTTTTAGCAGTTACAAAGCAAAAAGGCCAAATAGTTTTCATGTAAGTGACTTTTATTTTTCTCTGACATTTCACAGTCAATTTCTACAAAACTTCATACTTCCTCAAAAGAATTCACATTTGGTAAATAAATCTCTATCCTAAAGAATTCATAGCAGGAAAAACACTTCAATATATGCACAAGAGTTAACTTTTCTGTTGAAGGAATCATAGTAAAGTCAGACAATACTATAATCAATAAAAAGCCATGAGTGTAATAAATTACAAATGTTATTAAACTCCATTCCCATAACTAGTTCCATGAGCAGCTTTTTCTAGATGTGTCTCACCACTGCCAACCAGATCTGCCAAAAGTTCTCTTTAAGGGTTGGTCTAAACTAAGAATTGCTTCTCACTTTCAGAAAACAGTAGCTCTGCCACAGTATTTCATATCAGATCAAATCATGCTCGCTAAGACCATCACTACTTACAGCCTTGTGCAACCAATGGAGATCCTTCTGGTCTACTCCGAGGTTCCTCCATTTGCTGATCTGGCGTCTGGCCCCAAATGTCTGGGAGCTTCAGTGGACCTCTTCTTCCAAGAACTAGCTTCCCTTTTTGGCTTCATCTGCTTACAGCTCCACTAGGGAAAGAACACCCATGCTAACAGCCTAGAGAGACTTCCAGCACTAAGTCACACGATCAGAGAAGAGCCGGGGAGGTGCTGCTTCTCCCTGCCACTCAGCAGTGAGGATCAATGGTGGCTTTCATCATCTTTTACCATAACAGGAAGGGAAATGCAAACCTTAGTCTAGGAAGAAGAGTCCAAGAGGCTTATAGCTCCACAGAGGGTTTTTCCGATAGAATAAATTTGGTTCTCAGCAAGTATGTTCAGATTTTTGACACTCAGTAAGACTCATGACTGGCGCCCAGGCTGTTCTGAATGCACCTGTCTCTGCAGCTTTGCTGCCAAATACTTTCTGCCAAAAAGGAAGCTTCCTAGCATGGTGCACAGAGCGGAGCTGTCGTAGTACCACACAGATTCAGGGGAGGCACAGGGAGTGGGCCAAGAGAATATTCAAAGGAGCTGAGAGTCTGTTTAAAGACACATTTGCTGGGATTTTGAAACTCTTTCAGAAAGCAAATGGCAGGTAATAATTCTGCACTGATCAGGACATGGCAGAGATTTTACCAAGCTATTTCTAAATTGGTCATATCTAAATCATACATGTCTAATAACAAACTCTAGGCCATCTGAAGCCTTGAAATTTAAAAACTATGTTATAGTTCTAACTACCAGGTGAAGGTGAGCATTAGCTTCTGGCCTTGGTAAAATTTCAAGGACATTTTTCTTTGCAGAAAAGATGAAGCTGGTCATATAGAATTTCTTATTAAGGTAATTTGTATGGAGATTTTCAAGAGGATGAAATGTTTAAATGAGATTAAAAAAATCTGATATGGTACTACTCAGAAATCCCATTTACCTTTACCATGAAGCTGAAAGAATGGGAATCATCTGGGAATTCCATCACACTCTCCATTTCTAGATGAACTTCAGAGAACCAACACTACACCTCTGGCTTTGCTGCCGACATCCAACGCATGAAGGAAACACGAAGACTCTGCTCCACAAGTGCTCTGCGTCACTATGACATGTGACAAACAAAAATTTTGGATAGGAAAAGAAAATCAGTATGAAGAATGGTTTCCAATATTCTGGGGACTTCATAACCTCAGGATGGTTTTAATTCAAAATTTATCAAACTCAGTAATCGCTTCTTTCCTCTTTTACAAAAACAAAAGGGGGAAAAAAGGTGGCAGCAGAGAGTTAATTTACATTCTCAGAAACCATGAAGCTATCTTTTGAGATTTTCACACATAAAACAGGTTGCATTGTTTCAAAAAGGTGGGGGGGGGGGGGAACGACAACAGGAAGCATAAATTTCCAGAATCCTCCAGCTCCCAACCAAGAGATGCTGGCCATGTCTACTTTCTTCTAAGTCAAAAAAGCAATTCAGCAATTATAATTCCAGATGGTACTGAATCCATTCCATACTTTAAAAATCTGAAGTATTTTGACTACCAGTTTAAGTGAAATCTGGCTTGTGATTTAAGTGTTAAGAGTTCAATGGTGCTACTCTCCTCTCGACTTTCCAGTTTAGGAAGACAAAGCATCACATGATTAAGCGCTTGTACCCTTGGCCCAACCTGTGCCTGAGGCATTTTGGGTTTTGCCCAGGTGGCACGATGCCTTGTGGGATGCAAGCACACCTCGTATTTTCCTCTGTGACTAAGACGTTCAAGGGAAGATCTACAAAGGGATGCTTATGTCACTATGTCACCTACTCCCTGGCTTGACAGGTATCACTCCGTGTGCTCCTCCCTGTCACTGTACCCTTGCTCACAGTGAGTGAGTGGGATGGTGGGAGGCGACAGCCAAAAGAGCCCCACACAACCATCTCTCCTGCTTTGCCCTGTGACCCATCAAAGTGCCTGCAGGCTAAGGAAAGGGGACTTGAGAGTGCTCCGAATCTGAGGTCCTCAGAGGAATGGAGACATATGTAAACTGTGCACAGACCACATGGTTAAGATTGCAGCCAGGTACTGGCTTGTGGCTTCCTAAGTGAACTGCCCAACACTTTAAGTGTAGAAGGAAAAGCTTTGGGAAACAGGAGTAAAAACAGCCAAAGAGTTAAAAAGAACCACTCAAGTAACAGGAAACTATGCCTTCTGGGTTACATGTCTGGGTGGTCAGAGAACGCTTCTAGGTCACCGCCGGTATGACCAGACCCTGATGTTAAGGATGCCTGTAGCTTGGCCCATGCCTGAGGAGCCCTGCTCTTGGTGGCCTCTATAAACAGCTGGGTCTGCTCCTTTAGCTGGTCTAGCTCCACCTGAGTTGCCTGGTTCTGACGAATCAACTCCTTGGTTTTCAGAGTGATCTCCAGCAGACCAGATTTGTGCAGGACCACCAGGGTATTCTGAAAGCGCCTATGCTTGCTCTGCCGCTGCTCGGCGAAAAGGTCGGGGCTGCGGCAGAGGTGCTCGGCAGCCCACAGGGGTGAGCTGTAGTTGGCTGCCAGTGGAGAGAGTGGGGAGCTGCTCTCTAAGCCGTGCAGAGTGCTGTCTGATGCACAGACAGGGCTAGCGGGGGATGCAAAGGTCAGGCTGGGGGCTTTAGCCACGTGGCTGCTGGACACCGGCTGAAGAGTCTGTGGACTTCCACCTGCCACCAGTGAGGGCACACCTTGCAGAGCGGAGTCCTCGGCAAGCTTGGCGCCGGGTGGTGCCGGCGCTGGGGGGCTGGGGGACACGGCACCAGGCTTGGTTGGCTCACTGGAAGACAGGCTCGGCCCAAGTCTCTCAGTACAGACTTTCTTCTGCATCCCACTTTCTCCTCTTTCTTCTGGGCTGAGGGAAAGGCCCCTTTTGCCTGGATGGGGGGCTATTTTCGTATAAGAATTTAGAATGGGCAAGTAGTTCCTGGAGTCTGATTTCTTCTCGCCAGTGTGACACGGGCTGACAGGAGACGGCACGGGTGGATGAAGGAACAGGAGCTGTGGCTGTGCTGAGATCACTTCGAAGGAGGGCTGGACAGTCCACGACTGGAGCTGGGATGAGCTGCTGCCCTGCAAATAAAGAAGAGCAGCACACTGCCATTACCTGCCGAGGGGAGAGGCACTTGAAGCCTCTGTCAGGTGCCCATCCCTCACATATGGGGTAGCCCTTCTCAAGAACATGACTGCAGAAGTGGCTTGAAAATCTGACAGAGTCCGGTATCAGCAGTTTGGGTTTTTTTTTTTTTTTTAAAACCTTTCTCAGGAAAAGAAATTGTAGATAGGTGAAGTAATGACACAACTGAGTCAATGAAATATGGACAGTTACGATGTCCTGACCTGTTAAAATGTGCTCATCTCAAGACTATAAATGTGTCTTTACAACAAAGTCTGTCTTTATTTAGTTATATCTGTGACCTCTTTGGATTTTTTTTTTAAGATGTATTTATTTATTTATTTGACAGAGAGAGAATGCACAAGCAGAGGGAGCAGCAGGCAGAGGGAGAGGGAGAAGCAGACTCCTGGTGAGCAGGAAGCCCAATGCGGGGTTTGATCCTAAGACCCTGAGATCATGACCTGAGCTGAAGGCAGATGCTTAACTGACTGAGCCGCCCAAGTGTTCCTGAAAGGACTTTTGGTTAGAGAGTTACATATTGCTGGGGCCCCTGTTTTTGGGGTCAGTGACGCCCAGTAACCAGAAAGCCATTCAAGCTGACAGTGCTTACATGGTGCTTACTGCGGGCGGGCACTGTGTGTGAGATAGTTTATGTGGGCACTCTCATTTCATCTCCCTAACACCCATGTGGAATTATACCATTTCCTTTCATAAATAAAGATATTGAGGTTCAGAAAGTGGAAATAACTTGCATTAAGTCTCCAAGCTACTAAGTGGTGAAGCTAGGATTCGACCCTTGGTCTGAGCCTAAAACCATCCCAACCACTCGCTACACTGCTTTCATTATGTTACCCCTCAAATATACACTTTTTTCTAAAAGTATTGATTCAGATGGAAATCTAACAAAGAAGGGCATAGTTACTTATCCCTAATATTTAAAAGCCAGTCCAGTTAAAACCTAGACCCAAAAATATGCATGTAGATGACGCTAGGAAGGGAGAATCCAACAGAGGTTCTAATCTCCAGTGGGGTCATTTAAGAAAGCTATGGACTTGCTTCCCACATCTGCACACCATGCTGCATACACTTCAGCTTCTTGGACGCCTGGCTAGGAACTTTAGCCCAAATTCAACTACAGTTTATCTGTACAAAGGCTAGGATGACCCAGAGAGCTCATTCTGGAGCCCAGATGGTGTTCAAACACACCCGGGCATATGCATAAGCAAGCAGTGCCAGGCCCAGCAACCACACTTCCTTGTCAGAGATCCAAAATTAAGGGTCTTTTGAAGCAGAGATCAGCCTAGCCTACTCTGTCAGGAGTAAAACTTCAGTTTTCAGCAAAACTATCCCCTTAGTCACTTATGCCATAAGTGACAAGACTGACAAGGCAAACAGATCCAAAAACTCACTCACTGAGCTCCCAAGATGATTTCAGTGCACCGTTCTTCCCAATGCAGCTGTGTGCCCACTGCCCTCATTGATACTTAGCTTATTTGTTCTGATTATTAGGTTCGACAACGTATTATATCTGAGAGAACACAGGTCAAGAATTTCGGCTTAGATAGGATCTCAGAATCATTTCACATAAAGCCTCCACATTAAAGATGAGCAAACTGAAGTTCATAGTCGGGTAATTATGTGCAAGATCACATAGTCCAGCAGCAGAGGGAATCAGACCCTCCAAAGAAAAACACCTAAAAGCAAGCAGCAATAATCAAGACATTACACAATAGGCAGGGATTTTTTTTTTTTAAAGCATACAATTATTTTCATTTTGGAACGTGCTGGATTCTAACATGTCTGAAAACACAAAACTCCTAGACTGCTCAGCTAGGTCAGCCTCCTCCCCCCCCCCCCCCCCCCCAGCTCCCAACATAGCCTGGAGCCCAGCAGCCCTCCCAAAGGATCCTAAGGAATGCTGCTTTGCTGGAAAAGCCTCCTCACTGCTCAACCCTCAGCCCTCAGGAGCTGCCAGCCTCGCCTACAACAAAGAAGGCACATAAACAGACAACAGAAGAGAGCAAGAAGAGAGAAGGAGAGGAAGGCGGGGAGAAAAAGAAACCCCAGAAGCAAGGAGCAAACATGGGCGGGGGGAGGGGGGACCTGGACGATCTACTACGGGCTCCATCTCATGTCTTTATCTCCTCTCTTTGTTTCAATAAGGACAACTATGCTTCCAGCTGAAATGTGATCTGCCAAGTAAAAATCTTCAAGTTCTTTCCCCAAAGTCACTAGGTTGCCTTGTTGAAAATCAGTTTGTGTTCCTCTATAATAACAAGGTAAACAGTTCAGACCTTAGGGTTTCTCGTTAGGCTCTCGCCATGTTCTTCTTCTACCTAAGGTGGGAAGGTCAACAACACAAAGCCACATTTTCCAGCTTCACTAGCTGCAAGCAGCCTCATCAGTGGACCCATGCGAGAACTGATAGGCTTTAGAGCAAAGAAGGGTGAGGTTACATGTTCTTTAGGCAAGTTCACATGATTGAATTCTCTACTTCCACACAATGGGCTGAGCTTACATTTTCATTTCTATGTCTTCTTTTCTTTCATATCCAGACAATAATCATGTAATATGCATAGTTGTGTAATAAAGCCTGAAACAGGGTACTTTTCAATTCCAAAACAATGTCATATGGACTCTACTGGGATAACTGTACCTAAACCAAAGAGCTGCTTTCTCACTAATGACATGGCTTTGAGAGAACATGGAAGTTGTCTCTACTTCTCAAATTAATATATCCTGCATTTCTCAATTCAAGGGCAACTCAAGTTAAAAAGAGATTCTTTTATTTCTATCCTCAGTTCTGCCATATGTTGGAATGCAACATTAAAAGTTACGACATTCCTGCTCCTGACTAGAGAATTCTGAGGTCCCTTTGGATGAACCAGGAACACAGAAATAGAGGAGTCCTACTGTCTGGAAAATGGGAACATGGGTCATGATTATTGTAGTCCTTTTGAAAACACTGTCAGTAGCTGAAAGGAAACATCATCTCCCCAGGACAGAAGGAGGCATCAGTGTGGTTCCAGGGGTCTGCTTCTAAAATCTCTCCTTGACGGAGAGGGAGAGGCACTGTACAGGAAGCTCAGACACTTTAATGTGCAGACACATTAGGAGACAGTAGCCCTCCTCACCTGTTTGACCAGCACATTCTTCATTACAACCATCGGGGACAGTGCCGGGAAGGCCGTGCCTGCAGTCTTGGAGTTTTGCCTTGGCCTGTCTTCTCGGCTCCAGCCTAAGGCGCTCAGCATGTCCTCGGATTCCATCTGCTCTGCTGAGCTCAGACACTCTGAGCTCCCATCTGGTGGGCAGAAGAATGGTCAGTTCGCATAGGATCTAGGCTAGGGGCTCCTAAGCAGATCTTCTAAGGAGTTAACAGACTTCTCGGGATGGAATGGAATGGAACATTTGTGATAGGTGGTTTTTGTGAATTTTTCTGAATGGGTCTTTAGCTTTCATTGTATTCTCAACCAAATACACAATAACCCCTCCTACCCCAAAAAATTATGAAGCACTGCCCTAGGACAGCAGACTTCCTTTCTATCTCTATTACAGACAAAAACTTGCATCAGTTAGGTTTTTGTAAAAGTCATCATCACCAGTCTACAGAAGAAACAGATTGAAGGCTTCAAAGTTAGATCATTACTTTCAAGAATCTGTCGCTGAAAGGGGAGGGGACTGTGTGTGTGCCGTGGGGCAGGATGAAGACCTGTAGAAGGGCTGGGCACCACAAGATAGCATAATAAAAACAAAACAAAACCAACCTGTAAACCTCAAAACATGCATCCATGATGAAATTTAAAGAGCTCCATCCTAAATTTGTTAATTGTACAATTCTGGGTAAGATCATCAAAGCTGAAATTTAAAATGTAGGGAACCCTGGGTGGCGCAGCGGTTTAGCGCCTGCCTTTGGCCCAGGGCGCGATCCTGGAGACCCGGGATCGAGTCCCACGTCGGGCTCCCGGTACATGGAGCCTGCTTCTTCCTCTGCCTATGTCTCTGCCTCTCTCTCTCTCTCTCTCTCTGTGACTATCATAAATAAATAAAAATTAAAAAAAAATAAAAAATAAAAATAAAATAAAATAAAATGTGTCTCTATTACCCCCACCTCCACCCAATACCTCCAACAAAGGAGGTGCTGATATCCTAAATGCATGCTGAGCGTGCCTCCTGGGGATCCTGCCCCATGAGAGATAGAAAGATAATCTCTGAGGTGAAGAAAATGAGATTTCCCGATGTGAAATCCATACAAAAAGGACTTAATTAGCTACCTGCCAGAGTAAACCAAGAGACTGCTCTAACCCTGCTAGAGAGGAGTCTGGGAATACACTAAATACTCATCAAGAAGCTCAGAGTAATTTGGCTTAGGCAGGATAGAAATGTGACCATAATTTAAATGAGTCTGTCAATACTTGCATTTAATCAGAATCTCTGGTGATGCTTTTCAGAATTTATAGATGTTGGGGGTCCTCCCTTCAGTTTACTGAACCGATTGTCTGGTGCCCAGGCAGGTGGATTTTCACAAAGCACAAGTATTCCAAATGTGCACCTCTGGTGAACAGAGCTAGAAACAAAGGACCTCAGAAGCAAAATGCATACCTAGTGCATGGATCTTGATTTCTAAATGCCATTCTGCCCAAAAAGAAAAACAGGGATCCTTGGAGAAACAGCTAGTCCAATGCAAGTCTTTGCTAGTGAAAAGTACATGATGAGCCTGAACTCTTATTGCCCCAGAAAGCAAGGAAGTGCTCAAACACAAATGGGGTCAAGTAGAAAAGTCACAGGAACTATCTAGAAGGAGCTCCCACTGGCCAAGTTTGGGACAGTCTGACTATCAAAAGAATTAATGATATAGCACTGACAAAGTGAATTACAAAAGAATTCCACAATTCCATAGTGGTACTCAATAAAGGAGAAGGAAAAAGGAGAAAGATGTAACATCAAGAGTGTAGTATTCTGGCAAAACGAAAATGCTTATCCTGATCTAATAATGGGGAAACTACCAGAAAAATTCAAAGAGTGAGACATTCTACAAAACAACATGCCTAATTCATTCAAAAATGTCACTGTCATTAAAACAGAAAACAGAAGGAAGAAGGGAAGGAAGAAAAGGCAAGGAAAGATGAGGGCATTGTTCTAGACCAAATCAGACTGAAAAAGACAACTGAATGAAACACACAATCCTCAGCTGGATCCTGGATCCAAACAAACTGACAAAAAAACAAACAGCTAATAAAAGACATTACTGAGACAGTGGGGAAAATCTGAATACGGACTGTGGCTAATTAATAACTATATTGATGTGAAAATTCTTGGTGACACTGATGTAATCATACAGAAAACATCATTCTTTTAGGAGATTCGTACTGACGTATATATGTTTATATATATATAAGAAATAGAAGAAACAGGTGAAATAGAAATAGAAACCTCAGAAACAGGTGTGTATGTGTATTGAGAGAGAAAGCAATATGGCAAAATGGTATCACTCAGTGAATCTGAAAGACACCCATGATATTCATTCCCTTTTGTATAGATTTGAAATTTTTCAAAATATAAAGTTGGGAAAATAATTCAAATGGGAAAAACCACCTTGGTTTTACAAATCCCATCACACTCCAAGGTAACAGGCACTGATGAACTCACTCGCTGGCACCTGGCCCAGGAGTGGCCAGAGGCATTCACTGGGGCCACTTTCTGGGGCATAATGATTATTTTTAATCCCACTTTATGTTTGAACAACACAATGCTTCTTAAAGAACTTCTACATAGAGAATAAGGCAACTATCAGAAAAACTATCCAGACTTTGGGACATACTACAAAACAAGTGGCCTGGCAAGGCTGAGGTTGTTGGAAGGAATACTGAAATGTCGACAGACTGGAAATAATCGGTTACAGATAATGTTTAGTTTCTTCTTTGCATGTTCCTAAATTCCTAAGCTTCTACAATGAGCATACAATTACCTTCATGATATGAAAAACATGAAAAACATGATAATAAGAGAAAAAAGGAGAGACATTAGGCCTACAATGGTTCCCAAACCAGTCTGATCACAGAAATCTCCAGAGACACTTGTAAAAAGCGAAACCTGCCTTTCAAGCCCTCCCCCAGACCTTTGCCATCACAACCTCTCAGAGAGGAGTCTGGTGATCACTATTTTTTTTTTTTCATTCTCCCTCAGAGAATGAACCCTGCCCACACCTTGATCTCAGACTTATAGCCTCCAGAACTGTGAGTTGATAAATTTGCTGTTTGAGCCACCCAGTTTGTGATACTGTTATGGCAGTCCTAACAAACTCATACACCACCCTAACCAATAAAAGTCTGGCTAGAATAACCATGGCAATATTCTTACCACTCAGATAACAGGAACTACATGCGTATCCATGTGCCTACCCAAACTTCTGCCATAATCTTGGCCCAGTCCCTGATGAGTTTGTGCCAAAGGTCAGTATATACGGAATGTCAAAGCAAGGGAATCTTGTGGTTGCCCTATAGAACACCAAAAGGTGTGACAGTCATACCAAATGTAGGTTTATTTTAGTCCTCACACAGAATATTTTCACTCCAGTGCAGCAACTGTGAGCATCTCAGCCAAAGTGTATTCGCCATCATTGAGTACTTCCGATCAATTATTGAGTGAATAACTGAATAAATGAGGTGGATTTGGCTGACATTAACCTAAACAATTTCATCAGAACTTTCCACTAAGAACTGGGTTATCGTGTCCCAGTTCCAGAAAGGTAGGGGCCTCTGGAATCACACATCCCTGGGTTCAAATCCCAGCTCTATTGGCCAGTTGCATGAACTTGGAAATCATTTAATCTTTCTTTTTTAAAAACATTTTTTAAAGTTATTTATTTATTTATTTATTTATTTATTTATTTATTTATGAGAGAGAGAGAGAGAGAGTGCGTGTGAGTGAGGAGGGAAAAGAGCAGAGGAAGGGGGACAAGCAGACCCTGAGGCAGGGCTTGACTCCAGGCTCCATCCCATGACCCTGAGATCATGACCTGAGCCGAAATCAAGAGCTGGATGCTTACCCAACTGAGCCACCCAGGCGCTCCAGAAATTATGTAATCATTCTGTGCCTCAATTTCCTCATCTCTAAAATGGGGAACATAATAGTACTTTCTTACAGGATAGTTGTTATGATTAATTTTATGTGAACTATGTAGCTTGAAGTGCTGCAGTTGGTTCTTACCAGCTCACAAGGACTGATAGTGTACACATCTTTTCTAATTCCCCAAATCTTCCCATCCCCATATTTGGTCACATTGTAGCCTGAAATTAATTGGTCCTGGTGAAAGTATATGCACCATGGAAACTGGCAAACATTATCTACCAGGAGCTGGCTTCCCAGCCAGCCATTGGTTATGCAGAATTTATATGGTAAATTCTATACAAATGTCCACATCATTATTATTACTCAGTGGGTCCTCCAACTCCCTTGTGAGTTTGCGAAGGCATTCTGCTAATTAAATGATAACACTGATGATATTCCTTTGACAATTGATGACCTCAGGGGAATCAGTACATACCTGGGTGGTGGTGATCGTTATTTTTAACAAGAACCTCAGATGAGCCTTATGATGAGTCAAGCTTGGGAAACAATGCTGAGAGAGAAGAAAAACCCAAAGGGCTAATAAATTGGCCCTCCTTCCCTGGACTGTCCTTATTCTAATCCTTCGATTTGCTGGTGCTCTGTTTCTCTCTGAGCAACAATCTATTTATAATTTGGCTTCCCATGCAGGATGCCTACAGGGAGAACACACACCAATCTAGGGATAAGAGAACTCTAATTTTCCTAACAGCTGCATTTCTCACTATAAATTAATAAATCAACAAGATGGATTGATTAGTCTCTGTGAAGCTGGATAACATAAATCTTCCTCTAGGAGGGGGCTCCACTCTCAGGATGCTGACCCAGCCAGAATTCCCTGCCATCATCTCTCTGTATCCTCTCAGCCAAAGACATTGACACTAGAGCCATCTCTAAGCCATTACCCTCAAACCTGGAAATAAAAGTGCCCAGCACAGTGAAAATTGAAAGATTCACTGTGTAGGCAGCTAGCCCTTTCAGATAAGGTCTAAAACAAACTAGCAAGGGAAACTGAAAACTGTTCTACTTTCTTGTCTCTAATAGATTTTCAAGTTTGGAACCGCACTAGTGGTCCCACAGTCCAAATACAAAATGCACAGATATGCAGGGATGCGTTGTGGAGGGAACTGTTTTTAAACATTAAAATTACTTTTTTTTTTTTTTTTTTAGCAAAAAACAGTTATCTTAAATCATATGCTACTTTGTTTCATTTGCTACAGGGTGACAGTATGCAGTAGTACTTTTTTTTTCCAGCCATGTAGCTATTCCTATGAAAAAGGAGCTAAGACAATAGGATTACCAGTACTTAAAGATTTTTTTTCCAGTAACAACTTGCAACAGTTGGAAACAGAAGATTGAAAGTTGAGAGAGTCTGAGTTGAAAAGAGATGTCAGATCAATTCCTTCAGAACCAACCCCAGGTGACTGATGGGAAGCCCACCGTATGGCACCAGAATTACCATTTTAAGAGATCAGATATTTATCCTGTACATGAGAGCTTCCCACGTTTATCACACAAATGAATTTTAGGGAGGACGTTTTTCAGGCAAATCATTCATTGCAACATGGAAGGAATAAGGTGTTTTTAACCTGAAAATCCGGAGTCCTTGTCTGATTCGGCGGCTGCCATGCCGAGCTGACGAGCCACCTTCTTCATCTCTGTGCCTTTGCCCAGTTTGGCTGAGAGTCTTCGGGGGCTCTCTCTGGATGGGTTTTTCCTCTCCATCTTTTACGGGGCTGGAAGTGGATGCATCAGGCCTCCTTTCCTCTGGATTGCCCTGGGAACAACAACAATTACGTAAGAAGACAGTGCCTGGAGAGCTGACACAGGTGATCCAGGCGGTGAAGAGGGTGAAGGCAGAGAACACTGGCCTCGCCCACTTCCTCGTATTTTCTCAGAGGCCTCGGCTTACACGAGCTTCCACTTTGCTACACAGCAGAATGGTTTCTACCCAAAAGGAGGTTCACTGTCCTCTCCTGCCCTCAAATTCCATTACAAATTCAGGGCATACAAACCACACTCAGTGGAAGCTTTGTAAAGTGCTAACAAAGGCACACTTGATTAGGCTTTTTGGAAGGGGTAACTCACCCCATGCCCCAAGGGAGGGAGGAGTGGTGATGCCCATCTCCGACGAGGCTTGCCTTCCCAGTATGCACTGGCAGACTCTGGACTTAGTGCCAACTCCCACAGTATAGTTGCTCAAATTAACCTTTCACTTCTTTAGATGAAGTACTGAACAAAGTAAACACAACTCATATATGCATGTTCCATTTTGGCTTAAAAAGAACTTTCCTGCATAAATAAGATCGTGTATAATAGTGCTTTGATTCTATACAAGTCCACACACAATATTACTCTGTTAATGTCCTCCTCGGTTGCTATTCCATTTTACAGAGGAGGAAGTTGAGGCTCATATAAGTGACAGCCATTTAGAAATATTTATCAAGGGGCACCTGGGTGACCCAGTCAATTAAGCGTCTGTCCTCGGCTCAGGTCATGATTCTGGCTGGAGTCCCGGGATCAAGCCCTACATTGAGCCTCCCATCAGGCTCCCTGCTCAGCAGGGAGTTTGCTTCTCCCTCTCTCTCTGCCCCTTCTCCTCCTTCCCCACTCTTGTGTGCTCTCTCTTACTCCTCTCTCAAATAAATACTCTTAAAAAAAAAGAGAAATATTTATCAACTGCCCACTCTGAAACAGGCATTGTGCTATTGTGCTGTGCCAATACAAAATGCACAGAAGAGACATGGTCACTACCTTGCTGGAGCTTTGATCTAGAGAACCAGAAAGACATTAATCCAGTAATCACACAATTACTTAATCACTATTTTTGATAATAGCTATGAAGGGAAGGGGCTAACAGTCGGAGATGGTGAGGGAGGGCTGAGCAAGGGAAGGCTTTCCTGAGGAAATGCCATGTAGCTGGATCGGAAGTTAGCCTGGGGGGGATGGGTGGGACGTGGCCACATAAAGGCCCTAAAGGAACAAGAGTTTGAAACATTCAAAGAGTTGGGAGACCAGGGAGTCCAGAGCACAGTGCAGGGGGGGAGGGGGGTAGAAGGCCATGCACTTGTGCCTAGAGAGATTGATGGGGGCCAAACAGGCAGTGCCTCATAACCCATGATCGGTCAGCATTTTATTTTATTTTTAAAGATTTTATTTATTCATGAGAGACACAGAGAGAAAGGCAGAGACACAGGCAGAAGGAGAAGCAGGCTCCATGCAGAGAGCCCGATGTGGGATTCGATCCTGGGTCTCCAGGATCACACCCTGGGCCGAAGGCGGCACTAACCCTCTTAGCCACCGGGGTTGCCCTCGATCAGCATTTTAAAAGCATTTTGGATGCTGGACTGAGAGTAAAGTGAAGGGAGGTAAGAGAGGCACTGAGATCACTCAGATACTACCACAATAGCCAGGGTGAATTAAAGTTGTAGCAGTGGAGATGGAGAGAAGCAAACAGACTGGAGATCTATTCAGAAAGAAGACTTGATGGGAATTGGTCATTGCATGTTGGGAGGTAGATGGTGGTACCATTTCCTAAGCTAGGCAGCCCAAGAATTGCACAGAGGGACTGGGTGGGGTGGCTAGGCTGGTCCAGTCTTGGCCATGTAGAGAGAAGTGGCCGTGGGTCATCTGAGTGGAGACGCTAGGGAGACTGTCACATGTACAAGTGGGGAGCCCAGAGAAGTTAAAGAAGCCTAGACTTGCCCCAGTGACACACCTTGTCCATAGCAGATCCAGAATTTGGCTAGCAGTGAAAAGAATGAGACAAATGAACCCTTCAAAGGGCTGGCAGAGGCTGAGAACATTCTACATATTTTAACAAGGACATCTGAATCCTGTGGAATGGCAGTGGTTAGGATGGCATAAGACCACAAAGGCCATTGCAGGGATAAAGAGGACAGGAAAAATGGCAAGAGCAATGAAAACTGGGTAGAATTCATATGTTGAAATCCTAACCCCTAGAGAGGATGGCATTAGGAGGTGGGGCCTTTGGGAGGTGCTTGAATCATGATGGTGGAGCCCTTGTGAATTCGATTAGTGCACTATAAACCAGACTCCAGAGAGATCCCTTGCCTCTTCCACCACAGGACTGTGAACATTCTGGGACCCAGAAGACGACTGTGCTCATCCCCTGATCTTGGACTTCCAGCCTCCAGAACTGTGAGAAATACATTTTTGTTGTTTATAAGCTACGCAGTCTGTGCTGTTTTGTTACAGCACCATGAATGCACAAAGATATTAGGTATAAACAATGCTTGGTGTTTTAATTCACAGTCCACTTGCGGCTCCATCCATTCATCTTTCTGAGTGGAGCGAAACACGAGCTCCCTGCCAAAGGGCACTGTATCTGGAATACCCTGAAATGCCACGTCTGAACATTTCCCTAGCAGAGGATCTAGTGAAGAACATCAACTACTCCAGAAGCAGAGGAGCAATTTAAGATAAAATTAAAGACAAGGATGTTTACGAGCAATCATTTTGCTCCTACTTTTCATACAGTAGAAGTGGACTAAAGGGAAATCTTCTTTTCTTTTTTTTTTTTTTAAGATTTTATTTATTCATGAAAGACACAGAGAGAGGCAGAGACACAGGCAGAGGGAGAAGCAGGCTCCATGCAGGGAGCCTGATGTGGGACTCAATCCCAGGACCCCGGAATCATGATCTGAGATCACGCCCTGAGACGAAGGCAAACGCTCAACTGCTGGACCACCCAGGTGTCCCTAAAGGGAACTCATCTGAATGAGACTGAATTTTAAACACAACTCCAGGGGCACCAGGGTGGCTCAGTCAGTTAAGCATCTGCCTTCATCTCAGTTCACAACCTCAGGGTCCTCGGATTGAGCCCTACCTCGGGCTCCCTGCTGAGTGGGGAGCCTGCTTCTCCCTCTCCCTCTGCTTGCTCTGCTTGCTCTCCTGCTTGTGTGTTCGCTCTGTCAAATAAATAAAATCTTAAAAAAAAAACAAAACACAACTCCAAGTAAAAACTATTTGGACCATAACTTATTCAAGGGGACTGGCTTCCCCGCTTCAGTCAGTCAAACCACTCTTACACAGGTCACAAGTTAAGTACCATGTGCACAAGATACACAATGGCACTGTGCAATCTTGCATAGCACAATAGAAAAGTGATATCTCTAGTGGGTAGCTATGATGTTTGACAGCATGAATAATCCAGTTGAAAAGGCAGACCTGGGAGGCCCAGTGGTTGAGCATCTGCCTTTGGCTCAGGTCATGATCTTGGGTCCTGGGATTGAGTCCCGTACTGGGCTCCCCGCGGGGAGCCTGCTTCTCCCTCTGCCTGTGTCTGTGCCTCTCTCTGTGTCTTTCGTGAATAAATAAAATCTTAAAAAAAAAAAAAAAAGTAGACCAAAATGTAGAACTGCATCTCTAATTTAATCAGGATCCTTTTGTATGGAACCCAACAAATGTGCATAGTTTCATTTTTCTGAAGTAATACCATGGAAAGTAAACCCGAAGCTTCTTCAAAATGGAAGGAGATGTAGCTTGTGGATGGGCAATGAGACTTATTCAAGTCTGACCCTGCTGTTGATTTTGATCAGGAAGGGTAGCTCATGTTAGTTGCAACTAATTGAGCACTTGGCAGAGTTCCACATTACCTTACTAGAGATGAATTATTTTACAGGTATTTTCGATAAAGCACCCCAGTTTGGTCTATAATCCTTTTGAAAAGACAACGAAAAAGGTCTTGCTACTGTTACTGTTACTGTTAGTGTGGTCAACGGAACTACAGAAGATATGTAGGAATTTTCTGGCTCATTGAGAATGTGCAGGACAATACTAATTGTGGAATCAAAACACAAACATTGGCCAATAGGTTAAAAGGAGAACAGATGCAAAAATGTTAAGCCCCAGAAAATTGGTGGCAGCTGGAAATAAAGAATGCATAATCCACTTTAGAACAGCACACAGGGGAGGCTGGGTGGTTCAGTCGTTTAAAAATCTGCCTTTGGCTCAGGTCATGATCCAGGGGTCTTGGGATCGAGTCCCACGTTGGGCTCCCTGCTCAGCAGGGAATCTGCTTCTTCCTCTCCATCTGCTCACGCTCTCGCTCTCTCTCTCAAATAAATAAAATCTTAAAAAAAAAAAAAAAAAAGGCAAACTACTTTGGATGTGAAAGTGACTAAAAACATGGAAGCCTCTGTCCTAAGTAGAGTTCTTTTTAAGCCTTGGGAAGGTTTCCATGGGATGGGTAATGAAGGGCTACATCATCCCACCTTGACCTGTCCTCTCTGAGAGGAGAGGCACTGCCTTCCTGGGTGTGGCATTGGGGACGTCAATGAGCCAGTGAACAACAGATCCACTCATGCACAGCGCCACGTGAGGCCCATGACATGAGACAAGCACGCAGTGGGGGAACTTACTACCACCGCTCTCAAATCCAAGGCCCGTGCAACCAGCAGTCTGAAAACCTTAAGATTTTTTTTCCTCTTCAATATTATTTTACATTGAACTTAGATGCTCATAAGCTGACTAGCAGTTGGGAATGGGTTACTGAGCTCTCACCCACCATGCCATCTCCTGCTTCCTGGCACAGACTGGAAACCACTAACGCACCCTGCTTTACAAACATCTGAGGTCCTCACATGTCTGACTTTCCATTGAAAGGACTCCAGCTTAAGTACCCTTAGACTGTCAGAATCGACCCTAAAGGGGCCTCTTCTAAATGCAACCGTAACACATTGTCCAAAATGTTCCCAGAGGGAATAGTACACATGAAACTCATAATAGAAAGTGAATTGAGGGTGACCTGGGTGGCTCAGCGGTTTAGCACCACCTTCGGTCCAGGGCCTGACCCTGGAGACCCAGGATCGAGTCCCACGTCGGGCTCCCTGCATGGAGCCTGCTTCTCCCTCTGCCTGTGTCTCTCACGAATAAATAAATAAAATCTTAAAAAAAAAAAAAAAAAGTGAATCGATAAATACAGAAGTTTATATAAATAAGTATAACATAAAATTCTAACAAGTGCTCCATAGCACTTGGATCTTCTAATTTTACACTCCTTACATTAGGGTCTAGTTATTTGTCTCCTCAACCTCAAGAGTTCTCTTTTTTTTTTTTTTTTCCATCTTTGCAACCTCAACCCTGCACAATTAATATGTGAGGTCCTCAACAGAATAATACATTCCAACAAATCTTCTGTCCTGCTGAGTCTCGCTGACAGCAGAGCAGCTTAGCTGTCACCGAAATACCTGAACAGCTTGAAGGTCAAGACTGCATTTCCAAACACCATGATCACCTCAAGATCTAACTTCCAGGTCTGGTCTCCTGTGAGAAACAGGTATCTCATCTACCCCTTATTCTAAGGTGAAACCTCAGGGGTAAATCCACCAACTGAATTAAAGGTTGTCTAATCCACAATCTTTATGGAGATTTAGGCTTCTGATAAAAGGGAGACCCAAGGTTTACAAGGAAAGGATCTGAAATGCTGCTCTCAGATCTTTCCTTTTATAGACACTTGGCAACTTTCCCAAGAGCTCAAGTTCCCTTTAAAATGCATCACGTGGATAACATGCGTGCATGGACAGAGGTGTGAGGTGAAAGCCCAAGCAGAGGCTTAATTACAAAAAAAGCACAAGGCCATAAAAATTAAGACCTTACCACCCAGAAAATCATGAGTAATCCCAGCTAGAATTATAAATACATTACTGGCTTTTCCCTGAAGTTATTTTCTCCTGGTGTCCATGTGGGAGATACCACTCGGGGGAAATGTCTGTGTGTGTTAACAGAGGGAGGACCCCGTCCCCCAACCTAAATCTCAAATATTCACCCTCCCCTTTCACATCCACTTCCATTCTCCAACTTGGCTGCAAATTTATGTCAAAGATCCCAAACCCCGATTCCACACGATGTCCTGTTTGGAGGACCAGATATGGCTCCCTCCATTCTCCTCTTTCAAAGAGGAGATAAGATCAGAGAAATTCTCCAAATCCCCAGCTTCCCAGAAGGGTTCACAGTAACAGTGCCCACCTCCCCATTCGCACCAGCCCACGCTGCATCTGTGCCAGACAGTAGGAGCACCCTCCAGGCATCCACCAGCCTGCCAGCTCAGCAGGGCAGAACTGGGCAGACCCTAGGACTGTGCTGTGACTGGCATACCACCAGACTCCCGGGGCAAACGCCCAGGCAATGTGCACTGCCAGGACTTGGGCAATAACAGGGAGCCCGGCTGCGGCCTGTGCCCTGAGCCCGGCTCAGAACTACCCGAACCTCCCCCCACTAAGCACTAACTCCTCACTTGGCGCTGCGCACCTTCTCCCCCCACCTCCCCACGCGCTGGCACCATACCTGGCAAGCTGGCCACCCGGGAGACATAGCCAGCCAAGTGGGTGACAGCAGGTCTCTGCAAAAGGCAGCACCCCTGCGTCCCGGGCCGAGGAAGGGGCCCTACGTGCACCCCCACCCTGGAGGCGCGGGGCCCTCCCCGCGCTGCCAGCCCCGCGCCCGCTCACCTGCCCGTTCCCCGCGCCTCTGCTCGGAGCCCCTGGAGGCCTGCGGGCTCGCCGCCGCCCGCGCCCAGCAGACCCAGCCCAGGGCCCCGCCGCCCCGGCCGCGTACCCCACTCGCTCGGCACGCTCGGCCCCCGGGCCCCGCCGCCTCCTCGCCCACGCAGCCGCGCCCCTCGCAGCCACCGCAGCCAACTAAAAGGGGGACAGACGCACCGCCCCCTGCTCCCACCTTTCGGCCCTCCGTCCCCCCAGAGTCTGGCCCTCTCTTTTGCCCACGCCGCTTCCCTCCTCTCCGCTACTCCTGCGCCTTGGCCCACGCTCCCGGCGCGGACCCTCTACCCCGGGGCCCAGCCCTCCCACTCTCACCTAGGGCCGAGGTCGCCTCTCCACGACCGGCCCCGCGGGTCAGGCGGCGCATGCGCGAGCCCGGCCCCGCGGCTCCATGACAACCCCGCCGGCGCCGGGTCTCGAGCTTCTCCCCACCCCCACCCCCACCCGCGCGCCTCCCGCCCATTTCTCCTCCCTCCGCCTCCGCGGCGGCGCTCTCCGGCCACGTGACTCGGCTCGGAGGACCCGGCACCATGGAGACCGCCGACGGTTCTCCTAGAAGGGCCCCGCCCCCCACCGGAAGGCGAGGCGGGACGCCTCTCAGGGAGGCGCGGGCGTCCCTAAGAGGCCTACACTCTCTCCGCGGAAGGCGGGCGTCTCTATGGTTGGTTCCGCGGGTTCGCCGCCATTTTGTACAGGGTTAGGGTCCGGGTTAGGGTTAGAGACCCCTCCCCACCCCGCCCCCTCCCCCAGCGCAGAGCCGGGCGGGCACGGCTCCGAGGCGGGGTTTGGAGGAGCCACGGGGGGCCGGGCGTGGAGCGGACCCGAGCGGACGGGGGTGGCCGAGGGAGTGGCTCCCGGTCTGTACGCAGGGACCCCCGCGGGCCGGCGGTGCGGACGGGCCTGCCGGCGGGCACGTGGGGCAGGCGGGCGTTCCCAGCCACCTGGAGACGGTGGTGCACGAGGCAGGGGCGCGGTCGGTGCTTCTGTCGGTGGCTCCGCGTCGTTGGACGCACGCTTGCTTGCTTTGCCCCCTGCGACCGCGCGAGCTGGCGGGCTGTAAGTGGGTACGGGTCACAGCGAGCACGCGTGTACAGAAGCTCAAGGAAAAGGGGCCGGGATCACCTCTCCTGCATCCGAGCAGGGAGGGCTCCTCATTAGGAGACGGTCCTTCTAAGGTGCATGCACAGGGACCGACAGGTGGAGGCGACTTCTAGAGCTGCCCTATCTAGTCGCCGCTTAATCACTAGCGATGGTTTATTTTTTAAAGATTTTATTTAGGGCAGCCCGGGTGGCTCAGCGGTTTAGCGCCCGCCTTCGGCCCAGGGCCTGATCCTGGAGACCTGGGATCGAGCCCCGCGTCGGGCTCCCCGCGTGGAGCCTGCTTCTCCCTCTGCCTGCGTCTCTGCCTCTTTGTGTGTCTCTCATGAATAAATGAATGAAATCTTTTATAAAAAATTACAAAATTTCAGAGATGACTGGGTAGCTGAGTCGGTTAAGCCTCTGCCTTCAGTTTAGGCCGTGATCCCAGGGTCATGAGACTGGAGTCCAGCCCCTGACCCCTGCTAAGCAGGAAACCTGCTTCTCCCTCTCCTTTAGCCAATCCCAACCCCCCACCCCCCACCCCCGTGCTTGCTCAGGCTCTAGCTCTCAAAAATATATATATATATATTATATATATATTATAAAAATATATATTATATATTATAACATATATTTTTATATTATAAAAATATATAATATATATGTTTATATTATATATATTAAATATATATATATTTAAAAGAAATCTAAAATTTCCAGCGCCTCATTTGCACCAGCCTCATTTCAAACCCTCCATGGCCACGTGTAGCTAAACGGCTACCTTATTGGGCCTCGCAGATGATAGCAGCACATTGCCAGTATCACAGAGTTGTATTCCACCACCGGATCGGGATCACGGGACGGGGAGGAAATCGCCCCGTGTTGGTAATCCCAGCCTTTTTAAGCGCTGCTAGGTCATGGTTAATCACGTTAGTCCTCTAGACACAGATAATGCTAATGCATTACTCCACATCAATGTTTTTATTAGCCTAAGCCCCACCAACAAATAATAATTGAATGCCTACAGCGTGTAAGGCTTTTGTTGAGGGGATGGAGGGAGTGAAAACAATAGTTAACAATTATCAAGTAATTAAGATCCAGGCAGCTTTAACATGCATTCTCTCACGATGCTTCTGCAAATTTATGAGGTTGGTGCTCCTATCATTTGTAGTTGACAGATATGAGAGCAATGAGGTTTATGCTACTGATGACACAAACTACTAAGTCAGAGATCTGAACCATTAACCATATTGCTTCTTTTTATGGGGGGGGGGGGACAGAATAAAACAGTCTTTGTCTTCAGACACCTTAGAATCTGATATGGGAAAGACGTGCTCTAATAAACTATGTGAGAATGTTGTTAAGTGTCAGAGGATTCTGACCATAAGCTAATTAATAAAATCAAGGAAGAAAAAAAAGAGCCTTCAGTTGTTTTTTTGTTGTCGGAGAAGGAAGAGAGCAGAAGGTAAAGCTTTAAGGACAGATAAAAGTTGGATTTACGATAATGGAAGTAGATGAGGGCATAATGCATACCAGGCAACAGGGAATCAATGAAATAAGGCAAAGCGTGAGGATTATTTTAGTCCCCCAAAGGTGCAAGTAAACCAGACTTACCTTATTTTACCTGTTTTATGAGCAGACATTCATGCTGCAGCAATAACTTGAACTTTAAGGACAAGTTTGCTAATGGAACCAAAATCAGACCAATTTAATTTGACAGGTGTGATTTTTGTTGAGTATGGATTTATATAACTAATGATATAAAATAAGCAATTCGGGGCAGCCCTGGTGGTGCAGCGGTTTAGCACCGCCTGCAGCCCAGGATGTGATCCTGGAGACCCGGATCGAGTCCCACATCAGGCTCCCTGCATGGAGCCTGCTTCTCCCTCTGCCTGTGTTTCTGCCGCTCTCTCTCTCTGTGTCTCAATAAATAAATAAATAAATAAATAAATAAATAAATAAATAAATAAAATCTTTTTAAAAAATAAAATAAGCAATTCATAAAAACAGGTAATTTTTTTAAATGAATAATATTTTTATATAGCTAAACCAATGTAAAAAATTTTCTTCCTGGGATCCCTGGGTGGCGCAGCGGTTTGGTGCCTGCCTTTGGCCCAGGGCACGATCCTGGAGACCCGGGATCGAGTCCCACGTCGGGCTCCCGGTGCATGGAGCCTGCTTCTCCCTCTGCCTGTGTCTCTGCCTCTCTCTCTCTCTGTGACTATCATAAATAAATAAATTTAAAAAAAAATTTTCTTCCTGGCTTTGTTCATTTGCCAGGGTTTGTAAATCAGCATCTTTGTTGATGGTTTCCTTGGTGCCATGACTTCTTTCATCTTTACTGTCACGCTTACATTTAGGCTAAGGTTCCTATGAGGAGAGTGGGTATCAGAGCACAATGTCTTCTTGCTGAAGAGTCCTTTCCAGTTGGAGTTCTCCGTACCCCTTGTGTTCAAGACTCGTTTTGCCACCACCACTGCCAGCAGGGGGAGACCTGCTCCCTTAAATGCTACACTCAAGGTTTTGCAAATTGGCTTCTTTTCCTTTCTCCGGCCCTGGAATGCTGCAGCATGGAGTCAGAAGCTGCACTTCCACCCAGCCTACTTTATTAAGCTGTTGACTCCCTTGTCCATATGAAGATTTGCATTTCAGTCCTGCACAAGGATGCCAGGAAGAGTCAACCTTGTGTTCAGTTTCGTTTGAAGATATTTTCAAGTATACAATATGGTCTATAATTTAAAACACTTGTAATTAATTGTCTAATACTTATTTTAATATGTAAAGTTGAATTTAAAGTTAAAATTAGCTTAGAACTATTTTAAAGTAATTGAAATAGAGTGAATAGAGTGAAAGTATTCAAAAGATGAAGTTTCAAATCCCTGCTTCTATCAATATCATTTTATAAAATAAGGGCATTTTGGCCAGCCCAGGTGGCTCAGTGGTTTAGCGCCGCCTTGAGCCCAGGGCGTGATCCTGGAGACCCAGATCAAGTCCCACGTCAGGCTTCTGCATGGAGCCTGCTTCTCTCTCTGCCTGTGTCTTTGCCTCTCTCTCTCTCTCTCTCTGTGTCTCATGAATAAATAAATAAAATCTTTAAAAAAAAAATAAGGGCATTTTAACATCTTTCCCCCACATATACCCAGGAAGGAAGATAGGCCATAATCTCATGATTTAAAAATGAAATAATTTCTACTTCATGAAAAATTCATTGCATGGTTCTTATTTTTCCAGTTTTGTTGAGGACCAGTGAAAACATCACCTCAAGGCATCAGTTCTTGGACCAGCACCTGAGAACCATCTTGTATTTTCCCAAACCTTAGTCTGGCCATCTGTCAAGTAGCTATCCTCTAGACTGAATCTAGCATTAGACTCACAGTGTTTTAAGAGGATTTGCTGGGATGATAGGTATGTGTATACTCTGGAGTCCCAGAGCCGTGAGTTGGTGAGAGAAGAGGACAGGGGCCCTAGCCTGTGCATGGGCAGAGGGATCTACAGGTCCCAGGCTGGCAGGGGCAGAGGTGGGTGACAGTGGGATTCATGCTGCTTTTTTTCTTAGCAGTCAGGTGACTAGGCCCCCATCAGCCAGCTTGGTTTGGGGCTCATATTCTTAGGGGCTATCTGGAAAAGCAGGGAAGACAATAACATTTAAGTCACAATCGGGACATTAATATACAGGCACAGGTTTTATTTCAGGGGCAATGGAAGCCCCACCACCAAATAGCTCTCTGTCTTCTTGCCGGTACCTGAAATTCCTTTAAGTAAAATTGCTTGACTTGCAAATACTCTAGAACCTAAGACAAATTTTTTCATGACCACTAACAGAGTGCTTACTATTTGTTAGTCGCTGTCTTAAATGTCTTGCCCAGATTTACTAATTTAGTCCTCACAGAGTCCCAGGGGATGGTTGAGGTATCATTATTCTCATTTTACAGAGTAAACTAACATAAAAACACCATGTTATTTGCCAGGGTCTCTGGTAGTAAGTAGTGAAACCAGACTTTGAATTCCATAGGCCATGCTTTTAGCCATCCTGCTAGACTGCTTCCATGTTCAAGTGGAAGTGGTACCACCACACCCTTTCCTACTGTGCTGAAGGGGAGGCCAGTGGGGAGCCAGAAGGCACTAGGTACAAGCACTTGTGTGGGAAAGGATGCCAGGAATGGAGACCGGACACCACAAAGGTAAACTTTGCAGAAAACCCCTCCATCTGGTTGTCTACTCCACCCATGATAGAGATATTTTGTGTGGGGTGGGGATGGGAGGTAGTGCTGATTTCAAGCCACTTACCTTTCCAAACGATGCGACAGCTGCCTTTTACCTGTTAGATCTATCTTGAATCTTATCAGTGGAAATATTTTTCAAGTGTCCTCTCCCCCCACTGAATATGAAGTTTTTGACATGTACTCATAACGTCTCCTTCACTCAATGGCCCAGAAAGCTGTTCAATTTCCCCTTTGGGTGGAACCATTTGATTCTACCATTTGACAGGTTCTCCAGGGCCACATCTCCTATCTTGCCTTATGGGCTGCCCTCCCTTCTGTAAATAGCCGTTGGGTCCCAGCTATGTTCCCCAGCATGGGCACCCCCAGCAGAAAGCCAGAGGGGGCTGGGGCTCTTCAGTGGAACCTGATATTTCAGTAATAGGACGCTGGCTACAAAGCCCAAGATCAGGAGCAGCCTCTACACAAGACATTATTCCTCAGATGAAACACTTGTTGTTTCTGGTGACTCCATCTAGACTGGTTCGTGTTGCAACTTCTTGGGTACCTATCTGTCTTCCCCACTGGAATCCAAGCACCTTCAGGGCAGGGATTTTTTTTTTTTAATTTTTGTTTATTTATGATAGTCACACACAGAGAGACAGAGAGAGAGAGGCAGAGACATAGTCAGAGAGAGAAGCAGGCTCCATGCAGGGAGCCCGACGTGGGATTCGATCCCGGGTCTCCAGGATCGCGCCCTGGGCCAAAGGCAGGCGCTAAACCGCTGTGCCACCCAGGGATCCCCAGGGCAGGGATTATATCTAATGTTTTTCTTCCACAAAGCAAAAAACATCACATAGTAAATATTCAACCAAGGTGTCGTCAGTGGGACCCCTGCTTCCTGAAAATTTAACAGTGCACTCACACATCAGTGTCGAGGCTCTAGAAAAGGAGAACTGCACCAGCCAGGCGAGCTGAGTCACTTAGGTGGCCACTGGTGCAAGAACAGACTGGAGAGCTTTTCTTTTGTCAGTTCCCAGACTCACCCTCTGCTCTGTCCCACCTCCAAGCCTCTTGCACACAACTATATGTATCACTGGGGCTTGTTGAAAGGTGGAGTGAAGGTCGCTGCTGACAGGTTTTGCTCCACACTTTGTAATTCTGGCAAAGAATCTGTTGTTACTACTAAACCCCCACCCCACCCCAGTCATTGGAGGTCTCTCCTGTTCTGGGCATTTGCTCAACAATGCCCTTGAATCCTCCTCCCTGACATTTGATTGGGCTCTATTGGAATAGCTGGCTTTGTTTGGAATTCCATGAAGAAACTCATAAAACCCAGCAGTCAGTGGAGATGACCGATGTAGTGGCTCTATTTTGCAGTCAGAGACAAGCCCAGAACTTCACACACCAGCACTCCTCTTTCCAGCACCAGATAGGCAGAGCTGGTGCTTTTGACAGGCTTTGCTCCACACGGTTGGCCAGCTGGGCAACATCAAAACATGTTGGATAAATGGGCACCAGATGTTGGGTTGAAGCCTTACCCAACTGTTCATCAAAACTACCTGGTTGATTTTATCTCAATTCAGAATCTGCTGTGCTCTCTCTCCAACTGATGGCCTGATTCCAGAGTCCAAAATCTCAAAATTCAGTCTCAAACAGGAGACCGGAAAGCAAGCAATTTCTGAAGAAGTTTCAAATATATTTGTGGGAATAGGGAGTGGGCAAGTATTCTTTTTTTTTTTTTTTTTTTCTAATCCGGAAGATGGTCCTTTTAAAACTCCACATGAGGAAGATGAGTACTCTTAGCCTTCTAAATTTGAAGTGGCATTTAAATTTGATTTCCATTTTTCTTAATGTTAGAGAAGCTTTGAGACGTTCCTTATTCATCCTCCAGCGCTTTGTCGGGTTTTCAGCGTATTTCAAAGACAATGCTGTCAATACCTACAGTGGAGTGAAGTCTTTAAGAGGCAACTCATTTGCCTAAAAGGTCTGGGAAGTCCCGTCCAGACAAAGAAATTAGTAAGAGCATTTTCTTCAGGTATAAAAAGGTGCAGTTTATTCACTCAGAACTTTGGTTTCTTTGAGATGTTGAGTGTCCCTTTTAAGATGTAAAAAGGATGCTTTTATCTGATAAAATCTCATCCCAGCTGGAGTCACGGGACGTGCTGTTCTGGAGCCCTTCTGGGATTGACAGCCGTCTGTATGCAGAACTACAGTGCTTTTGGTCTCCTGCTTTCTGGACAGGGATAACAGGATAACCCACAGGATTTACCCACAGGGTAAATCCAAGAAAATTCACCAGAATGTCTTGTGCTAATAGTTTCACAAAATTCTCCCTCCAGCACTTTCTGACAGGGCATGGGGATTTTCTTGTGTCATCACACTTCAGGAGTGACTGTGTCATCCAGATGCAGGTGTTCTTGGCTGTCCTTTACCTGTTGTCTTCTCATGTCACATATAGCCAAGAAAGCAGATGACAGGTTCATCTCTATTACACAGGGAATTACCAAGTGGTTGCCTAGCAACTCGGCACCATCTACACGGTCTCTGTTGTGGAATGTAGAGTGGTTGGCTTTCAAGAATGACTCTATTTGCATATTTCTTTTGGGCCTCTAGAAAAACCCGTATGTTTTCCTAGATGTAAGGCTATTAGAATGGCCTTTTCGTATTGCTTTACCCTGGTATTCATTTTATAGTAGTAGCCCATTATCGTAAAAAAAATGACAGTTATCTGATCAAACCATGAATACAGCAATTGCTTCAATTAAATTCAATTCAGGAAGCATCCTCTGGGTGTTAGATACCATACTAGATACTGTAAAGAGTTATAAGGAAGAACAAGTATGGCCCCTGTCTCAGGGAACTTCTGTGTGTCGTAGATGTGTATAAATCATTTGTTTACACGTGTGAAACAGACAGCTGTGATGTGTGTGGAAAATGAAGGTATTTTTATTTGGAAGAGTTCCTTTGTGTTTGATCAAAGGATTTTTCACTTTTACTTAGATCCCTTCCTTTATAGCTTATAGCCACAATCAGTTCAAAAAGCTGCAGTCAGTTCAAAATCACTTTTAAGACATCCTCTTATTGGAATCTCAGCAATTAGCAGCTCTTACACAGCTCATGTTGGAGTCTGACACTGCCAGCGTTATCGAGTGGGGTGATGCTGCCCTGCGTCTATACTGCAGGCTTCCTGCATAATTTCTGCCAAGGTGTTTACAGCCTCCCCACCTCTATTCTGCACATTCCAGTTGAAACGAAGCCCCTGGCCTTTCTTTGTCTACTTTGCAGCAGTGCCATCACCATCTTCCCCTAAGGAGGGACTTCAGAATGTTCCAGATCTTGAGCTAGGGAATCTTCCAATCACCTGAGCGAAGTTCTTTCCCCATGGGGAGACGGTTGCTAGACAGAACCTGGGGTTTGACTAGCCCCTGTCTCTGGAGCTGATTCGTTTGGTGAACTGGTTTCCCATTTTCCTCCGGAGGGGTCCAAGGGCATGGTGTGAAGTACCTGCTCCTGACAGCCTTGGCTCACATTCCTGTGCATGCTCATTACCTACCCTCCTGAGTGGACTATATCTGGAATCCACAAAGAAAGAGGAAGCTTTTGAGGACAATTGTAGCGTGGCACCAGAGTTCGGCTCCAGCACATTCTATTAGCGCACTTCAGTTGCTCTGCTCACCCTCTCTGATCCCAGTGCAGGACCTGCATCTTGCTCATTGTCTCCACCATCTCATTGCCTTGGATCCTTTGCCGTTCTCAAGAAATCTTTCAGGCTTCTTGGGTTCACATGGAGCTCCTGACCTTTGCTTCCAGACCCCATGTTGGGCAGATGAAAAAGGCCAGAGGGGAGAGGAGGACTGGACAAAGCAGACACAGCACTGATGTTTGCCTCATGCTTCTTTATTCCATCCTCACGCCTTCTCCCTAGAACCTCCTGCCCTTTCCACAGATGAAGCTCCAGAAGTGCCCATCACACTACTGAGGACTAACATATTCTTATCCCAAGGCAGCTTTTCACTTAAGATCAAGCCAGCCAACATTGACTATGAGCTATGTGTCTCCTAAGGGTCAGGGATACAGTAAAGAATAACACAGTTTCTACCCCTGAGCTGGTCACAGATGGGTTCTGTTAGGTGATATAATGAGGACTGGGAACACAAAAGAGCAGTAAATTCAGGTAGCGGGCGGGAGTTCAGGAAAAGATGTGCAGAGAGCCAGTAAACTAGACCTGGGAGGCTGGCAGATAAGGGAGGTCTCTCTATCTGCCTTTGGGAATGGGCCAAGAGCAGAGCGTCTGTTCCCTTCAATGTTAGGAAATCCTTTATGGCTCTGATCTAAATCCTTTCCCTTGCAGTTTACCTTGTATTCCCTCTCATTCCGATGTCAGGTGAAATAGCAAAAATCTTTGCCTAATAACCTAATTACTCAGAAGCCTCTAGCACATCATATCTGGTGCTGTACCCTAACATAGGAAAAAACTCCTCCCACCCCAAAACCCTGCAGCTAGACTTCTCCAGCCACTACCCTAGGAAGAGTTTCTGAGTGGTGTCCTCCTACTAGGGCTCTGCCTGGAAGGTGGAGGGAAACCAGGCAATCAGCTACTGGGGACTCTGCCCCAGATAACCGCACTTGGAAGAGTCTATACTAGAAGCATGTTTCGTGGCATCTTTACTAAAGACAGAATTTTTTTTAATGTTTTATTTATTTATTTATTTGAGAGAGAGAGAGAGAGAGAGAGAGGCAGAGACACAGGCAGAGGGAGAAGCAGGCTCCATGCAGGGAGCCCGACATGGGACTCCATCCTGGGTCTCCAGGATCACACCCCAGGCTGCAGGTGGTACTAAACCGCTGCGCCACCAGAGCTGCCCTAAAGACAGAATTTTTGAAGTTAAGTGACTCATAGACAAAGTCCAGTGTTTCACAGCATCCTGCTCCCAGATGTCACCAGCCTAGGGGCTGTCAAATTGACATACAGACCTAAATTGCATTAGTTTTGAGCCTTTTTGAAGGCCTATAGGACTTTCTTCTGGTTCCCTCCCCTGCTAACTCCTCCTCAGTGATTTGAGCATGCCCCTGAGGGATCTGGTTCACAGCAGATCCACAATGCTCTCCAGTTACAATCTCCCCATTGGTGGTCTACCTCTCATATCCCCTTAAAAGAGAGATACCTCATCAGCATATGTGTCCTCTATGAGAACAGTATTCTTATAATGGTTACTCCTTGGGGTGCCTGGGTGGCTCAGTTGGTTAAGCAGCCAACTCTTAATTTTGGCTCAGGTCATGATCTTAGGGTGGTGAGATAGAGCCTCTCATAGGACTCTCTACTCAGTGGGAGTTGGAGCCTACTTGAGATTCTCTCCGTCTCCCTCTGCCCCTCCCTCTGCTTGTGTGCTCTTTCTCTCTAAAATAAATAAATAAATCTTTTTTAAAAAAGTAATGGTCACTCTGTTCTGCTGGGCACTACATTCTTTCCTGGGGCAGGTTGGCTGTACTTTGTTACCTATGTCCCAGAGCAAAACTGTTTATATCTTCAGTTGCTCGAAGTCTTACATGATTATTCCTCTCTCACCCAACTTCACCCCTCACTGGGGCTGAAAATAAGTCTCTCAGGCCAAGATGGGGGCTGAGGATATGATAGTTCTTCCCTTTTTCTTTCTCTACAGGGAGCTCTTCACCCAAACAAAGCAATTCCCACAAAACAAAACAAAACTCGAAACCTTTCTACTTCAATAAAAAATAACAAAAGCGTGTCAGTTGATTGCAAACAGATACTAATACTTGGGTTGTGGGCTGTTGGTGGTATTCTGTGAACTCCATCCCATAATTCATAAAACTCAGGAGTATTGGTTTCTTATATGACTTGAAAATGAGATCAAGACTACTCACCGACTTCTTAAAGGCACCTCTTACTTCCCTAAGGGATACAACGCATGAAAAGCTCCTATCTCAAAAAAAAAAAAAAAAAAAAAAAAAAGAAAGAAAGAAAGAAAAGCTCCTATCTCATGGGAAATCTGTGAGAATGCCATTTTAAGAGAAATTAGCAATGGTTGCAGTTCAAAGTTAACATCGTTTTGTCAGATGGGGTTCTTGCTGTATAAGAATTTTGTCTGTAGACTCTGAGAAACATCCATACCATCACCCTCCACTTCCATTTGCCCCCAGAATGAATGCAAAACTGTAGTGGACCCTTGAACAACACGGGTTTGGACTGTGTGAATCCATTTACATATTTACTTCGTTTTTGTTTTTTGTTTTGTTTTTTTTTAAGATTTTATTTTCTAAAGTAATTTCTAAACCCAACATGGGGCTCAAACTTACAACCCAGAGATCCAAAGTCCCATGTTCTATGGACTAAGCCAGCCAGGTGCCCCTGCTTGAGTCCATTTATGCAGAGATTTCTTTTGATAAATACAGTACAGTACTGTAAATGTATTTTCTCTTCCTTACAATTCTCCTAGTAACATTTTCTTTTCTCTAGCTTACTTTATTGTAAGAATACAGTATACAATACATACAATATATAAAATATGTGTGAATCAACAGCTTATGTTATTGGTAAAGCTCCCAGTGAATAGTAATGCTATTCCTAGTTACATTTTGAGGGAGTCAAAAGTTATACTCAGATCTTTGTCCAGGAGTCAGCACCCCTAACCCCCTCATCATTCAAGGATCAAATGTATGTAGATCCAGATAATGTAAAAAACAGAAATAGAAATGGGATAAATAAAATCTTTTATTTTTTTTTAAATTTTTTTCTTTTATTTATTTATGATAGGCACACAGTGAGAGAGAGAGAGAGAGGCAGAGACATAGGCAGAGGGAGAAGCAGGCTCCATGCACCGGGAGCCCAACGTGGGATTCGATCCCGGGTCTCCAGGATCGCGCCCTGGGCCAAAGGCAGGCGCTAACCGCTGCGCCACCCAGGGATCCCAAAATAAAATCTTTTAAAAAGTAAAGTATCTGTTAGTCTCTACAGGGAAAGCTGGAAGAAATCACAGCAGCTCAGGCACATCACTGTGACTTTCCCAGGGTGATGGAGTTTTTCCTGGGAGCGGTTCTGTGCCCACACATCATGCCACCCTGTGTCTCCAGCACAAATATGAGGCCTGGGACTGACAGGCCCATCCTGATGTACTACCTTGTCTTAAGTTATAGTGGAGGGATGCCTGGGTAGCTCAGTTGGTTAAGTGTCTGCCTTCGGTCCAGGTCATGGTCCCAGGGTCCTAAGATCAAGCCCCACATTAGGATGCCTGCTCAGCAGGGTGTCTGCTTCTCCCTCTCCCTCATATATATATCTCAAATAAATAAAGTATTTTTTTTAAGTTACAGTGAAAAATTCAGTCTAATGAGGCCAGTCCTAGACCCAGAGAGAATGGGAATGATGGTGGCTAGATGAATGTGCATGTGCTCACTGACATCTAGCCTCAGTCAAATCCCCTTTTCCACTGGAAGCTGGTTCCTCTGAACCACTGCTAATCTCAGAAATCATTGCTGTGTTTTCCCCCAACAATATCATTCTTCCTACCGAGAGCACTGGTGATGCAGCATATCTTAAAAGACTGTTTCACTATTATGTCTGGGATTTTTTCCAAGCCATGGACACTTTCTTCAAGTCTGATGCTGGCACTTTTTTGATCTTACCAGAAGGATCCTTCGTATGTGGGGAGTGACAAACAACAGTACTGCTGAAATCAGGAAAAGCAGAGCTCCTACTCCTGCCTGCAACCCACTCGCCATTGGCACAAAAATATATTATGACAACAAAAGGCATGCTATATTGTGTCATATCCTTGGAAAGTCCAGTGGGTGTCACTAAATGGTCATGACTTTGGCATTAACAATGTTTTGTAGCATGAATGGCCTCTGCCAAAGACCCAACCCCAGCAGCAAAGACTATTCTCACTCTGAGCATCCCTCAACCATCTCCCAAACTTTGGGCTGGATCCATCTAAGTGGGGGAGCTTTGAAGCTCTCTGTACTGGATGATGATTGGAATTACAGTAGCAGATGGATTGGCTTTCTTTTATTATTTTTTTTTAAAGATTGGCCTTAAATTGACTTTGATATAAAGGGTCTGCTGACATGCTGCCATTTCCCACTTAGAACCTTGTCCCTTTTGCTGTTTCTGTATATTTATCCTGCACATCTTGTGGACTGTTGCTCATCCATTCATAGCTACCTTGCTGTCCCACTGTCTCATGGTCTCTCGGCAGCCCCTAAGCTGAGGCTCTTGGCCTTATGGGGGGAAGGGGTATCACTACCCATGTTCTGCCGGCGGCTAGCTATACTGTAGCCCTCCTCCATCATACCCCTCCCCTCCCAGGCTTCTGTCATCTTCTACATCCCTGATGCCCAGGCCACCCATTGGCCCTACCCCACTGGATGATGTGGACCAAGGGCCTCTGACCTGAAGCACCCAGGGCACTGCAGGGTCGGGGGAGGGGCGCTGTGGCTGGCAAGGACACTCCCCTACTGTGTCTACACGTGCACAGGCATGGCTGGCAGAGTGCTCTCTGGGACTGGGGCAAGGGTGGGTGTCTGTAGGCACTTGACCTGTGCACTGTTGCCTTGGAAAACAGGAGTCCTTAGCAATGGGTTCTGCCCAAAGTCTAGAAAACAAGTCAATAAGTAATTTTACATCTTCTTCAAATGATGAAAGAAACTGACTATAGGGCAGCCTGGGTAGCTCAGCAGTTTAGCGCCGCCTTCGGCCTGGGGCATGATCCTGGAGTCCTGGGATCGAGTCCCACATCGGGCTCCCTACATGGAGCCTGCTTCTCCCTCTGCCTGTGTCTCTATCTCTCTGTCTCTCTGTTTCTCATGAGTAAATAAATAAAATAAAATAAAAAAAAGAAACTGAGTATAGAAACTGGCTTTTATGGTCTAAGTTTATTCTAAGTGCAAAACTAAATATTCTGTTACCACTGTTACTTGTTTAAAATCCCTCTTTTGGGGTGCCTGCGTGGCTCAGTTGGTTAGGGTGTCTGCCTTCAGCTCAGGTCATGATTCCAGGGACCTGTGCTGGGCTTCCTGCTCAGCAGGGAGTCTGCTTCTCCCTCTCCCCCTGCCCCTCCTCCCTCTGCCCTGCTCATGCTACCTCTTTCTCTCTCAAATAAATAAATAAATAAATAGATAAATAGATAAAATCTTAAAAAAAAAAAAAAAATCCCTCTTGGGATCCCTGGGTAGCTCAGCGGTTTAGCACCTGCCTTTGGCCCAGGGCATGATCCTGGAGACCCGGGATCAAATTCCGCATCGGGCTCCCTGCATGGAGCCTGCTTCTCCCTCTGCCTGTGTCTCTGCTTCTCTCTCACTCTGTGTCTCTCATTAATAAATAAATAAAATCTTTTTTTTTTAAGATTATTTATAATAGACAGAGAGAGGCAGAGACACAGGAGGAGGGAGAAGGAGGCCTATGCTGGGAGCCTGATGTGGGATTCGATCCCGGGACTCCAGGATCGCACCATGGGCCAAAGGCAGATGCTAAACCTCTGAGCCACCCAGGGATCCCCAAATAAATAAAATCTTTAAAAAAAATCCCTCTTGATTCAACATTAGCTTTGGCCAATGAGGTGTCTGGGGCTGGAAGTACATGAGATCTCTATCAAATGAACGCAGAATGTTACTTCTACCCAATATGCAATTTCCAGAAAGGAGAGGAAAGCCTCAATAAGCATCAAGCAATCAACAGTCAGTGACAAAAGCAGGTCAAGGCTGAAGCAGAGCATTGGCACAAGTGTTCTTAAAAGATACGATTAGGTGCCCAGTGTTTAATCAACGTGATGCTGTGGCTATTTCTTTCTCATAGTGGCTGAGATGAAATTATGAAAAGATGGTTTCTGGGTCTCAACACGAAGAGATGGCGCCCGGCCACAGGGAACCTTCATGTGCATCGATCGGACAATAAACAAACACCTAAGCAGGTCTTCTCTACACATTACTCTAAATCTTCATTGATAAATCACTGTACTATATATGGACTTATGCATTTTGTAATGCATTGATTCTAAGTTAGTTTGTTATACAGACAGGAGCCCCATGCATATATCTTCCTGGGGCCTGACTTAAAGTGGTCCCTACTGAGCACTGTACAGCCAACGACATAGTGAATTTCAGAGATATTAGAACATGAAGAAAACTTGGTTGTGTTGCTTGGTGATGGACCCTTGACCAAATCAGAGCAATAAACTGCAATGAAACTTTTGCTAGGAATGCATAAAGAAAAACACTTGATGGGGCACCTGGGTGGCTCAGTTAGTTAAGCGTCTGCCTTCAGCTCAGGTCATGATCCCAGGGTCCTGGGATCAAGCCCCACATCAGGCTCCCCTGCTCGGTGAGGAGCCTGCTTCTCCCTCTCCCCCTTCCCCTGTTCATGCTCTCTCTCTCTCTCTCCCTTGCTCACTCTCTCTCTCAAATAAATAAATAAAATCTTAAAGAAAAATACTTGGCATTTTTTCCTCCACAAGTCTCAAACCAGGAACATACAGGACTGGAACACTGGCAGCCGTCTTGCCCCTATGCTAAGAGAAGAGGAGGAAGAGCAAAGTCAAGAGATAAAGATAAAACCAAATTCCAGTAATATTGTTTGAGTTCCTGGGTCAAACTAGGCCTGATCCAGCACTATGCCAAAGTCCCTGGTCTTCTCAGTTACAAGAGATGATATCCATCCCCTTGTAAGTCACTTAGAGTTGAATTTTCGGTCACTTAGTGCAACCAAGAGAGTATTGATACAATGATGTAGAGTGAGGAAAATTCTCTTGGGATCTGTGTAGCCTAGCTCTGCCCTGGATCTCCATAGCTGTCTAATTGCTGAATGGGCACTGCTTCTAACCAGTGGTTCTCAACCAGGAATGGCTTCATCCCCCAGGAATATTTGGCAATGTCTAGAGACAGTTTTGATTGCCACAGTGAGAGGGAAGGGGGAGGGAGGGGATGCTACTGACATCTTGTGGGTAGAGGCCACATCCTAAACACCCTACAATGCACAGGGTCGCCCCCACAACAAAGAATCATCTAGCCGAAAATGTCGTCAGTGTACTGCCGAGGTTGAGAAGTCCCACTAGCCCCATGCTGAGTTCAGACACTCTGGAATTACTCCCTAGTCCAAACACGCTTGGGAAACTGAGCTCCCTGAAAGAGCTGTGTTCTCACCAGGGGAGGCCTCACCCCGAGACCCTCCAGGGCTTGCCAGCTCCAGGCAGAGTGACTGCAACTTGGTCATGATTAAGCTCTTTGGGAAACTGATCCAAGAGGCCAGCCATTGCCCGGTGGGGGTTATGAGTGCTTCTTGGCACCTGAGAGTGAGAAATGGGAGGCCTGTGACAAAGAAATTTTATTTAAGGCCTAGCACCTTTTAAAGAGTGTTGGAGCCCTCTCTCCAACAGACTGAAAAAACAAGGCTTGTTTAGGTCTGAAATACCACTGTTATCCTTAGCATGATAAATGCTTTTTACTGAAATGTGAAGAACCAGGGGTCTCTACTCCCTGAATCCTCTGTGCTGGCTTTTCTAGAAGCCCTGATTGTGGAATGCCTTGGTTTCCCAGGCGCATATCGCCCTAGCATTCCAGCCCACGCCTCAGCTCAGCTGGGTCCTTTCTAAGAGCTTCCTGGTGGGTGTCTGCTCAGCAGACCAGTGCTCTGAAGACCCTGGGCTCTGCAGAAACCCAGCTCCCACCTGGTCCTGGCGCCTTCTGTCCAAGGCCTGCCCTTCTTTACAAGCCGGCCTCCCAAAAAGGGACCGAGCTACCCAACCTTGCTGCAAGGACACTGACAATCGGGGGGCTCAGAGGCAACCTTATTCTTTTTTCCCAATACTAACAAATAAGACCCTTAAAGCACTGATCAGACCACAGCTCCAACAACCCTGGGGAATTGAGTTGTTGTTTTTGTTTTTGTTTTTGTTTTTGTTTTTTAGCGGAAATGTCCCCCCTGGTGTTCAATCAGGCTTTGCCGGGATCCCTCCCCCACTCAGTTGACTGCACAAAGCTTTCGAAAAACAGCTCTGGTTTCCAGGCGGAGCTGTATCCACCCAGGAACCTTGCCTCCACCACATGCAGCCTGCGGACCTCAGGCCTCGCCTCCCCCTCCAGGGGTGAAGTCAGGCCAAGACAGGGTGAAGAATTCAGAGGGTGTGGGTGTTTTGCTGGGGACAAGGAGTCCCTTTTTGTTTGCTGTTCTTGGTGTCATTTCCAGACAGATAGGAAGGGAAAAAGCAGTAAACATTCTTCACTTTTGGACAAAAGCTGAGATGAAATTTTTGTCAGGAACCTCCCTGTGGGCCAAGGGTTCTGTCGTCGGAGGTGGAGGGTGGGGAATGGAAGACCCAACTTCCCTCGAGAAAGGTTGAGTCGGAGGAAGCCAATCCCTCAGATGTGGGATGTAATCACAACGCCCTCGATGGTTGCCCCTCGCTGTCCACGTGAGCTGTTCAGCAAGGGAGATGCGCCCCTTCTGTTCAGGCTCAGGTAAGGTCATTTTCTGTCACAGAAAAAAATCTTTGATCCATTTAGAGATTAAAGCCTCCAGTCACAGGGGCACCTGCCTGGCTCAGTGGGGTGGTGCGTGCAACTTCATCTCTGGGTTTTGAGTTCGAGCCCCATGTTGGGTATAGAGATTACTTAAAAACAAAATCTCTCTTTCTGTCTCTCTTTTTTTAAAGAAGCATCCAGTGTAGCCTGGGTGGCTCAGGTCGTGATCCCAGGGTCCTGGGACTGAGTCCCACATCAGGCAGTGGGGAGCCTGCTTCTCCCTCTGTCTGTGTCTCTCTGCTTCTCTGTGTCTCGCATGAATAAATAAATAAAATCTTTTTTTTTATTTTTTTTAATTTTTATTTATTTATGATAGTCACAGAGAGAGAGAGAGAGGCGCAGAGACACAGGCAGAGGGAGAAGCAGGCTCCATGCACCGGGAGCCCAATGTGGGATTCGACCCCGGGTCTCCAGGATTGCGCCCTGGGCCAAAGGCAGGCGCCAAACCGCTGCGCCACCCAGGGATCCCCCTAAAATCTTTTAAAAATAAAAGTAAAAAAAGCATCCAGTCATAGATATGACACTCATCTCCCTTCAGAGAAAAAAAATCTTCCTCCTCCTGCTCTAGGGTCTGTGGTTGGGCTGATGGCGTTCAGGAACAGGGCTGTAGTAGGCTTTGGTCTTTTTCTCACCTGACTGCCTCCCCTTCCTTGCTGGTTGCTTCCAAGGTCTCAGTGGGAGGACTGGTGGGGGGAGAAGAAGTGAGACCAGGGGAATAGGGCAATTCTTTCATGGCAGAGTTGCAGTGTGCTCTGGGCCCAGCAGATGGTGAAAGCTGTTTCCTGGGGCATCTCCTGGGTTCTTCAGAGGTTCCTATCTCTGCATCTCTTTTACAGGTAAGCCACCTGCAACTCCATCTTCAGCCCCTAGGCAACCCAGCATGCCCTTCCAGCTTCTTCCTGCTAAGATCCCTTTACCGCTTTAAGAGGCATTACTGGGCTTAAAGTGATCCCTGGCTGGATCTCTGTCCCACAGCCTGCATCTCGCCCCAGGGAAGCCCTCACAGGGCCCCACTCCAACCCCAGTGCCATGCATCCCCTTGGCATGGGCCTGTGGGGGCCACAAGCCGAGGAAATTCTGGGGCCACCAGAAGCTGGAAGAGATGAGAAAGGATTCTCTCCTTTGGTGGGAGAGCTAGAATTAAGATCCAGACTCTACACTCTGGTCTTGGATTGTGTTTCCTGCTGAAACCTTGATCTCACACTTCTGGCTTCCAGAATTGTGAGAGAGTAGATGTATCTGTTGTGTTAAGCCTCCCTGTTTGTGATACTTTGTCATAGCAACCCTAAGAAACTAATGCAGTCGTAAGAAACATTGTCATCTCTTCCTTGCTCTCTCTCAAATCACTCATCCTGAGGGAAGCAGGCCACCATGTCATGAAGATCCTCAAGCAGACCTATGGAGAGGTCCACATGGCAAGGAACCAAGGCCTGTCAACAGCCAGCACCAACCTGCCTCCATGTGAGTGAGTAGCCTTAGAGAGCAGGTCCTACAGCCCCGGTTAGGCCTTCAGATGGCTGCAATCCTAGTTGACATTTGACTGCTACCTCCTAAGAAACATGGAATCAGAACACCCAGTTAAGCCATTCCCCAGTTCCTGGCTCACAGAAACTGTGAGATGATCAATGTTTATTATTATTATTTTAAGCTGCCAAGTATTGAAGTAATCCCTTATGCACCAGTAGATAACAAATACTGATATCCATTATACTGGGGCCTTGTTATAACCTGAAACAGGAAGAGTTGCACTGTGGGGTCCTCATACATCACTTGGAATGGTTGGGGGCTGCAGTGCCATTCTCTTTGGGGACATTTCCAGCAATGGCTCTTCAACCATTTTTGGTTAGGTGTCCCAGTTATTCCTTTACCAATGGGCACCTTCCCTGTGCCAGACACTGTGTTAGGGGCTGGGGCTATGGGTGTGAACTGTCCTGTTCATGACCAGTCGCCATGATGGCCATCCCTCTGCTGGTGGGCAGGTATGGGCAAAGAAGACTGCCCCCATTTGCAGAGGCCTGAGGAGGAGGGGGCATGGGGACACTAGGAAGAGGAGCCTTCAGCAGTAGGATCCTGTAAAGGCAGGAAGAGCACTAAGTTTGAAGGTCCACAGAGCAGTGGGAGGTAGCACTGGAACTAGCATCACAGCTCTCCGCTCTTGGAGTTCTGCTTCTTGAACTGCTCACAGACTGGTTCATGGTACCAGGGTCTCTGCAGATACTTGGAGTCAGGGACTTGAATCCTGCAGGGGCACTGTTGTCTGGATGATAGTGTCTCTATGGAAAGATGGGAGCCCAAAGTCCCCAGATCTTGTGTCTGGTGTGCCAACTTGGCTAAGTCCCTCCCTTTGGGGATCCTTTGAACCATGACACATTAGCCACTTATTCTGAAAAGCCTGAGGGTGAGAAGCCTGGCCCTCCGCAGTCCTAGTCCTTCGTACTGGTATTTTCTAGAAAGGTTAGGTCAGATTTTGCCACCTACAGGAATCTTCCAGGCTGGTCTTTCCCAAGGCAACTTGTACACCTTGCAGGTAAGAATAGCCACCATTTCTGCAGCATCTACTCAGCAGCAAGTGATTTCTAATCTTCCCAGCACCCTCCAAGGCAAGGGATTATGACCCACATTTAGCAGTTCTGAAGAGTAATATTCAAGAACAAGCCCCAGGTCACAAAGCTAATGAGGGGCAGAGTGGGGATTCCAACCTCGACCTGTCAAACCCTAACACCCCTCATGTCCACCTGCCCTTCATTGCCCCAGAGGGTCACTCAGGGGCATTCGGTCTGAGGATTAAAGCCAGTGCCCCAGGAACTGGAATCTTCTCCAGCCTCAGGGGCTTACCAAGGAGGGGTAGACACGGAACAGTGAGGCTGCAAAGAGTGGTAGCTAAAGAGGATGGGGTCTGAGGCCAGATTGCCCAGGTTTGCAGCCTAACTTCCCATTATGCTCCTAGCTGCTGATTCCTCATCTGAAAGATGGAGAGAAGGGCACCTAACTCCTTGGGTTGTCGGGAAGATTAGATGAGATAATACATGAAATTCATGGGAAGAGTAAATAGTCCATGATGTTTGTTTTCTATGAATAAATATTATTGACATTACTGTCCCTTCATGGCCACCAGACTCTTCTATCAGGTCAATATTTGCAAAGGAACACATTTACATGAAACAGATATAAAATTAGAGGCTGATGGAAATTTGTGGCTGGAAGGCTGTTTTCTGCTTTGGGGAGGGATTCTTTCCCAGCTCTAAGACAGCTCCCTGTGCAAGGTGATGAGTGTGATTTTTTTTTTTTTTTTTTTTTTTTTTTTTTTTTTTTTTAAGATGAGTGTGATTAATTGCAATCAGCTCCTCTCCACATAATGAGGAAAGTTGGATGTCACCCTGTGGCTTCCGTCCAGGTGAGTGCAGTTACCCATTGGGTCCACAGGATGTCGCTAACAATCATGCTTCTGCTACCCGCCGCCAAACCAAGATGCTCAGGGCCTGGAACTCAGGAGCAGACTCCCAGTCGGGGAAGAGACATTACCAGGGGCTGAGCAGTCTTCAGCAAGACCCTTTGAAACCGTTCTTGACACCACAACAAGGTGTGAATAGAAGGGAGGGTATGTGGTGGCCAGGAGTGACCTCGCTTAGGGGGAACCCAGGTAACGAGGTACAGAGCTAGAAGAGTACCAGGGTCTCCTCCTGCCTCCCAATTAGGTATGCCAACCCTACATTTGTCCAGTGTGTGTAAAAGGCTCAGTTGGGAACAAGAGCCTGGTTTCTGGGTCCCTAGGGATGGCCACCTCAGGGAATGTGATTTGAAGATAGGGGTTCAGCTGTAAAAAAAATGAAGATGAGAGTTCAGGGAGCCATGGGAGGGCCTCTGCTCCTTTCCCTTAGGCTGCCTACTGATTTCTGCTCTTTTAATGGCAGGAACAATAGAATTAGCAATTCATCCTCAAACTAGGGTGCTCACAAAGCCAGCCCCTCAGAAAAATGCTTGCTCCCAGGCCCTGCTCCTGAGCAGAGGGTTCTTGGGGAGCCTGGGCAAGTGTCTAACTCTGGTGAGAAGAGGCTGCCAGACAGCATGAATTTCTCCACCTAGAACCATTCTTAGAAGCCTACTCTGATTGGAAGGGAAGCACCAGAGATGCAAGAAGCTATGGTCCAGGTGTCTCACTTGCACAAAGGGAAGGCTGTTCTGAGGGGACGAGAGCATGTTTGTGGAGGGTCCACTGTGTGTACACAGTAGATGCCTGGGAAGCTCTGTTCCCATCTCCTTCTGTGCTTCCTCAGAGCCTTCTAGAAGGGGCCAGCCTAGCCCCATCCCAAGACACTATTCTTTCTTTTCTGATGATCAGTGTTTGGGAGTTCTGTGATTTCTTTCCCCTTTCCATTTTGGCAGAATCACCTCTCAGCAGAGGAGCTACTTGCCCTGAGGCTCCAATCCACCTGACCTGGAGGGCCTGGCCTCAGGGAAGTCGGCCTGGCCTCAGGGAAGTCGGCCTGGGCCTGAAAAGCAAACAATGCAGTAGAAAGTGGAGCATTTCCTCCTCTGTGAAAGGGCAGCAGGAGAGGGAGAGGGCCTTCTCCTCCAGGCACTGTGCTTTTGACTAAGGCAGTTAGCGAGGAGTTTAGGGAGGGGAACAGCCTTCACACCTCCCATCTGTGGACCTGGAGCAGGGAGGATGACCCCCACCCCTACTGAGAGGTGGAATCCCTGGAGGAGAAGGGAATGCCCAGGACTTGGAAGTGTGGGTTTTTTTGGAGAGCTGTTGGAGGTAGGGACAGGGACCCAGAGACATACAACCAGCCTGGGATTGATTTGTTTTTATTGCTTTTTAAAAATCATGTGAATGATCTATGTTCATTGAAAAAAAATTAGAAAACACAGATAAGCCAAGAGGAGACAACGAAAGTCATTTGTTAATGTCTTGGCAAATATCCCTTTTCTATGCTTAGATACATAGAGAATATTTTTGTTTGGTCAATAACATGTTTTCTTACTAAAAAAAAAATGTTTTCCTACTGTACATTGCTTAAAAACCTGCCTTGTGGAGTGCCTGGCTGGTTCAGTTGGTCGAATTCTTGATCTTGGGGTTGTGAGTGCAAGCTCCACATTGGGCAGAGAGATTACTTAAAAAAAAAAAAAAAAGAAAAGAAAAAATAAAGAAACCCTGGGGTGCCTGGGTGGCTCAGTTGGTTAAGCATCTGCCTTCTGCTCAGGTTGTGATCCCGGGGTCCTGGGATCAAGTCCTGCATCGGGCTCCCTGCTCAAGTGGGGAGCTTGCTTCTCCCTCTGCCTCTGACTCTCCCTCTGCTTGTGCTCTCTCTCTCTCTCTCTCTCTCTCACACACACACACACACACACACACAGGTTAATAAAATTTTAAAAAGAAAAAGAAAAGAAAACCTGCTTTGTTGTCTTTCTCAACAGAACAATATACTATGACATCTTTTGGGGACCAGAAGGTAAGTGTACTTCATCTCTCGTGTTCCTGGCTCTGGGGTGGTGACTGGTGATTGGAACTTGCCCTGGTGACTCTGCCTGTCTCTTCTCGGCAGCAAAAAGGAGCCAGGCGCCCGCATGGGGCTTGGGCCTGGATGTTGGTCCTTGGGCAGCTGGGACAGGCTGGAGACAGCAGGGCAGAGAGCTGTTGCAGAAAAAGGACATGCTTTCCCAACAGAATCTTGATGATCTTGACCACTCCAGCCCCTAACGGAGTAGAGCTCCCTCCCCCCGCCCCGTTCCCCACCCCCACCCCACCCCCGGGTAGGGGTTGGGGCAGGAAATGAACAAGGACAAAGCTGCACAGAAGGGGGGGATGCAAGTGAAGTAGGCAGGAGCCAAGTTTGCACAAGTGCTTAAGCCCACAGGCTCTGGAGTCTGACAAGGACCTGGCTTCCAATTCTGGCTTTGGCACTAACCAGCTGTGTGGCCTGGATCAAGTTATTTAACCTCTGAGCTTCCAATTCCCTAGTTGTAAATCAGAGCGGTACCTACCTTATCCAGTTTTGGGTTTTTATTTTTAAGACTTTATTTATTTATTCATGAGAGACACAGAGAGAGAGGCAGAGACATAGGCAGAGGGAGAAGCAGGCTCCCCTTGGGGAGCCCAATGTAAGACTCAATCCCAGAACCCCGGGATCGTGCCCTGAGCCGAAGGCAGATGCTCAACCACTGAGCTGCCCAGGTGCCCTACCTTATCGAGTTTGTGAAAATTAAGTCAGACCTCCAGTACCCAGGCGATGGTAGCCAGAGTTATTTTTATCATCATCAGGTAAGTGGGCCTGTGCACAGAAGATGAATGTGCGTTTCCCCAAGTTCATAGCTATGGCTGAGTTTTTGGTATAGGGCCAGGCTTGGGTGCGGGTAGCTGGGATAGAGATAGGAAGTAATGGGAAGGGAGTTAGAGGGGAGCTTAGCACCATAGCCCCTTTGGAATCAGGTAAAGGCTCTGGTCACCCTTCCAGTTAAGGAAGATGTTGGATGTGTCCATACCACACACCCCCTTACCTACTGCGCTGGAAGAGGCCCCCTCCTCCTGGGGGTGCAGGGCAAAGGTCTCAGGCTGGATCATAAGAATGAGGAGGGACGCCTGGGTGGCTCAGTCGGTTCAGTGTCTGCCTTTCAGCTGAGTCCTGATCTCAGGGTCCTGAGACGGAGCCCTGTGGTGGGCTCCCTGCATCAGGGTGTTGTGGGGGTCGGTCTGCTTCTCCCTCACCCTCTGCCCCTACCCCCACTTGTTTTCTCTCTCTCAAAAAAATAAATAAAATCTTTAAAAGAAGAATAGGAACAAGGTAGCAGTACCTGCACCTGTTTGTGCAGGTGGGGGAGAGAGGGCTGTATTTAGCTGGAGGACCCTGGCCTGGGAAAGAGGTGGAGAGTGAGTGGTCACTGGAGGATGGCCACCTGGCCGCCAGATCGCGTCTCCAGTGAGCAGAAGGGGGTGGGTACTGTGACCCAATGGTCACCTAGGTCCACCCTCCAGGGGAGCAGGGGCCCCGCCGGCCTCCTTGCCTGGACACCGGTGGCCTGGGCCCTTCCCACACAGCTGCTAATTAGGAGCAGCTTCTCCAAGGGCAGAGGGCTGTGCTCCCAGCAGTTGGACTGGTGGTAGATGTTCAAGAATGAGAGTATGTCTGCCTGTGTTCTTTTAACTTCTCCAGAAAGGTCACCATGGGGTCTCCATTACAAGCGGTCTTGAGCCCAGTATGATTTTCTCCTACAATTGAATCTACTCCCTGGATGGCTTCCAGTGTTCAAGCCGATGACAATTGCCTGTCTTTGCAATTGATTTCCTGGAAGCTGCTGGCCGGCCAGCAGCCACATGATGGATGTGTGCTAGGGGGACTGGTGCGGCCGGCGGGGCACAGGAGGCTGTGAGCCACCCTCCCACATCATGGCAGGGTCTGTCAAATGTAGGACGCACGCGCTCCTGCCCACCCGCTCCGCCTTGAGGTAGCAACGCCTAGAGGACAATTCACACATGTGTACCAAGAGGCATGGGCAGGGATGCTGGCTGCAGAATCGTCTGTGTGGAAAAAAAAACTGGAGACACCTTATCTGTTTATGGGGGATGGGAGGGACTGCTGCATTCTGAATGTGAAGGGCATCCTCTGGAATCATCCAGAGGCACCACGTACCATGGAAGCCTTTTAATTCATGCTCCCCAGAGTTGAGGGAACAACTGGGACCAGGAGTGAGGGTGTGAGTGCAAAGGGGGTGATTGAGTCCACTCTGTTATATCCATGTGCTATATTATGCAGAAGTTTAAACAAACAAACAAGGATGCTCCATATATGTTGACATGAGAAAATGTCCAGGACATACTGTTAATAGGGAGAAAATTGCAGACCAATAAAGTCAACAGGATAGTATTTGTGTAACAGCAAAGAAAAACAAAGACCCTGGCACCATATACCCGTACACATGAACGTACATGCGTGTGTGTGTGTGTGTGTAAATGCTTGGCAAAAGTCTCTGATGATACACTGCAAACTGCTAGTGCAGGTTACTGCTGCGGAAAGTGGTGATAATTGATGAGAGATGGAAATAAAAGGAACTCTTCTTTTCTTTCTTTTTTTTTTTTTTTCAAAGATTTTCTTTGACAGAGAAAGTGAGAGAGCACAAACAGGGAGAGCTGCAGAGGGAGAGGGAGAAGCAGGCTCCTCGCTGAGCAGGGAGCCCTATGCAGGGCTCTATCCCAGGACCCCAGGACCATGACCTGAGCTGAAGACACTTTTTTTTTTTTTAAGATTTTATTTGTTTATTCATGAGAGACACACAGAGAGAGGCAGAGACATAGGCAGAGGGAGAAGCACACTCCCTGCAGGGAGCCTGATATAGGACTGGGCCCCAGGACCCTGGGATCACGACCTGAGCCAAAGGCAGATGCTCAACCACTGAGCCACCCAGGTGCCCCTAAAAGAAATATTTTGCTTTTTCCTCTCTATACCTCTGCGTGCACTTTTTTTTTTTTTTTTTTAATGGAGAGGAAAAAAAATAGTGTAAAGAAAAGTGCCCTCCTTTTCTGTATGCTTCTCGCCTGACCACAGCCTCCACCAAATTCCCATTTCTTGCCATTCTCCTTGGGATAGTGAGCTCCTCCCAGGTCCCTTAGCTTTTCCTCTCCAAGGGGAAGTCCTGGGTAGGAGAGCCGATGTTGCTTGGACTCTAATCCAAAGGCCCCTGGAACACTGGAGAGGACCAACAGGAGCCCGACATCTATCCTAGACTTCTTCTTTTTTTTTTTTAAGATTTTATCTAATTATTCATGACAGACACACACACACAGAGAGAGAGGCAGAGACACAGGCAGAGGGAGAAGCAGGCTCCATGCAGGGAGCCCGATGTAGGGACTCGATCCCAGAGCCCCAGGATCACGCCCTGGGCTAACGGCAGTGCCAAACCGCTGGGCCACTGGGGCTGCCCTCCATCCCGGACTTCTTTTTTTTTTTTTTTTTTTAATTTTTATTTATTTACTTATGATAGTCACAGAGAGAGAGAGAGGCAGAGACACAGGCAGAGGGAGAAGCAGGCTCCATGCACCGGGAGCCTGATATGGGATTCGATCCCGGGTCTCCAGGATCGCGCCCTGGGCCAAAGGCAGGCGCCAAATCGCTGCGCCACCCAGGGATCCCCATCCCGGACTTCTGACCCGAGTCCTGCATGTGGGGGTCATGTCCCCCAGCACACACTGCAGAAACAGCCCGTAGTGGGGCGAAGCCCTTCCTCTGCGGGCTTCCAGCAGGGGAGACGCGTGGGAAGGAGCCCACCAAGGCTGAGGCATACAAAGGGTGGAGCCATGTCAAAGAAAACTCCTTTTTCTAGGGGGGACGTGCCAGCCCAGGCCCGTGTGTCTGCCAGACTTGCCGCAGGCCCAGCCCCAATTGCCAGGGGGCCTCTGCTTCCTCCTTCCTGTTCTTGAAGGAAGAACAGGGAATGAGGGCAGGACACATGGATCCTACACCTCTTCTGCGCCAGGAGCCTACCTAGGTTCTTGACACTTAGCTCATTCACACCTCTTTGCCACGCCACCCTGTAGGTGAGGCTCAAGGGCATGGGGGTGGGCATCACTTGGCCACACAGCTGAAGAGCAAACACGGAGCTGAGATCCTTGCACAGATCCCTGTGCTCCCACCACACCCCAGCACAGCCTCGCAGCTCGGCAGGCTTCAGGGAGGGTGCCATTGTCCCTCTCTCCTAGAGAGCAGAGAAAGAGGTGATGGAGGGAGCCAGTGGTATGGACCCCAGCAAGGAGCCCAAAGGGGAAACCAGTCTCCAGGGGCTCCCTGCAGCTTCCTGCAGCAACCTCGCCAGCTCTTCAAGGGGGGTGCTTACAGGGATCCTCCTGGCTTTCCCTGGCTTGTGTTGACTTCCCTTATTGAGCTCAGACTCTGCTCTGCTGGAGGTGGGGTCAGTCAGGCTTTGTCCGGCCCTATGGATTTATCCGCCTTCCCTCTGGCAACCCTTCTCCTGGCCACATGGGCAGGGCCCCTTCTTCCAAACTCTGCTTCCTTCCTACCAACACCGTGTAGCTAAGATTGGGTTTTCCGTGATAGCAAATCAGCAAAATCTGATGGTTAGTACAGCTCAGATCCCAGCTCTGCCATCACTGGCCATGTGACCTAGAGGATGTCTCTGAACACATCCACATGTCCGCATCTTCACCTGTGAAAGAGAAATGATGATAGCATCACCACACGTGAGTAACAAGAACAACTCCTGGCCGGTGGTCCGAGCTCTGTATGTCTTCACTGGTACTGTCTCTTCCTACACAGGCCTCATGAAGGGTGGGTCATTCTGCAGACCCAAGCCTGGGAGGAAATCAGAGTGGGCTGGATGGAAACCAGCCCGTGGGCCTGATGAACTGCCATATGGTGCTTTTCTCAGAACCATATAAGGGAAGAACAAGTTCATGTGCCAGGTGGGGAGCTGATGGAGGCCAAGGAGGGAAATAACAGAGACATGTTTTAAAACGTTCTTTTGGGGGCACCTGGGTGGCTCACTCGGTTAAGTGTCTGCCTTCGGCTCAGGTCATGATCTCGGGGTCCTGGGATCGAGGGCCGCATTGAGCCTGAACTCCCTGTTCAGCGGGGAGTCTGCTTCTCCCTCTGTGCCTCTTCCTGCTCGTGCTCCCTTTCTCTCAAATAAAGACATAAAATCTTAAAAAAAATCTTAAAAAAAAAAACACAAAAACCTCTCTTTTTGCTTGCTTGCTCCAAAGCCTGTGGCCTCTCATAGCTCATTGTCAGGTTTGCAGGACTCCACACCGGGAGGGAAGGCAGGGGGTGTCTTTTCTATAGGCAGATGCAGCAATTCCAGGTCATCTTGTGGAAGAGCCCTCAAGGAAAGGTGGGGCAGCTGGGGGAGGAGGAGGAAGTGGACCAGCCCATCCTCAGAGAGATGCGAAGGGCCTGGCACACTGACAAGCTCAACCACCGGCAGGTCCTGCTTGGTAGCAGCTGTGGGCAAAGCCAACGTGAACATCTTTAGCAGACTGCGTTTTCTCCTTGTTTCTTTTTCCCTGCAAGAGATTCCTTAAAGAAATTAAGTGTTTCTTAAAAAAAAAAAAAAAAAAAGGTAATAACACTCAGAACCCTCATAGCCAGCCCTAATTCCTTTTCTGGAACATTTGTATTTATCTATCTTCCCCACCAGGCTGCCTCTGAGGATGAGACTATCTGTCCTGCGCACCACCGTGTCCTGATGCACTGTGCCCGAACAAACGATTGATATGTATTTGTGGACAGAATGATGGAAAGAGGGATCTGAAAACCTGGGAGACCTGATGAGGCCTCTCATGTGTGAAAGGGCCTCCCATTATACGCTTCCATGGAACCTGGTACTTCTCATGACTCTTATCACATTTTGCAATTACTATGAATTTGTGGAAGTATTACATTGATGCCTCTGAAGGCTGTGACTGATTTGTTTCTCATTGTCTCCCCTGTGCCTGGTACAGTGCCTTGTACCTGCTAGGTGCTCTGCAAACAGGAACTGTATGAGTGAACGAATGAATATGTGCAAAAGGCACTATGGGCTCAGGTGACTCTGAGCTCCAGCAGCGCAGTGAGAGGCGGTGGTGGGGAGGGGTTTGTGCCATAGCTGCAGGGGTTCAAAACCAGTCAGTTGTTACTAGCTGTGTGGCCTTGGGTTGGTTACTTACCTCTCTGTGCGTCACCTTGCTTATCTGCATGGTGGGAATAATAACAATACTCATTTTGTAGGGCTGCATGAGGATTAAATGAGTCATACATGGAGCATGCTTACAGGTGTGTCTGCCCCACGTTAAGCACCACCAGAAGTCATGTCTTGTTGTTATCAAAGTGCCTAGCAGTGAGCTCCCTCTTGCTTTAACCCTGGAGAATTCTCAGGGTCTCAGGCTCAGCTTCTGGAAAATTCTCTCTAGTAGACAGGGCTAATAACGAGACCCAAGGAAGAAGCACAGGGTTTACATTTGGATCGACCCTCCCAAGATTTGCTATCCCCATCTGCCCGGGGCCTCAAAGATGGTCCTAGGCAGTGTGTTTGGGGTGCGGCCTGGCTCCCACCCCTCTGGCTGCTCCCCACGGCATGGAGCTGGCGTCCCTGGCCTTCCCTCACCACCCGCCTGACACGGAGCTGACTCACCGCCAGGAGGGGTGGTGATTAGCATGCAGGGCAGGTACCCGGAGGAAAGCTGTCTCCATGCAACAGCTCTTGATGTGTTTCTCTGATTAATGTGGCAGAGAGAACATTGCAGCTTTTTCCTGAATGGTCGCCACGTGGAGCTGGAGTCATTAGCATCACGTCTCCCGCTTGCCATGACCTGCTGACCACCCTAAGTAGATAAAAATGAAAATGGCCAAGACAGCTGCAAGGCTCCGAAACAAACTGCCTGGTGGCTCTGCAGAGTCTTTTATGTGCAAGGTTTCCCGAACAGCCCCGCCTTCCCCATCCTCTCAAACCCCTGTAAAGCGGTCCTTAAAGTTTCTGCTTCTCTGACTGCCAGTCCCTGGGGAGGGCAGAGCCCCTTTCTCAGGAATGGAGCCCAAATGTGAGCCATGTCACTGCCGCCCCGCAGGTGTGTGCCCAGGTGGAAGAAGAGAGGAAGACGGAGAGGGGGCCCGGGGAGAGGGGCCAGGCTGGGCAAAGGGCAGGCGATGGGAGGGAGCTGAGGGGTCTGCATTGGGGCAGAAGGGGCAGGTGGGGTGAAGACTGGGACTTGGACTTTATCCTGAGGAACTGGAGAGTTCCCTGGGGTGGAGGAAGGGGGTCTTGCAGAGTATGCAACAGGACATTAGAAAGGTCCCATAATTCAGGCAGGTGATGCTGCTGCCTTGAATCAACACCACACATTTCCTCAGCGCCCTTCCTCCCACCCAGGAGCTGGAGCATCTATTTGCAATTTCTGCAGGATAAAAACTGAGACACCCGAGGGCCACCTTACAGCTTCCCAAAGGATGGGAGTGATGATAGGAGGTATGTCTTTGATCTTGCCTTGGCTCTGTGTGGTTGGAGTCAAGTTGCCATTACGATTCTGAGTTATTGGGTTTGGATTTTTTTTTTAAGATTTTATATACTTAGGGAAGTGGGTGGGGAGATGGGGTAACTGGGTGGCGGCCACTGAGGAGGGGCACTTGATGGGATGAGCACTGGGTGTTATACTGTATGTTGGCAAATTGAATTTAAATTTTTTTAAATGTTAAAAAAAGAACTTAAAAAAATAAAAATACCCTTTGTTTTTTAAAATAAATATCACAGGGACGCCCAGGTGGCCCAGCGGTTTAGCGCCTCCCTTCAGCCCAGGGCGTGATCCTGGAGACCCAGGATCGAGTCCCACATCAGGCTCTCTGCATGGAGCCTGCTTCTCCCTCTGCCTGTGTCTCTGCCTCTCTCTCTGTGTGTCTCTCTTGAACAAATGAATAAAATTTATTTTTAAAAATAAATAAATATCACAATAAAAAAGATTTTAGGGATGCCTGGGTGGCTCAGTGGTTGAGTGCCTGCCTTTGGCTTAGGACATGATCCCGGAGTCCCAGGATGGAGTTCCACATCAGGTTGCCTGCGTGGAGTCTGCTTCTCCTCCCTCTGCCTATGTCTCTGCCTCTCTGTCTCTCATGAATAAATAAATAAAATCCTTAAAAAAATAACATAAACATTTAAAAAAGATTTTATATATTTATTTGACAGAGAGGGTGAGCAGCAGAGAGAGAGGGCAAGAAATTCTCAAGCAGACTCCCCGCTGAGCACGGAGCATGACGTGGGGCTTGATCTCAGGACCCTGAGGTCCTGACCTGAGCGGAAAGCAAGAGTCGGATGGATGCTCAACCCACTGAGCTACCCAGGGTTGGTTGGTTGTTTTTTTTCTAAGTCGCCCCTCTCCTTCCCTGAGCCTCAGCTCCCCAGCCAGGCGGTTAGGGGTGGGGGCGAGGAGGTAGAGGCCGGCCCCTGGGCTCCCTGGGCAGAATGATGATAAGAGGGGCGCAGCAGTTCTCAGCAAGCGAGAGCCCTTGCCAGCTCCACGCCCCCACCACTGTGCCTCCGCCGCCCCCTCCACCAGCAGCAGGCCCGCAGCCGCTTGCCAGAAAGCAGGCCCGTGAACTCAGCCCAGGCTGGAAGGGAATGAGCAATGGTGCTAATTGCGGAGCCGGCAGGAGAGGCTGGGAGGAGGCAGCAGAGAGAGAGAAATCATCTTGCGATGCGCCAATTACTGATCAGCTGGGACATAATTGCGGGGCTGCCATCCCGGCTGCTGGAGGTACCAGGCCTCCCTCTCGTTAATCAACGATAATCCAGAATTACGACCCTTAATGACTTGCAAAGACACTTATGCACACACGCACACATGCTCTCACACGGACACAAGTAATTGATAATCAACCATGTAATTTGAGGCAATAATTCTGTCCGGGCCAGATGACAGGCTCCACCCTGCCAGCAGAACAGAACCCGAATCACAGCCGACTGTGCGGCCACGGGGCAGCCTCTCAGGAGGAGGGTGGGGGGGCTCCTTCCTGTCTCCGGAGTGGGTGCCGAGGGGGCCTCCAGTTGTCTGCAGGCAGTAGGAGCGTGGAGAGTTGTTCTTTCCTGCTCTTGCTCGTCTGTAGTTTCCAACTTTTGCACATTGTTATTTGTAGCATTCGCAAACCTCATTGCTGTTGTCTTCCCTTATTCGTGGCCCTAAACCAATGCTCTCAAACCTCAGTGTGCATTCACATCACCTAGAGAGATAGTTAAAAATGAGGATTTCTGGGCTCCACCCCCTGGTGATTTAGACTCCAAGACTTGGTGTGGAACACAGGAATTGCAGATTGGTTAAGTGTACCCAAGTGATTTGGATGCAGATGGTCCATGTACCATACTTCGAGAACTAAGAGTCTAAACCAGTGGCTCTTGACCCTGGAAGTACATTGAAATCATCCGGGGAGCTTTCAGAAAACTCTGATGATGAGTGGGCTCAATTCCAGAGGGCTCAACTGGCATCTGTCTTCCCAATTTGCCCTCTTCTCTCTACCTTGGGAACTACTTGATGCCTGAATCTTCTCAAACCTCAACCGGCATAGGAATCACCTGGACATTTGTTAAATTGTGAATTCTGGTGCGGGGAGTAGGGTGTCCCGCCTTCCCAAACACATTCCCAGGTGATGACAGCGCTGGTCCCAAAGTAAGACGCTCTCTTCCTTGGCTCCAGGCCCAACCACATGAACTCAGGTGCCCAAAAAGTCCAGTTTATGAAGCTCTTCTGGGAAAGACCCCGTGGCTGGGTCTGCAAAGGTGAATCTGACCCAGTTTTGTTCAGATGGTTGACTGTGAGTCACATGTTAGGTTCTTATAGGATCCTGAGAATAAGACAAACTTAGGCTGGTCCATAGACCATGAAACTCTTGATCTTGGGGTCATGAGCTCAAGCCCCATGTTGGGCATACAGCTTTTTTTTTTTTTTTAAACAAATGTTTTTTTTTTTTAAGATTTATTTATTTATTTATTTATTTATTTATTTATTTATTTATTTATTTATGATAGAGAGGCAGAGACACAGGAGGAGGGAGAAGCAGGCCCCATGCCAGGAGCCCGACGTGGGACTTGATCCTGGGACTCCAGGATTGCACCCCAGGCCAAAGGCAGGCGCTAAACCGCTGAGCCACCCAGGGATCCCCCATACAGCTTATTTTAAAAAATGGAGCTCCTGGGTGGCAGAGTCAGTTAAGTGTCCAACTCTTGGTTTGGGCTTAGGCTGTGATCTCAGGGTGGTGGGATCAAGCCCCTCATCAGGTTCCCCTCAGAATCTGCTTGAGACTCTTCCTCTTCCTCTGTCCTCCACTATAATAAATTAAAAAATCTTAACAACAACAAAAGACAAGCTTAGGCTTACTCAGGTGCTGAGATCCTACCTAGGAAGTAGAAAAATTTGGTTCCTGTTCTCAACAAAACAAGATATAATAAATTCTTGTGAATCTAGGTACAGAACATGAAGGTGTCATCGGGCAAGAGGGCCCAGGAAGATAAAACATGGACATGTGTCTTGTGGCAGGGATCTAGCAGGCTCAGAGCCCCTCAAAATAAGAGTGTCCTGGGTCAGACTCAGGGTCTGGGAGGAGGGCAGTGAGGAGGCTGGGGAGGTTAGTCATTCTCTCACCATGGCCACAAATGTCTCCCATTCTGGTATGTATGTATTGCCATACCCTTCAAGAGGATAACTCTAGGGCATCCCTGGGTGGCTCAGCAGTTTAGTGCCTGCCTTCGGCCCAGGGCGTGGTCCTAGAGTCCTGGGATCAAGTCCCACATTGGGTTCCCTGCATGGAGCCTGCTTCCCCCTCTGCCTGTGTCTCTGCCCACCCCCACCCCCCACCTCTCTCTCTTTGTGTCTCATGAATAAATGAATAAAATCTTAAAAAAAAAAAAAAAAAAAGAGGAGAACTCTGTTTCCCCTCCTCCTGAATCTGGGCTGACCCTATGACTTGCTTTGACCAGCAGAACATGGTAGAAGCAACACTGTGCTAGCCCCTAGGAAGCCTGACAGCTTCTGCTTTCATTCCTTTGGAAGCCAGCTGCTATGTAAGAAATCCAGCTACCCTGAAGCCACCATGCTGGCCACATGGACAGGCCACATGGAGGAGGGCTGAGGTGCCAGGTGTGTGAATGAAGCCTTCCTGGCCCTTCCCTCCCAGTCCAGCAGCCAGCTGAACGCAGCCAAACAAATGACTCCAGGTAACTCACCAGCCGAGAACCACCCAGCTGAGCCCTGCCCAAATTCCTGACTCACAAAATCATGAGAAAGAATAAATTGTTGTTGTAAGCCACTAACTTTTCCAGTTGATTGTTACACAGCAATAGATTACTGAAACACTTGGGTTCTTGTCTCAGTTCAGACAGTCACAGGTGAGATCAGTAAACTTGCCGGGCCTGTTTTCTGTTCTGAGCAACATGACGGTAAAGTGATGTCATGCATCCAAACCGCTGTGCACGGGGCCTGGGCCCGGCACACAGCTCATGCTCACACCAAGAATGTATGACTGTTAGCAAGGTGGTGCCACGGTTTCCCGTTCCTGGCTCCACCCTAAGTGATGGCCACGTGGATCATATCATCCCAGGTCCTTGCATGAATGGCCATAATTCTCCTCTAATGGGAATGGCTTGTCACTAGGGTGGCCCCCTGGCTAAGAGCAGTGGCTTCTGACCAAGACAAGCATGGACACAAGCCCTTCTCTGCCAGTTTCTTGCTTTGTGACCTCACACAAGTTATTTAAAATCACTAAACCTTGGGATCCCTGGGTGGCGCAGTGGTTTGGCGCCTGCCTTTGGCCCAGGGCGCGATCCTGGAGACCTGGGATCGAATCCCACGTCAGGCTCCCGGTACATGGAGCCTGCTTCTCCCTCTGCCTATGTCTCTGTCTCTCTCTGTGTGTGTGTGACTATCATAAATAAATAAAAATTTTTCAAAAATCACTAAACCTTGGTTTCTTTCTTTTCTTTTCTTTCTTTCTTTCTTTTTTTTTTTTTTTTTTTGCATTTATTCTATGCAGAATTTACTCCTGGGCCATACGTTTTTGTTTCTTCAGCTTCTTCTGGGATATCTTTTTCTTCTGTGCAATCTCCTCTTCTGGTTTCGGAATAATCTGCTCTTTTTCAGTAAGAATCATCATGTAGCAGGGAGAGCTCACGTATGGGTTAATCTGGCCATGAGCCCTGTAAGTTCTACATCGTACCTTGGGGGCTTTGTTCACCTGGATGTGCTCAATGAGCAGAGAATCTACATCTAAACCCTTAAGTTCAGCATTACTCTCTGCATTTTTAAGCATGTGCAGTAAAAATTCAGCACTCTTCTTGGGCCACTGACTCTGTCCAGCCCCACTCTTTGGCCTGCGCACACCTACCAACTCCACCATTGTAGCGACAGAATGGCACACACTGCTTCTCAAAGTGACATCTTTCAGATACTTGGTTGCTTTTCGAATATGCATACTCTTGATGGCCTGGGCAGCTTCATGTGTGTTCTTAAAGTGAACACAAAGATTTGAACCTCTCGATTTGCATGATTTTGTAGGGTTTTCTGGGTCCAGCGAGTAGCGAACCATTTTCGGAGGTCACCTCAGGCCACTTGGGATAGGAGCTAAACCTTGGCTTCTTACACGAAAAAAAAAAGCAGGGAGGCCAGCTCCTCTTCCGGGAAGCCTACCCTGATTAACCTCTCCCCACCCCATTTCTCTAAATAGAGCTTTGTCATGTCTTGCCAATTTCTGAACTTTCAGAAGAGGGCTGAAATTAACTATATTGGTTGGAAAGAGGGTGTAGGGGACCCTTGATCATTGTTTTTTAAAGATTTTATTTATTTATTTGAGAGAGATGGACACCTGGGTGGCTCAGCGATTGAGCGCCTGCCTTCAGCCCAGGGCGTGATCCTGGAATCCTGGTATCAAGTCCCGCATCGGGCTCCCTGCATGGATCCTGTTTCTCTCTCTGCCTATGTCTCTGCCTCTCTTTCTCTCTCTGTGTCTCTCATAAATAAATAAATAAAATCTAAAAAGAGAGAGAGAGAATGAGAGAAGGAGCAGGGACCAGGGAGAGGGAGAAGCAGGACCCCCACTGAGCAGGGAGCCCAATGCAGGACTCGATCCCAGGACTCTGGGATCATGACCTGACCTGAAGGCAGCCGTTTAACCCACTAAGCCACCCAGGCACCCCTGATCATTTATTTTATTAGTGGTTATTTATTATTTATACTAATCAAAATGGATAATTTCTCATCAAACTCACTGCCCTAACTTCAGAGGACCTCCAGAAGCAGATCCCTTCTCACAGCTTTGTCACCATCACCCTGGCGTCAGCCACCATTCCCCTTGCCTACATCCCTCTCACAGCCTCGTCCCCCCTACTCTCCTCCCACCCTTACCCCCTACAGAATGAACCTATTCGGGGCACCTGGATGGCTCAGTCAGTTAAATGTCTGCCATGATCCCAGGACCTCAGCAGCAAGTCTGCTTCTCCCTCTCCCTCTGCCTGCAGCTCCCCCTGGTTGTGCTCTCTCTGTGTGTCAAATAAATAAATAAAATCTTAAAAAAAAAAAAAAAAAAAAAGAATGAGCCTATTCAGGACAGATGATGTCACTCGTCTGCTCAGAACACTACATGGCTCCCAGCTCGCTCAGAGTAAACACCGGTGTCCTTCCAATGGCCCTCGAAGCCTAACACCCCCTGCCCGTTTCCATTCTCTCTCTGACATATGTCCCATCCCTCCCCCTTGCTGTCTCCAGGACAACCTCTCTGTCAACAGGTGTGCTCCTGCCCTAGTGCCTTTACACTGGCCTTTTCCCTCTGCTGGGGACTCTCTTCTACCAAGTAACTGCATGCTTTACTCCTTCACTTTCTTTAGATCTTTACTTACATGCCACCTTCTTAAGAGCATTCCCCAACCATGCCATTTACAATTGCCCCCCACCCTGGAGCACACAAAATCCCCCATCTATCTGCCTTGGCTTTCTCCCTAGCATACATAACCATCAAACGTGGTTATGCCACTTGTTTATTTATGTTCTATCCCATGCCCCCCCCCACACACACACACACACTCCACTGAGGGCAAGAATTTGTGTCTATTTCGTTTACTGCTATTGTCCCAATAGCTTGCAATTAATAGCTCAATAACACGTTGTTATGTGAACAAACGCAAAGGCATGTAAGCACATCCTCAAAAAATAAACTGAACTGAACACAATTTGGATTGTGTTAATACAGAGGTTAAAGCATCTCTCTAGAACGGAGGGTTTCCAGGGTCCACCTTTGCTTTGTGTGTGTGTGCACATGTACATGTGTGTAGTAAAGACCAGTGGGAGTGGAAATTGCTTATTGTGGTAGTGATGAGAGTTGTTTGTAAAAATTCATTGAGAAAACGGGGGCACCTAGATGGCTCAGTTGGCTAAGCAACAGACTCTTGATTTGGGCTCAGGTCATGATCTCAGGGTCATGAGACAAAGCCCCATCCAGCTCTGCACTGGGCATGGAGCCTGCTTAAGAGTCTCCCTCTCCCTCTCCTCTGCTCCTACCCCTGTCCCTGGTCTCTCTCTCTCTCTTAAAAAAAAAAAAAATCCTTAAGAATATATTTTCCTCTCCTTCTCAAACCCTGGCAGCCATACCAAGTGACAGAAGTTGCCTGATAGTCTAGGAGAGAACAGGCAGACAGTAGGGCAAATAGCCCACACCAGGCAGACGCTGTGAGCTAAGCAGTCCAAGCAATTCAAGGAGGAATGACCAGGTGTGGCCTGGAATGTGCAGTGTGGGGACTTGCGTGGTCAGGTTTGCTGTTTGCACAATCCTGCTACATCCATCCCGATGGCCTCACAGGAGAGGTTAGGGCTCCACCATTAATCTCCAACAGAAGGGCTGGGAGCCCTGGCTCTGCCAGGGTACTTGGTGGATGGGAGAACCTGGGGAGCCTGGCACGCCACAGGAGCATGACAGGGTCCCTTCCCGATGAACCAAATGAGTGACAGCCCAGGTTCAAAGCCATGAGGTTTCCCTAGAGAAGATATGACTGTTTTCAACTCCTCCAAGTGACAGCATCTCCTCGCTCTGGTTTGGAAGGAAGGGTAAAGAAGTCTTCTGTGCAGGGGCAACTGGGTAACTCAGTGATTGAGTGTCTACCTTGGGCTCAGGGTGTGATCCCAGGGTCCTGGGTTCTAGTCTCTCATCAGGCTCCCCACAGGGAGCCTGCTTCTCCCTCTGCCTATATCTCTGCCTTTCTCTCTGTGTCTCTCATGAATAAACAGAATCTTAAAAAAAAAAAAAAAAAAAAGGAGAAGAAAAAGACTTCTGTGTTACAGAGGAGGACACTGAGGCTCAGAGGGATTATATGGCTTGTTGAAGGTCACTCCACACACTACCAGTCCAAGATGCGAAGAACTTTGCAACTGCTGTATCCACTACAGATGGTTTCTGGGGGTGGGGGGAGGAAGGGGAGGTCGGGTGGGGTAAGCTTGAACCCATGCCTGGTTGACTCCAAACTTAGTCGGCTCCAAAAACCTAGTTTTTCTGCTATTCATTTTGCATCTCTCTGAAAGCCTGGCTGGTAACACCTGGAGCATGCTCTGTGAATAAGGGTCAATATACCAGGCTGCCGCAGGTTGTACTAACAAGGATCCCCCTGCACCCCCCGCCCCAAACTCCGAGCCCAGAGGCCTGCGCCTTTGCTCCCGGCCAGCAGGGGGCGTGCACACATTGTTTCCAGTGGGCATCCCACAACCTCCCCAGGCGCCTAGCACATTCTCCCCTCCTGTGATTGAGAGCAGGGTGTGAGCCTTACTGGGGCCCTAGATGAACCAGCCTGCTCCTAGTCAAGAGCCTTCAAACTGTGTGATCTTCCCTCGCAGGCAGCCCTCTGGCAACGTGCAGGACTAACATTTGCTGAGTGGTGCCTCCACCAGGCACCACACTAGGCACTCAACAAGCATTACCCCAGTTCATCACACAAACTACTCAAATGATCAGTTTTTTAAAAGATTTTATTTATTTGTTCATGAGAGTCAGAGAGAGAGGCAGAGACACAAGCAGAGGGAGAAGCAGGCTCCACGCGGGGAGACATCCCATGAAATAATCAATTTTATATATGAGAAGACTAAGGTACTCCTTTTACCTCATTTTACAAATGATAATACTGGGGAGGTGGGTTGGGGGATGGGGTAACTGGGTGATGGGCACTAAGGAAGGCACTTGATGGGGGGAATCCCTGGGTGGCTCAGCGGTTTAGCACCTGCCTTCAGCCCAGGGCGTGATCCTGGAGTCCCGGGATCGAGTCCCACATGGCGTTCCCTGCATGGAGCCTGCTTCTCCCTCTGCCTGTGTCTCTGCTGCCTGTGTCTTTGCCACCCCCCCCCGTGTGTGTGTGTGTGTGTGTGTGTGTGTGTGTCTCTCATGAATAAATAAATAAAATCTTAAAAAAAAAAAAAAAAAGGGATCCCTGGGTGGCGCAGCAGTTTGGCGCCTGCCTTTGGCCCAGGGCGCGATCCTGGAGACCTGGGATCGAATCCCACGTCAGGCTCCTGGTGCATGGAGCCTGCTTCTCCCTCTGCCTATGTCTCTGCCTCTCTCTCTCTGTGACTATCATAAATAAATAAAAAATTAAAAAAAAAAAAAAGGAAGGCACTTGATGGGATGAGCACCAGGTCTTATACTATATGTTGGCAAACTGAATTTAAATTTAAAATTTTAAATAAATAAATAAATAAGATAACTATTAGTAACTTGTTAAAAAAAAAATGATAGTCCTGAGGTTTGGGGCTGGTAAGTAGCTTGTGACTCCTACCCTCATGGTCTCACTTACCTGTCTGCTCCCAGGTGGTGGACATGGGCAGGGAAGACTCTGGCCAAGACCTGGGCTTCCAAAGGGAGCTGGATTAGAAAGAAAACTTCTCAGAAGAGAAATATTTTTTTGCTCCAGTTCTGCCCAGGCTGTTGTCTTCTTGTGGTTTGCTCCCCAAAGTTCTGAGTGGGCCCCCTGAGCAGGCCTGCCAGCCCTAGGCTGCTCTCAAGGGGGATCCAAGAGACATTTCCTCCCGGTGTCATTCCCAGCCCCCTGGCACACATTGAGGCGTGTCCTGGGTGGTGACGCTGGTGTGTGTGTGGGGGGAGGGCCAGCCCTAAGGGAGAGGAGAAGGCGTCACAGCACGCATGTCACAGTGGGACCAGCTAGCCTAACCCCTCTGCCAACCTATGTGCAAGAAGACCCAGACAGGGAAGGCCAGTGCCCCAAGGTCACCTGGCTGGTAACGAGAGAGCCAGGGCTGGAACCCAGGTCTCTGAGCTCCCAAGCTTTCTTCAGGCTTTAGCTGACCGTGTTCTCCAGGGCCTGGAGATGCCCTCTTCCCACCATCCAGCTTCCCATCACATCCTAGCCATGCTCCATGTCAAATCCTGCCCACCCTGCTCGGGGCCCAGCCTCCTGCCCCACTTCCCCAGAGGCTCTCCTTCCCTGCACTGGAACCAGTTGCTCTCTTCAGCCTGTAGCATGTGCCTTCCAAGCCAGGTTGACTTGCCTCATCCCTGCCGCTGATGTTTGAAACAGGTACCGATGGGTAGGGCGGGCTATAAGACAGGGCACTGGGCCAGGAGCTCAGACACCTGCCCTGGAGCCTGGCTGGACTGCTGACTTGCGGTGCATCTCAGGGAGGTCGCTTTACTTCTCTGGGCCTCAGTTTTCCCCTTTGGTCTAGATCAGTGCTTTTTAGATTCTGTCCATAGGGAGGACCTGCCTCTAGCCACAGAGGACAGGGCCCTGCCCCTGCCCAGATTCAGCTACAGCACTCTTTGCTTTGTTCTTTCAGAGGGGAAGAGTCTGAGGCGGTGAATATGGTTTGAAAACCACTTTGAGGGGTGCCTGGGTCGCTCAGTCGGTTAAGCTTCTGGCTTCGGCTAAGGTCATGATCCCAGGGTCCTGGGGTCATGGCTCCCTGCTCAGGGGCAGGCTGGCTGGGGTGGGGGCGTATCTGCTTCTCTCTCTGCCCTTCCCCCTGCTTGTGCTTTCTCTTTCTCTCAAATAAATAAAATCTTTAAGAAAAAAAGAAAAAAACAAAAAACAGGGGCACCTGGGTGGCTCAGGTGAAGCACCTGCCTTCGGCTCAGGTCATGATCCAGAGGTCATGGGATCCAGTCCCATGTGGGGTTTCTTGCTTAGCAGGGGGTCTGCTTCTCCCCCTCCTCCCCACTAATGCTCTCTCTCTCTCTCTCTCACTATCTCTCTCTATCTCAAATAAATAAATAAAAATCTTAAAAAAAACAACGTTTTGAGGTCCTTTCTACTCGAATCTTGTTAATGTATTTCCCTCACTTCCCCCCACGCCGCTCCACCCCAGTTGTTCGCGGGAATATGGCATCTGACACAGAGTATTCTCAACAAACATTTGGGGGATGGAATTGAACGGCAGTGCTGGGAAGCAGAGAAGGGGCAAGCAAGCAGGAAGTAAGTGGCCAGAAGGTGGCCGGAAGGAAGGGAGGCCTGGAACAGGCTTGTGGGGTGAAGATGGTCTTTGCAAAGGGGCCAGGGCTGCCTGGGGTCTGTGGTTTCTGCTCCCGGCCTCCTCTGGGTTCCCTCCCAGCTTGCCCTCCCCTGCACCCCTCCTGCAGGGGCCACAGTGTCCTTGCACAAACCCTGCCCCATCCCCTGCTGCCAGGGCTGTCCACACAGCCAACAGACTTGGGTCTGGCAGACATCAAGCGGGCTGGGCCCTCCAGGAGCCAGGTTCGAAAGGGCCGTGACCCTGGTCAGCAGCCCCAAAGCCAGGCGGGCCCCTGTCTTCCTGAGGCTGCAGAAGTCTGCAAGGCTTCTCTGGGCACGCTGACAGGGGAGGGTGGGCAGGGACGGTCGATGGACTCTGTGTGCCTTTGTCAGACGCAGTCTGTGCTTTCCGTTGTGTGGGTACGTTAGTTCTGCTTCCAGATCTTGGCTCCTCCCGGAGCTACAAATTACACTCTAGCCTTCATCCTGTAGCAGGGCTTCCATGCCCCAGGGTAACAGGGACCACCCCGGATCGTGCAAGTGTGGCCGCCCACAATTGGAAAAGCCTGTGTGGGGTTGGTTTAACTCCGACCGGGGTAAGAAAGGGCCTGAGCAGTACAAAGGGAAACCACTGTCACAGCCCCAAGAAGTTCCATCAGGACACTTACTAACATAATGTTTGAATTTCCTCGTCATCCCCATCTTCGCTGTCATGCCAGCACCCGCCCACCTCTGAACTGCTCTCAACTTTATCACCATCTGCCAAGTTCCTGGGGCCGCTCCTCATAGTCATTCATGCTTTCACCTCAGAAGGTCTCAGCAGGAAAGTCTTTAATCTTTTTTTAAGAGCCTACTATGTGCTGGGCGCTTTATAAACGTTAGGTGCCTTACAAACTTTATTTTATTTAGTCATCACGACAACCCTGTGGAGCTGACACTCTTGGCTTCAAGTAACAGTGACCTCAACAATATTGGATGGGGCCAGGGGTATCTCACTGAGCAATGAAGAAACTGATGATCACAGGGACGAGTCCAGAGGTAGATGGCTCCAGCTGCTGAACTGTGCTGCCACGACCCAGGTTCTTGCCATGTTTCCATTAGTGTGTTGGCTTTAGCATATTGGCTTGGCTACTTATCTTCATCACAAGATGGCTGCTATTGCTCCAGCCATCATTCCAGACATAACATCCGGCTACAAAAGGACAATTAGTGGGGCGCCTGGGTGGCTCAGTCGATTGAGCATCTGACTCTTGGTTTTGGCCCGGGTCGTGATCTGGGGGTCATGGGATTGAGCCCACATTGGGCTTCATACTTGGTGCAGAGCCTGCTTGAGATGCTCTCTCCCTTTCCCTCTGCCCCTCTTGCTCATGGTCTCTCTCTCTAAGATAAATAAATCTTTTTTTTAAAGATTTTATGTATTATTTATTCATGAGAGACACACACACACAGAGAGAGAGAGAGAGAGAGAGAGAGGCAGAGACACAGGCAGAGGGAGAAGCAGGCTCCATGCAGGGAGCTCGACGTGGGACTCGATCCCAGGTCTCCAGGACCACACCCTGGACTGAAGGCAGTGCTAAACCGCTGAGCCACTGGGGCTGCCCTAAGATAAATAAATCTTAAAAAAAATAAAGAGAGAGAAAGAGAGTCTCAAAAGGACAATTATTTCCTCTCATGTTTTAAGAATATCCTAGAGGGATGCCTGGGTGGCTCAGCGGATGAGCATCTGCCTTTGGCTCAGGGCATGATCCTGGATTCCTGGGATTGAGTCCCGCATCCGGCTCCTTGCATGGAACCTGCTTCTCTTCCCTCTGCCTATGTCTCTGCCTCTCTTTCTGTGTTTCTCATGAATAAATTAAAAAAAATTTTTAATTAAAAGAAAAGAAGGTCCTAGAACAACTCTCCATTCCCCACCCCCTACCAAAAGATCCCTCCTCACATCTCATTGACCAGAATTGAATCTCATTGACAGATCCATCAGACCATTAATCACTGGCAAGGGGAATGGCATACCAAGATTAGTTTACACTAATTAGGATTTCCCCCTTCCACCGCAAGCACCTTCAGGAGTGGGTGGACTCCTGAGAGAAAAATTCAGAGCCCTAAGGAAAAAAGCAGGAGTGACCATTAATCAGATGTCTGCCATATGGGTAATTATCACACACCCCATTTTACGGGTGGAAAAACTGAGGCTAAGAAAGATGAGGCATTAACTTACTACCAAGTTAGGACTTAAATCCAGGATTGTTTGACTCCAAAGCCCTGGCTCCTTCTACTATAGAATGTACGAAGCACTCTTCTATATGTGCTTATGAGTTAGAAAGATCGGTATACCCGCATCTACCTCAAATTCTTGATGGAACAAAGAGGGGTGTGTGTAAATAATATCCACATACACCCACATACCATTTTATTGTCAATAAAATTATGTCATAAGAAGTGACATTCAGGTATGTTCATTTGACCTGCATTTATCTAAGGCCTTCTAGAGACTTTGACTTTGGGGACAGACTGGTAAGCCCTAGCCTCGAACTTTAGAGACTCTCTGGTGAGGGAGTATATGGAAAAGTATAACTCTCTGTCACATAAGCAGATTGCCATGGGAGTAAAGAGCCTGGGAATGCTGGAGACCAATGTCACAGGAAAGGGGAAAACTGAGCAGGGTTTTGAGAGATGCATAGAAGTTTGCTCACAGAAGAAGAGGAGGCAAACATTTCTTCTAGGCAGAGAAAAGAGCCCTGCAGAGGTGTGGGCTTGAAAGTTCTTGTTGGGTTTAAGGAACAAAGGGGGACTTAATGAGGAGGAGGAAGAGGCTGAAAAGTTTGTAGGCAGTTTCTCAGGAGTCTTGCCTTCCAAGCTAAGGAGTTTGCCTGGGTTCTGTTAGGCGCCTGAAAGATTTTGAAGCAGGAAAGTATAAAGGGATCAAATTTGAATGATTTTGAAGATTTGGAACCCCCTGCTGAGTCCAGGTGATTGTGAGTGGACAATGTAGTGGCTGAGACACAGATTCCAGATATGTGGATTCCAGAATAAGTTAAGTCACTGACAAGGAGTGACGCCTCCCCGGTATCAGCACTGTATCCAACTGTAATTGGGGCCAATGTGCCTGGATAGGGCTGTGCAGATCCTGCAAGGGTTTGAGAAGACCCAAAGACCATGAGTAGCTGACTAATGTATCCATACTGAACAAACACACCGACTCTGAGATTATTATTAAAAGCTAGTGTCTATCAAGTGCTTGCTACATGTTAGGTGCTCTGCTGAGTCCTCCATATGCATTGTCTTATTTAATGCTTTTTTTTAAAGGTTTTATTTATTTATTCATAAGCGACACGGCGGGGGGAGGGGAGGAGAGAGACAGGCAGAGGGAGAAGCAGGCTCTACACCTGGAGCCTGATGCGGGACTCAATCCTGAAACCCCGGGATCACACCCTAAGCCAAAGGCAGACACTCAACCGCTGAGCCTCTCAGGCATCTCTGTCTTATTTAATTCTTATTTAAGCCTTGTAAGGAAGGTTTAAACTAAATTATGTAAAATTGCCAATATTTGATGTGTTTAATTTATGAAAACTGATGAGGAAGCCTGGAGGTTGGCTCAGGTCACACAATCACACACAGTAGATCAGGGTTCGAACCTAGGTCTGGGGCAGCCCAGGTGGCTCAGCGGTTTAGCGCCGCCTTCAGCCCAGTATGATTCTGGAGACCCGGGATGGAGTCCCATGTCGGGCTCCCTGCATGGAGCCTGCTTCTCCCTCTGCCTGTGTCTCTGCCCCCCTCCTCCCGTGTGTCTCTCATGAATAAATAAATAAAATCTTAAAAAAAAAAAGAAGAAGAAGAAGAAGAAGAAGAAGAAGAAGAAGAAGAAGAAGAAGAACCCAGGTCTGGTAAGGACTCTGGAGTAAGGCAATCCTAAGTTCCCACTGTGGCCACCACTTATTAGCTGTGTGTCCTGGGACAAATTGCTTAACCTCTCTGAGCCTCTGTTTCTTCACTTATACAATGAGGATAATAACTGAACGCATTTCATGAGGTGTGGGTTAGAAGAGAGAATGCATTAAAACATTTAGCACGGGCAGCCCCGGTGGCTCAGCGGTTTAGCGCTGCCTTCAGCCCAGGGCCTGATCCTGTAGACCCGGGATCGAGTCCCACGTTGGGCTCCCTGAATGGAGCCTGCTTCTGTCTCTGCCTGTGTCTCTGCCTCTCTCTCAATCTCTGTCTCTTATGAATAAATAAATAAAATCTTAAAAAGAAAATCTTAAAAAAAAATAAAACACTTAGCACAACGCCAGACACGGAAGGGGTGTCTGATGAACGTTAGTCGTGCCTATCATCACTGCTATTAATATTCCAAAGCCTGGACTGTGAAGCACCTCTCCCAACCTGCTGTGAAGGAGATGCCTTCTGGAATCAGTGTTTCCCATGGATGGAAAGGAAAGAAATTTTACTGCAAGAACCAGATCAGCATTACTGGTAAATGGTCCTTAGACTCACAGGGCAAAGGGAGCGCCAGGAACTATGTCCTCTTGTCTCCAGCACTGCCAGCCTCTGCTTATTCTTTCCTCTCCTGAGGTCTTTGGGTCCTCATGGCCACAGGGGACTGACCCAGGGGAAAAGGAACCTTCCCACTGGAAGAGTAGCTGGGGCAGCTCTGCTCAGACTCAGGACAACCTTCCTATGAAGCTACTTTTGCCTCGTTTTCCCCATGAACCAGCCTGGGTGGGGTGTATTTCTAGGATACTCCAGCAGCTTTTGCTTTCGAGAACCACATCCATCAGCAAGGGGTCCTGCGAGTCCCCGTTGCACTTGGGCCTCATGTATGTGCTTTCTGGCTTTATGCACGGATGTCTCTGACTCATGCCTGCATGAGGCCGTGTGTGTGTGTGTGTGTGTGTGTGTGTGTGTGTGTCTGGGCCTGAGTGGAACTGCACTGGCATGGGTTAGGGGTTGGCACCACCTTGGCAGCCTCAGTAAGCCCCGGGACACCTTTTGCTTATTACATTCCACGCTTGGGTGGGGCTCCTGCCTGCAGGGAGGGTAGACTCCCACTCTTCTCCATCTAAATCTCTGAGTGTTCGTTCTTTAGACAGAAATTACAAGTGCTGCTAGCTTGAGAAGGAAGTTCAAAGCCTGGCTCCCAGCAGTTCTCAGCATATCTCCTGGAGCCGGGCTGCTTCCGAGCACAGACCGACACAGAGGCAACTGTGATAATGAGAGGCTCGAAGAAGTCGAGAACAGGCAGGCCAACCAAACCACACCTTTGCGGCAGCACTTTTGGATGCTCGCAGATGTTTCCCCATGGTCTGCTCCTTTGCTTGCCGGGACTCTTGTACAGACCTGGCTGCCCCCTGTTCAGTCTCTCTAAAAAAAACATGTTCAGTCCCCTCCAGAGAAACTCAAAACACAGACACTCCTTATGTGTTTTCCTGGAAACATTCTATAGCTCCAGCCTGGGAAAGCTTCCCAAAGTTTTCCAAACCAAAATAATAGTAATAATAATAATAATAATAAAGAGGTAGGAGGAGGAGAGAAGCTTGGGCAAATGCCTGTTGATTAATGTTCAAGGGAACAGACTTGGATTGTAGGGAAAGGAAAAAGGAAGGGTTTTCCAGGTCAATTTAAACATTTGTGCTGTTTGCTTTAAAGGCAATTTCAAAATAGTTGGCCTCCCGAAAGCAATTTTTTGGAATCTACTCAGAGGGCAAAAACTTACCCTTCCTTCCCCCATCTGGAAAGTTTTCACACCAGAGGCCCCACTCATTCCTGAGCTCTGGCTTCAGAAAGAAGGACTTTCCCAATCTTCCAAGATTCCCTACCCTCCCTCACCCTGCTGACCCAGAAGGAGTTGTGTTTGCTCCACCCAGCAGCAGCTGCATTCCAGCTGTGGAGCGATTATGAAACATTTAGGAAGCCTCTGGCTGGAAAGGTAAATGAGGAATGTGTCCTAATGACACCTGAATACCGGCTCACCCTGCCAACAGAGAAGCAGCAGGAACGCTTTTTTTTTTGGACTTAGGGTCCCCTTCCCAAGTCTACCGGGCAGGGGAGCCCGCTGTCAGCTCACAGAAAGACTTTTTAGTGGTGTCACAGATAAAAGTGCTGACCAGCCTGACCCCCCTCACTGTGAAACACAAGAAACTGAATTCAGACATTTCTGTGAAGATTCAAAAATATTTTCACTTACTCATGAGCTCTCCTCTTTTTAATTAAAGCACAACATCTTGCTCAAAACAAGCCTTTGGAACAGCAGAGTAAACAGAACCTTAATTTAGGAATTTGCCAACCGATCTCGACTACTGCAGGCAGGTTACAGCAGCAGCTCAGAGGCAGATGATGGACTGGAGGTCTCCCAGGAGGCTCCCTGCCCTCCCAGAGGTGGTGTCTGCACCTGACCATTCAGGAGGAGGTGTTGGGCGGGGGGAGGGGGCGCTTCAGAGACCAAGGAGGATCCTTTAAATACATAGAAGTTGGCCAGACAGGGCAGGCTTGAGCAAATGGCTTTTTAGGCAGCTGAAGCCCTCAGCAGCTGTCAGGACAACTGCCACCAAGTGCTCCTGGTGGCCTGGAGCGCTGCGGCACTCACTGGGGCCTTTCCCCTCGCTCGGTCTCCTCGCCATCGTGTTATCTTCTGGTTCTGCTCGCTAGACACTCGGGTTAATGACACCATCTCACTACCTGGCTTTAGAACGGCTGGCAGCAGCTGCCTAGCGACACGCTGTCTTGTCCAAACCGCTTCATTTCCTGGCTCCTGAGATTCCATACCACCCCGGCCAGCCGCCCCGACAGCAACAATTAGCCACCCTGGGAATGCTTTGAGAATCCGGGATCCAGGGTGAGGAACCCCATGAAGTCCTCCATTAATTCCTGGTGCTGAAAGCGGATATGGAAATTTAGCTGGAGAGCTGGTGGCCTGTGTCCCAGGGGGCCACCCAGCTATTGTGAAAGTGCCCTCTCCCTTCTTCCTGCCCCTGCTGTCCCACTTCAAACACTGCCTGTGATCCACCTTTTTAACACCTCCAAGGCCACCACTGCCACTGCCACCCTCCCCCTCCCCCCCTCCCCGACCTAACCACCCACTTCTCCTCCAGGTCCTTTCAGAGAGCAGCCCAGCACGGTTGCCATGGAGAGCGCCCCACCCCCGTATCATTTGGGGCTTTGAGACCCTAGAAGGAAAGCACCAGGAAACCCCAAAGCGTTCTCCCTCCCGAAAACAATGGCTTCCAGGGTCTGTGCCAGACACAATCACAGCACCCGAAATAGACTCATTGTCCTCTTGTGCAATATCCAGGAATTTGGTGAAACTCATCATTTTTCAGGTTACCGATAATGCAAGTCTGGAAACTGAAACAGGAAGGAACACAGGCTGAAAAAGCTTTTCTCCAGCCCACCGCGTTCCTCTCTCCAGATGCAAGATAGGTTTTTTTTGTTTGTTTGTTTTTGGGGGTTTTTTTCCAGCAGTACTTTGGTGGGGTTAAAATTAGCTGGCAGCATTCTGGTCACATGCTAGACAGCAAAACAAAAGGGGGTTGTTCCCTGGCAGCTCCTGAAGCAGTCCCGACAGACCTTCCTAATCCACGGACTTCTGGGAAGCTGGCTCCTCAGGCCCTGGTATGGAGGGGCCTCGCCACCGCGTCCCCTCTGTCGTCACCCTGCTGTAACAGGGCAGAGCACGGGCGGTGTCCATGCTGCCCAGGATCTCGGAGCCCGCCTCCATCTGGGAAGGCACTCAAGGGCCACAAAATGGCTTTTGCAAATCTTCCCACTTGGGAGAGGAAGGCTGAAAAAAGGAAGAACTTCTGAAGCCAACAAATCAGCAAACACCACAAGGACATGGAGAGAAAGAGGAAGGGCAGTGTCTGGAATCATGGACGTGGGCCTCGTCTTCCGGGGGAATGGGCTGCTCTTCACATGCCTAAAACCTAAAAACTCATACATCCAAGCTGTACGTGGCTACGCTTTTCGGATGGATTCTTTATTTCTGGACCCTGATGATAGGGGCTCATTGTGATCTGCTTTGTTCTTCCAGCTTAAAACTGTCACCAGAAGCCCTGGATGAAAAATGCAGCCTCTGATTCATGCGCACAGTCAGGAAACATCCCTTGCGCTCAGTACAGAAACATGTCCGTCAACTTGGGAAAGGAATCACCGCCACGAAATGTGCTTTTGGCTTGCCAAAGCTTAGCAGCTGCCAGAGCCAAAAACCCAGCTGCCTGGATTGTCTGGGGAAGGTGGTGGCTGGAGTGGGGGTGGGGGGATATAGAGAAAGAGGGGCTTTCTGAATCACCTGATCTGTGCCTCCACCTCCTGTTTAATTCCAAGCCAAAACCCACCTCGAAATGTCCCGAGGGCCGACTACTCCTAAAAATCGTGCTTAGCACTACCCCTTCCAGCTCTGAGCCTGCTGTCAAGGTGAAGCAGATGGCTTTTATTGATTAATTTATTTATTTGGAAGGGGCTACTTTGAAGTCAGGAAATTCCAGCGAGACAGAGTGCGTTGCCCTGGCCAGAATTGTTGTGACAATCATAAGCAGACACCCAGAGAGAGGTGGGTTAAAAGAAACTGCAGCTAGGCTCTGGGAACTCGGATTTTTTCGTCTTTCCCCCGTCCTGGCCTCCATGTCAGCCACGCGCTTATGAAGAGACAGCCCCTTTGCCTCTACATTCGGTGGTATTCAAGGGTTTGTGTGAGCTCCGTAGGGCCCGCTTTGTCAAAGGGGCTTCATAAACCAAACAGGCCTCGGACTTGGATCTCATCCTGAAGCCCTCGTTATAGAGACAGACCCAAACAGAAACGTACCCCCCCCCCCAGCGCCCAGCACATAAAGTCCTCTTTAATAAACATACACCATTTTTCAGTGGAACAGCCTCAAGGTGTCAAAAGTACATAAAGGTCTGAAAGCTGAAACCCTAGACAAACAGTGGGCTGAAATATATTTAGCAGAAAATATTGAAAGCCACTGGAAAAATATGTTCTCTTCCTGGGATGTTAACAAAGGTTTAGGTTCAGGAAACCTTCAGGAAAGAGCAAGTTGGGTTGAGGAGGAATACTGTTCAATGTAAATAAATCCTTAAAACCTCCTTGGCCTTCCTGGGCCTTGGCTGGAACGGAGTATTTCATTTTTTTCCCCCATTAAACAGGCCACCCGGAGAGTTGGCATTAGAGACCTGAACATGTACCAAATCTGAATGTGCTATTTTGTTTCTGTACATTGAATCAGACCGTGTTTCAAAGAGCAGCTTGTGCAAAATGGGGTGGGGGGGGCGACCATCCCCGACTAGTGCGCCCTCACTCAGAGTCAGTGACAGATCGGTTTCGGCCTCCCATTGCCCAGTGTCTTGTCCCCGACAGGAACATACCCTTGGTTATTGCTGCCCAAGGTGATGTCATGCTCACTCGGCCTGAAGGTTCACTTAGGTTGTACCTCTCCTGCAATAAAATGGCTTCAGAAAGACCCACGTTTCCTGCTGTCTCAAGGTAGGAGAGAGAGAGAGAGAGAGAGAGAGAGGCAGAGCAGGACAGGGCAGGCAGCCACTCTCCCTAAGATGGATGCTGCATGATGTAAGCGGCTGGCTAACTCTCTGGCATCCTTGCAGTTTTAAGTTGCCAGCAAAATATTATTAAAAAGATAAAATACACGCAAACCGTGCAGAATGTAGGGCTGCTGTGTTTACATCCGGGTTTTGATGACTCAAAGACTTAGACTCCGGCTTGCTGAAAAGCTCTATTAAAAACACAGCTTTTGTGAAAGCCCCCAGGGAGCAGGAAGCCGGGCCGGGGTGGGTGGGTGGGTGGGGGGATGGGGAGGGGGTGCGTGATGTCTGGAGGTGGGGGTGGGGGTGGGGGTGGGGACCCTCCCCTCCCCTCCCCTCCCCCTCCCCACCGAGGGCCCCAGGCCCCGGGCTGCCACTTAAGCCCCCACCCCCCGCGGGAAGAGCTTGGAGGTTAACCTTCTCTCGGCTTTGGAACCAGAGCAGGCAGGGTTAACCTTTTTCCAGAACATTTATTTCACCATCTCACTGACTAGAGGGAGGAGGGGCAGGAGGCAGAGCGAGAGCCTGCCGCGCTGAGAGGCTGCGGATCACAAGGCCATTCTGATAGCCTCCTGTCCCCATGGCAACTGCAACGGCATTTATCAGTTCCTTCTGCGCACAGGCACAGCAAATCTGCATTGCACATGGCAGGCTTCCAGCATTTCAAATGAAAGAGCACTTTGAACGGCTGCCAAGTTTGGAAGGAGCAGAACTGTCAGGGCTGCTTAAAGCTGGCAGTTTATACTGGGGAGGCTTTCGCTTCCCACAATCCTCCGGGCCTGGCGCGCTGCCAAGTACTTAGCGGAAGCTAAAAAGTAACTCGCTCCCCTCCCTCCCCGCCCCTCCCCTGCGCCCTCCTCCCCTCCCCCTGCTCGCACTCCCCCTCCACGCCATTCACCGCAGTGCTCTCAAAATTTTCCACATGTCCTGTGTCACCAGTGCAGGCTGTACAATGAAAACCAGAACGCAGGCTGCCTGCGACCCGGCTCCTATTAATAAGGGGCGGGTGGGGGGGGTGCGGGGGACGAGGCGGGCCGGGATCAGAGGCACTGACAGTCGGGGCACCCTGTCCCCGCCGTACCTGCCGCCGCCGCTGGGTGCGAGCCCGCGCGTGCGTGTGTGCATGTGCGCGCGTGTGCATGTGCGCGCGTGTGCATGTGCGCGCGTGTGCATGTGCGCGCGCCTTTCACTCTTAAAAATGCATTAATGAAAATAAAAAATAAGAGCAGCTTCAGAAGGGGTAGACACCCTGAGCACGGGGGTGGGGGTGCGGAGGGTGGGCTTCGGTTGGCTGGTTTGGAGCTTCATTGAGGCTGGAAAATGGAGGTCATGCAGGCAGCGTTGTTCAGATCCAGCCTTTCCAAGAGCCCTGGGGAAGAGGGTTGTTATTGAGAACGGAGCCCGTTTCTAGAGCTTTCCCTGAATCTCTCGAGTGTCACGGTGAAAGCTCTGAGGCCACCGATGGGGAGGGAGTCCGGAGATGGCTTTCCATGGAAAGTTTACCAGATAACTTCTGACCGTCACGCAGAGCACAAGGGCTTCTGCTAGCAGAAACTGGGAAATTGGCATAGCGTTCACTGTGCTGGATTTAAAAAAAAAAAAATTATAATCTACACTGAGATCAAGGGCCCGGGCTTTATTTTCCAGTACAAATAGAACGAAAATTGTCTGCCGCTTAGGCGGTTGGATCGAGTTCAGGAAAACTATGTCTGGCATTAATTCCAAAGTGGAGGTTTTGGTTCAAGCGAGGCCCATTAATTTCAGTAAACTGTTTTCACTAGTCCAGACCCTGCTGTGCAAGGACTATTTATTACCTTTTGCTAACCTGATGTCTGCAGAGTTGTAAAGCAAAGGGAAAAAAAAAAAATCCAGGGTGGAGATATCTATATCTTGGATCAAATGGGTTTTGCACCTTCCCTTTGGGGGCCATGTTTTATGGGGCGTTTTCTATCCTTGGTTTTTCTTTATCAGGCCCAGTTTTTTTTTTTTTAAATCTATCTTGCAATGAATTAGAGGGGGAAAAAATCCTGATGGGAAGGAATCTGGGTGAGAGCAAGTACCTATCTTTTTTGCCTCTTTCAGGGGGGCACCTCCCGGCCACAGGATGTTTTGTGTGCTTGTCCCAGGCTTCCAGGTCCAGTGCAAAGCCCTGACATGATTCACCTCAACGATCCAGTCTAAAATACACCAAGACAGTCAATTTTGGCATTTGTTCTCCCTTAGGAATTTTACTAGCTGCCTTAGAAAAGCACATAAATTGTTTCCCCCTCCCTCGTTCCCCCCCCCCCCCCCCCCGTGCCTCCTCTCTGCATCCCCCTCCCTAGTCCATCTTGATGTCATTTCAAAGAGAAGGATGAAAAGGGGGGATTTGTCAGGAGGTCAGGTTGGTGAATGTGTCTTTCCAGCCCCCAACACACACACACACACACACACACACACACACACACACACACACACACCCCAGCTGAGAATGTTAATCAGAATTAAAAGCTAGTCAGTCCTATTAAAGCATCAAACATCAAGACCGAGAGGATGGGGAATATAGGGTGGGGGGGTAGACCGGGTGGGGCTGAAATGTGATTCAGGCCTCTGTACTGACTTATTAAAAGAAAGCAGGGTAAAGGTAGCACCAATTTGATCAGCTTGTCAAATGTCAAAATTATTGGTCTTTTAACTACCCCCCCCAACCCCGCCCCAGCAGAGTCAAGTTTTGTGCCTTTCCCAAGTGTGATTAATCTCTGGCAGAGACCAGAAACAGGAGTAGGTTTCTTGGCTGCCCGTTCTGATAAACAATCTGTTCCTGGGAAGAGTAGGTGAAGGGGGCGTAAATTGAGGGGGTAATCTTGGGGTGTGGTGCCTGGGGGGGGGGGTCGTCGCCCAGAGGAGGGGGGTGTGAGGCCAGCCTAGCTAACTCTTGCAAAGGCCCGCCTTCCCGGAAAATGCAAGTGCCCTTCCTTGGAGCTCGTGGTTTTGGGGTGGGTCAGGTTTCCTGCCTTTAAGAATGTGAGCAGACAGTGAATCCATTCTTGCTGCCAGTTCACAACGTCCAGGAAAGGTCGGGGCGGGTGGCGGGTGGGGGGGGGACCCAGAGGCCTTGGGGAGCAGGAGGTGAGGGGAGGGCACCCTGGGCATTGCAGACCACCAGGTGGTGTGTGCAGCTGGCCAGGGGAAACCGAGGCAGCCGCAGGGAAGGCTGGGGGCTGGGTGGGGCCCATGGTGCTAGGAAGTATCGCCAAGCAGAACGGGGGGTGGGGGGGGGTTGCGCAGAAGATGTTCAAAACAAAAGGAGGGACAATTTCCCTTCGTTGGAGGTCGCTGGTACGGAAACTGTAGGCAAGAAGCTGGCTGTGGATTTTGCAGTGGGTTTATTGTGTGGGCATCCAGGCAGAAAGCAGCAATCTGAAAAAGTGGGGAGGGGGAGAGTCTGTGGGTGAAGAGAAATCAGTGCCGAGAAGGCTGTGCGCGGCTGGGAAATGTCACTAAGGAGAGTGCAGTGGCCCTGGATACAAGGTGAATAATCGGCTGCCTTTTGGAAAGAAATGTAAAAATATCAATAAAGGCAAGAAACCCTTGTCTTCTCAACTTGAAAAGCAAATCCACCTCTCACCTTCTGCCTCTCCTCCCCACCCCAACCTGCACACACACTCAGGCACCCATACACACACACACACACACACACACACACACTCCTCTTGTCCACTCTGCATCCAAGAAGCCTGGACCAGGCTCACTTTCCTTTGGATTTAATTACATGAAAATGCTGAACAAAACCCTGTAATTACACCCTTAGTCCCTGCCACTCAGACCCAGCACACTTCCTGCCTTAGTTTTGTTTTTTAAAGAAGAGGTCATTGCCTCTTTTCTTTCCAAATTGACCAAAACAAAAAAGTAAAAACCCCAAATAAATCCAACTGCTCCAAGCTTCAGCACACCAGGGATTTGGGGATGGGAAATCTGTGTCCCTCTAGGAAAGATGAGAGAAGACAGCCTGACCTGGCTGCTTTCTCACTCTGGCTCTTAGGTAGAGGGGCAGTCACTGCTTACTCATCTGCCCGCCCAGAAGAACAGAGATGGCAGACTGGCCACCCCAGAAGGAAATCTTCCAGGGACAGGGTGAGTGTGGGCAGGCCTTAGTTAGCACCGGGCCTCCATTTCCAGGTATTTTACTGAGAAGGGCTTGGAGCTGGAAGAGATTTGGGACCCTGGCTCACCTTTCTATGGCCTGATGCATTAACATACAGAATTTCACAGCAAGCCCCTGAAGTAGGGAGAAGAAATTTTAATATCAACACTCACACTCAATGTGTGAGGAAACTGAGGCCCAGAGAGGAGAAATAGATTTCTCTAAGTCACGTGGCTGGCGGGGTGGAGAACAAGCACTGTCTATGCTATTACCTCAGGAGACCAGGACAACTTGAAGGAAATGGAGACTTCTAGATTTGGGGCTGGAACCAGGCAGACCTAGTTCATCATTAGATCCCCAGGACTGGGATCCCTGGGTGGCGCAGCGGTTTGGCACCTGCCTTTGGCCCAGGGCGCGATCCTGGAGACCCGGGATCGAATCCCACATCGGGCTCCCGGTGCATGGAGCCTGCTTCTCCCTCTGCCTATGTCTCTGCCTCTGTCTCTCTCTCTGTGACTATCATAAATAAATAAAAATTAAAAAAAAAAAAAAAAGATCCCCAGGACTGAGAAAGTGCTGCCTAAAGGAATAGTTGAATAACGGAATAAATGGCAAATGGAAGAGCACACATTAAGGAGCTGGGGAATGGGAACCCATCAGGCCATCTGGTGGCCCAGTTTCAGCTTTGAAACAAAAGTAAGTGATGAGAATAGTTTCACACCCACTAGGGACATATCAGGCTGGGATCCTCTGGGTCTGGCCAGAGAGGGAAATTCAAGTGAAAACATGGTGGTCCTCTAGATGGATCAGGGTTGGGGGTACCCTTTGTTCCCTCGCTATCTCCAGTGATGCCTACGCCAGGCTTGGTTGTCAGGGGTGTAGACCTCCCCTGGGCTAGAAGTAATTTGTTGTTGTTGTTTTAAGATTTATTTACTTATTTGCCGGTAAAGGGGTGGGGAGCAGAGGGAGAGGAAGGGAGAGGGAATCCCAAGCAGACTCCCAGATGAGCACAGAGCTCCACCCAGGGCACATCCCACAACCCAGAGATCATGACCCCAAGATCATGACCCAAGCTGAAATCAAGAATAGGATACTTAACCTGCTGAGCCACCCAGGTGCCCCTGGGATAGAAGTGTTTTGAGGGCAGCAGCCAGAGTCATCAAGCAGCCTCTAGCCCAACGATAGGACAGTACAGACTAGGTAGGTGTGCACAGTCAGTGTTCTGTGAATTAGGTGAGAACAAAGATTTGCTTCTTGTATGATATGGTATGTGGGACTGGAAGGAGGTTCCTTGCACCATAAAATGCACCCTCTCCACTTTTGTCCTTCGCCTTCATCATTCAGCCTGGGGATCCTCCTCCAGGGTGGACATATAAAATGCATCTGTCCCAGGGAAAGGTAATTCAGTAAGTTTCCTAATAACTTTGGTGTGTTCTAGAGCTTTAGATTGTTCTCCATTACTCCTGCCTAGGGCCAGGGTATAGAAAACCCAGAGAGAGAGAGAGACAGAAAGAGAGAGAGAGAGAGGAAGAGAGAGAAAAAGAGACAAAATCTCAGGGGATGCCAGGGAAGCATGGTTACACCATTTTGCTCAAAGGTGACTAGTGACTGATTTTACCTCCAAAATAACGGGTGTTCATTTGCGCATAGTTTTGCATCTACTGGGACAGCAGTGACATTCTTAACCCGCAAAGTCCTGTGCAGAGAGGCATTTTTTCTTGCAGTTTCTTAGAGGGACCTAGGGAGTGCCCCCCCATGCCCCTACCCCCCCCCCCCAAAAAAAAAGCTAGCAGCTGGTGGGTCTGAATAAGGAATGCTAGGTTTAAAGCCAAGAGAACCTGGTCTCTAGTAATTCTGAACTAGCTCTGGACCTGCTTTCCTCACCTATACAGGAGGGTGATGAAAGTAACACCTACCTCACAGGGCCTATGTGGGGATTGGTGAGATAATGTCTGGGAATGCACTTCACGGCCCTAGACAAATGTCATTCATTTTATTGTTCATAATCTCTTACATTTTTATTAAGGACATCATAATATTGTATTTTCTTTTTTTTTTTTTAATAATATTGTATTTTCCATGCGGACCAATAAGGCAGGCAAATGAGGCAGTGAAATCATTCCCATTTTACAGACTAAGAAACCAAAGTTAAAGTGATTTGCTCAAGGTCAGACAGCTATTTAGGGTCAGCCAAGTCCAAGTTGAACAACATAATGTAAATATGTGCAATGTAAGCGTCCTCTGTTCCTCCCTCTCCCCGAGTGAGGAGTTGACCGCCCAGCTCAGGCAAGTCAAAATATTTGCAGATCGCGGCCATCCACCCGAACCAGTGACAGCAGTGACGGCTGCCCGGCCGTACCAGGCTTGACCGTGGGACCGGGAGGCCTCCGGGAGGGCTTCCCGCCCCGAGGCCCCGCCTTCGGGCGGCCCCCAGCAGGAAAGCAGCGGCGGCGACCGGTCTCCCAAGTGGCCGGGCTGTGGAAATCCCCAGCGCCGGTGGGCCCGGTGGGAAGCCTGCGCCCCCGGGGTCGCGGGGAGGGTCCGGGGTCTGCGCACCTGTGGCCTTGACCGCTCCCCCGCCGGGCTCTCCGCTCACACTCGCCCTCCAAGCTCTGTCTCCGCTACTCTCCTTCCCGGGGTGTGGGTGTTTGTATTAACCCAACCGGGTCAGTGAATAGCACCCTTGTCTGGCGCTTCTCCTTTTTTCTCCTCTAGGCCTGGTCCCTAGGAGGCTCATTCTAGGGTTCCTTTATTTTTGGACCTAAAAAAACACCAGCTTTTGCTGAGGACAGCGCTGGGCTCCCCCTTGCCCTGGCACGCTGGCGACGAGGAAGCGGGGAGGAGGCAGGAACCAGACGCGACTCCCTCTGCCTTTCTTCCCTTCCTTGCTCCCCGCCCCTTCAGGAAGAAGCAGTGCGTGCGGGCTCTGCTCCCGCCGCGCCAGCCCCGGCCACTCCGTCCCCTTCCCTTCCCTTCCCTTCCCTCCCTTCCACCCAGACTCGCCCGGAGCGCCCGGCTGGGCGCGGGCTGGGCATGTCCTGGCGGGCGCGCAGGCTCCCCTCCCCAGGGGCTCTCAGCGAATCACGTTGTTCTCGGGCTTTCACGCTCGAGTGGCTCTTGCGTAACCCTGGCCTAAGTTGAGACTTTTTTTTTTTTTTTTTAAATACCAGAATTAATACTTTAGGAAAAGGCCAATACTTCCGCCACGGAACCCGCGCGGGAGTAAATGTGTAAATTACCGTGCTGACCGGTGCTCCCACCCTCAGAGCCCCCGAGGGCTCCTGGCTCCCTGGGATGGGGGCCCTTGGAGAGGCCGGAGGAGGGCCCAACCCAGACGTTTGTTTTCTCCGGGTCCTGCTTACCACCCGGCTCAGCGTTACCAAAAAAGGCCTTTCTCCCGCCTGAGCCTGAGCGCTTGGCCCGTGCAGCTTTGCAGCCGGGTGATGGGAGGTTCAGCCGGGGCCTCTTCGACGCCGAGCCAGTTGGTTGCAGAGATGTCAGGCCGAAGAGTCCCCAGGCCAACCCATCTCTGCCACAAACCGGCTTGGGGACAGAAGGGAGACTGCAGGGAGCTTAGAAGTGCGTGGACACGTGGACACGCTGCCAGCGACCTTCTCACCCCTAAGGTTGGGCTGTGGCCTCTGGAAAGGCCAAGTGGAGAGCTGACCTTTTGCTCCAGCTTTGGTGGGGGATGGGTTCTGAGGCTGCCAGCTCAGATGTCATGCTGGGGGAGACACAGCCTCAGGAAGGAAATTTAGGGAGGGCTGCCTGCCTTTCCCCTAGAGCCTGGTGGAACCTGGCTTTGCCTGATTCCCAGACCCCACTGTCAAAAATCTCTCCACCTGATGCCTTAGGCTGAGCATTCCAGGCTTCCTTCCTCTCCATATTGTGGAGGCAGTATTGTCACGTGGGATTCGCCTTGAGGGGGAACTCTACCTCCAAAACATTGATGTTCTCGCCTCTCACAATCCCTGACATCCCCAAACACAGCCATCTCAGACAGGCAGGACAAAACGGATCACCCCTACTAAATGAGGGTGAATCTTGGGCAGGGGGAAGGGTATCAAGAGAGCTACGCTTTTTAAATTAAAGTATTATGAGGCTGTAATGGAAGTTTGTTTAAATGCATGTTTATTTCTAACTGTGTCTGAAGACACCCGGCATGTATGTGTATATATATCTCTCCTTTAGTAACAGTGAAGACAGAGACAGACAGGGAGACGGAGACATATGTGCGCGCATACCAAACATAACACTGTGACATAGTCTCCAACTTGCTTTCTCTAGCAGCCTGGCTAGAGGGTTGGGGCTAGGTTGCTGTTCCTCAGTATTTCTGGTTTAATAAAGGGATGGGCTGAGTAAATATTAATGTAAAGAAATGGGTGAAGCAGCCTAGCCAAAGCTAATGAGCCTGGAGCCATGGGCTGGTGGGGATGTCACTCCATTTCCAAAGCGCTGTGTTTTGACTCACCCCAGGGTAGCTGTGGTGTGGGGAGGGCTGAAGTTTGGAAGGGTGAGGCAATGCTCTGGAGCAGCTCTTGACAGAGCAATCACTACTGGGAACCAGTGGGCCAGGGGAAGTTTATTTTTGTTGGGGGGTGCACAGTGAGCTCACTTTTTTTTTTTTTTTTTTGCAATAACAGAAATCTGGCTGCTCTGAGATGAAAGAGGGGCTCCCTAGGGCTCTTCCTTCCCTCTTTCTCCCTATCCTGATAACTCCCCTTCCTCTGCACCTATGACCCCAGAATGAGTGGGAGAACCATGTGCTGAGGAGTGCTAGAGCCGAGAGCAGGCTCTGGAGGTCAAGTGTCAAAATAAAAAGAAGTACTTCTTGTTTCTTCAACTGAACTTTATTACAAGTAAGAGTGAATAGTAGTCATGAGAATAATGATCCTCACCTTTTATGCGATTTACAAAGTACTTTCACATGTTCACTAGCAACAGTACCAGCATTAATACCAATACTAATAATAACCAACACTTACGGACGGCTTCCCGTGGGCCTGACACGGTGCTCTACACAGCGCAAGCTGTATTGGAGTCTGCGGCAACGGAAGATCCGAAACTTCTGTACATGTAAAAGAACTCACTGGCACAGCCTGTTTGGAGAGGGAAGGATGGAGGTTGGTTCGAAGGTGTATTTGCATAGCACTTTACATGAGAATGTAACGAAGAATGGGGGGACTGATGGAAATTTGGAGCACTGCAAACCACCTCTGGGAACCTGAGAACCCAAGGTAGCTTGTCACAGCTACCTCTCTGATTTTACTGGATTCCGATCTCAGCTCCATCTCTAATGGCCATGTGACCCTGGGCAAGTTATTTAACCTCTTTTGTGAGCCTGTAAAACAGAGTTCATGATAGAATCTACCTTGTGGATACTATTGAGAGTTTAATGATGAGGCAAGAAAATCACCTAGCAGTGTCTGGTTCGCAGTAACCTCAGTGAGTTACCTCCTAATTATGACAAGAAGCAAAATGAAATCTCAAACAATTCTAATAAGTTGGGAGCTATGATCCCATGTGTATGGGTGGAAAACGGAGAGAAGGTAAAAGAAAGTAATCAGATCAAGGTCACAGAGCCAGAGAGTGATAGGAAATTCCAACCTGATCCCGCAAACTCTACAACCTGAAATGCCGGTATATTGCTTCCTCTCTCCAGCCTTGACCAGAATTATTTCAATTTTCAGAGGGGTGGGGGAGGCAGACCCAGTACATAGAAGAAATGGTTGAACTGCCGTGACTACAGCTATGACCAACATGCCTGTTCCCCAATAAGCAGTAATGACGAGCAGCGGTCCCCTAATGGAAAAGAAATCATGGCCTTGCTCAGCCTTCTGGGGCACTGTGGAATGAAATCACAGCACGTGAGAAAGAATTTTGAAAGCTGCCACTGCGCTTTACAAAGAGATAGCAAAATCATTAAACGCTGCCCCACCTTCTTTTATCAAACCCGGAAAAACCACTCACCTGTTTGGCCTCTCCAGCACCTTCCCCCCTCCCTGCCCCAACTGCAGCTGTGCGCAGCCAGTAGACTGTTTTCCTTAAAGGCCTCCGGGTGCTCGTAGCTTCTTTCAGCCAAAATTTTTAGAATGCGACTGGGGGGGGGGGAGGAGTAGCTCACCCTGAATTCATTTAGCTCTGTCGTTGAAACTCAGGTTCCTAGACCAGAGGCACAAAAACAAATCGAAAAGGCAGTTTCTGGGCAAATGGAAAACAGCTAATTTTGCAGGTGCTTTGGCATCGGTGGTAGCAAGTGAACGTAACATCCATACGGGGTGGGGTGGGGCGGGGCGGGGGGGGGGAAAGATTTGATTACAGATAAAACGAGAATGAGATTCGCGACGAAAATCCTGAAACTGGACATTTAAATGCACTGCCCGGGGTGGGGTGGGGAGCGGGATCGGAAATGACGCTTGTGGTTTTCAAATGCGTTTTTACTTGGGAAAGCCGGGCGGGGAAAGGAAAGGTCATCGTCTGTTTAATTTCCACCCCCAGCCCAGGACGTCCAGCATTAGCTCGCCGGGCCTCAGCTGTTGTACACACACGGGGAGGGGGGAGGGGAAGGCGGAGGCGCGGAGGCGGGGCCGCCGGGGAGGAATCTGGGCGCCCTGCCGCGCATGCGCCCTCGCCGAGCAACAAGTGGCTCCACAGACAGAGGAAGTGTAAAGGGGAGGGAGGGGGGAGAAGTGGTGCAGAGCATGGCGGTGACGTCAGCGCTCCGCCCGGGCGGCATCCCGCGCGGCCAAGCCGGGGACAGCGCGAGCCGCAGCGCGAGCGGGAGCGCCGAGACGCGCCTCCGGAACGTAGAGTAACAATCACAACCCCACATTCCGGGCGAGTGCGAGCGGGAAGGGATGCGACCCGGGCCGAGGCGCCGCGCGAGCGCCCTGCAGCCAACGTGAGCGCCGCCAGCCGCGGCGGCCGGGGCGCGGGCCGGGCCTGGGGGCGGCGGGAGCCTGCGTGCGTGCGCTCCTCTCCTCTGCTCTCGTGCGTCCTGGAAGCGGTGGCCGCGGCGGCTCCCTCCGGCCGTGCAAACCCAGCCGCCGCCAGCGGAACGGCCGACGCTGCGGAGGGGAGAAGCTCCTCTCGGCGGCCACCCCCTCCCTCCCCCGGCGACTTCAGCAAGATTGGACCCGGGCACCGGGTGGCACTGAGCCCTCTAGCCTTCGCCCCAGTGAGCCTGGCGGGGAGAGGACGCAGCTCGTAGGGGGGCCCCCAGGGAGAGGAAGAGACCACCCCTTTCGAGCTTCCAGGCACCAGCCACTCCGGGGAGGGGGCCAAGAGCCCACGGCGGCCAGCACCCGGCACCCTCGCCCCCTCCCCTCGGGCCCGGAGCTCGCAGCCCGGGTCCGCGGCACCAGGAAGAAGGCGCCCGAGCTCCCCTCCCGACGACACAGCCGCAGTAGGAGGTGGGGGCGACGAGCGGGCAGCACTCGTCCGCCGCCCCGGCGGTGGAGCCCCCACGGAGAGGCGCTGCGCCGGCGGTGGAGACTCGCGCTCCCTCCAGCCCCTGGGGCAGAACTTTCTCGCCCCCCCTTCCTCCCCCGCAGCCGGACTCCCTCCCCAGCCGGCCAGTCCTCCCGGAGGAGAAGGCGCCGCGGAGACAGCCTGGGCGGGGGCCTACCTTCCCCAGGGCGGGCATCATGTCGGCGGCGCAGGTGTCCTCGTCCCGGAGACAGTCTTGCTACCTGTGCGACCTGCCCCGCATGCCCTGGGCCATGATCTGGGACTTCTCGGAACCCGTATGCCGCGGTTGCGTCAACTACGAGGGCGCCGATCGCATCGAGTTCGTGATCGAGACGGCGCGCCAGCTGAAGCGGGCGCACGGCTGCTTTCAGGACGGCCGCTCCCCCGGGCCGCCGCCGCCCGTCGGGGTCAAGACGGTGGCCCTGTCGGCTAAGGAGGCGGCGGCCGCGGCGGCGGCGGCGGCGGCGGCCGCGCAGCAGCAGCAGCAGCAGCAGCAGCAACAGCAGCAGCAGCAGCAGCAGCAGCAGCAGCTCAACCACGTCGACGGTTCCAGCAAGCCTGCGGTGCTGGCGGCCCCGTCCGGCCTGGAGCGCTACGGCCTGAGCGCCGCCGCCGCCGCCGCCGCCGCCGCCGCCGCCGCCGCCGTGGAGCAGCGCAGCCGCTTCGAGTACCCGCCGCCGCCGGTGAGCCTGGGGAGCAGCAGCCACGCCGCGCGGCTGCCCAACGGGCTGGGGGGCCCCAACGGCTTCCCCAAGCCGACACCGGAGGAGGGACCCCCGGAGCTGAACCGCCAGAGCCCCAACTCCTCTTCTGCCGCGGCGTCGGTGGCGTCTCGGCGCGGGACGCACGGTGGGCTAGTGACGGGGCTGCCCAACCCGGGGGGTGGTGGAGGCCCCCAGCTCGCGGTGCCCCCCAACCTGCTGCCGCAGACGCTACTTAACGGCCCGGCCAGCGCCGCGGTGCTGCCCCCGCCGCCGCCCCACGGGCTCGGCAGCCGTGGGCCCCCGACGCCCGCGCCCCCAGGGGCACCCGGGGGCCCCGCTTGTCTTGGGGGCGCCCCGGGCGTCTCGGCCGCGTCGTCCTCGGCGTCGTCTTCGACCTCGTCGTCGGTGGCGGAGGTGGGGGTGGGTGCTGGCGGCAAAAGGCCCGGCTCGGTGTCGAGCACCGACCAGGAGCGCGAGCTGAAGGAGAAGCAGCGCAACGCCGAGGCCCTGGCCGAGCTGAGCGAGAGCCTGCGCAACCGCGCGGAGGAGTGGGCCAACAAGCCCAAGATGGTCCGCGACACGCTGCTCACGCTGGCTGGCTGCACGCCCTACGAGGTGCGTTTCAAGAAGGACCACTCGCTGCTGGGCCGCGTCTTCGCCTTCGACGCCGTCTCCAAGCCCGGCATGGACTACGAGCTGAAGCTGTTCATCGAGTACCCCACGGGCTCCGGCAACGTGTACTCCAGCGCGTCCGGTGTGGCCAAGCAGATGTACCAGGACTGTATGAAGGACTTCGGCCGGGGTCTCTCCTCCGGCTTCAAGTACCTGGAGTACGAGAAGAAGCACGGCTCCGGGGACTGGCGCCTCCTGGGAGACCTGCTGCCCGAGGCCGTGCGCTTCTTCAAGGAGGGCGTGCCCGGCGCCGACATGCTGCCCCAGCCCTACCTGGACGCCAGCTGCCCCATGCTGCCCACGGCCCTGGTGAGTCTGAGCCGCGCCCCCAGCGCGCCCCCGGGCACCGGGGCCCTGCCGCCCGCCGCCCCTTCGGGCCGGGGCACCGCCGCCAGTCTCCGCAAGAGGAAGGCGTCCCCCGAGCCCCCGGACTCCGCCGAGGGCGCCCTAAAACTGGGCGAGGAGCAGCAGAGGCAGCAGTGGATGGCGAACCAGAGCGAGGCACTGAAGCTCACCATGTCGGCCGGCGGCTTCGCGGCGCCGGGGCACGCCGCCGGGGGTCCGCCCCCCCCGCCCCCGCCCCTGGGACCCCATTCCAACCGGACCACCCCGCCCGAGTCAGCCCCTCAGAACGGCCCGTCCCCCATGGCCGCCCTCATGTCGGTGGCAGACACTCTGGGCACGGCGCACTCGCCGAAGGACGGCAGCTCCGTGCACTCCACCACTGCGTCCGCCAGGCGCAACAGCAGCAGCCCGGTGTCACCGGCCTCCGTGCCCGGGCAGCGCCGCTTGGCATCACGGAACGGGGACCTGAATTTACAGGTGGCGCCCCCGCCGCCTAGCACCCACCCGGGCATGGACCAAGTGCACCCCCAAAACATTCCGGATTCCCCTATGGCCAACAGCGGGCCCCTCTGCTGTACCATTTGCCACGAACGTTTGGAGGACACGCATTTCGTTCAGTGCCCATCCGTCCCCAGCCACAAATTCTGCTTCCCTTGCTCTAGAGAGAGTATCAAGGCCCAGGGGGCCACCGGCGAGGTGTACTGCCCCAGCGGAGAGAAATGCCCCCTGGTTGGGTCGAATGTACCTTGGGCCTTCATGCAGGGCGAAATCGCGACGATCTTAGCTGGAGATGTTAAAGTGAAAAAGGAGAGAGACCCTTGAACCACAAGACGGCCACCTCCTCTGCCCCTGACCAGCTCCTCTCCGATCCAGAGGGCCCCTCCCCCACCCACAGCGACCCTCCCTCCCCTTGCCCCTAAGATGTAGAATTGTGAATATAACAAACTGCAAAAAGTTAGTCTTATGTATAGACATTATTTTCGTCGTATGTTTCTATATTTTGAAACAAAAGGTATGTAACTTCTTCATTTGAAGGATAAGCTGGTTTGTGTTAAGCAGTATAATATTGGTTGGGTCATTTGCATCATTTCGTTAGCATTTATTTGGTGGCAGAGTGTTTGCCTAGGTACAGAATTAATAGCCCTTAGCAACGACTGCTGCTGGTGTGTATTTTTGTAAATGTTATGCACTCTCTGAAAGGAAAAAAAAAAAACAAAAGAAAATGACTTTTTTTTTTTGCCAAGGCCAGTGTTGCTGCCTAAAAAAAAAAAAAAAAAAAAGATGCTATAAAATGGTGAAAGCTTCTTTCTAAACAGCCCCAAGTGTTGAAGTCTTCACTTTATTTTGTTCCATTTTGTTCTGTTCTGTTTTGTTTTTCTGTTTTGTTTGCAAAATGGTAAGGGGGGGGTTGTTGGGGGGGCGGGGTGTTTTTTGTTGCAAGTTTGTGAGGGAAAATGTTTTGGTTTGTTTCTACGGACCTGAATGTGTTGGATCTTCACGTGTTGTTTTGTTTTTGCTTTATTGATGCACGGATGCTTTTGAACAGTAGAGCGAAATGCTAGACATGGGGAATCTGCTCTGTTTGTCCTTTATACATTTCTGTAGTTAACAGAACACTGTAATGTGCCTTGGAGCTTAGTAACTTGTAATAAATTCAATTGATATTAATTCTGCCCCGAGTCAGCAAGTGTGTTTTTCTAGAGCTAAGGCCACGTAGTAGTTCCAACATAGGGGACACCCTCCCTGCCAACGTAGAGCACAAATGCTGGTGTCTTTGCAAAGCCTGGGAGGTGGCATCTGTAGAAGGCCCTGTGCTGGCGGACTGCCCCTCCCCCCCACCAGACTATTTACATTCACCTCTTGGGGCAGGACAGTTGCTGACTAAGCAATTTCTGTTTACTCTTCTGCATCTCTATTTTCCCTGAGCGCCCCAGCTGCAAATGGCATTGTCAGAAACTCGCCCTGTGGCCTTGGGTATGTGCTGATCTCCAGTGCAGCTGTGCCTTGTGCAAGTGGGAAAAACAACAACAACAACAACAAAAACACAAGAAACTAGGATGCTTTGCCTCTTAGATGTGGCAGGAATCACACTTACTGCACATTATAAAGCAAAAACGCCATAGAGCTGGGAGCTGTCAGTGGAGGCAGGAGGGGTGTGGGCAACAGGGAAACAGGCATGTAGTGAGCCAGGAGAGTTGCCAGCAGCTTCCAGCTGATGCATTGGAAAAACAGTGCCACCTCATTCATCACTCATTCCCCACCCCCTACCCCCTTTGTGATAAGTATTTCTAAGGGCAGGACACTTAGCTGGTGGGAAGATGATGGCAGGGAATGGGGGAAGAGAGAAAAAAGCCAAACCCCACGTCCAGAGGCAAAGGTCACTTATGACACCAAATAAAGCCTGTTCCCATGGGTGGGGAAATTCAAGGATTGGTCTAATCAACTTTTGGGCAGCATTTGGGCGGCAGAGAGGGGTAGGGGAAAGGACTAGGCCTGGAGCTCTGAGCCCCCTTGGCTGAGACCAGACCGGAGCAGTCCCAGAGCTAGGGCAAGGCAAACAAACCTGGCTTGGACCTTGGACCTTGTGGGAGGCAAATAGAAGAGAGTAGAAAATAGGAGGGAGGTAGCAAAACAAAACCTATCTGAAATTCATTCCTGGTCACACCTGACTCCCTCTGGGAGAGGGGCATGCTGGGCCAGGACAGTCTCTATCCAGGTGAGGAATAAATGAATAAGGGAAGAGACTTGGTGCCTCCACCCCACTCCCATCAAAGAGGGTGCAGGAGCCAGGAGGCTAGGGAGATGGGTATGGGTGCAGGCATGTTTGGGGAAAACCAAATCACCGGTTAGCCCAGAACACTGGTGTGGAGGTTGGGTTGGTGTTGGGACTCGCTGTTAATAACACCTTTTTAGTTTCTGTTCCTTGCTATCACCATCATTGAAGTAGTGGAGAAACCATGATTCTCTCGCTGCATGTGTGTGTGTGTGTGTGTGTGTGTGCGTGCGTGCGTTATGGGGGTGTGGATAACTGGCAATTGATGGATCCACTGCAGCCTCTTAATCCTGGTAGATGGGAGGTGCCTGTCTCACCTCTTTAAGAATCTCCCCACATATAAATAGATATGCGTGTCAGCTTCTTGCAAATGTGTCCGTGCATTTTCATCTGCTGCCAAGTGTTGTATTGGTGTTTATGAGTCATGAAACCTATTTTCATCCTCAGGGGTAATTAACTTGGGGGTGATAATGCATAGCAGACTGTAGGAAGAGTTAATTCTAAAACCCATCCTTGCCTGGCTACCAATCACGCATTTCACTTAAAGGTCTGAGGTTGGCTTTTCTCATAAGCTCATTAATAAAAACCAAGCATGTTTCGCCTGGAAGATCCTCTAAGGTGCTCCCAACCCCCACTCCCCAGCACACATACACTCTTAAAAATGGGTAAAGCTCAGCAGCCCGAGAATATAGAGATAGAGTGTCATGGGTGTAATTTAACCACACTTGAATGAAGGAGCCGTGGGTGCCGCCACAGCCCTGAACTGCACATATGAACTTCGATGTGTGGATCACCTTTCGGGATGCGGACCCTGCAAATCCGGTCCAGTGGCTCGAGCAGGAGCCCGTGGGTGCGGAGATCTGTCTCTGTGTGCACCTCCGCTGCTGGGGGCCTGCCTTTCTGCCCTCATTGCTGCGGTATTATGCGCAGGAACTTTTGGGATTCATAAGACCCTGGCTTTAGTGCACATAGGTAGGAAAGGGGCCCGTCATTAAGAGCTGAGAACCGCAGCGTCGTTGCTTCCCCTTCTTGTTGCTGGGTGCATTATTAGCAGGAGAGGCAGTGGCTGTAATAATGAGGCATCCAGCAAAGGCGGCCAGTTTGGTTTCACTAAAGGAAGGCTGCCTTGATGAGGCCTGGGGGAGAGGAGGGAGGAAGTGGGAGGGAGAGCCAGAGTTGGGTGGAACTCGGGCTGGAAGTGAATTATAATGGCACAGTTAATTAAAGTTTACCATAGCCAGGGGCCATTTGTTAAATGGCGGCTCTCCCTTCTCCTTTTTGGAACCATGTGACCTTTCTCTTTGCTCTGACCCGTTCAGCCGCTAGCTAGTCGGGTTGTTCTTCACCAGTCTTGCTTTGATTCCCCAGCTAGATTCCCCCTTCCCCGAAGCTTTCCACATTGCACACCGAGAAAGCATTTTCTTCTCCTGCATGTGAAGATTCTCATGAATTCAGAGATTCAGATGGAGATCTCTGGATGGGCCTAGGCTCTTCATTGCCCCTGGATGGAGCTTCTCATCTCCTCCACTCCCCATCCATCCCAGTCCCTTCCCCCTCAGAGCCAAGGTGGCCAACATTTAATAATCCATCTTGCATTTACTTAAATGCATTATTTGTACAGCTAATCCAAACTGAATGTTTCTTTCAGTGGGCATGGGGGTCAGGCAAGGAGGGTTTTGAGACAACGGGCTGACGGGGGTCATTGTTGGACCTTGATCTCTGAAGCCTGCACCGTAGGAGAGCGCCACTGTGTCCTGCATTGGCATATGAACCTGCTCGGCTCCGGCTCCTGCGGGTATGCATGCCAACGTTATCAAACGTAAGATTCATGGGTGCATCTTCACATGCATCCAGCCCGGGCTGGTACTGTAATGACTACAGAAATTCACTTTTGTTTTCTCTCACACTTTATCAAATCAAGGAAATGAGAACTGGGAATGACCTTATGGTCATCTAGTAAAATGCTTTCTAAACCTTCCTGAGGTCAGAGACACCGTAGAAAAATCTGATAGAAATTATGGATCCTTCCCAGAAAGTACAGGTGCCCTCACACACGTGGATTTGCATACGTTTTCTTTCCTTTTTTTAATTATAAATTTTATGTATTTTTAAATAGATAAAACATTTCTTTGCCTCGAAATTCAGAAGGTACGAAGGGGAATATAGCACAACCGTAAGGACTGCTTTATGCAATTGGCCCCTCTGCCACACAGTTCCCTTCTGGGATGCTACCAGTGTTACTCAATTTTTAAAGGGGTCTCTGCACATCTAAAGCCCAGGCACAGAACCTGAGTTTGGGACTTCGGTCTAGTCCGTCCACCTTGTAAAGATGAGGCTGCCAAGACACAGAGAGGGAAAGTAAATTGCATAGGGTCATACAGTGGCAGAACCTGGACTAGGTTCCTGTAAGGAACAGCTCTAATGGACATTTTCTTTTTTTAAAAAAAATTCTTTTTAAGGACATGGCTTACCCTAGAGCAGTATATGAGAAAAGGTGATGATGAGGTGGGCAAAGGAGTGTGAGTGCCTGGCAGGGGAGGGCTCAGGGTTTTCACTGACTCTTGGGAGACTAGGAACAAGCATTTGCCCTTTGGTCTCTTGTAGCCATTCCACTTGGGGATGGGGATGTTCAGAGAAGTTTCTAGGTCTCTGACTGCAAATGTGAGGGGGAATCTGAACTAGTAGAGTCTTAACCTTTAAGCTGTGGATCTTCGTGCCACCTCCCTCTTTACGGATCAGAAACTTCTTTTTTTTTTTTTTTAATTTTTATTTATTTATGATAGTCACAGAGAGAGAGAGAGGCAGAGACACAGGCAGAGGGAGAAGCAGGCTCCATGCGCCGGGAGCCCGATGTGGGACTCGATCCCGGGTCTCCAGGATCGCGCCCTGGGCCTAAGGCAGGCGCTAAACCGCTGTGCCACCCAGGGATCCCTGGATCAGAAACTTCTGATGATTTAGACAGATAAGCAACCATCTGGGCATAGAAGTAAGTAGGGAGGGGATCCCTGGGTGGCGCAGCGGTTTGGCGCCTGCCTTTGGCCCAGGGCGCGATTCTGGAGACCCGGGATCGAATCCCACATCGGGCTCCCGGCGCATGGAGCCTGCTTCTCCCTCTGCCTATGTCTCTGCCTCTCTCTCTCTCTCTCTCTCTCTGTGACTATCATAAATAAATAAAAATTAAAAAAAAAAAAAAAGAAGAAGAAGTAAGTAGGGAGAGGGACTCCTGGGTAGCTCAGTTGGTTAAGCATCTGCCTTGCGCTCCATCATGATCCCAGGGTCCTGGGATGGAGCCCCACATCTGTAGGTCCCTCTCTGTGCTCGGCAGGGAGTCTGCTTCTCCTCCCTTCATCCTCTGCCTGCCACTCCCCCTGTTTGCTAGAGCTCTCTTTCTCTCTCTCTGTCAAATAAATTAATAAAGTCATAAAAAAAAAAGAAAGTAGGGAGAGAGAAAGATCAACCAGGACTCCTCCTGCCTTACCTTGAGCTAGTTTGGGGCTTCTCTCCTCTCTCCCTGTCACCATCCTCTGCCTGGCCCTCTCTCCCCGGCTGACAGAGGGAACCGAAGGAGAAAAGTGGCACCCCACGTGTTGTGGGATGTGCTGAGTAGATGCACACTAGCCCATTCAAGCTTTAGGCCAGCCTAGGAGGAGGGTGTGATGACTCCCATTTTACAGATGCACCAACTGAGCCCAGAGAGGTTCAATACATAAGGCCATCCCTGTTATGTAATTTCAAGTCCAGGGCAGCCTGGAGCCTGGACTCTTCCCAGGACTCCTAGCCTGTTCCCGGCAAAAAGCATCTGACTTCTGACCCTGAGGACCCAGGGAATCCAGGCTGAGAGCTTAAGTCTCGAACCCTCAGTCCTCTTTCATCTTCCAGCGCCTCAGTGTGATCCTGGACAGTTCCAGAGAGCGTGGCTGTCCACAGGAGGGGCTGTCAGGAAACCCCTAAGAGTGAACATTTCCTAGGCTCAGTGTTTTGGGGACACACAGTGGTGCTGTCCAGTCAGTATGTCCAGTCAGAGTAAGACTGTTGTGAAGGCTCCCTCAGCTGTCTGCTACCTCCAGACTTAATTCAAGAATGAGCCCCAGGCACCTGGTGGCTCAGTAGTTGAGCGTCTGACTCTTCATTTCAGCTCAGGTCATGACATGGGGCTCTGTGCTGAGCTTGGAGTGTCTCTCCCTCTCCCCCTCCCACTGCTCGCATGCTCTCTAAATAAAAAAATAAAATCTTAAACAACAACAACAAAAAGAATGAGCCCACCTCGGTCTCAGCTTTGACTGAACAGAGAGGTGGGCAGGAAGCAAATGGGGGTTCTAATTTCTAAGGCACATTGCTTCTCTGGGGACCATCTGCCTCAGGAGCTTCCATCTTCTCTGGCACTTTTGCTTGTTTGAGGGGAAAAGAAGTGGCAATGAACTCTTGAGCCTGGCCTGGTTGTCCTGTCTCTTTGGGGTCACAGATGTGCATACACCCATATAAGAGATTGTGTGCAGTCTGTATGCAGTTGTGTTTTTTGGTCTTGACCAGGAAAACTTACCTCTCTGTGAGTGCCATAATGTGGGACCCCAGTCCAGGCTAGACTGAAGAGAAGTGTCCCTGTCTCCCAGCTGGTCTTGGGTGGGCTGCAGTTCCTGCTCATTTCAGACCATGGCTCTGTAGCACACCTGAGCACGTCACATCCTTGCTTAGAAATCTCCCTTGAGGCAGCCCTGGTGGCTCAATGGTTAAGTGCCACCTTCGGCTCAGGGCCTGTTCCTGGAGACCCGGGATCGAGTCCCATGTCAGGCTCCCTGTATGGCACCTGCTTCTCCCTCTGCTCCTCTCTCTCTCTCTCTCTCTCTGTGTGTGTGTGTATCTCATGAACAAATAAATAAAATCTTTTAAAAAAAAAGAAGAAATCTCCCTTGGTTCCTGTTGCCCTTCAGCATAAAGTTCAAATCCTTGGCTTCACTGTTTTCCTCTGCCAGAAGTAGGATATTTGACTTTTTAAAAAGACATTACATATACATGGAGAGAGAGAGAGAGAGAGAGAGAGAGAGAGAACATCAAACAGCATGAAAAGATATTCAAGAAAAGTTGGTCAGTCTCCTTCCAGTCCAGGTCTTTAGTCTTCCTTCTCCCAAGGGAAGCACTACTGGCAGCTTTTTGGGGTATACGTTTATTTATTTTTAATTTATTTATTTGAGAAAGAGAGAGACAGTGAGAGAGAGCAGGAGTGGGAGGAGAGGGAGAAGTAAGCTCACTGCTGGGCAGCTCGATCCTAGGACCCTGGGATGATGACCTGAGCCGAGGGCAGGCGCTCAACAGACCTGAGCCGCCCAGGCACCTGGTGTATACTTTTAGTATACAATGCATGAGGAAACCTAGGCTTACAATATATATCTCCTGGGGATAGATATTGGGACAAGCCAAAGACAAGAGGGAAGGTCCAAGGCAAGGAAGTGGACTTGGGTCAGAGCCTCTGTCTGGGCCTGGCGTATCTCCTAACCCCATAGCTAGAGATTAGCTGTGATTCCTCGGAGGCTCCTGTACAAAGGGTGTGTGTGTGCGTGTGTGCATGTGCACCTGCATCACTGCAGTGTGTTGGGCTCCTTAAGTGAGCCCCTGTGTCGTTTAGGGGGTTCTCTGGAGGGAATGGGGGTGGGGAGAAGTGGGGCGGTGGCCACGGAGGCCAGGTGTCCACGGCAGTGTCCAGAGCCCTTCTCCTTCAATAGCCACATCCCCTGGCTCTGCCAACGCCCAGAACAGACAGCTTGGTGAGGCTGCAGAGCTGCTTCCCTGGGTGACAGACCGGGAACCTGTGGAGAAAAGAAAGAGCAAGGGAGGAACATTATTGAGTGTAACCTTTGGAGCTGACAGTGGGTCAGGCATTGTCATGTACTATTTCTCTTTTATTACGGCTCCTTGTTGCTATTACTCTCCCGGGACAGGAAAATACCCAGGCTAGGTACTGTGATGGCCCCCAGTTTCCAGACAAGACAGCCACAGCACGGAGCAGTAGAGCACTCGCCCCTCCCTCGGTCCACAGGCCCCCCGCCCTCCCCTGCTCTGCGCCCACACCTCACTCCGCAGGAGCGCAAAGCCTTCCAGGGAGGCCTGGGTTGTGTGGCCGGGAGTGAGGAGCAAGCATCGGGAATCCTGGGGCCCTGGGTGAATGGGGTGAATGGCTCGGGAGCCGCAGCAGTGCCAGGTGCCAGGGGGTCCGGCTGCCTCGGGTTTGGGGCGCAGGGGGTGGGTGGTGGGACGCTGGCGGCCAGCACCCCGGGAGAAGCAGCTGTGGAATGCCGGCCACGTGAACGAGAAGGAATTAACTCTGCGCCCCTGGGTCTCAGCCCAGACGGTCACATGACCACCTCCTACAAACTCCCCCCACCCCAGCCCCCCCTTGTCTGCTTAGAGCTGTAGGCCCACAGGGCTCTGTCTGGCTAGGACCAGGCCACGGGGTCCTAGGTGCCTGACTCACCCACTAACCAACTTGCCCAATTCGTTGAGGGTGAGGGAGCCCGCTGGAATTAGGACCATTTTAGGGGAGGGGGAGAGAGAGCTGGGAGCCTCTCAGGGTAGGACAGAAAGGGGGGGGCCGCAGGGCAAGAGCTGCTGTGGAGTGCCCCCCTTACGTGGGGTTAAACTGCCTGGCCAGGCCATCTGCCCGAAGGCAGGTTCTCAGGCCCCAGCAGGGTCCTGGCCCAGAAGGGTCTCTATGCCACTCGGGTGAGTGGGACAACTCAGCTAGGGCTGGGGCAGGCGGGGCCAGAGGCTCAGGGAGCTGGCACCTGCAGCTCCTCATTGGCCTGGGGCCCGGCACAGGCCCTATAACTGACTCCTACCTGGGCAAGGCCTTGGCCCCCTCCCCCCCAACCCGGCACCACCTCCCCTCTGCCGAGGAGGAAGGGGTCAGCAGGTGTCAGCCAGCCACAGCCACTGCCTCTAGCACCCTGGGGAAGCAAGGGCCTCTGACAGCCTGCACCAACTTTTCTTAATCCCACATGGTTCAGCTCAAGCCCTTCTCCCTGAGAAGCAGCTGAGTCAGAGTCTGCTGCCTCCTTATCCCTTCATCTCCTGTCCCACCTGCCAGTGGCTTCTTCCCAGGGCTCTCCTCCCTGCTGAGGCCAAGTGCCTGCAGCAGGGTTCCTGTTCCCTTAGGATGGCAGAGGCAGCCGGAGACACCTAGAGCCCAGGCTGTTGCTTGGCTGTAAGGCTGCACCCTCTCCTTTTGTCTTCTCAGCTTGCCTGCTTCTTCTTTGGTGCTTCCCAAAGTCCGTGCTTTGGTGACATCTTGTAGCCACCCAACGGACACTGACTGATTAATGTCTGGGTTCAAATCCTGACTCTGCTGCTCATGTTAGGCAAGCTGCTTGATTTCTTGGGGCCTCAGTGTCCTCCTGTGAAATGAGATTACCCCTTACAAGGATGTTGGAAAAAAATTTTTTTGAACTTAATAAATTTTATTTAAGCTGCTACATTCAAAATATCATTACTTCAACATAAAACCAATACAAAGTTGGTAATTTGATGTTGGAAGAATTTAAACACATAATGCAAGTCGGCGAGGCTCTCAATGAATGTTGGCATTCTCGCTACCCTTACCCTTGCTTGGCTCAGCTGCCTTGTCCCCTCTGTGCCTCCACCCATGCCTCCTCCCCCCTGCCCAGTGCTGGGAGGGGAAAGGATGGATAGGGCTCCAACCACCTGACCCTAGGAGCACAGATGAGGCCTGTCTCATCTGGGGCACTAGGAAAGACTCCTTCCAGAAGGTAGGGTCTAAAAGGAAGGAGAAATTGGGGAGAAGAGGACTAGGAGGCAAGAGATGATGATTCTGCTGGAGAAGGGCAAGGAGTTAGCTTGATTTGTCTGGTGTGTAGGGAGAGGTGAGGTGGGACCAGCAAGCAAGACCTCCTGAGCTAAACTGAGGAGCTTGGAATTAATCTTAAAGGGCTTTTGAAAAATGTGAGCAGAGGGACAGTGTCTGATTTGCCATTTGAAAAGATCTTTCTGGCGGTAGCGTGAGGACTAGATTAGCCCGGAAAGAGAACCAAGGCTGGGAAACTAGCTAGAAGGCAATTGTAGGATCCAGGCAGGAGGTGATGAAGCCAAAGTAAGGAGGGGCTGTGGAGTAGGGAGGGGTGCAGAGGTGTTAGGTGGAGAGAAGGCAGGCTCTGGTACTAAGATGTGCTCTGGTGCATGAGGGACAGGCAGAGGAAGGAAGGAGGCAGGGCTAGCCCTCAGTTTGGGTGCCCAGGGAATGCAGCATGGGAGCAGGTTTAGGGGGAGACGTCTGGTCCCCTTTGGACACTGGCTTGAGGTGCTTTGGGCCAAGTGCGGGGAGATGCCAAGGTGAGTAGGTGGATGTGCCTGTTTGGACTCTGCAGACAGGTCCAGGCAGGAGCAAAGAGGGGTTGTCTTCCTCGTGGGTGGTTATTGGAGGTGTGAGCTTGGATGAGGTCCCTGAGGGAAAGAGGACAGAATGACAAGGCTCGGAATACTGAGGACACTGGGCTGCAGGAGGAGATGAGTAGCCAGCCAGAGAGGTGAGAGGACAGCCACAGGAAGTAGTGTCCTGCCTGCCAAAGAAGATGGCACAGGACAGAGTCCTGGATAGAGCTGGGTGCTGGCTGAGAGGGAAGATAAGGCAGCAGGGGGGCCCCTGGAGACCCTGGCCAGCGCAGCATGTGCAGGATGGAGGTGGCGGGAAGTACAGGGGCAGCAGGAGACCCAGCTTGTCCCAGTCTTGGCTCTGAAGGGAAGCAGAGAACTTGGCAGCCAGGGGGCAGGTGGGAGGAGTCCCTCTGATGCACGCTGAGAGAGACAGAAGCACGGCTATAGGGAAGGGCTCATGGAGAAGGAGATGTTGAATTTACCAGAAGGCGAATGGTGATTAATGAGTGACAGCCCCCAAGAGGGGAGGAGACACCCAGGAGAAGCAGTACAGGATCCAAAAAGTCATATGGATAGTGGCCATTTACATAGTGCTTACTAGGTGCCAGGCACCATTCTAAGTGCTTTACGTATGCTAACCCACTTAGTCCACACGATGACCCCACAAAGTAGGTGCTGTTAGTTATCCACATTTTCCAGAAGAAGGATCCAAACATAGAAAGGTTAAGCAGCTTGCCCAAGGTTACAAACCTACTAAGTGATGCTGCTGATTTGCCAGGACCTGAACCCAGGTATGGTGCTGCCAGAGGTATGTCATGGTCAAGAGCACAGATTCTGGGGCCAAATAGCCTGGATTTGTATCCCAGTTCCTCCACTTACTTGCTTCACCTCTCTGTCTCTCGGTTTCCCCACCAGGAAAATGGGCATGAGGATTATACCTAATTCATAGTGCTGTTGGGTGGATCAAATGTGTAAACACCCATGGAACACTTAGAGCAGGGCTCGGGACATAGAAAGCACAAGCAGAGGGGCTCCCCCAGGATTGAATTGGGTGCCTCTTACACTGGAAGCAGCGGGAGGCAACCAGCATGGGGCTGATAGAGGGCTTTTTGTATCACGTTTGCCTATTTATGGGCCCTCTCCTGCGGCAGCCAGGGCCCCTTGGAAGCAGGCTTGGGAGCTGCTTATGCTAGAATTGAAGAAGCCGTGGGGACTTCTGTGCTGTACTCAGTCACTATGGGACCCTCTGCATGTTACTGTAAGCCTCAGCCTCCTCCCAGGCCAAATGAGGCGATGATACCTACCTGCCGAGCTGTGGGGTGGGAAGGATGCTAACCCCTCCTATAGAAGCTCCCTCCTGCACTCCTACACACATTGTAGGAGCAGGGGCCAGGTACTGTTCTAGAGTGAAATTATTAGTATTTGCCTTGATGTTTCAGCAGAGTACCTAGATGCTCCATAAATGTTGGTCAGAGGAGGAAAGAGGGTGTCTCCAGTGAGGACTAAGGAACAGGCAGGTGAGGGGGGAGGTGCCAGGATTAATTAGAAGAGGAATGGGGGTAAGCACCCCTCTCTCCCCTTTGCTCCATAACACGCACCATTAGATGCCTGCAGGACAGCACTCACTCTATGGGTTGACGGGCAGATCCCTGGCTGCATGCTCACATAACCTGGAAGATAAGTGTCTAGGGTGGTAAGGGGATGGGTGGCAGAGCCTCCAGGCCAGTGGAGGATTTGCTCCCAAGGCCTGAACTCTTGAGTTCAACCCACTTGAGTTGCCTATGTGATTTCCCCAGTTAAGGGAGGAATTTGTTCAAGGGGATAATGGGTTCTGGGCAGGACTGGCTTCACGGACATGGACCAGGTTTGAAAGGGATGTTTTAATGCTCTGGTGTTGCCATTTTGAAATTCTTAATCATTTTGAACAAGGAGCCCTACATTTTCATTTTGCTGGGAGCCTGCTAACTCTGTCGCAGGTCCTGGTTCTCAGGCCTGGGGTGCTTGTCTGTCTCCTTGCCCGTGATGAATCAGAGGGTCCATCGCTGCAGGTGGCAGCAGCTGAGAGCTGCATGGCCAGGCCAGAGGGCGTGGGGGAGGCAGCTTATGGTTCCGGCCCTCCCGAGGGCTGGAGCAGGTGTGAGACCTGCGGTATTGAATAGAGTATGCTGGACTACTGGGTTTGTGTCCTCACTCTGCCACCAGCCAGCTGTGGGCTCTGAAGTAGGTAAGGGACATCTCTGAGCCTATTTCCTCATCTGTAGAATGGGGAGGGAGTGAACACATCATGGAACAGTACCAGGGTTCAACTATTTTTTTTAAAAGATTTTATTTATTTGTTCATGAGAAACACAGACACAGAGACATAGGCAGAGGGAGAAGCAGGCTTCCTGTGGGGAGCCTCATGAGGGACTCAATCCTAGGACCCTGGGATCACGACCTGAGCCAAAGGCAGATGCTCAACCACTGAGCCACCCAGGGGCCCTGAGGGTTCAATTAGCTAATTAATGTATGGAAAGTACCTGGTTCATGGTTGGTGCTTAGCAAATATTTGCTGTCAAGTGTGTGGTTGGGGTAGAAAGGCAGTTGGATTGTGACTAATGTGCACTCTAGGAGAGAAGAGGCCCTGAGGCCCCTCCCTGCTGTCCCAGGAACCACGTTCAAAGAAATGAGTGGCCAGCTCCCCCTCCAAAGTGGCCACTGTCTTTGGCCCCTTCTGGCCAAGAGCTTTGCCATTTCCAGAGTGAGCAGAGGGAGAACAAATCGCACCTCTGGTCCAGTGATTGGAATATCAGGCCGCCAGACCTTGTTCTGGGAATTTGCAGGGCGCTGCCCCTCACTCCCCCGCACCATTCCACACCCTAGTTTCCCTGAGACCCTGTCTGCTGTAACACAGGCCTCGCTGCCCATGCAGCGGCAAGGCTAGCCCAGTTTTTCCTGTATCAGTGCCGGGCCTGATCAGTGCCCTTCTCTCTGGAGGGCCTCCCCTCCAGGGAACAGAGCTATGGGCTGAGGTCACATGCTGCCTCCTTTTCAACCCCCTGGTGTCCCCACCCCTTTTCTGATCCTTGATTTACCCTGAGCTGGATTAAGACCTCTAAGCAGCCCGAGAGCTGAGAGGTTGAGGTGTATGACCCCCTCCCCCCACCCACAAGCTATTCACATACAATCTCAAAATAAAAATCACTGTAAACCTTAAAATCAGTGTGAGGAAGTCCAACAGAGTTCTGTTTTTTTTCCCAGGATGACTACTTCCTTGCTATTTTTGAAATACTAGGAATCAGCCCTTTAAAAAACCAAACCAGAGCGCTGTTGATGCCCTTTTACTGCCAGTGCCCTAGCACATACTTAATCTGTCTGTTGGGCAACCTGGCCTCGTCTGCCCCCTCCCCTGTGCCAGAGCCGGACAGAGGACTGGGGCATTGGGTCACTCTGCCCAGAGACTTCCCCCAGCGTGAGGGAAGCCCTGGGCCAATCAGCCGCTGCTGGGGAGGTGACGTCAGGAAAGCCCAGAAGGTTCCACTTCCGCCCCGGCCGGCCACAGTACACTCTCTCCTTCCCACTAGAGTGGCCAGGGCCAGCCCGGGCCCCCTTCCAGTCCTCCAGCTGGCCAAGGTTAGTCCCCAGGCCTGCTGTCTTATACTCCACACCTGTCCGGCAGGTCTCCCCACCCCAAGCCACTTGCCCTCCCTGTTGGGGTGGGAGCCAGCTAAGTGCTGGGATTTCTTCTGCAGACTGGCTCTTCCGGATCCTGCTTGTAAACTCTGGTTAAAACTGAACCTCACGTGCCTGGCAAGGAAGGTGCCGTGGTGGGAGGTAGAGAAGGCAGGCAGAAGGCTCTGCACCAGCGGGAAGACCAGTCCTTCTTAAGCATAATCAGAGAGTGCCCCAGAGAGAGAGGCTGATGAGCAGCCTAGAAAATTCTAAGGGGGTGGGAGCTTTCAGAGCACTTTATTTTGCAGAGAGCAAACAGGCCTAGAAAGAGAAGGGCAGGTGGTTTCCACAAGGTGATCAGCAGGCAAATGGCAGGTGGAACAGAGCCCTGTTGGCCTTGCCTCAGTCCTCCCCTCTCCCTGAATGAGGCATGAGGACAGTCCTCTACCTCCTGTCTGCTCCTCCCCTGAGCACCCCCCTGATGAAGCTGGGAGACACCCTGCATCCCCAACTGCTCCCCCAACTGCTTTCCTGCTCGGCTGTCTGCCCACCAGCCAGCACTCTGCATCCATCCAACGTGCTCCCCCCTTCATCTCACCGAGGGAACAGACATTCATTGAGCATCCGGCCCCTACAAAGCCACAGATTCTTCTCGATAAGAAACCAAAGCCAGAGGTTAGATGTTTTCTGCAGGAAATTTCACATTCCCAGGGAGAGAAGGAAAGGATGAGTGGATTTAGAGCTCTTTACAAGTGCAGGGGGTTTCCCCTACAGGACTCTGAGCCTTAGACCAAACAGCCCCTTGGGGCAGTACCCCTATCCCTGAGACAGGCCCTGCAGCCCAGCTGCCCGGAGTCTCCCCGGGGAGAGCAGGGGCTGAGGGTCCTCATTCTGGAGCTGGTGTTGACAGATGGCCACTCTGGTGAAAGGCTTGGCAAGGAGGAATGACAGATAAGGACTAGGAGTGCAGCTTCACATGTGTGTCTTTTGCTCTCTTGCCCTTTTTTGGAGTTCGAGCCTTGTCCCCATTGCTCTGGGGGGATCGATTAGATTGTACGTTTCCTTCCTCCCTCAGTGCTCCCCCCAGAAAAAGCCATAAAGTCTAGAGATGGGGCGTTTGGAAGGAATTCATTCAGACCTTGGGATGAGATGGAAGAGGGTTCGGATTTCTTCTGTATCAAGAGTGATCTTGGAGAAGTCATTCAGTGCCTCGAATTTCTGTTCTGTGAAGCAGAAAGACTAGTGCTTCCTTCAAAGCATGATGAAGGGAATCAGATGATTGTGAACTAACGACGAAGTCCTTGCAATGCGTGGATGTTATTATCTTCCTAAAGGAAAAAGTCAGCGTGGCGGTTAGGGAAGGTAGTTGGGGGAGTGACAAGCTTCAGCTGAGAGGCTGTTGCCAAAACGGATTGTGTCCCAGAGTCCTGAGACTTCGAGCTATAGGAGGGAGGCTACGGATGGACCAGGTCTTTGCCTTACCTGGGTAAGTAGCAAGAAACCTGCGTTGCTGAGGAAGCGGGGGAGCAGCAGGTGCTCACTGTCCCCAAGATGGAATGCACGGATGGACCCTTTCAGAGTGCAGGGCCCCAGGGCCTATGGCCAGACAGGAGCAGTGACATTCCCTTCCCAACTGACTCCACCCCAAGGGTCCTCCCCAAAAAGAGGCTCTCTGGCCTGTCTGGGAAGCTGACTGCACCTGTCCGGGGTTCCAATGAGCCTGGTAGCTGTGGGGTGCTTGGAGGATATATGGAAACAGCCTAAATGGGGCCAAGGGTCCGTGGCTGGAGGAAGAGAGTGCTGCTGCTACAGGCTGATGCACTCTCCTTAGATTATGTAAACATTTCCCTCAGCCCCCTGCAGAGTATGTATAAGCGATAACTTGGAGGAGATACCAATCTGGTTGGGGCAGGTCATCAAAACCGGGAACAGTCCCTGCCAAACAGGAACATCCTGCCCCCCTCAGCTGAGCTGCTGCTTGGGTTATTTGGGAGGAATGAGAGATGTAATCACATTCTCAGAGTCAGGAAGCATGGCCTGTCCTTGCCTTACTGGGTCTTCTAGTCCATTATCATTTATTCAACTTTTGGAATGTGGTCATAAATAAGCCAAAGTCTTTGTTGTTGATATGCTCAGCCTAGCGAGGAAGAGTTCCAGAAACACACAACTTGGTAACGGAGGAGCTGCGGTTTTAGGTTGGGCTCTTTGGCTTGGGTTTTGACAAGTGAGTAGGAGTTCGAGGGGCAGTGAGGGAGAAATTCCAGCTCTTACTTGTCCAACACTTAAGCTAAGAAACTGCCCTTGTGCAGAACACGTGAGTGCTGGGAGGTGCTCTAAGCTTGAGGGAAAGCATGACTCAGGAATGAAGCCATTCTGGGTCTGAAGGTGAATCTCCCTGATATTGTAATTTTGGTCTCTACTCTTCCCTGGGCTCAGATGGAAGAAAATACGGCCCGAACCAAATTTTTCTCTCTAAGGAGGCCATCCAATGCTTCTGTAGCTGGAGCACAGAGGTCGAGGGAGAATGTCTCTGCATTGCAGAGAGTGAATACACAGATGAGACACCTTCCACCCTGCCCTGACTGCACCTGCCAGGCACCCACATCCCTCTTAACCTGCTCTTGCCTCGTCCCAAAATAGCCCAGCCAAAGCCTGACCTGCCTGCCATTCTAGTTCTCTCACTTGGCTCCGTGCATCAGAACCCGGACTCTTACATGGCTATTTTCTGTCATTCCCTAGGTCCTGAGCTTGCACCAAAAAGCTGTTTGATTCTGCAGCCCCCCCGCCTTAGGTACTCTCAGGCAAGTCCCCATGAATCACAAAAGTCACAGTCCCTGACTATGTACCCACAGGCAGTCACCCGCTTGAACATGACAGAGCTAGGGTTCACCATTTCCATGACCAGATGGACCAACTGCAGGACAGAGCTGGAGAAGCAGGCATACCTGGTCTCTTTGTGACCACAACTCCTCATTGTTAAAACGGCAGGGAAATGCAAAGCCAGCCATGGATTTGGTCTCAGCTGAATTTTTTCAATGAATTAAAGGCATATCAAATAAATAAATAAATAAATAAATAAATAAATAAACAAACAAATATCCAGTTATCATGTCTTACCTCTTCTCTCTCTCTATATATATAATATAATTTATTATTATTATATTTTTTTAAGTAGGCACTTTGCCTAACATGGAGCTTGGACTCATGACCCCAAGACCAAGAGCCACACCCTCCACCGGCTGAGCCAGCCAGGTGCTCCTGTGTCTTACCTCTTTTCAAATTAGAGTTTCCCCATGTGGCAAGTAAGGGTGGGACTTCGTTACCTCCTTCACCAAAGGGAAAGGCAAGACACTGAAGAGGGATTTGCTCACAGTTCCTTTATTTAACAGATACCTATGGACCACCTACTACCTGCCAGCTTCTAGTCCAAGCACAGGGGATTCGGAGGAAGCAAAACAAAGGTCCTGTCCTCAGGAAGCTTACATTCTGGTGCAGCAGACCAACAACAAATAAATATATCAAAATATGTCAGGTGGTGCCAAGTGTTGAGAAGCCAGATAGAGTAGGTGGGGAAGAGGGATTGGGGACTGGGGTGGGACCATAAGGTGGTCCTAGGAGGCCCTGCAGGTGATATGACATCAGAGAAGAGACTTGTTATAGACATGGGGCAAGAGTGTTCCCGGCCATGAGACAAAGTCATCATTATCACACTGTACTGTACACACCGATTTAACCTGGCAGTCCCGGCAGCTGGGCGGTGACTGTTTGAAAGAAGGAATGACATTTACTGGCGTTGGGTCTTCCGTTCTGAATACGGCCCATAAGTTGTTTGCATGTTTCTATCTCCCCTTCTGGAAGATCATTTGTAATACAAAATGTCAGTCCAGCAACATTGCTCAGGACAGAGGAGAGCGCTGGTGGACTGACTGCCTTGCAGACACAATAGAATGCGTGAGCAGAGGCCTGTAGCGGGGTGTGTGGCACAGGCCTAGGGCAGAAGCATATCCCAGGGAGGAGGCAAGAGTGATCTTCAGTTTCAGTCCCTGTGGCTGATGTGGTGGCTCTGTTGGTCTGCTACAGAAAAATAATTGCAAACATCTGTATCATGTCAGCTGCTGTCCTAAGCACTTTGCATACATTAATGCATTTAATCCTCATAAAAGCCCTAGGTGACAGGTGCTATTATCACACCCATTTTACAGGCCAAGGTTCTGAAGCAAGGAGACGTGAAGTGATTCAGCTACGGTCCACATGGCTAATACTCGGCCGAGCCAAGATCTGAACGCGAGAGCCCCCCTCATACTCTTCCCCCAGAGATTTCAACTCCGCATCCATGCCCCCTACACTGGTCCCCTCAATCTTTCACTGGAGTGTTTGTGCTCTCAGAGTCTCTGAGAAGCCGAAGGGTTTTTGGAATTCAACTTCCAGGGAGGTCAGCGGTAAGCAAAGATTTCAGAAAAAAATTACATTTTAATTATAAGTCATTGAACACATGTTTATGCAGCCGTATGTTATAGTGAACAACACAAAAAGCCAGGTGAATTTTTAAGATAAAAAAAAATGCCACGCTTTTGGTGGGTTGCAGGATTTCTGTCCCCAGGCTTCCACCCCTGGCCCCCAGCTCAGGGAACTGTCATAGTATGTCCAGCACAAGGATGAGTGTGTGTGGGAGTGTGTGCCCATGCATGCATGTACCTACACACACACACACACAGAGTTCCCAGTCTGGATAGAAGTGAGTGAGTCATGGACCATGTCAGGCTGGGATGCAGTAGGAAGTGTCACTTTCTGCTGATTCTTCTTGGGGCCTGGGCATGGGGTGGGCAGTGGGGGGCGCCGGGCAGGGAAGGGAGAGGCCTTGGCTCTCTCCACCAGAGCTTGTGCAGGGCTCCAAGAGCTTCCGGCTTGTGCCTGTGAGACGATGGCACAAGAAGCTCATCCCCCCTTAACACCAGCGAGACAGCGGGGCAGGAGGCAGAAGGAGCCCCTCCTCATCCTCTGCGACCCCACCCAGGCCCAGCATCCACCTTGCGGAGCACATCCTCAGCTGTTCCCTCCTGCGGGGCGGGAGGCGTGTTCCGTGACCTCTGCTTTGTGCACGTCGGTGCACGTCTAGCCCAGGGAACGGTGTCCTGGCTGCCACGTGCCACAGAATGGGTCCCCCCACCCCCGGGGGAGGCCGCGCCCACGGGAGTTTTAAAGGCAGAGCAGGAGGGATGTAAGCCGACACTTCCACCCACTATTGACAAGGAGCTGACGTGCCTCTCTGAGGACGGACCTGGTGATTAATGTGCCCGCGTCTCCATTGACAAGGCCAAAAAGCAAACACACCAGCGAAGGCAGTTAGTCACGCAGGGACCCGGGGAGCCGGAGCGGCGGTGGAAGGGAGTGGAAGGGAAGGGGCGAGGAGGTGCGGGGTGTGTCTGGGCGAGTAGGAAGGGCTCGGGCGGGGCGGGCGGGCCAGAGCCAGAGCCAGAGGCAGAGCCAGAGCACCGAGCTGTCTGTGCATCTGGGAGGAAGTGTATGTGCGAGAGGGGAACGTGAGGGAGTGTGTCTGAGAGTGTGTAGGGGCGGTGTGGGGAGCCGCGGGTGACTGACAGGGGGAGGCAGGGAGGGGAGGGGGGGCCGCCTCTCTCATCCCTCCTTCAGCCAGGAGGGCTTCTGGAAAGCCCTGCAGTTTGCAAGTGAGGGACAGGCAGGAGAGGTGAGATTTCATTACCTTTCCCTTTGTGTGATATTTTCGAGTTAGAAATGTAAGACGGGAACTATAAATAATCCAGTCACAGCTGCGACGTCCTGGAGATTTATGGTGCATGCCAATGCCAGCCAGCTCCGGGCTGGGGGCGGGGCTGGGCTTACAGAGCCCAGATGACAGGCCCACTCTCCTGCACTGGGTCCCGGGTCCCCCAGTCCCTCCCTCCGGACCCACACAGCCCAGCAAGGAGAGGGGCTCACAGAGCCCCTCACAGCCCCCCCCCCCCCCCCGTTTGTCCTGGGCAGCCTGGAGCCACGAGTTCTGAGTAGGCAGCGAGGGAAGGTGGGGAAGTTCGGTGAGGCAGGGGGGCAGGCCTGCCCTGGGGGCCCCCCTGTGCTCAGCTGCCTCAGACGAGGGGAGCCGACAGGTGGCCCAGACACAGATGGGCTCAAGTCTGATGAGGTCCCGGAAGCATGGGCCAGTGGCCCTTCGTTCCTGTTCCCCTTTATGGGCAAGGGTCTTGTTCTGTGCAATGTCAGCAAACACTGCCAAGCTGTGCTTGGTGCAAGACTGGGGGGTGTGAGGGGGGCTGACGGTCGCCCCGCCCCCGGACAGGGTGCACACCCTATTGGCCCGGGAAGGGGTCATTCTCCAAGACCTTGGGGACTGCTGGCCAGGACAGTGACACCCCAGGGAAGAGATAGACCGTGTGTTTGGGGCAATGAGAGGGTTTGTCCTCAGAACCCAGGGGACTGGAGAAAGAGGAGGGTCAGGGGTCTCAGGGAGAGGACCTGGTTCAAGGCACCCCTGTGACATGCCTGTGCTTCCCTCACAAGAGTACTTATCTGGCCGTGTCCCTCACAAGCACTTGGCTTCCTGGGGGCAAGAAACAGGGATATACTGCTCTCACGGCAGCCTGGAGATTGCATGAGCCCGAGCCCTGGTTTAGTGCATCAGTTCTGCACAACAGTGGGACCCTGGTGCCGACATGTCCACAGACTGGAGCCCTGGGAGGGAGTGGCAGGGGGAGCAGAGCCAGCTGGGTTCCCCCCCCTTAGTCCTCAGGCTGTCTGCCACCCTGCCCCTGGCCCCTCCTGCCCTCCCTGGAAACCCCGGGGCTGGTGTGGCCCGGTTACCGCTGGCACCAGCCTGACACCTCGACGGTTTTCGTTTTGCTTTTCTTCTAATTCTCTGAGCAAATATTGAACATGCAGAGAGACATCCGAGTCCTAGGCATGGGGGTGGGGTGGACGTGGTAACACAGCTGGCTACTTCTTTGGGCAAATCAGTCAAGATCAACCTCAGCCCCAGGCCTCTGGCAGAGGGAGGCTGCTGAGAGGGTGTGGGGGGGTGCTAGCCCGGTGGGCAGGGAGGGGCCCTACCTTCAGAGGACACCTTCAGGGAGGAGCATCTGTTGTATGACTGTGGACTTTCAAAGTGGCCACACAGGGGTCATGGCAGGGTCTTTTCTGGGGGCCAAGGTGGTCTATTCTCTCTCAGCCTCCAACAGCAAACCATGTCTGGGAGTGGAGCACACATAGTAGCATTAAATCCCTTGGGGTGTCTCAGAGGCAGCTCAGCTGAAAATGACCTCAAAGCAAGCTTGCCTTATTTCGGGAATGACAGAGCCATGACATTCAGAAGGGGAACCTGGAGGTTCTGAGGATGTCTCCTCGCCTGATACATTCCCGCCCCACCTGCTAGGAGTCATGGCTATATGTATCATCACACTGTCCTGGGTGGTTGTGCCAGTCAGGGGTCTGATTGCAAGCAGCAGAAATAGACTCTGACTTTCCTTCCTTCTTTCTTTCTTTCTTTCTTTCTTTCTTTCTTTCTTTCTTTCTTTCTTCTTTCTTTCTTTCTGTCTTCTTTCTTCTTTCTTTTCTTTCTTTCTTTTTAGAGAGAGAGAGAGATAACATGTGAGCAGGTTAGGGGAGGGCAGAGGGGCAGAGGAAGAGGAAGAATCTTAAGCAGACTCCTTGCTGAGTGTAGAGCCCCACTCCGGGCTTGTTCTCACACCCCTGAGATCACGATCTGAGCTGAAATCAAGAGCCAGATGCTTAACCAACTGAGCCACCCAAACGCCCCTGGACTCTGACATTCTTTCTCTCTCTCTTTCTTTTTTTTCCTTTCTTTCTTTCTTTCTTTCTTTCTTTCTTTCTTTCTTTCTTTCTTTTTTTTTTTTTTTTTTTGGACTCTGACATTCTTAAGCAGAGATTTGGAGCTGCTCACAGCTTCAGCAGGAAGGCTGGGCTCCCAGCTTGGAAGATGGGCAGCATGCAAGAGATGCCAGCAATCAGCGTCATTGCCAAAGTCATGCCATAGGGCAGTCTGCCTAGATGCCTTTGTCGTTACCACCTCTCTACCATCAACGGTGTGATGACAGGTAATTTTATGTGTTGACTTGACTGGACCCCGAGATAGCCGATATTCGGTCAAACATTATTCTGCAGGTGTTTCCACGAGGCTGTCTCTGGAGAAGATTAACACTTGAATCCCTAGGCTGGCTAAGGCAGATTACCCTCAGTGCTGGTGGGCTTGAATAGAACAGAAGAGTAGAAGAAGGGAGAATTTTCTATCTGCCTGACTGTTGAGCAGAGGGATAGGTCTTCTCCTGCCCTTGGACTGGGACTTGCCTTATTGGCTTTCTTGGTCCTCCAGGTCTTTGGATTCAGACTGAAATGTACAGTATTGGCCCATAAATACTCTTCAGGGAGGGGAATCCCCACCCCATCTCCCCATACAGGAAAGGAGCATTCTGGATGGCCTTCCCAGTGTGTTCCTCTGGAGCCCCATCCTTCCATTCTTGTCTCCCAACTCTGAAGTCCAGGAGGCTGACCTGTGTGGGCTGCATCAGCCGAACTTCCATGCCTCTGGCTTCCAGGGTCTCCCCCTGGAGGAGACTGGGAAGATGGGCAGAGAGACACAGGGGTATTTTTCCCTTTGTTTCTTTCTTTTGCAGCTCTGGCTCTCTTCAGATTCTACTCATCTCCCTCCCTGCCCCACCAGGGTAGGTCCTCACCATTCCTCTTGGTTTCTCTTAGCACTGCTTGCTCTCGGCAAATAGCCCCTTTCTGAAAAACTCCTCAATTGCCCTGTTTGAGTGTAACACCTCTTTCCTGCTGGCACCTCAAATGGTACAAGACACTTGGAGATTGGGAGGCAACAGAGCCCCAGCAAATGCCCACAACGTGGTGGTGCAGACGCCCAGGGGAGGCCAGGGGCATGGACTTTGGAGACAGACCTACCAGGGTCTGAATTTTCAGCCCTTCTCAGTACCTGTAGGAACTTGGTCAAGTTCCTTAACCACACTGACCCTTCTTTGTTCTTCATCTGGGAAATAAAAATTAATATTTATCTCACAGATTTCTGTTGAGAATCGGATGAGATCAATTTTTAAGCACTCGGCACTCAGGAGACCAATGATGACCAAAAGGGCCCCCCCGATGCACCAGCTCCCACTGATCAGTTAAGGGCTCCTTGGAAGACTGGGTGAAGGAGTCCAACATCTCCTGGCCTGGAGGTGGCAGGTGCACTCCTGATTGATTAGTGATGGGACGCCCGGGTGGCTCAGCAGTTTAGCTCCGCCTTCGGCCCAGGGCGTGATCCTGGGGTCCCGGGATCGAGTCCCGCATTGGGCTCCCTGCATGGAGCCTGCTTCTCCCTCTGCCTGTGTCTCTGCCTCTATCTCTCTCTGTGTCTCTCATGAATAAATAAATAAAATCTTAGAAAAAAAAAAAAGATTGATTAGTGATGTCTGTCATGGCACATGCCTGGGAAATGGCAGTAGAATGCACTTACCTTCTCTGTCGTAAACACTCCCTAAATGATGGCTGTCAGGTTTTATATTTCTATGCTCCTTGGGAAAGGAAGTTGGATTCTGCTGGGGTCACAAAGGCCAGGATCCTGTTTGACCGCCAGCACAGCCCAGGTCCTGAGTCATCGAGCTGCGTCTCCTGGCACAGCCCAGATTTCTCAGCAGGACAGATGCTCTGGCCAGCACTTTCCTTTAATCAGCAAACTGCTCAGCCCTGTCTAGGTTGTTGAAGGTCTTCTTTCTCTGGGGACCTTCTCTTGCTCTTTTTCCATCTCTAAGAGCCCAGCCTAATTCTCCCTGCCATCAGATTACACACACACCCCTGTGTCCACTACCCTCTCCCCATCGAAATTTATGGGGAATTACATGCATTTAACTTGAATGTCTTCATCCCATGTCACTCCGTCTTCCAAACCTCCCCCATTATCTCCCGCCCCAATCCAGGGCACCAGGCATTACCCCAGCAACATACACCAGGGTTGGTTGAAGACAAAAGATGTAGAAGAGAATCATGGCCACAGGTATCCTACAATGTGAACTGGAGCCTTAGCAGTCACCCAGGTGGTTCTTGGACTAGCAAAAAAAGAAAGTAGAGGGAGCAAGGGATTTTTTTCCAGAAATAATCTCCTTTCTATTTTCACTGGCACATAGAGCAACTTTATTTGTTCAAAAAATATTTGTTCAGCACCTACAATGTGCCAGGCAGCAATGCATCAAATGGACGTGTTCTTTGCCCTGATGGAGAAGCAGAGAAGTATAACCCTGTGGGTGATGGGCAGTATGGTAAAGTGCTAGTATGGACAGGAGCACAGGTGGGACCTCTAATTGCAAGGACATGGTGAGACAATCAGGGAAGACTCTCCTGAGGAGGTGGCTTCTGAACTGAGTATGAAAGGATAAGGAAGCTCTTCCTGGTAGTCGTGGGAGGAGCATAAACACAGATCCAGGGACGCCTGGGTGGCTCAGCGATTGAGCATCTGCCTTCAGCTCAGGGCGTGATCCTGGGATCCGAGATTGAGCCCCGCATTGGGCTCCCTGCATGGAGCCTGCTCCTCCCTCTTCCTATGTCTCTATGCCTCTCTCTGTGTGTCTCTCATGAATAAATAAATAAAATCTTAAAAAAAAAAAAAAAGCACAGATCCGAAGGTGTGTGTTGGAAGAACTGCTGGTTGCTGGCAGGCCACTGTGGCTAGATCTCAGAGCTAGAAGCGGGAGGTGCTGGTCAGGCATTGTCGGGGAGGGTGGTGGGGCTCTAGGAGCCTTGAAAGGTCATTCTCAGGAGTCTAGATTTTCCCAAAGCAGCCCCCACTCCACCCACCTCACCCCATTCCCTCCAGTCTGTCCTCCACCAGTGTTGACTCCTGAGGCCCTGAAAGGAAACCTGGAATTCCTCTCTGTCCTGGGAGCTGCAGGGATTTTCAGGCCTTAGGGTGCAGGGACTTCCCCACCCACCTCCCGCCCCTGCCCCCAACCCCAGGCCCTCTAAGTCCCTAGGAGTGCAGTGATAGCTGCTTGATATCAGGGGTGGGTGGGCAGCCAGGCCACAGTGGCTGCTGGAGGAGGAACTGCAAGGTAAGAATGAGGGAGGGGGAGAAGCACGCAACCTGATGATCCAGGACTTTAATGCAGTCTTGCTAATAACTGGCTGACCCAACCATCAGGTGCAATTCAGGGTAAAGCAGGCGTTGGAGCATTTTCTTTCTCCAATGTCTAAGGTTTGCAATTACCTCCTCCTCTCATAAAACCCCTCACACCTTTTCCTCAGCCACTTCCCCTGCTCAGGCCTGCTTCTGTTTGGAAAATAGGGTATAGGTGTAGCTGTGTGGAAATATGTGTAGCTATATGCATGTCTGTGGATGAAAGTCCCTCATATAGGCGTAAGGAAGGGCATAAATGTACTTGCCTGCGCATGAAAACATCTCTGCTGGTGCCATGCATGGCGACATATGTGCATGAGCCTTCTATGCCTCTGTGCATGTGGTGGAACATGAATGTGTGCATGTGCACCCGTGTCAACAGGCCATGTGTGATGACAAGTGTGGGGAGACCTGAGGTGTGTGTGGGTTTGCAGTGAGTGTGCATGGGATTCTATGCAACTGGCTCCCATGGTTGTCTGCAAGGGAGATGCTGTTGGGGTGGGATATTTATATTAACTGAAGCAGTAAAGTGCCCAACTGGTCTCCCTGCTTCCCCTCTTGCTTCTTTGTAACCCATCCTCCACCTAACAGCCAGAGCAAGCTTTTAAAAATGCAAATCAGACCATATCATTTCTAGGCTGAAAACCCTCTTGTGGCTTCCCACTGCATCTGGAATAAATCCAAACTTCTGACTATGGCCTGCCTCCACTCCAGTCTTTGAAACTTTGTGGCCTCATCTCCTCCCACTCCTTGGCACCCCCTGCTTCAGCCACATAGGCAAGGGCCTTTACACTTGACTTTCTGTCTCCTGGGCCCTTTGTCACAGGGTGCTGTCCTGGCTCCAGGTTTCAGCCTGGAATGGTGACATTATCTGCAGGGCCTCCTCTGACTTCCCAATTTATTTTATTTTATTTTTTTTTTTTTAAGATTTTATTTATTTATTCATGAGAGGCACGGAGAGAGAGGCAGAGACACAGGCAGAGGGAGAAGCAGGCTCCACACTGGGAGCCCGACATGGGACTCCATCCCAGGTCTCTGATGACGCCCTGGGCTGAAGGCAGCGCTAAACCGCTGAGCCACCCGGGCTGCCCTGACTTCCCAATTTAAAGGTTCCTGGCCGGCTCAGTTGGAAAAATATTTGACTCCTGATCTTGGTATTATGAATTTGAGCCCCACACTGGGTGTAGGGGTTACTTAATGAATAAGTAAACTTAAAAAAAAATAATGGGCACCTCCAGTCTCTTGTCCATCACTCTGACTTGAAGCAGAGCCTGAGAGGTAGGCCTGCACAGGGATTAGTGGGAGCAACCCCAAGGAGGAGGAGGCAGGACACTGGATTGGGTGGTGCCATCAGACCAGTGGCATGAGCATATGACAAGGTCTCTGCCAGCCCCCTGGGGCACCCAGAGCAACAATGATTGCCCATTGGAGAGTCCTGATTTGGGTGGAAAAGGCTGAACGCTGGGCCACATCAGACTGGAACTGTCAGCTCAAAAGCTGAGGTTCAAGGGCATTAGAAGGCAAGCTGCAGAGTGGGCAAAAAGGATTTGCAAAAGACAGATCCGAGAAAGAATTGTTATTCAAAATATACAAAGAACCTCCAAATCTCAACAATAAGAAAACAAATAGCCCAATTTTAAAAACGGGCCAAACACCTCAACAGACACCTCACCGCAGAAGATATACAGATGGCAAACAAGTATGTGAAAAGAGGCTCCACATCCTGTGTCATGTGGGAATTGCAAAATAACACACCAGTGAGATACTACTGCACAGTGTTAGAGAAGCCGCATTCTGGATCACCGATGACACCAAATGCTGTTGTGGAAGTGCAGCAACAAGACCTCGCCCTGGGGCACCTGGTTGGCTCAGTGGGTAGAGCATGGGACCCTTGATCTTGGGGTCATGACTTCAAGCCCCCCAATGGGTGCAGAGCTTACATTAAAAAAAATTCAAAAGAAAAAACTATTGCAAAAAAAAAAAAAAAGAAAAAAACTATTGCCATTGTCGATGGGAACTCAACATGGTGCAGCTACTTTGGAAGACAGTTTGGTGGTTTCTTACGAAGGTAAACATACTCTTCCTATATAATCTGACCATCACAGCCCTTGGTATTACCCAAAGGAGCTGAAAATTATGTCCACACAGAATCTTGTACACAGGGATCCCTGGGCGGCTCAGTGGTTCAGCGCCGGCCTTTGGCCCAGGGTATGATCCTGGAGTCCTGAGATCAAGTCCCACGTCAGGATCCCTGCATGGAGCCTGCTTCTCTCCCTCTGCCTGTCTCTGCCTCTCTCTCTCTCTCTTTCTCTCTCTCTCTATCATGAATAAATAAATAAAATCTTAAAAAAAAAAAGAAACTTGTATACAGATGTTTATAGCAGCTTTATTCATGATTGCCCAAACTTGAAGGGCGACGGAGATGTCCTTCTGTAGGGGAAAGGATAAACAACCTGTGATCTATCCAGACAATGGAACATTATTCATCACTGAAAAACAATGAGCTATCAAGCCATGAAAAGGCACGGGGAAAACTTAAATACACATTACTAAGTGAAAGAAGCCGATATGAAAAGGCTAAATACATTCTAACTCTATGGCATTCTGGCAAAGGCAAAACTATGGAGAGAGTAGAAAGATCAGTGGTTGCCAGAGGTTGGGTGGGAGGGAGGGATGTACAGGTGAAGCACAGAGGACTTCTGGGCCAGCGAAACTAGGACGTATGATACCCTGTTGGTTGATATGTCCTGTGACATATTTATCAAAATCCGTAGAAGGTACAACACTAAGAGTGAACCCTAATGTAAGCTCTACACTTGGGTGATAATGATGTGTCATCATAGGTTCACGGACTGGAACGAATGTCTGGTTCTGGTGAGGGTGTTGATGGTCGGGGAGACTGCGAATGGGAGCAGGGCTGTATAAGAAGTGTGTACTCTCTGTTCAATTTTGCTGTGAACTTACAAGTGCTCCAAAAAATAAAGCCTATTTAAAAAGAAAGGCGGAAGGAAGGAAGGAAGGAAGGAAGGAAGGAAGGAAGGAAGGAAGGAAAGAAGGAAGGAAAGGAGGGAAGGAGGGAAGGAAGGAAGAAAGAATTGGAGAGAGGAGGGAGGGAGGAAAAAAGGAAAAGAAAAAAGCATAGAACAGAACAGAACTCCTCAGACCTCCTCTCAGGCCATCTGCATCCTTTCCTTCTGCTGTCCAAGCATTTTCTGACCCCCTCATGGAGGGTGTGTTTGCTAAGCCTGTCTGTCTGCCCATCCTTTTCTTTTATGGTTTGGCTGGATCCTTTGTTCAAGATTTTCCAGCTCAGGGGCTGGGCTGGCTGGGAGCTTCTTCATCTCTGCAGCTCCTGTCGGCCTTCCAGGCACCCCCAACAGCTTCCTCCCAGCCTGCCGACCTTTCACCAACAAATGACAGCTGTGATCTGCTCTGGAGGCCCCATCCTGCTATAAATGAGCACCCTGACACCCCGCCTGAGGAGGAGGAAATTCAAGATAGAAGGGAAGAAAATCCTGGATAACTCATCAGCACCACCTCCAGCCAAGCTTCAGCTCACCTCCTCTGGTGTCTGCCGGAAGCCAGAAGAAGACATCTTTCCCCTCTGTCCCCCAGGGGCAGACTTGGGGGGGATCCCACAGACTGCGCACCCCACTTCCATTTCCTAGGCCTCGATTCAGACTTCTAGAGGCACCAAACTCCAAAAAGAGCAGGCCATCCCCACTGCCACGAGCAGTACAAAATAATATCAACACTAAGCCACAGAGTAAGTGGAAGAGTTTTGAATTTTCCCATGGTGATTACTTTGTAGTTTTGTATTTCTGCAATAACAAATATGAAATTCCTTTTTTTGAGATTTTATTTATTTATTCATGAGAGACACACAGAGAGAGGCAGAGATGTAGGCAGAGGGAGAAGCAGGCTTTCTGCGGGAAGCCCAATGCGGGACTCGATCCCAGGACCCTGGGATCACGACCTGAGCCAAAGGCAGACGCTCAACCGCTGAGCCACCCAGATGCCCCCAGATATGAAATTCTTAAATGGTTTTCTCCTTCGCTGGTTCCCTAAAGTGTGGGGTTTGCATGCATGTTGCTCCCACTGTAATCAGCCTAGCTGACCTTCCTGGCCCCCAGCAGGCCAGCCCTGCCCTGACGAACACAGGCCTGGTGTGCAGTGTCACGTGGGTCACATAATCAGGTTCTTGCTCCTACTGCCAGGGCACACCAGCTCGGAGCTAACGGGGGTGGGGATGAGCCAAATAGGGAGCAGAGGGTCAGAGGCCTGAATCGGTGTCAGGAGGGATCTCTCTCTTTGGCCAGCATAGCCTGGCTTAGAAAACCACATTGGAATCAAATCAACAGATAACTGCTGAAACCTGGATCTTAGGCAAAAAGCTTGTTGGGCTGGAGAAGGAGGCCAGGACTGGGAGGCCAGGGTGGAATCTCACCAGGCCTGGGGGGTAGTGGCCTTAGGCTCTTCTGGAGTGGCTCGGGGGGTGGGACAGAATGGTCAGGGGTCCACTGTGGTACTGTCCATCAGCTCAGGTACTTGGCCTCCCGGTAAGTGTGGGAGGATCAGTCCCGCATTACAAATGGGTAACCTGAAGCCAAGGTCACGGTGGTGGAAGAGCTGGTCTCTCTAACTGGGTCAGTATTGAGATTTTGCTCACAACGAGCCTCAGGATTTAGAGCTAGTTTGTGATTTTTGTCCTCACCTGGCTCATTCTGAGGCTGGAGGGAAAGGTGGGCAGTCTACAGACATTCATGTGATGACTGTGTGTTTAGCCCCACTAAGTGTCGGGCACCCAGGTGAATGCTTCAAATATTTGGTCTCATCCACACTGCAGTGTGGATGTTATGCGCCCCATTCTGCAGATGAGGTCAAAGAGGGAAAGGGATGTGCCCAAGGTGACACAGAGAGCTTGTAATGGGGTCTTCCAACCCCTGGGAAGGGCAGCTCCAGGAGTGCAGAGCCTGCCTGGCTTCCAGAAGCTGACCCCAGGGCACAGCACCGGGTGCGCAAAAAAATATCTGGCAAAAAAAATATCTGGTAAAAGAATGAAGGATCTTCATTCTTTTCAGGGGTGGCTCAGTGGTTTAGTGCCGCCTTCAGCTCAGGGCCTGATCCTGGAGACCCGGGATCAAGTCCCACGTAGGGCTTCCTTCATGGAGCCTGCTTCTCCCTCTGCCTATGTCTCTGCCTCTCTCTCTGTGTGTCTCTCATGAATAAATAAATTTAAAAAATAGTTTTAAAAAAAAGAATGAACAAACAAATGATGGATTAACTCCCTCTGGCCCTAAATCTGTGTTCTTGCCTGGGTTCCACCTATCTCAGCAATTTGGGAGCTGAAAGCAGAAGCCTGGGGTCTTCCTGGTGGGAAAGGCTCCTGGGGCAGGGCTGGTGAGAGCAGGGCAGGTGAGGTGCACCCTGGCCAAGGTCTCTGGGCCTCACTCTCTCAGAGAACCCCTGGTTCTGCAAGCCATTCCTGGTGGCCAAGTGCAGCCACAGAAGACTCGGGAAGGGGGTTGACTGCGGAAAAAACATCCAGTGTGATTCAGAAGATCCCACCCTACTGGCCTCCCACCTCCCCCTCCCCCCCCAAAAAAAACCCTTGCTATCACCATGGCAACTGGTCTGGCCAAACCAGAGCTTGCTGAGGGCATCCCAGTTAACCCCTTCCTGGTACAGCAGACTCCTCAGTCACTGCCAGCTGGCCTGGCCAGGTGGCCTGGATGTACAGGCTGAGAGACATGGCACAGGGACTGTGGGCAGAAGTGCAAGCTCTGGGGGTCCGATGGCCTGGGTTGAATCTTTGGGTCAACTTGGGTGAACTTGAACAGCCTAGTAAACCTTGTAAGCCTCAGTTTTCTGTCCTGCAAAATGGACATAATAACTTGTCCCCTCACCACGCTGCGCTGCCGGCAAGGTGGATGAGGAATGCCCGGGAATGCCTAGCAGGATGCTTGGCACACAGCACGCTGCAGTTAACGCTAGGCCCAAGAGAAGCTGCTCCTCGCACATATCCAGTCCACTCTGAGGGCCCCAGGGCACGTCAGGGGGAGGGCACACATTGTCACAGGCGCACAGAGCAGTGATTCATCTGGAAAAAAGGAAGCCCACAGCCACTCAAACTGTACCAAGCCTGGAGGTTGCCCTGGGAGATTCCCATCAAACAGCCCATTCATTCCACCTTGAACTCAAACCTCTCCAGCCTCCAACCGCCCCCAATCCCCACCCCCGGGGCTCTGGGACTCCCAGACTAGAAACCAAGACAGACAGAAGGAAGCTAATGGAGAAGGGGGAGGGCCTGTGCATGGCCTGTGTGTGCAGAAGGAGGTCTGCCTGGGTCTGAGGGGGTAAGGTGGGGCTGGGCCCAGTAGCCTGTGGGCCTGGGGCCGCCTGCTGTCAACTCCAATTGAGCAAAAAAGGCCCCTAGGGGAAGTGACAGCAGAGAGCGGAGCAGTATTAATGGCCACCATTTATTGAGGGTCAGCCAGGGGCCAGAGTGATAAAAGCAAATAAGGCCACATTTCTCCCACCCACCTCTCAAAGTGCTGGGATGACTTCTCCCTGCTGTCCTCACCAGGAACCTAGACCCTCGCTTTGGCCTACGAACCCCACGTGTCCTGGCCACCCTCCCACCCCCACCTCTCAGCTCCTCTGCCCCCATACTCCGGCTCTCTTTGCTTTTGTTTTCAAGCAAATGGTGCTTTTTCCAGCCTTAGGGCTTTTACACACTCAGGCTCTCTACTTGGAAGCTCCTTCACGGTCTTCCTCCAGTTCACCTGGATTTTATCAGTTCTAAGGGCCACAATTTAAAAAGCCAACCCTTTTACTCTGAAATAATTCAGACTACATAAAAGTCGCAGAAAAATAGCACAAATATTCCCTGTACTCGGTTTCCCCAAATGTTAGTGTTTCACTATGTTGACTTTCACACAGGTGTGCTAGATACTAGAGCCACTTGTTTGGCTCTGCTCCCAATGTCTTTTTTTTTTTTTTTTTTTTTTTTTTAAGATTTTAGTTATTTATTTGAGAGACAGAGAGAGAGAGAGCATGAGTGGGGGAGTGGGAGGAGAGGAGGAAGCAGACTCCCCACTGAACAGGGAGCCTGATGCGGGGCTCGATCCCAGGACCCCGGGATCATGATCTGAGTGGAAGGCAGACCCTCGGCTGACTGAGCCATCCAGGTGCCCCTGCTCCCAACTTCCTATTCTGTGACTTCATGTGGGTCCCTTGAAATTGGCTATGGAGGCAGAGTATTTACACCATAGAAACTGGTAATCGGGCTGTTTCCCCTGGAAAATGTTGTTATACATTTACCAGCATGCCGCCGTTCTATCAAGATCTTTTTCCTCTCAGAGAATGTCTGTGTGTGTGAGGAGGTGAGAGGATAGGATGTGCATATGATATACACTTGTATACATTTTTTTTCTGAACTGTTTAAGAGTAGGTGACAGTCATGCCTTTTATGCTTAAATATTTCAGCATGTAATTTTTTAAAAAAGATTTATTTATTTTTAGAGAGAGAGAGCATGCGGAGGAGAGGGGCAGGGGGTGATGGAAAGAGAGTCCTAAGCAGACTCCACAGAGTCGGAGCCCCTGATCTCATGACCTTGAGATCATACCCTGAGCTGAAGCCAAGAGTCTGATGCTCAACCAACTAAGCCACCCAGGTGCCCCCAGCATGTATTTCTTAAAAAGAAGGACGCTCTCATATAACAAATAACCACAGTACATTTATCAAAATCAGGAAATTTGTACAGATATGGTTCTAAATTTTTTTTTAATTTTTATTTATTTATGATAGTCACACACACACAGAGAGAGAGGCAGAGACACAGGCAGAGGGAGAAGCAGGCTCCATGCACCGAGAGCCCGACGTGGGATTCGATCCCGGGTCTCCAGGATCGCGCCCTGGGTCGAAGGCAGGCACCAAACCGCTGCACCACCCAGGGATCCCCAGATATGGTTCTATTGTCTGATCTACATACGTTATTCAAACATCCCCAACTGTCCTACTAATGTGTTTATAGCAAAAGAAGAATTCTCTTTCTCTCTTTTTTTTTAAAGAAATAAACTTTCTTTTTCTTAAATTTTGTTTATGTATTTGAGACACACACACACACAGAGCATGAGTGGGGGGAGAGGCAGAGGGAGAAACAGAACCCCCCCACCCCATGAGCAGGGACCCCCTGCAGGGCTTGATCCCAGGATCCCAAGATCAGGACCCAGGATAAAGGCAGACAATCTACTGAGCCACCCAGGCACCTCAAGAAGAATTTTCTGCTCTGTGTACTGTCTTACTCTGTGGAAATATCCTGTTTCTGATCATCCCTACCAGTAGCATCTATTCATGCTTCTTGCCTGAAACGATTAATATCATGGTGATTTTATTTATTTGACAGAGAGAGAGAGAGAGAGAGAGAGGGAGGGAGGGAGCACAAGCAGGGGGAGGGGCTGGTGGGGGGAGAAGCAGGCTCCCTGCTCAGCAGGGAGTCCAATGCCAGGACCTTGGGTAAATGACCTGAGCAGAAGGTAGATGCTTGCTTAACTGACTGAGCCACCCAGGTGCCCCTGATTTTCTAATTCTATCATTTTTTCTACATTTGTTTCTTAGCATTCTTTGCTAAGGAAGAGTGTTCTTCACCCATTCGTTTATTCACTTATTTCTTTATGTCAAATGGACTCATGGATTGTTATTTTATTCTTTGATTTATAATCTATAACTCTTATTATTTATTTCAGTGCTCAAATTATGCCAAATTTGTCCAGGAGAAACCCTTTTACACTGGCTTCCATTCTTGTTAACATGTCCTCATTAGTTTTTTTTAGCACATCGTCACTTCCTAGCACAACCAGATGTTCCAGGGTCATCTTGTACTTTCCCTGAGCCAGCCCTGGAATTGGCTATTTCCCCAAAGTGCCCTGTTTTTGGTTTTGTTTGTTTGTTTGTTAAGTGGAGAATGGTATTTAGAAACCAAGATCTGGGAACTGGGGTGCTCTGTGCTTCTGGGGAAGCTGCATCTTTTAAATCTCTGACAGCAGGATGCATTTTACAGACTCCCCTCATTTGGCACTCGGCCCTGTTCCTTCTGCCACTCTTTCGGCCAAAGCTGAGCCCCACAGTGAGCACCAGCCAGGACCTCGTCCTCACCCTTCCTGCCCTTCTTCCTGCTTGCTCCACACCTCCCTCTTGTCCTCCCCCTTCCATGGAACCTGCACCTGGGACCCTGTCTGCTACTAACTCAAGGGTTTTACACCAGGCCAACTTCCTGTAGGGCAGGGTGCATTTCTCTTGGATTTGATCCTTCACTTACTCTTTGGTCCTTTTGGTTTTTCTTTTTAAAGATTTTGTTTATTTATTCATGAGAGACACAGAGAGGCAGAGACATAGGCAGAGGGAGAGCAGGTTCCCTGCAGGGAGCCCAGTGTGGGACTCAATCCCAGACCTTGGGGTCACAACCCGAACGAAAGGCAGACGCTCAACCACTGAGCCACCAGGTGCCCCCCCACACTTACCCTTTGGTTTTAAGTTGGGTGGGAGATAGGGAACTCCTCTGGGGCTGAAGGAAAGTCTAAAAGAACTTTTTTCAGTAAGCACAAAAGAAGCTTCTAGGGGTAGGAATGTTCTATGTCATGCTTAATTGGCACAAATTTCCTTTCTTGGTGTTACCTAAAATAAAAATATGGCAACAATCAACAGTGTTTGAGATCCAATGAAATAGATCACACCTAGTTATCCTTCAAAACTGAGCTCACTACTTCCTCATGAGTACTTTGTCTCCATAGCACTCCACACAGTTGGTAGCATCACCACTGGGGGCATGATTGGTTAATACCTGTCTAAAGGCCCTAGGAGCACATGCCCCTGTCTGTCTCATATTCTTAGCTGTATCCTCAAGGCCTGCACACCACAGATGCTCAGTACAGATTTGTCGAAATAAATCACTGAATTTATTTAATCTTCTCAATAAGACTGCAAGGCAGAGATGACTCTCCCAACTTTGTTGATGGAGAAGGTGAGGCTCCAAGAACCAAGGTTTGTTCTATGTTGTTCCACCAGGAAGTGGTGGGATGGGGATTCAAATCTGGATTTGTTAGATTCCGACATCAGTGCAAAACATTTCAGCAGAGGAAATGGTTGTAGTGGAGAAGTGAATTGAATTTTTATTCCCCTGATGTGTTTGGTTCCCTGAAGGAGTGTCTGAAGTCTTGGAAATTAGGGCAGCACAAATATGATCCAGGAAAGGACACAGAACAGGGGCTGGTGATGTGAAACCAGCCTCCAGGGGTCCTTTGGGGGGCCACTGCCCTCACTTCATCCTTTGTCATACTCCCACAGGGTTGGCCTGGACTGCTCTCCCGGCTTATGGGAGAGCCAGGCAGAGGTATGGGTCAGCGGGAAGCATGGCCTGGCACTGCTTGACCCTGGGCATGGGCCCCACACCCCAGCTCTGCCTGGCTAGGCCTGCCCACCACCCCCATCAGGCCTCCTATGGCAGAAAGCACACTTCTCTCAAGGGCCTTCACCAACCACCTCACCTTCTCTGCTTCCTACATCTACCCAGCAGCTGGGCAAAACAGAGGTTACACCTTCTGCTTTGAAGATAGGGAAACTGAGTCTCAGATGAGGTAAATATTCACTCAGCAGTGGGTAAGGCCCCAGATTTCTCCATCCGTACAATGGGCAGATAGGACTTGGTACATCACAGATTTCTTCAGCTCTCCACTTAGTTGTTTGATGACCAGTGGCCCCCTCCCCTCCCCTCCCCCCTCGACCTTAGGGCTTTCCTGCCCTCTTCCCAGGGGCAAGGCACATCCACCTATTTCCCTGAGAACTGGGTGTGTCGAGACACAATCCTCATTTACATTTCAAAGGCCATGATTTTCTAACCCAGTTCAGACAGGCCCTCCACCAGCTCCCTGAAAGTGAGTCTCTGCCAGAGGGCTGTGTTAGCCTTTCACGAGGTTAAGAAAGCACCTTTGCAGGTGATTTGAGAGGCACCAAAAGACATTTCCACTTCTAAACAGATCTGGTCCCAGAAACAGCACAGATTCTAACAGCCCCTCCTGCTTCCACTCACAGGCATCAGGTGCCAGGTACTCACTTTGTTCTCAAAGCAACTTTGGGAGGTGCGAGGTGGGTGTTATTACCCGCCCCCCTCCCACAAGTGAGGACGTGGAAGCTCCAGGAGGTTAAGCGACTTGCCCTGCTCAGGCTCTGGAATTTGGCCTTCTTGAGTTCAGGTTCAGAACCACTGCACCCCAGGACCTGAAATTCCATTCTTGGCTAACTGTCCTTTCCTGGCATGCAGATGTCACGGAGGAAAGCCTGGGAACACCAGCACCTCAGTGGGAAGGCAGGTGGGCTCAGCGGCTGCTGACCCACCTGGATGCTCTCAGGCCCCCCTGGCACCTGCTGAGTCTGAATCTTGGGTAAAAGGTGGGGATGAGTGGAGAGGCTTGGTTCAAAAGCACCATCCTCCTTATGGAGCGTCCAGCGTTGGTGCCCGGGGAGTACCCGTGCTGGGGACCCGAACCTGATGGTGATCCACCTGGCAGGGACAGCTCTGGTGGGGCGGTGAGTGACACAGGGTGTCCGGCAGTAAGGCTTGGCTGTCTGGCAATGGACCCAGCTTGTCGTCTGGGGTGTATCTGGGAGTCTGTGGCTTGGAGGCTACCCCCTGGCAAGCCGAGGGTTGAAGGAGTTGGCAGGGAAGAGGACTGTCCCCATTCCTGCATTCATTCCTAGCTACTACCTGGGGATGGCCTCTGAACTCACTTCTTGAGTTTGGATTCAGTAGCTGGCAGAGAGGGGGCGAGGGGTGTGTATCCAGAGTCCAGCCCTGGGCAGGGAGGGGCAGACCTGTGCAGCCCCCCCACCCCCCACCCCATCAGAGCACCTCTGGCCGGGCCCCCTCCTCTCCACAGTGCCCCAGGGCCAGCCTTGAGTTCACCGGGACACCAGACACACCAAGGCCTGCAACCAGATCCTCACGGGTGAGAGGGGCTACAGGTAACTTCAAAACACCTCGCGGTGTTCAGACAGGGCTGGGAGACCAGGTGCGATGCAATGTCAAGGGCAGGGCCTCCGCCTTCTCTTCCTGGAGCACCGAAGACTGTGTGCTCATCCAAGAGGGCTTTCAAACAAACTCCAGAGGGCCTGGCCCTGCTGTGCACCCTGCTTGGGACAAAAAAATGCAGCTATGGGGGGCTGAAATACACACTCATTGTGACCTGACATGTGCTTCCAGGCCTGGGCTCACCTGTACTGCATTCTCAGAGGCTGGCCTGCCCGCACGCGAGCACACCCAAGCCATATTCATGCCTGCATTTGTACAACACGCACATGCACACACACACACAGAGTTGAACCCCGAAGCCCAGCTGGCTTTCCAAAGCAGGTGCCCACAGGCCATAGAAAGAGCATCACGTTATTATCACAAGGTCATCTCCTTTTGGGGTGGAGACACCAGGGAGAGAAGTCTTTCCTTTCTTCCTCACTTCCTCTCCACACGTCCCTCACCCTACTCAGTAAGGGTGGGCAGGGAGGCAGAGGCTGGCTCTTAGCAGGAAAGGGTTGACCTAACTGGGTCTGAGTCTCCAATACCAGGGCCAAGTCTCCATCCCACTCCCACAGACTTACACACAGTTCCCTTCCCGGGGCAAGGAGGGGTGGATTCCTGAGACCAAAGCCCACAAGTCTCAGCTTTGCCTTTGAAATCCCCATTGGTCACATTAGCTGCCTCCTAGGGGTGGGGAGGAGGAGGGCAAGCAGGAGAAGGGAGGAGTGGGAAGATGTGTGTCTGAGCAACGGGTGTGGGAGGCCAGGCTTCAGCTAGGGCTTTGGGCAGGCCTAGGGTGTTGGCTCTGGTTAAGGGGGACATTTGAACCCAGGCCTCCAGTCATATCTGACCCAAAGAGACGATCCCTTAGGCTCCCTCTTCTCCATACATCCCTCTAGAACAAAGATTCCTTGTTCCTAACCTATTTGGGGTCAGGGACCACTTTGAGGAATCTGGAAAAGCTATAGACCCCATTCCAGGAAGATAATCCTACAGAGTCATTAGCTACTCTAGCCCAGGTCCATCTGTGGACACTTCCTAGGATTCTTTTTCTCCCCAACTAGGATTCTTCATTACAAACCTTGACCAGAACGGTGAGGTGTCTCCCAGTGTTCCAGGAGGATGCTTGCAACAAACAGGTTCCCAGGCCCAGCCTCCTCCATCCTGAACCGGAATCTCTGGAGGATGGATCTGGACATTTAGACACACATATTGGCCAAATTTGGGGAGCTGGTTCAGGGTAGTTGTGGAGGTAAGGGAGGGGTCCTAGATAAAAAGGCAGATGCCTGGACTCCATCCTCAAACATTCTGATTTAGAAAGCTGAGACGGGGTTCTGGAGTCTGCATTTTAATCAAGCAGCCCAGTGGCACCTGGGTGGCTCTTGATTTTGGCTCAGGTCATGGTCTCAGGGTCCTGGGGTCGAACACTACATGGGGCCCCCCTGCTCAGTGGGGAGTCTGCTTCAGGGTTCTCTCTCTCTCTCCCTCTGGTCCTCCCTCCCCTCACTTGTCTCTAAAATAAATAAATAAATAATTTTTAAAAAATCAAGAAGCCCAATGATTTTGATGCCAAGAGACTTCGGAGAGGGGAAGGATCAGGCTGGGTGGGGGCATCAGGCTGGGTGGGGACACAGGAAAGCCTGTTCATTGATTTATAGAATGTTCCAGAAAACTGTTCTAGGGGCATCTGGGTGACTGAGTTGGTTAAGTATCTGACTTAGGCTCAGGTCATGATCTCAGGGTCCTGGGATCCAGCTGCTTCTGGCTCAGCGCTCAGCGAGGAGTCTGCTTGTCCCTCCCCCTCTCCCCTTCCCACTGCTTATGCTCTCTCTTGTCTCTCTCTCTCAAGTAAATAAAATCTTTATATATAACATTTATATATATATAATATATATATAAACTACATATATATATATTTTAAAGACAGAAAGCTGTTCTAGCAATGCATGTGCCAAGCCAGGTAACCAGTTCTCCCTAGGGCTCCAGGTCAAAGGCTCTGAGGCGGGCTGGTGCAGGAGCCTTCTCCAGAAGGTGGGCAGCTGGGGCTGAGTCCTGGGTCTGCACTCACCAACTGTGGGGCTTCAGCTGACACAACTTCTATGACTGTGAAATTCGGGGCCTTTGCAACTCCAGCACTGTGTACCCACACCATGGTGGCCCTGGCCACATGTGGGAGCGGCACGCAGCCGGCTCTCCTCCCTCGTACCCCGTCCCTACCCTGCAGGGGCTCTGGAGCCAAGAGCTGGCGGCTCGTGCACCTGCTCCACGCAGGTGCCCCCGAGGGCCTTGAGGTGTGAGGTAGAGCCATTCACTAGCCCTGAGTTGTCCCCACCCCTGAGACAGCAGGGCCCCTCTGGGCAGGACACATTTGGTTGCGGTGGTTGTTGGGGTGTGTGTGTTAGGGCTGGTTGGGCTGCGGCTAGAGGCTGAGGTCTGGAGGTCGGGGTGTGTGGGAATGTCAGGCCCCCAAGACTGGCAGCAGGCCGACCCTGTGCTCCTGCCACCCATGGGGAAGTGTCTCCGGGCCTGAAGGGATGCGCCCAGGGTGGGGCCTGCGCAATGTGGGACACCGAGTGGCTGAGTGCTGGGGCTTTAGGTCTTTTCCACTGAGGCTCTGGAACCAGACCCCTGGGAGCTCAGCGACCAGGTAGGGGTCTTCCCTTGTCTCTCCCCCCTCTCTCTGGACCTTTCAGGGTGCCGGCAGCCACCACGTGCTCCCAGCACACCCCTCTACTGCACTTGCACCTCTCCGCCCCCAGCCCTCCTCTCCCCTTCTCCTCCAGCCTCCAGCCTGCTGGTTTGGAAGGGCAGCAGTGGGCAGCCAACTGCTCTTCACCACTGACATCCTGAATGCAAAACACTAAAGAAGCAGAGTCAGTGGGAGGATGGAGAGGGAACCCAAGCCAAACACCCTCCTGCTTTCCCAAAGTTCTCAGCTCCACTGTTTCACTCCTGTTTCTGTTCAGGAAACCCACAGACTGAGAAAACCATGACAGTCCTGACACAGGTAAAGGGCTGGGGTTACAAATTCATCCACCAGTTCATTTGACTGGTATTTACTGAACATCTACTACGTGCCAGGCACTGGGGAGACGGTAGTGACCAAAGGACATCGTGTTTGCTCTCACGGGACCACCAACTATAGAAAGGAGGAGGCTCTCTTTGGGGGCCTTTGTGTCTTTCTCCTTTGGTTGGTGGTGAGCAGTTGTCCCTGGTCCTGCCCTGAGAGCCTGGGAAACAGAAGCAGAATTCAGGGGCTGCCCGCTGCGCATTTGTTTTCCCTAGAGCACCTCCCTGCTGGGTCCTGTACTCCACCTGTCTCAGCGCCTCTGAGCTTTTCCCCTGGGCAGCTGTCCCTCCCACCCCATCCCTTCCATCTTGTCTCCTATCCTCTCTCCCCTACCATTTGGCACTGGCCACAGCTCTCAGTCCTGGCAGGCCATCAGCAGCCCTGGAAGGACCTTCAGGAAGCACCTACCCCACCCCAGGACAGTCCGATGCTGCAGGTGTGGCTGGGGTCCTGGCCCCTGGCTATTTTAAAGCTCTCCAGGTCTTTCTGCGGCAGGTTGAGATTCTGGCCCCAAGGCCTACAAGGAAGGCCTGAGGGCGTTTCTCCCCGCTCTGACTTGGAGCTCTGAGGCTCTGATGCTTGTGAAGGACTTGGAGGGTCTAAACCAGGCCAGAGGGGCAGCCCGGGTGGCTTAGTGGTTTAGCGCCACCTTCGGCTCAGGGTGTGATCCTGGAGACTTGGGATGGATCCTGCTTCTCCCCCTGCCTGTATATAAAATAATTTTTTATTATAAATAAAAAAATATTTTTTAATAAATGCCTTATAAATAAATAAAATCCTTAAAAAAAAAAAAACAAATAAACCAGGCCAGAGGAGACCAGGGCTGAGCCCACCTGGTCCTGTTATACATGCTCAGCTATGGGGCAGATAGTCACACTGGGAGGTGAAATAGGTGTGGGAGGTGAGAGGGAGGGATCCTCTGCCTTCTTTCCTGGCCACTCCAGAGCCCTCAGGCTGCAGAAGGCTCCTGAGTCACAGCCTGGTTCTCTGAGGTCAAGGAGGAGAAGGTGGAGAGAAGGAACGGGACAGCCCTAGCAGCCCTACCTTCTTTGTCTCCTTTCCTTCTTAAATCCTGCTCATCTTTTTTTTTTTTTTTTAAGGTTTTTATTTATTTATTCATGAAAGACACAGAGAGAGGGAGAGAGAGAGAGGCAGAGACACAGGCAGAGGGAGAAGCAGGCCCCATACAGGGAGCCTGACGTGGGACTCGATCCTGGGTCTCCAGGATCATACCCTGAGCTGAGGTGGTACTAAACCGCTGAGCCACCCAGGCTGCCCTCATCTTTAAAAAAAAAAAAAAAAAAAGTTTATTCATTTATTCATGAGAGACATAGAGAGAGGGAGGGAGAGGCAGAGACACAGGCAGAGGGAGAAGCAGGCCCCATACAGGGAGCCTGATGTGGGACTCGATCCTGGGTCTCCAGGACCACGCCCTGAGCCGAAGGTGGTACTAAACCGCTGAGCCACCCGGGCTGCCCAATCCTCATCTTTAAAAGCAGAGTTCAAATGTTATCTCTTCCAGGAAGCCTTCCGTGATTGCTCAGATCAAAATCAACTAATCAATTCCTCATAGGACTTTCGCAAGGTCTTCCTCTAGACTCGCTTTGTATACCTGACTCACAAACTTAGATTTGGAAATGACCTGGAGGTTGGCCGACTCTCATCTGCTTCAGGCAGGCCGACACGTACAAGTCATACATATGTGCACCTTGCCCTGAGGCCAAAACCCAAAATGCATGGGGCCACCCGCAGATATGGGAGCACTGTTCTCCTGGATGCTTCTACCACAAAACCTGAGCACCATTCTGGGCAAACAGTCCTCTTTGTGGATGTGTGGGGCCAGATCAGGGCTCAGCTTGGAAAGGATTGTGAGGCCCCTTCCCTCCACATGTAATAGAAGAAAAACCACATCAGAAAATAAGCAAACAAAAAACAAAAAACAAACAAACAAAAAACACCCAATAAAGATTCTGATTTTCCCTATGACAACCTTTTCATTTTTTAAATATGACACTTTTGGAGGGGTGGCTTGCTTTTCGGGTCACCTCAGCAGTACACGTTACTTTGCAAATTGGGAAATCCAGTTTTGCATATTGTGTGTGTGTGGGGGGGTGGGGGGTTCCCACCCATGAGTTATATATGCACATATTAGGTGTACACACACACACATCACAACACATTAACCAGTGGTTCTCATTTATGCTGTTCATTGGAAACACCCGGGGAGTAACGGAATCCCAGTGTTCAGGCTACCTTCCAGTGAAAATAAAAAAAGAACCTCTGCGGGTACTATCTAGATGTTAGCTGTCCACAAATCTGCCGCGGTGATTCCAGTGTGCCATCATGCCTGAGAACCATGGGTGTAGACAGCTGCTTGTCTGATGCAATCCCTTTACTGAGCAGTTAACAAAGTGAGTCTTCCGTCTCTGAATATTCTCCCCACTTGGAGAGAAGCAGATGACAAAGGCTTGGCCTGGATGCAGCGTCCTCACTTGCCAGGTGAGAGCATTGGTCAAAACCATCTCTGAGTCCCACACAATCTTTAGAAAAAGCTTTGATAACACTGTGTGTGTCAGGGAGGAGAGGAAGAAATATGCTGTCTAGGGAGAAGCTGGGCCCCATGTCCTGGAGCTCTGAGCCTCCATAGGGCCACAGCTGCTCTTCTTTTTTTTTTTTTTTTTTCTGCTCCTCTTTTTATGATGGTCGTCAACCAAGGGAACTCCTGCCCACCTCCCACAGGAGACAGCAGCTGGTTTGAGCTGCTGGGGAGCCGAGATTAAGGAGGGATTAGTGAGTATGGTTTGGATGTGGCTCTGGGGTCTTGCAGCCAGCTCAGGGGTCTGAGGCCCAAAGATAGCAAATGGTAGAAGGAACAGAGAAGACTGTATGGACAGGATGGACAGATAAGGGAGTAGGGTCAGTAGGTAAGCTGTTACTTGGACCATGAAAAGTTCATGTATTGTTACTAAGTTTGTTTGTTTGTTTTTTCTTGTTTGTTTTTTAAAGATTATTCATGAGAGACACACAGAGAGGCAGAGACACAGAGAAGCAGGCTCCTCGCAAAGAGCCCAAGAAGGGACTTGATCCCCGGACCCGGGATCACACCCTGAGCCAAAGGCAGACGCTCAATTGCTGAGCTACCCAGGTATCCCTGTTACTAAGTTGGTTTTTTTAAAAAGATTTTATTTATTTATTCATGAGAGACAACACAGAGAGAGAGAGAGAAAGAGGCAGAGACACAGGCAGAGGGAGAAGCAGGCTCCATGCAGGGAGCGTGATGTGGGACTCGATCCTGGGTCTCCAGGATCACACCCCTGGGCCAAAGGCGGCGCCAAACCGCTAAGCCACCGGGGCTGCCCCGTTACTAAGTTTTTAAGTGTAATTACAAAACTGAAATATTATTTTATTTATGTATGTATTTGTTTGTTTGTTTGTTTATTTATTTATTTGACAGAGAAAGAGAGCACAAGCAGGGGGAGCAGCAGAGGGAGAGGGAGAAGCAAGTTCTCCACTGAGCAGGGAGCTCGATGTGGGGCTGGATCCCAGGACCCTGGGATCGTGATCTGAGCCAAAGGCAGATGCTTAACTGACTGAGCCACCCAGGTGTTCCCAAAATGAAATATTCTTATAAAAATATGGATAATATTGAAATATACAGATAAAAAATGAAAAGTTCTCCCTCTCTCCCATGTCCTCCCTAATTCTGCTTCCCAGTATTATCATTTTGGTGTACATCCTTTCAGACCATTTTCTATATATACATGTTTCCACATTGTGTCTATTTTGTTGTTGTTTTTTCTTTAAACTTGGGTTACACTTTCCATCTTGCTTTACAGCTTGTCTTTTACACAGCACCATGGGCATCCTCTGTGCCTGTTCATAAGTCAGAGCTACTTTATTCCTTTTGACAGCTGCATAGAATTTCACAGCCCATAACTATTACGGGAATGCTGCCTGCCGACAGCACACTTGTTCAAGTATTTCTGTAGGATATCGTCCTAAAAGTGGAACGGTTCGTTCTGAGAGTATGCACATTCCTTAACGGGTCGGTTTGTCTACAACTGTCCGCCCCAAAGCACCATCCTCCCCACAAGAGCACCCTCTTCCTCCTAACCTCATCAGCACTAGACCTTACTAACCGTTCACCTTACATTTCCCAAGATCCATGGGACATGTGAGCAGAGCTTAAGCATGAGGCAGTGGGGTGGGGGCCCCAATGGCCTCCAGGTTCCTATTTTCCAGCTGAGATAAAGTGGGGGACTGGGGGTGATTTCTGGCTGCCACATGCAAAAGGAGAGAAGGAAGACATGGGTGAGGGTCGCCACGCTTTCAGTGGTGGCATAGGAAGGAGTTCAGGGATGAGAGGGCTGGGAGGGATTTCCACACGTCGGTGCATGGCCCTGGGGCCCCTGCAGCCCCACCTAGGAGCGGGCAGGGCAGGGTTAGTGCCCCAGAAGGAGGTGTTTAACTGGCCCCGCCGCTCACCAGCCCCAGGCTTGCTGGAGAACCACAGGTTTCTGAGCAGGTGAGCGAACCCCTTTGGGCCCTTGACACTGCCACCTGGTTTTTTGTTTGTTTTGGTTTGTTCGTTTGTTTTTAATATTTATTTATTCGAGAGAGAGGCAGAGACATAGGCAGAGGGAGAAGAAGCAGGCTCCCTGTGGGTAGCCCAATGTGGGACTCCATCCCAAGGACCCCTGGGATCATGTCCTGAGCCGAAGGCAGAAGCTCAACCACTGAGCCACCCAGGTGTCCCACCACCTGTTAATTTAGGGTGATGGAGCTGCTCTTCCAAAGCTGCTAGGGTAAGGATGAAACGACTTGAAGTTTCTAACATTAAGAACAGCGCCTGCAAGAAATGTCAGCGTGGAGTGACCTTTCAGCTGGTAAATCATTCCCGGCTGCCTGCACACACGCTCCAGCTCCTGTCCCTGCGGAAACCGCTGTGGCCACTTTGGTGCATATCCTTCCAGACTTTTTGGAACATGTAGACACACAACTTGTGTGTGCATGTGGGTGCGTGTGACAGTTATAAATATTCCCGTGTGCCTACTCTATCATTTAGGAGGTGGCGTGGTTTTTTTTTCCCCCCTTTAAAAAAGAATTTTTTTTAAGCGACTTTATTTTTTGAACAGGCATTACATGCACATGGTATGAAATTTAAAAAGGAAAAAAGGGTGTACAGTGCAAAATAAGCATCCTTCTCAGTTTCCTAGCTAGACAGGTCCCCAGTGTTATCAACTTCTTGAGTATCCTTCAAGAGATATTTCAAGCACTTGTATAAACATGTAAGTTTATGCATTATTTTTCCTCACACAAATGGTGGCGTACTTTACATAATCTTCTGCACTTCTTTTTTTCATTTAATGATCTATCTTGGGTGTATCTTTTCATATCACCACAGATAGAGTTATTTTTTGAGAAAATTTTGGCTGCATAGCATTGCATGGTTAGAAGTACCATTACTTCTGTAATCCTTTTTTTAAAAAGGGGAATTTAGATTTTCTAATATGTTGCTTATAAATGAAGCTATAACAAATACCCTCAGCCTTCTAAAGAGTCTTCTTTTTGAAGTGAAAGGAAACCTAGCTAAAATTGACTAAACCCCCCAAGCAAATGGAGTCTGAAGATTCAGGTACTGGACAAGTCTGGACTTGAGGCAGCCACTCGGTGTCCTCACAGACCTGGTTCTCTGTTCTCTGTCTTTGGAGGTGTGGCCTTTCTCTTTAGGCTCCACTGTGTTTGCTCCTCTCCCCCCTTTACCAGCTCTAGGATCTTCCCACCTGGCACAAAAAGGCTGCCATGGTTTGGGGCCTCCTCCCTCACAGCACCACTCTGTCTAAGGCAAGGGCGAACGTGTTCTCTGTAGCCTCTACAGGGGAGGAAGGAAATGACTGGTTCCAGGAAACCCAGCAAACCAGTATCTTCTTCACTGTCCTGTCACTTGCCTTTTTCATTTTAATATTATATCAGGGACATTGTTCCAAGTCAGTGTACATAACACATCTATTTCACTCTTTTTGTAATAACTTCACGTACTCAAGAGTACACAGCCAGCATGGCTTCTTTTCTCATTCTGTTCTTGATGGATATTGTGGTGTTTCCATTAAAAACAGAACAACCTGGGGACTCCTGGCTGGCTCAGTCAGTGGAGCATGCGATTCTTGATCTCAGGGTTATAAGTTCGAGCCTCACGTTGGATGTAGAGATTACTCAAAAATAAAATCTTTAAAAAAGAAAAATAGCTATTTCTCCCTGGCTGCTTGAAGCCTGGCTGCCATCATGAACGACACAGTAACTCTCCAGATCAGGAAGTCCATGACCAACCGTCTACTGCAGCAGAAACAAACGCTCATTGATGTTCTTCACTCTGGAAAGGCAATAGTACCTAAGACAGGAATTAGGGAAAAACTAGCCAAAATGTACAAGACCACACCAGATGTCATTTTTGTATTTGGATACAGAACCCATTTTGGTGGTGCAAGACAACTGGCTTTGGCACGATTTATGATTCCTTGGATTATGCAAAGAAAAATGAACCCAAACATAGACTTGCAAGACATGGCCTGCATGAGAAGAAAAAGACCTCAAGGAATCAGCGAAAGGAATGCAAGAACAGAATAAAGAAAGTCAAGGGTAGGGTTGCAAAAGTCACTGTTGGCACTGGCGACAAGGGAGCTGGACATTGGACAACAGAAGGATAAAGATTGTACAGTGACTTTGTGGTGATTGGGCAGATATTTCATGAGAAGATTAATAAACTAAGAACAACAAACAAACAAAATAAAAATAAAACAACCTATAAACAATGTGCTACCTGGGCTAGCTAGGATAAACAGTTCGGTTGCTTTAATAAGGACCCACGGGGCAGCTGGGTGGCTCAGCAGTTGAGTGTCTGCCTTCAGCTCAGGGTGTGATCCTAGAGTCCCAGGATCGAGTCCCACATTGGGCTCCCTGCATGGAGCCTGATTCTCCCTTTGCCCATGTCTCTGCCTCTCTATGTGTGTCTTTCCTGAATAAATAAATAAAATCTTAAAAAAAAAAAAAAAAAGGACCACAGTAACAGGTGCTTAAACAAGATAGAAGAGATCTCTCAGGTTGTCCGTAGGGGTGTAAGCAGTACTGGGTTGCCAGGGTGCCTCTGCTCTGTCAGGGGTGCAGATCCCTTCTGTCTTCTGTCTTTGTCTACGTGGTCAAAGAGACTCAGCACCATCTCGTCTAGGTCCAGATCCCACCATTGGAAGGTGGTGGCGGGGGACGGGACAGAAGGCCCCTTACCTCTAAGTGTATATACCCCAGAAGTTGCACATCACCTTTGCTCACACCCACCAGCCAGAACTTGGCCACGTGGCCACACCTGGCTTGAGAGAGTCTGGGAAATATAATCTCTACAGTGGTAGGTGTGCGCCCCCACGAGAAGTAGGGGTTCTACTGCTACAAGAAGAGGCAGAGAAACATCTAGTATGGGATAATTAGTTGTCTCTGGTACAGCATCCTCAAACATTGATCTGCAAAGAGCCCTATATTTTTGTAGGATGGAATTCTCTTGGATACCCTCCAAAATGCTTCTAGCAGTATATGCTCCCACTGGCAGCCCTCGGACTCTTGCTTTTTGCTTTCCCATGCACTTTGCCACCGCTGCAGCCAGCACAGTCTGGCTGTGAGCTTACGTGGGCCCTGCTGGCCGCGCCCACCGCAGGGGCCTGGGGCTGTGCCTGTTCCTCTGCAGGTCACTAACTAACCCTGTGGCCTTGGCTGTCCTCAGGTTCTTATTCTGCAAAATTAGGATTTTTTAAAAATTAAGGTGTTAAAGGCCACCTGGGTGGCTCAGTGGTTGAACATCTGCCTTTGGCTCCGGTCATGATCCTGGGGTCCTGGGATCGAGTCCTGCTTTGGCCTCCCTGCAGGGAGCCTGCTCCTCCCTCTGCCTATGTCTCTGCCTCTCTGTCTCTGTGTCTCTCATGAATAAAAAAAAAATTAAGATGTTAAGAATCTCACTTCTCTTCCAGTTTGAGAGTTAGTTCCATGATTAAGGGCAGTGTGGCTATGGGAGAGGCAGCTTGCTTTGGCAGAAACGGCATCTAGAAAGAGGAAGGTAATGTTCTCACCCTGCATGTCAGCAGAACACACGCAGGTGGTCAGGATTCAGATCTTGACATGTCTCTAGAAGCCAACAAACTGGATTGTGGTCAGAGGAGAGCCACTGAGGGAGAAATGGGCCCGTGAAGAGAGGGGAAAGAATGGAAAGAAATGGGAGCTTTAATCTGGGGAGAGGAGACTGGGGGAGAGGAGGAGGCAGGGCACACCTGGACTGGCTCTTGAAGGGGAGTGGGGGCACTGGTCATATTGTGTGTTGCCTCCAGGAGGAGCAGCATAACAGTAAGTAGAATTGATTTATAGGGCAGCAGGTTTGGGCACAAAAGAAGAAATAATCTCTTTCTCTCTCTCCTGTAAATTTTGTTTTTAAAAATCATTTTATTTTATTTTTTTCATCATATGCATACTCTTTAATCCCCAGCCCTTATGTCACCCATCTCCTCCCCACCTCCCCCTAGTAACTATCAGTTTGTTCTTAGCGTTAGAGTCTGTTTCTGGTTTGTCTTTCTCTCTTTTTTTTTTTCTTTACTGTTTCTTAAACCTCACATACGAGTAAAATCATATGGTATTTGTCTTTCTCTGACTTATTGTGCTTAGCATAAAACTCTCTAGCTCCATCCATGTTGTGGCAAATGTCAAGATTTTATTCTTTTTTATGGTTGAGTAATATTCCATTGTGTGTGTATGTGTATACCACTTTTTTTTTTAAGATTTTATTTATTCATTCATGAGAGACACACAGAGAGAGGCAGAGACACAGGCAGAGGGAGAAGCGGGCTCCCTGCAGGGAGCCCAAAGCTGGACTCGATCCCAGGCCTCCAGGATCACACCCTGGGCCGAAGGCAGGCGCTAAACTGCTGAGCCACCCAGGGATCCCGAGGTGATGGCTTATTACAGTTTTGATTTGCGTTCCCTGAGGATGAGTGATGTTGAACATCTCTTCATATGTCTGTTGGCCAAAAGAAATGATCTTTTAAAAAATGTAAAGACATGTAAATAATACTAGGCTGAAAAGGGAAGAGGCTATTTGGGGCCTCGAGGACTGTTTTGAGCTGGCCTGGCCTCAGGTGGCTCTTCTCTTTGCTTCTTACCCCCCCAGCCTCAAAGCCAGACTGTTCTTTGTCACTGTCCCTTGGCTACCACCAAGACTACTCCTGCCATGGCTCACAAATGTCCTCCTTTTGCTCTGTCTCTTGGAAGCTCTTCTGGTCTCGCCACACCTGGCAGCCACCCCATTGACCACACGCTCCTTGAAGCATTGGGTTCCCTTTCTTGTAGCTTCTTTTCTGCTCCTTCTCTGCCAGGGGCTTCCTACTGCAGGACGCCCTGTCTTCCTACTGTACAGCTCACCTCACCTTCTATTAGCTCTGGGTGTAGGAGGCCACTCATCTAGAACTCCACCCAGCCCCTGGTCAGGGGCCCAGAGTACTGTGAGCAGTGGCCTAGCACCCCACAGACACCTGGCATTCAACCTGTCTCAGAAGGACCTCGTCTTCTCTGTCCTGCACCTCGCATACCTCCAAAGTCTTCCTCCTGCAGGGAACAGAGAGCCACCGCTCATGCAGAGATACCACTGACTGACCTCTCTGGGCCTGGTCTTGACCTTCAACTCTGTTCTGTGAGGTTTTTTGTTTTTGCTTTTTTTTTTTTTTTTTTAAGATTTTATTTGGGCAGCCCTGGTGGCTCAGCGGTTTAGCACTGCCTTCAGCCCAGCGTGTGATCCTGGAGACCCGGATCGAGTCCCACGTCAGGCTCCCTGCATGGAGCCTGCTTCTCCCTCTGCCTGTGTCTCTGCCTCTCTCTCTCTCTCTGTGTGTCTCTCATGAATAAATAAATAAAATCTTTTAAAAATATTATTTATTTACTTGAGAGAGAGAGAGAGCAAGAAAGCACAAGCAGGGGGAGCAACATGCAGAGGGAGAGGGAGAAGCAGGCTTCCTACTGAGCAAAGCCTGATGTGGGGCTTGATCCCTGGATCCTGGGATCACCATCTGCCTGAAAGCAGATGTTCTATCGACTGAGCCACCAGCTGCCTCTCATTCTGTGCATTATGTTGCTCTGGCTTCAGACCCTTCCATGGCACCCCATCACCGCAGGACAGAGTCCAAAGGGCTTAGCAGGTTGTTAAGGTCTTTTTAGAGTTGGTTCCTTCTACCTTCGAGACCCCAGCTCCTTGGGCCAATCCCCCCTCCCCCCACCGCGGTGGGCTCCAGCCAGCCTCCCCCAACAGGGCACCACTCACAGGCCTGAGAAGGCTCTTCCCTTCCTTCTGGTGAACAGCCAACCCCAGGTCAGCCTTCAGGCCTCAGTAGAGGCTTCTGTCCTCGCCCAGGGAGCCCTCCCCAGCTGCCAGGCTGTCCCTCGCTATGCGCCTCTCTAGCACATGCATCTGGCCGCAGAGGGTTGGTCTACTGTTTTTAATTGCTTGATTGCACTTCGGTATCACTCAGGCTTCTAGAACCATGTGTGCAGGGCCCTCGCGCGTGTTGTTATCGCTGCAACTTGAAGCCTGGAAGAGAATACATTGCATAAATATCTGTTGACTACCGCTGAGTCAAGACCTGACTAATGGGGTGCCGCCCAGGGCTTCGGCAATGGCCCTCACCTTGAGGACAGGCCAGGGCGCTGAGCTCCAGGGTAAGGAGCTGACAGAGAAGTGAGAGTGGCTGAAAAGTGAAAGTGAAGCTGACTGGAGAGGAGGGAGCCCCAGAGGGCCCAGCCTGGGGAGGAGGGGCCAGGCCAAGAGTTCACTGAACCCAGTCCGGCGAGGGAGTCAGGCTGGGCTGGCGCGGGGTCGGGATGGGAGGGGGCGCTGTGGGCGGGGAGATGAGCAGACTGCGAAGACAGAACCTGGGTTTTGTAATTAGTCATTGCCCCCTGGGGTGAGGCTGGGAGTTTTCACCGGAGGTGGGTAGACCAGATTTGCAAAATGACAAACAGGGGCTAACCACCAGCTCGGGCCACCACCGTGGGGCTTCCAGGCCTGGTAGCAGAAGTTGAGCTTTCTAGTTTTTTCTCTGTTCCTCCCCACTACATTCAAAATTCTACCAATTCTACCAAATAGTGAAACTGGGAGGGGAAGGCATCTGAGGAGGACTTACCAAAGACCAAACCTACCTTTTTGATCTCCCAGGCTGACCTCTGAGTCTCCACCTGTCCTTACAACAGAAACTGGGGACATGGGGGCACTTGCCACTTGGAAGCCTCAGCAAGTGACCCTTGCATCCAAAGATCTTTTTTTTTTTTAATTTTTTAATTTTTAATTTATTTTTTATTGGTGTTCAATTTACTAGCATACAGAATAACCCCCAGTGCCCGTCACCCATTCACTCCCACCCCCCGCCCTCCTCCCCTTCTACCACCCCTAGTTCGTTTCCCAGAGTTAGCAGTCTTTACGTTCTTTTTTAAAAAAAATATTTATTTATTCATGAGAGACACACAGAGAGAGGCAGAGACACAGGCAGAGGGAGAAGCAGGCTCCATGCACGGAGCCTGACGTGAGACTCGACCCTGGGTCTTCAGGATCAAGCCCCGGGCCGAAGGCTGTGCTAAACTGCTGAGCCACCCAGGCATCCCTAAAGATTTATTTATTTATTTGAGAGAGAGAGAGATACAGGGAAGGGCAGAAGGAGAGAGAATCCCAAGCAGACTCACGCGGCGCTGAGCTCAACTTGGAGCTCGATCCCACAACCCTGAGATTATGACCTGAGCAGAAACCAAGAGTCACATGCTCAATCGACTGCTCCACTTAGGTGCCCCAAAGGCAGTGGTTTTCAATGTTTAAAACCATGACCTGGGCAGCCCCGGTGGCGCAGTGGTTTAGTGCCACCTGCAACCCAGAGTGTGATCCTGGAGACCTGGGATCGAGTCCCATGTCGGGCTCCCTGCGTGGAGCCTGCTTCTCCCTCTGCCTGTGTCTATGCATCTCTCTCTCTCTCTCTCTCTCTCTGTGTGTGTGTGTCTCTCATGAATAAATAAATAAAATCTTTAAAAAAATGAAATAAAAAAACCATGACCTACAAGAAATGCATTTCTCATCTCAATCCATTACTCTGATGAGCATTTACATATATATATGTATATCCCGACACAAAAGTTTTATGCAACTAGACATTCCTTTTTATATATGTAGCCTGTGCTGATGCTTTCCCATTCTATTATTCTTTTTAAGATTTTATTATTTATTTATTCGTGAGAGACACAGAGAGAGGCAGAGGGAGAAGCAGGGATCCTCCCTGAGCTGAAAGTAGATGCTCAACCACTGAGCCACCCAGGCATCCCTATTCTATCTCTTTTTTAGAAAATTCTGGGTGCAATCCACTAAATTGATTTCATGACCCATTAATGGGTCTCAACCCACCATCGAAGAACGCTGCTCTAGATGGAGGAGTCAGTTCTTCACTCTGCTGGTCTTCAGCTCCTGACAGCTAGAATTGAGCCCCAGTTTCTTGAGTTTCTTCCCTCCGTGTTCCCCTTACAAATACACCCTGTACCAGACCTCTAGTCCCACGCCGCCACCATCATCAGGTTATCAGATCTGTTCTGATCAGACTTCCTCTGATGGCCCCAGACCCCGCTCCTCACAGACAGAGCTAAGCCTAACATCCCAGGAGGGCCACCAGGTTCATATCTGTAGGCTGCTTTCAGCTGTAAGAATACTGCAAGAATAAAATAAACTTCAAGGGGTTAATCACATCACACAAGCAGGAAGCCCAGAGGTAGGTGGCTCCAAAGCTGGATAATTAAGTGATCACATGGCCTTCCATTTATTTCCCAGTTGCCATCCACCAACCTTTGGAAATGCCTTTCTCTACCTTGGTCTCAGTGTGACAAGCATGCTATGTTAAGGGGCTTTTGTGGGTAGCAGGAGAAGGGAAGGGTGGAGCCCGGGTTTCAGCTGGCTGGGTAAGAGAGTGAGTCACCCAGTGGCTGGGCCCCTTCAGCCCCATGTAAGGACAGACCATAGCCGCCCACTGCCCGCCTGGACTGTGTCTGGACAGAAATGGGCATGTCTGCTTTGCAAGGGGCCCCACCTCATGCTCGGATAACCCCATCATGAATCAAGAAGTCCAGAGATGCTTATCAAACCCCTTCTCTCCACGAGTCACAGGCCCTAAAAAGCAGAAATGACTCCTGCCTTCACCTACAGATCCACGCCAGAGCTGAGCAGAGAACCCAACATTCCATCTCTACCTCAGGGCTGGATACCTTGGAGCTGGAATAAAAGAAGCTCTCTGGTGCCCCCTCATCCTTTGGACTTTTTCTAAGTCCTATCTCCAGCACCCAGACCTTTTCTGTCCACCTGCCCCTTGTCTGCTGGTTTCTCCAGGGAGAGCTGGAGGCAGGGCTGGGGTGGGGGTGTGGTACTGGTGGAGCCTCCACCACTGTCTCAGGCTTTGGTGGTAACCGATAGCATACCCCAACCATGATCCATGTCTAGTAGCACCTAGGACGGTGTGTGAGCCGTGAAGGAACCTGAGATCAACCTCCATTTTAGAGATGTGGACTCTCAGGTCCAGAGAGGGGTAGTGATTCGCCCAATGCCACACAGCTAGTTAGCAGCAGGAGCATGAAGTAGGGTCTCCTGCCCTCCAAAGCCTCCATTCTCACTGTTCCCACCTGCCTGGTCCCTGGTTTGCTTTCTAGTTGGCTCTACCCTCTACTCTCTGAACCCAGAACCAAGTCTAGGGAGCAACTCTGAAGTGTGAGGCTGCCCAATCCATGCTCTCCTGCCAGTGGGGGAAGGCCCTGTGTCCCTCTCCCAAGCTGGTTTGCATCTCCTGCTAGATAAAGCAAAAGGACGGAATGAGAATCCACACCGCAGGCCTAGAGATAATAAATACTAACCCTTCTGAATAAAGTCCTACTTTCAACGAAGGGGAACAGGGCTTGGCAGGCTCTGGGAAGAATTTGCTCCAGGAGCTGGTGCTAGGGAGGGTGTGGTGCCAATCTGTGTGGGAGCTCTGCCTGTGGGCAGAGAGGGAGGGCCCACGGGGGTATGTGCTCGTGCATACGTGTGTGCAGGAAGAAGGTGGGTGGCGTAGACATCCAGGGGAGTGCTGGACTGGGGAGTTGGAATGCCAGAGTTCTCTCTGCCACATGTTAGCCCTGTGACCTTGGAAAAGCTTCAGTGTTCCCAGCTGCCAAATGGGGATGTTAAGAAACCCCTTCCTAGGGTTATTAAGAAGATCCAAACAAGTGGATGGCTGTGAGTGGGCTCCCAGGGACGCAGCATGAGGCTGTTCTGGGATTGAAGTTGGACGAGTCGTCTTGCTCCCCTTGGGTCTTCGCTGGAGCTGAGGGTGTCAGGCAGTATTTGGTCTGGGGAAGGGCAAGGCAGGGCAGGGCAGGGCAGGACAGAGCACAGTGGCTCCAAGCCCCTCTCCTGTGACTTCCTCCCTTACTTCCTTGGCTGCCCTAGGCAGCACTAAATCAGGTCACCACTTGTCTCTCCTTGCAGTGGCTGTCATGCAGGCGGCTCCTGCCCAGCTCCCAATCCAGGTCACTGGCTCCCACACCCCTCCCTTCCCCAGCAGCCAAGGAGACAGCCTCAGTGCTTTTGTTCTTAAGTGCTGCTCATTAGACCCTGGCTGTGTGCCTGACACTGGGCCCATTGCTCTAAGAAGAAATAAGAGGCCCCCTTTGCAGCGTGCGATATGCCAGCCTCCATCACGAGATTGTCTCCCGGAGGGAGATAGGATCACTTCTATTTTATAAGTGAAGAAACTGAGGCTCAAAAAGAAAAAAAAAAAAAAAGAAAGAAAGAAACCGAGGCTCAAAAGGTGAGTATTTCCATCAAGGTCACCCAGCTGGCAAGGGCAGAAGCAAGGTTGAAACCTAGATCTGGCTGATTGCCGAGCCTGTGCTTTTAATCCCCAAGGTCCTGTGTTTCGAAGACAGGAGGCAGAGGGTGCAGGGCAGGCCGGAGCTGGGGGGACCTGGGGAGGAGAGGTGGGGCTCACGCTGAGACTAAGCCGAGGTCCGAGGGGAGCATACGGGGACAGAGGCCCGGAAGGGGGAAAGGCCTGCGGCGTGATGGGGAAGCACACACACTCACCCAGACACACACACACACACACACACACACACACACACACACAATGGAAAACACCCAGACACACGCACACACGCAGACACACAGGAAAGAGGCTGGCAAACACCCAAGCACCCGCAGCACCGGCGCACACAGAAAAGACACACGCGCAGACCCAGCTGCACACAAAAGACACACAGGGACCCAGAAATGCACACCCATGTTGATACACATCAGAGACGCGCACAGACCCAGTGACACTCCGACTCCTACACAAACACCCACACACACGCGATCTGGAGGGAAGGGAGGGGAGAGCCAGGGCCGCCTCCTCCAAGGCGAAGGGAAAAGCCTTCCCCAGAAGTGCTGAGTCAGCAGCGGGTGACAAATGAGCCTCCGGGGCGCGGCGGCTGGCGGAGAGCACTTAGCATGCGGAGCGCGTGCGTGCCAGCGCCAGCCCGGCCGGCGAGGGGGCAGGAGGCCCCAGGCTGCCTGCTCAGGGGGAGGCCCCGGGGAGGAAGTGACTCACTTTGACTTTGCAAAGCCGGACTTTGCAGCCCAAGGTCACACAGCAGGCGCTGCCAGTCCGCTTCCTGCGGGGAGGAGGGGAGGCGGGGAGGCCCGGTGGGTCAGGCCTGGGAGAGGCTGGACGCAGGTGGGACGGAGGCTGGAGGCCGGGCGCTGGCCCTTGGCCCTTCCCAGTGTCCCGGCCCCGCAGGCCGGGACAGACAGGGGACCCTGGGCTCCGAGCCTGGCTCCGAGCCGGAGTCTGGGTGCGGAGATCCTGGGGGTCCGTCATAAACCCTCGTCTCCACACCCCAACGTCCACACTGGAATCTAGGAAAGGGGCCATCGCGGCAGGCCTGGGTGGTCGCAGCCACCCCCTGGCCTGGCTCTTCTGCCCTCTGACTTTTGTTATTTATTCTTCAGGAAGCAGCCAGCAAGGTCTTTCTTTTCAAGACATCAATCACATCATTTCCTCCAATGGCTTTCCCCTGCACTTAAAATAAATTCAACTCTTCGTCGTTGGTAACGTCTTTCAATCAGGCCACTCTTGACCGTGGAAGGAAGAACTGTTAAAAAGGACATGAGGGCCACATGGGACCCGGGGCATCCCTGGCCCACAGCCCTACCCTGGACCTGTGTCCACCTCCTGTGTCCTCACCCCTGGCTTTGCAGGACCGACAGGCCCTAATCTCAGCAGAAATGAGATAAACTCAGAGCGTCTCAAAGATGTTGTCACTCTCCATGCAATTACTTTGTGTGAGCCCCTTTATAGCATTCGCTGCTATCTGGGCTTATCTTTTTTATTTGTTTACTTCCATTTTTTTCTGTCCACGCCCCCCTTTCCATAAAAGCTTCTTGATAGCAAAGACCTGTTCTATCCCGTGGGACTATGCTGTGTCCCTAGTACCTGGAAGATTGTTTGGGACATAGTGGTGCTAAGAAACATTTGAGATGTGGTGTGCTGATGAGGGCCAGGCCTGAACGGGCACACATGATTGCAAAAAAACCAGAAAGAGACAGCACATGTGTCCCTAGGGACATGCGGGCAAGGAGCGGGACAGAGCCTGCCGGGGAGTGCTCGTGTGGAGGGCCTACAGGAGCTATGGTAGGGGTAGCCACGGCCCCTAAAACCAGCCAGAAGGCTTCAGAGTATTCCAGGCCTGGCTGAGAATTCCCGCCCTCTAGGTTGCTAGCTTCACGTCTTTAGGCCAGTTATTTACAATCTAGAAAATGAGAATGAAGACACTCTCTCTTCCAGGTGATGGAGGGCTCTGGGGCCCCTCCCAGAGGTCATGGCCTCTCCATGTGAGGTCCTAAGACACGTGGCTCTACCAGAGAAGCCAGAAATGGAGAATTCTTTTCCTTAGGAATGTCCCTGGAAGATGCCATCTGTGTTTCCACTCCAGGCCCTGCCAGGCCCTCTACCTCAGTTTCCTCCTAGGTTACAGAGATCGAGCAGGGCTTCCCTCCTCAAAGGTGGACCTCTAGGGACAGTGGGAAAGTTTGGCAAAATAGAAACACTACCAGGTGCTCACGTCTTGGCTCTATGGTTTGGTGGCCTCTAAGCTGGTGGACTTTTTTTCTTCTGTTTGTTGACTCCTGTCTTTTCTATCCCCACCGTCCCACAGTGAGGATCCAGTAAGATAATCATCACGATGATGCTTTGGAAAGTATGCCTACTGGAGGAATGTAAGGGAGTATTCTTAGCTGAGATTTACTCAGGGATGTGGGGCGCAGAAAGCTGCTGAAGCCCCTTTCTCTCTATTCCCAAGGGCCAGTCTTTCTGACACCCCAGCCTCCATCCCATCTTTGTGAGCTGATGCAGCAGCCCCTGGCATGGCTGTTTGTGCTTTGGTGGAAAAATAGAAAAGGAAAGTGGCCCTGGGGGGTGGAGGGTAGCCCTCAGGAGCCTGCGCCTCCTGCTACCTGTCTGCAGAGGAACCCCAGGAAGGAAGGGCAGCTGCTTGCCCCCAGGTCCCCTGCCCTGTGCTGCTTGCACCATCCGGGGCTGGTTCTGTGCCTGGGGTCCTTCCTGCTGCAGTTCCAGGCAGGGCAGGCTGTCTGGGCAGCAAGTGGGTGGCCTGAGGCTACTCTTCCCCAGTCTTTTGTCCTGACTCAAACTCCCTCATGGGTGAGAGGAGGGGAGAGAAAGCCTTACAATCAGAAGTTGTCCCTGTGGGATGTGTCAGCATCTGGAGTAGTCGGTTCTGTCTCAGAATGCTGCCTCAGCAAAGGTTTCCCTCTGAGGGCTCCCAGCAGGGCTTCTTGAGGGTGTCACTGGGAGGCCGAAGGTATGGGTGTGGGTGGAGGAAAGTGAGAGCAACAAGACAATAGCATTGACCAGCCTCAAATAGTAACCACAGGCCAGGCCCCATGCCAGGTAATTTGGCCACCTGGGAAAGCTCTGGGTGCCTCGGATCAGCCTATGAAAAATCCCGTGCCATTGGCCTGTCTCCATTCATCCATTTATTCCACAAATAGTTTTTGAATGCCCTCTGTGTGCAGGCACTGTTCTAGACACAGGGGACACAGCTATAGAAATAGATTGAAGGGATCCCTGGGTGGCGCAGCGGTTTGGTGCCTGCCTTTGGCCCAGGGCGCGATCCTGGAGACCCGGGATCGAATCCCACATCGGGCTCCCAGTGCATGGAGCCTGCTTCTCTCTGCCTGTGTCTCTGCCTCTCTCTCTCTCTCTCTCTCTCTGTGACTAACATAAATGAATAAAAATTAAAAAAAAAAAGAAAAAAAGAAATAGATTGAAAAAGAAATGCTTGTCTTCATGGAGCTTCCATTCTAGTGGAGGGAAAACAGTCAACAACCAAAAGACAGAGGTGGGGTGGTATGTCAGCTGGTGATAAAGAGGGGAGGAGGATGCGGTGTTGGAGTCGGGACAGGTTTGTGATTTGAAGTAGAGAGGGTGGGGAAGGCTTTGCTGAGAAGGTGGCTCTGATTCTGATTCAGTAAGTTTCCTTTTTTTTTTTTTTTTTTTTAAGATTTTATTTATTCATGAGAGACCCACAGAGAGAGGCAGAGACATAAGCAGAAGGAGAAGTAGGCTCCCTGCAGGAAGGCCGAAGGGGGACCCAATCCCAGGACCAGGGGTTCAGGCCCTGAGCCAAAGGCAGAGGCACAACCACTGAGCCACCCAGGTGCCCTGATTCAATAAATTTCTTTAACCTGCACAAAAGTCAAGGACGTGGGTATGAATAGTCATCTCTATGAAGGACAAAGAGATCAAGCCCCAAGGATGAATCCAAGGTCAAACGGCTGGGAAGGGGGAGGAACTGAAATCTGAGCTCAGGCTCTGTCTGTGCTTGTAACCACCACAGAGTATTGGGCGCAGAAAGAGAGGACAGAATGGAAGGGGAAAGGGGAATAAAGGGCGTATGGGGGCCTTGCAATGGTGGCCATCTGTTTTCCAAACTGAAAATCAGGACATGACCTGAAAAGATTTTCCTGTTGCTCATAATGAGAGTGGCCGTCTGGGAGAGGCAGTTTGGATGCTGGCCTGAAGGGTGGGATTTCTGAGACATTCCAGTGGCTTTTGGGCTCACGAGGCAGTCCAAGGGTAGGGCATTGCCATGGCAACCCCAGCCTGGCCTGGGGGCCAAGAGGCTGGTGCAGGGCCACATGGCAGAGAAGCCGCTCTGGGCACCGGCCCAAGACACTGCAGGCCAAGGGGGTGGCCAATGCTGAGGAGGTGGTGGAAAGGGGAGAGGGGGATGACCAGCAGCCCACGCTCTGGGCCAGTTGGGAGGCTGGGCTGGCAGATTCCCAGAAGCCCCCTGGTGAGATTGTGTGAGGTTTAAGGGGCAAAAACCCAGGCTTTCCTGTTAGACAAGTCTGAGTCGAATCCTCCCCCTCTCTGGCCCTGGGCAAGTCACACAACTCTGATGAGCTTGTTTCCCCATCTGCAAAATGGGGATAATAACTCGTCTCATAGGATAGTTGCAAAGATTATCACGTATTGAGATAATGCATGAACTGCGGTTGGCATATTGCAGGCTCAATACATGATTACTGTGGTTTCCCTCCACCCAGTAGGGCGTTGGGGGCATGCCAAGATGGTAAGCCGGGTGGGAAACGGATGACCCAGTCAACCAGGGCAGTTGCAGATTCCCAGCCAAGCCCCGCACGTGGGCTGGGGCTTGGTCAGCAACACCAGAACAATACCCTTCCCAAACAGCTGGCCCCACCACACAGGTCCTCCCTCCCTAACCCCCTCCACTTTACAGCCCCAGTGCCTGGCCCACAGGTCTTTCCACCCCTGCGTCCTAGGAGCTCCATGGACCCATGGTGCCCTGTGTGCAGGTGGGCGGCGAGGTGCCCCTGAGGAGGAACAGAGGCATTCCCATCCTTCCTGCCAGGTGCCACCTTCCTGTCTGCCCTGCCGTCTGAGCCTTCCAGCAAACCCACCGTCGCTCGCACTGTTGCTTCTGGAAGATTGTCCTAAAGAAAGGAAAGAACCAGAAGGAACATGGGATGCCTGGGTAGCTCAGGGGTTGAGTGTCTGCCTTCGGCTCAGAACGTGATCCTGGAGTTCTGGGATCGAGTCCCACATCGGGCTCCCTGCGTGGAGCCTGCTTCTCCCTCTGCCTGTGTCTCTGCCTCTCTCTGTGTGTCTCTCATGAATAAATAAATAAAAATCTTAAAAAAAAAAAAAAAAGAACCAGAAGGAACTTGAGAGGCTTTGGCATCCATCCCCTGCCCCCGTCACCACTTCTGTGGGCTGAGCTGCACCCCTCTGGCCATGGGCATGACAGAGTCAAGGATGGCTTGAATCCCCCCAGCTTTTACCAATAGCTCACCACCCTGCGACCTTGAGCATCCTCTCTGGGCCTCCTTTCCATCATGTGTAGAGTGGGGGACACAGACTAGACCGTCTCTGAGGTCTAACTGGCCCTCATCCATGTGCTCCCTCATCCACGGCACTTAGCGCTGCCTGACATAAGCTCTGCTCTCCTTGTCCACTGCCTTCCTCCATGCCAGGTCCCCCAGGGCAACCTTTCTGTTCGTTCTGTCCCCTGCTATATCCCTGCCACCTATAAGAGGGCACGGCGAGCGGCAGAAGCTTGCATCTGTCCCTGTCCTGGAATGAAGTGAAGGGGTGATGCGAGGCACTTGCAGGGGAGCATGGTGTCTAAGTTGTAGACAAGGTGAGAAGAATTCACGGGGAATGGCGCAGCCTCCCACAGCCAACAGCAGGGAAAGCGCTGGGTGCGAGGGAGCCAGGCCCGGCCTAGCTGTGGAATAGGCTGACAGCACGGAGCTGTGGCCTTCGGAGCAGGAAAACAGCTACTGCCAACCCACGGTTCCAAGGTTCCAAGTGAGCGGGAATAAAGACCCCCACGTCCTTCTCCTGCCTCTTATTTCCTGCTGCAGCTTCTCGTTGGCTGAACCCATCCAGAGGCCAGACAGCGAGAGAGCTCTGTGACCCAGTCAGGCTCTTGGCCACAGAGAGAGTAGAAGAGGGTGGACTGGGCACCACGAGTGAGCGAGGGACATGGAACTTTCCACACAGCACGCGATAGACACTTGCTGAGCGTTTGCTCTGTGCTATAGCATCTGTACACCAGAGACAAACATGTGCTATGAGGGTTCACAGAGCAAGGTCTCTCCCCTCTCCAGGAGGCACAGACCTGTCCAGACTGGATCTTGAAAAGCCTCTCTTCCCTCTGCCTGGGGTGGGGGTGAGGGGGTGTCTCCTCCCTAAATGTAATGGGGGGGGGCAGCAAGTAGTTAAATCAGGCTGATTTGCAAAATCACACTGACAAATGGAAATGAGGGAGGCTGGGAGTGAGAGGGAGGGCTGGGCTTAGGAAGAGGTTCTAGAGGGTCTGGGGGATGGGAACTGTTTGCTGAGCCATGAAGGAGCCCAAAGGAAGGTGACCTTGAAGCTGGATTCAGGCTCCAGGGTTTGAAGGGTTCAAATCCTACCCCTTCACTCATTTTCCTTGATACCGTGATTCTATTTCATCATCTACACAAGCAAGGGGGGAGGGAGGGTGGGGGGAGGGGAGGGCGGGTGATAAATAGGCCATAGGAATTTTGTGCGGATTAAACCAGAATCTGTGAGAAGGGCTTAGCACGGAGTCTGGGCACACGGTGCACACTGGTATTATAATTAGAGACAAGGGCCGCCCCCCCAACCCCCACCATTCCATTTCTCACGAGGAAGGATCTCCACCCCCTCTCCAGCTCCATTTAATTCTGAATGTTTTAGGTCATTCTATGCCTGGCCTTCTGCCAAGGCTCTGACAAAGACAGGAGTTTCTGCTCATTCATCCTAATGCAAGTTCCTGCGTTTATGATAATAGGGAAAAAAATGCATGAAAGGGCTCGCTGCCTGTGGAGGGGAAATCTGCTTAGAATTGAAAATCGGAGTCCTTCCTTGGCCTGGCTTTCCCCTCCCAGCGCTTTGGCAAAGACTGCAGAGAGGAGGGTGGCTGGGAAGAAGAGGAAGGGGAGGAAATGCCGGGGGAGGAGGAAGAGCCGGCCAAAGAGGACCGGGGAGGGGGGGTGCAGGGGCAAGGCCCTGGCTCACTGGGGTGACTGGGTTTCAGGGTGGCTGAGGAAGCTTGCCAAAAAGGCAGAGAGAAAAGGCCAGGCCCCGTGTGGCGCGGTGCGCGGTTTCCATGGCGACACCAGCTGCTGCCTGCGCTGGGCTGGGCGCTGGCTGGCTCCTTCTGCGGGGCCTCGTCTGCCACCACATGGTTACCCAGCTCGGTGAGAAGGAAAAATCTGATGGGTTGCCTTGGCCCGGTGTGTCATCACACCGGTAGTGCTCTAGGCACTGTGCTGCGCCCTCTGCACTGGGGACAGGGGCCCGGGAGGTGCCCTTGGAACCTCCGGAGGCACCTGCCTTGTCCCATCCAGTGTGGAGGGAAGAGGCCGCCAGGTGGGCATGGGGATGGGACTGGATCTCGGAGGCTTGTGGGCCTTTGGTGGGAAGTCGTGGGACAGAGGACATCTGGTGGATGGATGAGGTGGTAGGACCCAGAGCCATCCAGGAGAGGGACAAAGGACTGCCCTAGGGCACCTTGCAAGAATTGAGAAGGGGATCAGAGCTATTTAAGAGGTAGAAGTGACCACGTCTGGTACATGGCTAGAAGAAGGCTGAGGAAGTGGAGGCATCTAGAACATCTGTCTCCCAGGGCAGCAGGTAGGTGGGGTGCGCTCCCCAAGACAGAAAACAGGGACTTGAACTGTCTGAGGTAAGGACTCTCCTTACCCTCCCTGTCTAATGGCTCTCGCCCCAGAGCCTACCAAGGATCAAGGAGAGGATGCCTGTTTGTTGAGTGAAAAAGGGAAGGGGGGGAGAGATAAGAAACTGTGTGCCACCAATAAGAGAGAGATGTGCTCAACCCAAGTGCACACCAGCCCTCTGGATGCATACCACCCCAGGAAGCTCCAGGCACCCCAGCTGCATCGGCCTCACACACGCAGACACACATCTTGTAGGACTTTGTCACCTAGATGCTCTTGTTATTTTTGGTATCCTTGCATCCAAATCGGGTATCACAAATTTACTGCAATCCTGTATCTATCTATCTATCTATCTATCTATCTATCTATCTATCTATCTATCAAGTAAGTAAGTAAGTAAGCTCTATACCAACATGGTGCTTGAACCCATGACCCCAAGATCAAGAGTCACATGCTTCACAGACTGATCTAGCCAGGTGCTTGAGTCCTATTTGTGTCTATTCACTGCGGAGATTTTATTTGTTTGTTTGTTTTTTGTCTTCATTCTTACAAGCTGTGTCGGAGTGGACTCCTGTTTCCTGAGCCCTAAAACACATCTACCTGTGAGGGTGTTGGTTGGCAGGCGCCCCTCGCTTTAAGTAAGCAGGTCCAGCAGGTGGATATTCAACAGAAGGCCGGGCAGGGTTTCCCTCTGCTCTAGAGAAGGAGTCTCTGAAGCTTTCCTTTATGCACTTGCACCATGAGGCTGGAGCTGCTGGTGCTTCTAAAGGGCTCAATGGACAGTTTTGTTTACTTGTTGATAGTCAAACGTTGATTGCAGGAGTATAAGGTCCTTGAAGCAGGGACTTGGGCATAGCTCACTGAGGCTTCGCTTCCATCTATCCCTAGAGCAGTTCCTGGCTATCAGGAAACCCTCAGATTTTGCTAAAGGAGTGAATAAGTGGATATACGAATGGATGAACCCTGAGAACTGGCCAGTTTTTCTTATGCATTCCTCACTCTGAGGGACTCGGGAGGCCGGTGAGGCTTTTCATGTCCATCTCACTGTTTCCAAGGAGAGTTGGATTCCAAACACCCCCGGAGACCACAAGGCCAATGGTGTTATTTATCACCCAATAAATACTCTCTGTGTGCCTCGGGGTGCCAGGCCCTGCATGGGATGCAGCAGGTACAGTGATAGGCAAGGCAAACAGGGTCCAAATTCTCCTGGAGTTTACATGTGAGTGTGGCAGGCAGACAATTAGATAAATGAATGAGTGATGGGGATCCCTGGAATGGCTCGGCAGTTTGGTGCCTGCCTTCAGCCCAGGGCATGGTCCTGGGGACCTGGGGTTGAGTCCTGCGTCGGGCTCCCAGCATGGAGCCTGCTTCTCCCTCTGCTTCTCTCTCTCTCTCTCTGTCTCTCTCTGTCTCTCTTTCTCTGTCTCTCATGAATAAATAAATAAAATCTTAAAAAAAAAAAAAATGAATGAGGGACGCCCAGGTGGCTCAGCGGTTGAGCATCTGCTTTCAGCCCAGGTGTGTCCCAGGATCCTGGGGATCCCAGGATCAACTCCCACATCAGGCTTCCTGCAGGGAGCCTGCTTCTCCCTTGGCCTGTGTCTCTGCCTCTCTCTGTGTGTGTCTCATGAGTAAATAAATAAAATATTTAAAAAATATATTTGAAAAATGAATGAGTGAGTCAGTCAATACATTGTTAAGCAGTACAGATGAAACAGAAAAGGATCTGTAACAGCGGGTGGAGAAGGGAACCTGATTCACATTGTGCAATCAGGGGAGGTCTTTCTGAGAAGATGGCACTCTAGCTGAGGCCTGAAGGTTGAGAAAGAGCCAGGTGTGTGAAGAGCTAATGAAATGTTGGTGCAGGGAGAGGGGCCAGCAAGTGCAAAGACTCCAAGACAGGAAAAAGTTTGACATGCTTCTGGATGGCCAGCGGTCAGGGAGGTGCCACAGAACCCCAATGGAGCCCCATGTTGAAGGGTCTTGTAGCCCATGGTGAGGAATCTAGTTATTTGAAATGCACTGACAACCATCATTAGGTTTGCAAATGTGAACAACAACTAGGATGTGACCCAGGCTCTGGCTTCTAGGCAGAGAAAGGGTTTGGGGTGAGCTAGAAAGTCCGAGATCCACAGTTTGGAGGTGAGAGGTAAGGGGAACTTGGGCAGGTTAGGATGGTGGCCAGAAGGATGGAGAAAAATGGGTAGAAATGAGACCTAGCTGGGATGGGGCTGAGAGGCTTGTTTGTGAGGCCTGGGGGTGCGTGAGGTGGGGAATGGGACGAGTCTCCGGGCGCCCAGGTTTCTGGGCGAATTTCTGAGGAATTCAAGAGACCTAGTAAACAATGCGATGTCCAGCTGCTGTCAAAGAAAGACCTTCTGTTTACTGGACATGTGAGAACCTTTCCTCCAGAGTCCACATGGGCTGGGCAGTAAAAGGTTCTGCTCCTGTTAATCAAATAAAGAGCCCCTGTGTGAATGGCACCTCACCCGCAGGCGTCTTTGAGAGCAGAGCGTGGGCAAAGAGCAGAGCTCTGGTAGAGTTGTGATCAACCAGTGCAGTGTGGTTTTGAATCGTCTAATTCTTTCTGTGGCTGTCCCCTCAATTCTAGCGTTTGAAAGCAAGCTTGTCTCCAATCGCCTGAACTCAGGACTCTGTTTTTGCAAGGCCGTTCTGGGGGAAAGGGGAGCAACTTCATGGCCCCAGAGGGCAGATGATGAGAAGCACAGGGATGGTGATTCTAGCTCAACACAACAAGGAAGAGCTTGTTGGGGCACCTGGGTGGCTCAGTGGTTGAGTGTCTGCCTTTGGCTCAGGTCATGATCCTGGGTCCTGGGGTCGAGTCCCACATGGGGCTCCTTGAAGGGAGCCTGCTTCTCCCTCTGACTGTGTCTCTGCTTCTTTCTCTGTGTCGCTCATGAATAAATAAATAAAGTCTTTTTTTTTTTTAAAGAAAAAAAAAAAAAACAAGGAAGAGCTTGTTAATAACCAGAACTTTCTGACAGGGATGAGCCTCTCATCACTAGATGCATTCAAGGCCGGCAGGAGGCCGGAGCATCCCCAATGGGGAGGCGGTCCACAAGATTGAATCAGTTGTGAAGGCCTCTTTCCTCCAGCTTCCCTGCATCTCCGGAGGATAGCAGCTGCCTCCCTTGACCTGCAAAAAATACCACCCCTGTGCTGGCCCACTAAAGACAGCAGCTGGATCCCAGCTAAGCCTGCCCAGTTTGCTCTGGGGTTTAACAATCTCTGCTTCCTCCCCGCCCAGGGCCGACAGGAGAGCAAACCCCCACCACCACCACCACCCACGCCCGCCCCCCCCCCCCGCGTGGGTGGAGCCCTAGGGCCCGGCTGATGCTGTGCAGGCTGGTCCAAGGCCTGCACTGTCTCTTTTCAGGCTTTTCAGGAAAGGGCATCCTCCAGAGCCAGGCGTGGTCCCCTAAAAACTCCTCCAGGAACACCCTGAGGGCATCACGGGTGTGAGGAGGAGGTTGTCCTGACTGTGCCAACCGGGTCACCCCGACTCCCCACCCCTGTTCCCAGCGGCGCCCACCAGAAGAGTGGCGTGCCTGCGGATGGGCAGCCCTCACCAGGCGTCCTCAGGGACAGCGGGCCCGCCACAGGCCAAGACCGGCTGCCCGGTCCCCACTGCGGGCAGGCAGTGAGCTGACACTCCAGACACCTTGCTGGGTGGGGGGGTGCTGGCAGGAGGGGAGAGGGCTGGCCAGTCTGCAGCTCCGGGGAGGGAGAACCTGCCCCTGTGGAGGCAGCCCCAGGCCTAGGGCCTCCACTCCTCCCTGGGCTACCTCCCAGGACTAGTTCTTTGTTCGCGTCCTGGAGCCTCCCGGAGCCCCTGGGTCCCTAACCTGGAAATGAGCTTGGCTAATACCTACTTTCTGCGCAGGGCAGGGCGGGGCTGGGGGTGTGTAGCACTGCCCTGGCACCTAGCAGTGCTTGACGGTGAGTTTCCTCCTAGAATTTTCTTTGCCCCCACGTGCTCCCCTCCCCTGTCACCTAGAGGAGGAGAATCGCTCCCCAAGGCGCTGGGCGGGAGGGAGACCAGCTGTATCCCCACTGCCGTCTGAAGGAGCCCTCTGCCTTAGCTGACAGGGCCGGCCGCAGACTTCACCAGGTCCCAAATAATAACAGAGAAGGCAGGCGGGAGGGTCAGCTGCCGAGCTGTGGGCCTGTCGGGCTCCCCTGGGGTGTGGTGAGGAAGGGCTGGTGGGGGCAGGCTCCCCACCTCCCCTGGCTGTGGCCCCACACCTAGGGGCAGGGCCTGGGAAGGGGGCGGTGGGCCAGGAGACAGCAGATTAGCATTCCAGGCTGGAGGCTCAGCTGAGAGCTGGGGGCCACCCAGCTGGGTGGGGAGGAGGGGGTGGAGAGGACTGGGGGAGGGGCTGGGGGCCACTGGCTCTTCCAGCCAGCTGACCCTGTTATTTTTAGCTCTGGAATGCTCCTCCCGAGCCCCCTTCAGTGCTGTTTATCTTGACTTTGTGTTCCTGCTCCTCTCCAGGAAGCTCTGCAGCAGGAGTGGGTCAGTGAGGGGAGGAAATTAGAGGTGCCGGAGAGAATAGGAGGAATGGGCTGGGGCTGGGCAGTGGGGGGCAATGGGAGCTGCTCCTTTGTCGCACCCCCAGCCCCCACCCCCAGCTCCAGGCTCTTTTCCTCCTTTTAGCCTTTCCTGTCCTGGGTTTGGGGTCACTAGGTTAGCCCTGCTCTATCTCCACCACCTGTACTAAGACCTCCACTGTGCTCGTCGGACACCCTTCTCCCCCCGCCACCCCCCCCCCCCCCGCCTGCCTCCCCAGCTCCCCCGCCCCCCAAGCTCCAGTGTATCACCTGTCCTGGGCCCTCCGGCTGAGATCATCCCTAGGGTGGGGCAGGCAGGAAGGGCTGGCCCTCAGACCCCTGCCCCTGGGTCACCATACTACCCGTGCCTTGGAGGAACCCCAAAGTGAAAATGAACAGGAGCCACACTGCCTCTCTGAGGGAGCTGTTAGGGTTGGTGAAATAGCCAATATCCTGGCAGAAACCAGGAGTCAGGGCTGGATGGGTCAGTCACATCCTATGGGGGCTTGTGGGGTGCTGATGGGCCATGAGTGTCCTGGAAACTATTTAGCCGCAAACGGACAACGCCGTGCCCTCTGCACTCCTGCTCTTGTCACTGCCTGACTGCTGAAGCTCCTTTTTTTTTTTTTTCTTTTAAAATAAATATAGGGGTGGGGCACCTGGGTGGCTGAGTTGGTAAGCTTCCAAATCTTGATTTTGAATCAGGTCATGATCTCAGGATTGTGAGATTGAGCCCCATGTCTGGCTCTGCACTGAGAGTGGAGTCTGTTTAAGATTTTCTCTCCCTCCTCCCCCTTTCCACCCCCAAAATAATAATAAAAGAAATAAATATAGGAGGGATGCCTGGGTGGCTCAGCGGTTGAGTGTCTGCCTTTGGTTCAGGGTGTGATCCTGGGTCCAGGGATCGAGTCCTGCATCGGGTTCCCCTTGAGGAGCCTGCTTCTCCCTCTGCCTCTGCCTCTCTCGCTGTCTCTCATGAATAAATAAATAAAATCTATTTTTAAAAAAAGAAATAAATGTGACCCTTTGAAGTAGTGTTTTCATATTTTAAGTTTTTTTTTTTTGTAATCTCTACACCCCACATGGGGCTCAAACTTAACAACCCTGAGATCAAGCATCACATGCCTTCGGACTGAGCCAGCCAGGTGCCCCTGTGTTAGTTACAGGGGTGCGTCACTCACCCACGAGATCCTCTCCCACCTCCCCAAAATTCAGGGTGCTGGTATGCACCAGTGCTGGACTTGAAGGATCCTTTGGGTGCAAGGCCAGCCAGCTAGCTGGCTGCCTGAGGATGGGTGCTTCCAGACTATGCTCCCTCTGCCAGACCCGAGCCACAGACCCCAGAGGGAAGGGTCAGCAGAGGAGAGTGGGCAGTGGCTGGAGGCAGCGAAGAGAGAACGGAGGGGAGTACAATCCTGAAGTTACCATGATGATTTCCTACTGGGCAGGTGAAGTGCCTCTTCTGGTCCTTTCTTTGAGCCCATAGAAAGTCTTCTTTCCCCAATCCTTCTCATATAGGAAAAGCCCATTGGTCCCAGTGGAGGGTCTGGGATGGCTTGGAGCCAGAACTCTGGGAAAGAGGCTGGGGTGGGGGGTGGTCAGCGGGGAGCCCCCCGGAAGCCCTAGTGTTGGAGTAGCTGCAGGAGCATTCTGGTGGCTGGCTGCTGTCCTGTCGGTGAGCCAGCCAGTAACTTTCTATGCTCTGGGCCTAGTGGCAGCCTTGGAAAACCATGTGTCAACGTGGGGGTGGGCCTGCCCAGGACAGTCCTGGGTGAAGGCGAGGGAGGTGGAGCCGGTCACCTGGGGCAAACCCTCCCTACCCCCCATGACATGAGACTAATACCACTCAGAGGTGGGGAAGAGACAGCAGCTGCCATATCCCAGGAAAGGCACTGACCTTTAGAACCAGAGACAGAAATAGCCCGGGAGAAGACAGATCTGTGTGGGAGAGAGGTCCAGGCTGGGCAGGGGCAGGCTCAGGCAGGAGGAAGGGAGGACAGCCATAGCAGCACCAACAGTGCCGGACACTGTTCCAGAAGTTTCCATGCTTTCTCTTGCTTATACCCCACCTCCCCATCTGCGGGGTGGACATCACTGTTACCATTTCACAGCCTCACTGACTGAGGCTCAGAGAGGCCTAGCAAGCTTATAATGTGTAGAGTAGGCACTGATCCAAGCCCAGCCGGTCTGACAGTCCATGTCCCCACCTCGCCGGCAGCGCCGCTCCCCGTGCCTGATTACCACTACCAACGTGGGTGAGGCCTGGGTTCTCCGCTGAACCTGTCCTCGCAGTCGGCCCTATGTGGGGAGGAGAGGATAATCTCTCCTTGAGCCCTGGAGGCCTCAAAAGGTGAACCTCAACTAGTTCTGTTTATTAAACGACCCCAGAGCCCCTGCACCCTGGCAGCTTGTGACCAACTACCTTTCCATTTCCTGCTTCCAGAAAGAGGGAAGGTCAGCAGCTCTCCCGCTAATTTCCCACTAATTGCTGGGTTTGGGGCCTGGCCGAAGCCCAGGAGACCCCTCTCCTGAGGCAGTGGCCAGGATGAGCTTAGGGGAAAGGCCCTAGCTCCAGCCGAGGTCTGGGAAGGTGAGAATAGGAGGCTCAAAATAACAGCCGACTGGCTGGCTGGCTCTGCGTCTCCCTCCCCACTGACGGCTTCCCAGCCTCAGCAGCTCCCAGCTGTTTTTGCTTATCTCAAGCCAGGGAGGCTGGTTGCCTGGATACCAGTGCTTCTGATTAGCAGTTGGGTCCTTCTGGGGCAGGCGGAGCTGCTGCATCCCCAGCCAGCTGGGCGCAGTGTGCCCGGGCCCTCCTGAACCAGCCCTTGGAAGAGTGGCAAGCAAGGGATTGGGGTGCCAGAGAACATGCTTACAAAGAGACCCCCCCATCTTGCCAGGAGTTGCCCCAAAAGGGGTGCTTCCGAACCAGAGAATCTGGGCCCTGCTACTTGCTGGCTGTGAGACTGGTCACATTCTGTCTGGGCCTGTTTCTTCGTCTGTGAGGAAGGGCACGGATCCCCTGCCTCAAAGACTTGCTTCAGAATAAATGCTGTATTGGGGCACCTGGGTGGCTCAGTCAGTTGAACAACTGCCTTCAACTTAGGTCATGATCCTAGGGTCCTGGGATTGAGCCCTGCATCCGGCTCCCCAGTCAGCCGGGAGCCTGCTTCTCCCTCTATAGCTCCCCCTGCTTGTGCACTCCTCTCTCTCTCTCTCTCAAATAAATAAATAAAAATCTTAAAAAAAAAAAAAAAAGAATAAATGCCATACTTAGATGTGTGCTCAGGGAACAGTTCCTGGATGATCATAGCCCCCTGCCCACACTGGTCATGGTTAGGCCCCTCTGGACCCTGCTGTCTGTATGTCCTCCAGGGAGGCTGTGAGGGTCAGTGAGGCAGGCAGCTGGGGAGCCTTGGAGGAGGTGGCACCTTTCCTTTCCTGCCTCTTTGCTCCAAAGGAGGAGGGCTGGCTCCACCTGCCTGGTGCTCCTAGTGCTTAGCTGGTCTGGGTGGTGGGGGGCAGGGATGGCTCAGGAAGCCTGGACAAGAAAACCAGGGAGTGCAGAACGTGGCCTTGCAGTGTCAGCAGCCCTGGGGGTGCGGGTGTGGGGGTGGGGGTGGAGTGGGGGGGTGGGGGGTGGGGAGGTGAGAACAAAGCAGGTAGTGTCAGGTCCAATGGTCCCAAGGGCACTTCACTTGAAAGGCAGGCCTGAGGGCTGGGAGCCAGGCGGGAGAGACCCGAGGACACTCTGCAGAGAGGGTTTTCCCAAGTTCATCTCTCAGTTCTAGGGAGCCAGGCTCAGGGGGCCGGTCGCGGCACTTGATGAGAAGCAACAAACCACCAAAGACTCCCATTGACCCCCAGACGCGTACGTGGCCATCACAGACCCTCTTCTTGACCCTCTTGACTTGAGAAATGGGCAGAGGAGATAAGGAAGAGTGGGAGGGGCCGGGAAGGGTCTGTGTCACCAGGGCCTTTACTTTCTTAGTCCCTGAATGGAGCGTGAGGTCAGCCTGTGCCTGTCGCTAGCAAAGAGTGAAGCCCATGAATAATGCAGAAGGAACACAGGGCAGCTAGAAAATGGTGAGTTTCATTAAAGCAGTGAATGAGCCCTGAATACGAAATGGAAGGGAGGCTGGGGGGCGGGGGCGCCAAGGGGGGGGCCGGTGTTGCCCTTGGGGCTCCAGGCTGCCCTCCATGGGGTCCCAGTCCGGTCATGGGCCTCCCCGCCCATCCGCAGCCGCCCTGGGCACATAGACCAGACCCGACCGCTGGGCCCTGCCCCAGCCCAGCCCCAGTTAGGGCCGCAGGAGGAGCCGGTGCTGGCAGGCAAGCAGGAGATGAACCGGCTCAGGGAAACTGAGGGAGCTTCCAGGGATGTCCATTGGGGGGCGACGTCCTTTCAGCAGCTTAGGAATTTGGGGGAATTATAAAAGGAGGGGTGTTGTTAAGAGTCAAAGGAAGAAAGCAAATCCCATCACAGGAGAAATTTATAGGAAGTCTGGGTGGAAGGGCACCCACCTCCTCGTGGGCACAGCCATCATGCCCAGGAGGCCTCAAAGTTACACCTACAGGCATTTTTTCCCTGGGGGATCTTTGGAGGATTTTTACCAAACAGACAAGATCAAATTCAAGTGAGCAGATCTACCCAGGCTACTAGGTAGAGGCTGCAGAGTGGCTAGAGTCTGGAAATGTGGGTAATAGTACTGTGCCTTGGGTTGTCATGTGAGAGCCACAAGCCACATCTTCTGTTTTTTGTTTTTTTTTTTTTGTAATTTTTTATTTATTTATGATAGTCACAGAGAGAGAGGCAGAGACATAGGCAGAGGGAGAAGCAGGCTCCATGCACCGGGAGCCCGACGTGGGATTCGATCCCGGGTCTCCAGGATCGCGCCCTGGGTCAAAGGCAGGCGCCAAACCGCTGCGCCACCCAGGGATCCCAACAAGCCACATCTTCTGTACTTGCTTCTGCTTCCAGACTTGGTGGTTGCTTTGTGATTTGTGTCCACTTGGAGGTGAACAGCAGGGAAGAGTTAAAGGACAGTCAGAGCAGTCCAGGGCAAGAGGCTGGTGTGGCGGGGGCCTGGCCGCAGCTGAAGCTGGGAGCAGTGGCCCACAGGCAGTGCCAGCCACTCTTGGTGGCCCGCTCGATGGCAGTGGGGGAGAGAGGCCTCAAAAGAGATTCCCAGGCAGGCTGGGTGGCTCAGCAGTTTAGCGCCGCCTTCAGTCCAGGGCCTGATCCTGGACACCTGGGATGGAGTCCCGCGTCGGGCTCCCTGGATGGAGCCTGCTTCTCTCTCTGTCTGTGTCTCTGCCTCTCTCTCTCTCTCTCTCTCTCTGTCTCTCATGAATAAATAAATAAAATCTTTAAAAAAAATTTTTTTTAAAAAGGAGATTCCCTGCTTTATGGCTTGGGTAACTGGGTGCTGGGTGGCCCAGAGGGTGGGGGGTGGTGCCCTTTATCCAGAAGGGAAGCCCTGAGGCTTTAGAGCTGGGGAAATGGAGGGAAGATCTCAGTTTGAGACCCTGATTGGCAGTTGGAAAGCTAGTCAAGAGTCTGAGACTGAGCTCTGCAGCTGCTCTGGGTACTGTGAATCCAGGCAGTCCTGCTCCTGCCTCCCCTGCCCACCAGGACAGGATGAGGACACTCATTTCAGCCGGGGCCTGAGGCCATGGGTAATTCTGTTACCCAGAACAGCTTCCCTGCCAGGAGGGGGCCCTGGGCAGCCTTGGCTACTCCGACCTCTGAAGCCCAGGGCACCCCAGGCCTTTCTTCTGTCTCCCTTCAGGCCCTGGAGCAGCCCCAGGATATCTTTCCCATGCGCAACACCCCAGGAGAAAGGCGTTCATTTTTCTCTGTCAGCAAAAAGCCCCACGGGGCTCGAATGCCCTGGCAAGCACTTGGGGGAGACCCTGGGGTGTTGCCCTGCGGTGGTGGCGGGTTGAGTGCAATCCTGTTACCTCCAGGTGAGCATTTATGCTCTCTGTTGACTCCCAGCTCCCTGAGGGGCTCCTGAGTCGTCTCCCAGTACACCCAACTCCACACCACTTTGCCATGCAATGGTTCCCAGAAACATGGCCCAAAACAGCACAGGCACACGAATGATCCAGTTACAGGTGCAAGTAGCAGTCCAGAGAGAGGACAGCCCTGTGCCGCCCAAGTAGGGGAAGAAGGGAAACAAGTTTGGCTTTATCCTTCTGGATAAAGGGCACCACCCCCCACCCTCTGGGCCACCCAGCACCCAGTTACCCAAACCATGAAGCAGGGAATCTCCTTTTTTAAAGCGAAGGGGGAGAAAGTGGCTGTTGAAAGAGGCTCAGAATGCCGAGTGAGGCTGCAGAACAGCTGGGAGTTGGAGAGGAGGCGGCTCTGGGGCTGGGGGTGGGGGTGGGGGTGGGGTGGAGGGAGGGTTCCCAGGGATCCAGGAAAGAGGGGGGGGTGCGGGTGGGTGAGGAGGTGGGGGTTGGGAGGGGGGTATGAAGTCAAATGGAAAACAGGAACACAGAGATGCAGATCAAAGGAGCCTTGGCAGGATCTGGCAAATACAGTATTATTTATGCACCCGGGCTCCGTCCATGCGCTCCAGGGACCCATCTGAAGCACCAGAGAAAGGACTCAGTCCTGGTCCTGGAGAAGCTCCCAGCTGTGAGGGGCAGACACAGGGCAGGGCTCCAGAAGACGGGGCACTGACCCAGGCTCACGGAGGTGGGGGGGGTGCGGGAGTCAGTGTCCTGGACCCGGTGGACGCAGCTGAATCTATGTTGAGGGAGAAGTAGCGGACATTCGGAAGAGGAGTGGTTGTAGAAAGGCCCAGAGGCAGGAGCCTGGTGCTTCCTGAGAGCTCTAGCTGGGTCAGAGCATGGTTTGCCAGTGGTTTGTGTGTTTGTGTGTGTGTACCTGTGTGTTTGCACACGTGTGTGTGTGCACCTGTGTGTGTGAGCAGAACGGTAGGAAAGGCGATAAGGCTACACCCGTATAAAGGTCTTGTGTCCTCTGCTGCAAATTCTTGTCCCTTAACTGCAGCGCAGTGGGACGCATTTAGGTAACAGGGTAAGATGTGTGTTTTGAGGACAGACTGGGGTGCTGGAGACTGGGCCGGAGAGCTGCTGGTTAGGAGCTGGCAGGGCGTCCAAGACGGAGAAGAGTCAGCCTAACTGACCGAGCCAGGAGAGCTTCTTGGGGGGTGGGAGTTGGGCGGGTGGATAAAGGAGAGGGTGAGGGAGTGCACTGGGTGGAATAGTGTCCTCCCCAAATTCACGTGCACCAGGAACCTGTGACTGTGACCTTATTTGGAAATAGGGTCTTTGCAAATGTAATCAAGTTAAAATGAGGTCATAGGAGAGTAGGGTGGGCCCTAAGTCCAAAGACAATATCCTTATAAGAAGAAGGAGGTAGGGACACAGGCCCAGGGAGCCTTGCCTGGAGCGGGGGTAGGGGGGTGGTTGGGGAGGGAGGCCACGTGATGGCAGAGGCGGAAATCAGAGTAATTGGTCTACGCACCCAGGAGGACCCAGGATGGATGCGGGCAAACATCAGAAGCTGGAAGAGGACAGGGAAGGACTCGCCCAGAGCCTTCCGAGGGAGCGAGGGGCTGCTGACACCTCGATTTCCGACGGCTAGCCTCCAGAACTGTGAGAGGATAAATGTGTGATGTGTTTTGAGCCACCCAGTTGGCGGTGACTTAGGGTACTGATCCGCTCTCCGCACTTCAAGGAAACAGACGCAGGGGGAAGCCAGGGGCGTATCTAACTGGGCCAGGTAAACCTTCGGGACACTGAGGCAGAAGGCAGGTGCGGTCCTAGATGGGAGCCAGGAAAGAATGGTGAGCGGGCCTGGGAGGCCCTGGAAGAAGAAACTCTCCGTGTCATCATGAAAGGTCTTGGTGGGAAGGAGAAGGGGAGGAGCCTAAGAGATGAAGTGCCTCGCCGCCCCCGGCTGGCAGATAAGCGCGGGCTGCGAAGGACACATTCAAAGCTGGAGGAAGGGCACAGAACCAAGGACAAGAATAAAGGAGCGGGAGAGATGGCAAGAACGGAACCCGGCCCACTGCACCCCACCGGGGGCTCAGGCTTGCAGGGAGGGCCACCAGCTAAGCAATTGTTTGGAACGTAGGACGTGGAGAAGGGAAAGTAGGGAGTTTTTTAGAGTCACCCTTGGGGTGAGGGCTAATTTGGCATGCATGGATGATGGATAAACCCAGATGTTATTTGTCACTGATCTTCTCTGTAAAGATAATGGAATGGGAAGCACAATTCTTCTTCTTTAACGGAAAGGGTAGCACAGATACTAGCAAGAGAGAATCGAAACTGGGGAGATGTGATCTCTCTAAGGGGATGAGATCCCTGTCACAGGAGGCATCCAAGCAGAGAGTGGAGGAAGCTGTCCTGGGAGGGTGTTGTAGGGAAGATCCCTCTGAGACTTTATGGTGAACACAATCCACGACTCGTTGCCAGGCTCCCTGACCCTTAGATCTCCTCCATCACAGTACCCTAGAGGCACCCTTGCTCTGTTTTGGTGAAGAGGCAGCAGAAAGCAGCATCACTTCAGTGCCTTGGCCCGGACTGGGTAGTAGCGAGCAAATCAGAACCTTGTGATGTGGGGCTTTTTTCTTGCTGTGAAGGTCTTGAGACCTCAAAAGTGCCACTAAGGTTGTCAGCTTTATTTTGATTCCTGGGCACTGAAGGCACCGCCCATCACCAGTCCCCCTGGCCCTCCCCCACTTCACGCCCACCTCCCCATCTTCCGCCTCCCCCTCACCTTGGACCTTCTGTGCTTCCCTGTCCCTGTCCCGTTCACAGAGACACAGAGGAGCAAGGCCCTCTCCTTGGGGCAGTGGCCAGGCCCGGAGCCAGTTCCCTCTTTCTCCTCCTTTCCTTTCCTTCTTGGCCTCTCTTTGTTCTCCTTCTGTCCCTCTGTCCCCTTTACAGCGGGCAGGATTAGCTGGCTGGGGATGAGCCAGGGCCAGCCTCGCCTTCCGGTCCTCTGTCTGTCCCTCAGATGGAAGGATCATGGGAACTGAGCAATGACCCCTCAGACCCCTGCACCCCCGCAATCCAAGACTTTCAGATTTCTGGATTTCCGAGGTGCCTGGGTCCACCCCTCAGGGCATGGGGCAGGTGGGGGGAAGGGAACAGAGAAGTGTGCCCTTGGCTGAGGGCAAGAATCTGCATGACGCTTGCTTCTTTGACCTTGAGATGGCCTTCCACCTCCCCACCCCACCACTACCCCCGCCCCTCAGGAGACAGGGAGCTGGAATTTGCCCCTTTGCTGATATCTCCAGCACATTGAGCCAAATTTCTAGTCCGAGGCCTGAGACAGGGTGGGCGTGGGGCAGGGATGCCAGCGCCCAGCTCCTGGGGGGATCGGCCTCTTAACATCCTCGGCACCTCAGGATAGGCAGGTGACAAGGGTCTCCCTCTCAGCTGCCCTTACCTGGCCTGGCAGCCCCTTCTCTCCCGCTCTGACTTGAGATCCCTGGCGCCTTTCTCCTGCCAAGTGGAGAGTCCCTCACCCCCGTGAGCCCAGCCCGTGACGTGAGACCGAACAGATCCCAACAGATCGCCGCCCGCTACGGCTTTTAGGGAGAGCTGCCTCTGGTTTGTTCCACAATCTGGCCTCTTTCAAATTCCCTTCCCTTTATCCTCTCAGATCAAACAAATACACCTGTTGTTTATTCTTTTTATACATTTAATACATGTTCGCTGAGGAAAAGCAGCAAAAAGGCTATAACAAGAATTGCCACCTAAAAAACCCTCACCACGAGCATGTTGTACGCACTATTTTTTCTCTCTCCCCCCAGACACCGCAGATTCATCAGTGACAAGACAGGAGGGTTCCCACTCTTGAGGCGCTTACATGTCCCTGGGAAACGTGATACACGGTCTTTGTAACGTCTAGTGACAGACAAGACGTAACTCTCGTACACTTGCTCTCTCCTCTGTCTCCATCTCCGGCCGTTGACTTCCTCCCCAAGGGTCCTTCCTTTTCCTTCGTGTGTATTTGCTGTGGCGGAGGCAGGCTCCGTATGCGACTCAAAGGTGATGGACACACGTCTGGGGTGAGCTTTGTGTCGGGCAGGCGAGAACACAGCCCCCACTCTTGCCAGAGGCAGGATCCCTTGGGGTTACTGTCTGGAGCCCTGAAGTAGGCCTGCGCCCCAAGCCCTGGACCAGAAAAGCCGCACCCCAGAGTATGGAATATGGAAGGAAGGGCCCCTGCAGGACGTGCCCCCCTGGCCTGTCGCAGGGGTCTGCCCACGTGGCTACTACTGAGCTGTGGGCGGTGGGCCGTGGGTGGCAGGACCCAGTTTGCTCCCACAGGGCAGGGGCCACCCATTGCCCTTTCTTGCATCTCAAGGGGTGCGAAGGAGGAGGAGGGGGGTAGTGAGGTGGCGAGGAAGGAAGGGAAAGTGAGAGAGGAGGGGAGGAGAACCAGCCTTGTTTCCATGGCAACCACACATGTGAGCCAGCTGCTGTTGCCATGGAAACAAGGGGAGCCTGCTCAAAGGCTGTGCTGTCTCAGGGGAGACACAATTTTTGACAAAAAAATACCCTTTGATAAAAATAAAGAAAAAATAATGAAAGCCACCCTCTCTGGGATTGGGGGCACTGCCGAGTGAGGTGACAAAGGGAAGGAGGGGGCTGGGCTGTGGGGGAGGAGGCTGCTTGGCCAGGCGCTCCTGCCTGCTGCAGAGAATTGCCGAGTCAGTGTTTTAGAGCCAAGGGGGCCTCCAGAATCACCCCCCACTTGATGGATGAGGGAGGGAGGCTCTGCAAAGAAGGCAGGCAGCTCACTCAGAGTCCCAGGGCAGGAGGGAGCAGCTCAGGGACCCCCAGGGGCTCTCGGGAGAAGGGAAGGGCCGAGCAAAGCCTGTGGGTTCTTCACCAGCCAGTGCATGGAGACTGGGAAGGAAGAGAGAGGCTAGGGCCAGGCGCAAGGCCCTTTAGCTGGAGGTGTGTGTACTGCGGGCACCTCGGCCTCTTCTCCCTCTACCCCACCCCTCTGCTAAGCTTGGCTTCTTTTGGGGAGGAGGGTTTGGCTGCCCCTCAGGGGGCCAAGCTCAGACGAATCCCCCCTCAGCAGGGCTAGAGAGAAATTGCCAGAGACCATGAGGGAGCTTCCCAGTGTGGAGACAGGAGGGGAGGAAGGATGGGAAACGCCCAGAGAAAGCCGCGCAGCCTTCTGTCTTCTCCAGGGAAAGCCCTGCCCTCCTGACATCAGCGAAGTGGTAGGACCACAAGTCACATTCACAGGGCACCTGGTTCTAGATGACGTATTTGGCCAGAAGGAGATGCTTTTGTTGGAGTCCAGTTCGGGGGAGATTAATCAAGACACAATTAATACAGGAAAGTGAGGGCTTATCAAATCAGGGTTTTAATAAATATAAGAGTTTCTGAACTGCAAGATTCCATGCAGCAGAGCTGGGGCGCTGGCCAGGTAGGGGGGCAAAGGCTGGGCTCCGAGTGCCCTCCCATTTCGCCAGGACCACCTCTACTTTTCTCTCTTTTATGCTTTTTCTTTCACAAGGCACGTTCCCAAATGTGATCTCACTTGCTCCCCTCTGATGCAGCTGATGCAGCTGATGCAGGTGTGGCGTTCTCACTGTCAGGATGAGGACACAGCCTCGGAGAGGTCGAGCCCCTCTCCCCAGTTAACACAGCTCACAGTAGCCCAACAAGAATTCGAGCCCTGGCCCCAGAACGGAAAGCTAACGCCATTTCAAAGGAAGGAAAGGTGAGATACAACCAGAGGCGTGTTTCTGCCCAGGGCCTCACCTGGCCTCTCCTCCAGGAGCCCAGAGGCGGGATAGGAGGCTGCCCTAGGGCCCATGGCCAAGGGCACATTTTGGGGGAGTGACCTTGCTGCCTTTTGGTCCCAGAGCTCCAACTCCTCTTTCCTGGGGAGCAATGTGAGGCCTCCGCCTGGCCTGGAGGTGAGGGCGGGTGGCAGGAGGGTGGGACTCTGCCCTCACCTTGGAGGAGCTCCTCACGCCTCCTGTCAGCTGCCCTTCACCACTCCCCACTTCAGCCTCCAAGGCAGAGACCACGTGGGTGAGTTGCCATGGAAACTGCGGAGTTCTTTTTGAAAGCAGTGCTGGGTGTAATCTGAGATGGCTGGGGGAAGGGTGCCAGGGCTGGGATCCATAGGTGGGGCCACTACACCTGTTTGGCTCTGGTCCCCCTAGTTCACCTCTTTCTACCAGAAACCATAGATTTCGAGGCCTCACTGCCCTTCTTCCCCACAAGAGACCTGTCTCCCATCGTCATTGTCGTAGTGCCCTCTGTACCCAGGCCTGTTTGTGATCACAGGCAGTAGCCCCACGGGCCCTGTCCTGATTCCCCAGAGAAGAAGCGATTATCCCTGTTATACAACAGAGGGTGGCAAAAAAACCAAGAGAGATCATTTTTGCCATACGGAGGTCGGGACATTACCGCAGGGATTATCTGGATTATAGGATGTGGGGGTGGGGAGGAAGGAGAGGAAGCCTCAGGGATGTGGTGCCCCAGAGATGGGAACTTGGACCCCACCCTGCTTCTCCCCGCCATGGTTCAAGAGCAAGAGTTCAGGCAGGCTGACCGAAACAGGAAAGCTCCAAATCTGACCGGGGAGTTAAGCTGGGTTTGCACTGGGCTCAATTAAAATTTCCCCATGGCCACATCCAGACAGACCCTTGTTCTCCGCCTGCTCTTGCCTGATTTAGGCACTGTGCTGGGTCTTGCCTGCTGTCACTTTTGCTATGTCCCCCTGCCCGCCCCAACTCATAGCAGAGGAGATAAGAATTTTGCTTCTCCACTTTGCTGTGTGAATTGGGGTAAATTGCCTAGCTTTGCTGAGCCTCAACTGCTTCTTCCATGAAACAGGGATAAGAAAATAACTGCCTCAAAGGGTTACTTGGGGATTGAAAGAGATGATACAGGGTCGCCTGGGTGGCTCGGTGGTTGAGTGTTGGCCTCTGGCTCAGGGCATGATCCCAGAGTCCCAAGATCGAGTCCTCCATTAGGCTCCTCACAGGGAGCCTGCTTCTCCCTCTGCCTATGTCTCTGCCTCTCTCTCTGTGTGTGTCTCATGAATACATAAATAAAATATTATTTAAAAATATTTTAAAAATAATAAATATAAGAGTTTCTGAACTGCAAGAAACTTGTCCATCTGGTACGGACAAGAATGGAAATATGATTACTATTATTATCTCTCCTTCCACACCCAGAACAAGCTCCATCTCCTCCAGGAAGCCTTCCTTTCTCTACAGAGGAACTAGGGATTAGGAGCAGCCACCATGCTGGCACTTCCTGTGCACATTTTGGCATTCTCGAAACAGCCCTGGCAGGGAGGTGTTCTTCTTCTTATCCACATTCAATAGAGGTGGACTCTGAAGTGCCGTGAGTATCTTGCTCAAGTTCATTGGCTAATAAGAAGCAGGGTCAAGATTCAAGTTCACCCTGTCTGGTTTCAAAGCCTTGCACTTTGTTACTACAACGTGCACCTCATATATGGTACAATCTGCCCCCAGCCGCTTTCCTTCTGATTGAAAGCAGTTTATTATTGCTTCTGATTTCTTTCTTGCCTTTCTCACCTGGCCTTCCTGCACCAGGGCAGAGAGTAAGGAAGTAAGCAGAACCAGGGAGAGTCAGGACTCTGACAGGCCTGCTGCACTGGGAGCTTAGGCAGAAGGGAGCTGGAAGCAGGTGGCCTGGCATAGAAATCTCCAGATAGGGAGCCAGTGCCAGTGCTGGTAGGGGTTGTCTGGACTCTGAAACAAACTCTCCCCACCTCATTCTGATTTTCTGCTCAGCTCTGACCTTGGTCTCTGGACCCCAGTCTTCCAGGCCAGGGCTGGTGAGGGCTTGACAGATGACCTTGACCTGGCTTTGTCAGCCTGGGGACTTGAAGTGTCTCCTTCAGGTGAAGAGGAGACAGAGAGGTTGGGGGAGGAGGTGGAGGAGAAGGGGCGGAGGAAGGAGAGACGGGAGGGAGGGAGTGGAGGGGGGAGGGAAGGACACCGGGGAGGGGAGGGAGGTGGGAGGGGAGACTGCCAAGTGTGATTCTGAGCTCCGAGGGAGAAGAAAGGATGAGAAAGCAAGAAATACGCTTCAAGGGCAGGATGAAAGGGGGAGGGAACCGAGGTCGGTGGGAGAATGAGAGAAAGGAGGAGGCCAAGAAAGTGAATGAGGGAGAGCTCGAGCCGGGGAGAGGAAATGGCAGGGTGGGAGAGGCTGAGCGAGAGAACGAGGAACAAAGACGGGGCTGAGCAGCTGCCGCGTCCTCCCTCCCGCCAAGCGAAGGCCTCAGAGGGCCGCAGAGGCTGAATGAGCTGGGAGCCAGCCATGACTCAGTCTCCGCGGCTCCTGCCCGCCAAATCCTTCCTGGCTCAGCAGTTTCCACGGGGAAAGGGGCACATCCTCCACCACCCACCCCTTCTCAGGAACAGCGTCTTCTCTGAGGCCCCAAGAAACCCCCACCTGCCTGGTAGCTGGTGCCTGCCCTCAGAGTTCCCAGGTGCACTGTTCAGGAGAACACTTCTGGAACCTTCTAAAGAGGGGGAAACCAGCCACTGTGCTGGGAGGCTGGGGTGGGGTGGGAGCAGGTGTATATGTAGCCCAAGGAAATCCCCCTCTTTCACTGCTGAAGCCTGGCACCTTTCTAAGGAGGCAGGGCCCAGGAGCGGCTCCACCTTAATAAAAGAAGGAAAATGTATTGAGAGCTTAGCAGGAGCTAAGCAGGTTGTACTTTATCCCACTCAATCCTCACAGCAACCTTGAGAGGTCTGTGCTATTATCTGTTTCCATTTTCTAGAAGAGAAAAGGCCCAGCTCATGTAGCTGACAAGAGGAGACACCTTGGCATCTAACTGGTGGGGACAGAGGTCATGGTCCTGCTAGGGCTGGGAGGGTCGGATAGGGGATTAGAAGCTCCAAGGGCCCACGGAAAGCTAATGTCTGCAATGGCAGGTCTCAGATGGGTCTATGCCTCAGTTTTCGAATCCAACATCACTGTTGCTGTAGGAATGTGCCCGATGAGAAGCTGACCGGAGGAGCCTGGACACAAAGCCAGGGAGACGCTCCTTGAGGGTGGTATCCATTTGCAGGGAGGAAGACCTGGGTACCTGGATAGAGCTATGTAAATGGTGTTCCCCTCTTACCAGCCTCATCGGCATCTCTAAGGAAGGCCAGATGGGTGCTCATAAGGCCCTGCTTTCATGGGGGCTCCCACGAATCTCTTTCTAAAATGCTTTCATATATGGGTGAACACACACACATGCACTACATTCTTAATCTTCACAGCCATCTTCCACAGCACATGAAGTGTGCAGCTGGCTTTATTTTATATGGCTGGGGGAAGCTAGGGTCACACACTTGGCACCAGGGACCGTGGACACCATTTGGATGCATGGGCAGTAGCATAAAGTTTCTGCTTTCCAGGTACCTTGTGGGCTCTAGAGGAAGTACCCACTCCACACCCTTACCCGGCCTCAGCCCACCCTCACCCCCACTATACCCAGGTGTCATCCTGCAGACACTGTGGATGCCAGTTGCTCCCTTGGCACCACCTGGCAGCCTTCCACGTCGTTGCCAGCCTGAGTGAGGAGCTGTGCCTGCTTCTTGCCTGCCCCAGGGCCCTGGTGGCTTCCCCTGTCACCTTCAATCAGAGTCCATGTTAGGGTGTGGGCTTTGGAACAGCGCTTCCCCTCCTCCTCTCCCACCTACCCCATCCCTGGCAGTTCCCCAGGGATGCAGCAGTCTTGGTAGCCTGCAGTTGCCATGGTGGCCCTCCCTGGGTTTCAGCGGGAGCAGTGGGAGGGGGATGTTGGGGAGGGTGTGTGTGTGTGTGTGTGTGTGTGTGTGTGTCCCTTTTCAGCCCCAGGTGAGGGGGTCTCAAAGGGTGAGATCCCCTCCTCCTAGGGTGGGGTCAGCCCATCTCAGCTCAGTCCCAGCTGGCCTAGCTGCATCCCAGAGGCGGGAACGATTGCAAGACAGACAGAGGGACACGGGACTGAAGAAAAATGCCCCAGAAGGAAAACTGGAGGGGGAGGGTGGAGTTGGGCTTCAGCACCCGTCGTCAAAGGAAGAAGGCCCGGATGTGGGGTGGGAGCTGCAGGAAGCAGGGAGCCAGGGCGGCAGAGCAAGCACAGTAAAGGATCCAGAGCCACAGAGGGGGGACCCGGGAAGGGGCAGGCCCCTAATTTCTGCCACCCTCCCCCCCCAGCAGGTCTCCCGCTGCGCTTCCCCAGCAGAGAGAAGGCCCCTCTGCTCCTCCAACATGATCTGTAATTTCCGGCAGACATTTGAGGTCCCTGACATCTGCATAATGTGGGCCAGTCTCTTAGCAACGGCGAACAGCTGTCTGGCATTTCCAAGATTAAACTGTAACTATACACGGTCCTTGCCAGGGGGAGGGGGAGGGGGAAGGGGATAAACACTGCCTCCTGGCATTTTCAAACTCATTTAGCTTTTATTCATTTCCTGCCTCCAGTAAAGAGGCCAGGGATTCGGGCTGGGCCAGGCTGTTGCTGCCCCTGCCTCGCGGCTGCTGAGATGGCAGATTGCTCCTCACCCAGATCCGCTTGCCCCGCACCAGGGGAGCCGGCCTTTGTGGTTTCTAGTGGATGGATCTGCTCTAGGTGCCGCCGTCGGGGCACACACCTCAGAGGCGCCGGCGGGAGGAGAGGCCGTGCGGCCCTTGGGGGGAGCCCCGGCCGCCCCATCTGGCTCCTGTGGCTAAGAGCCGTGTGACCTGGGGCCGGCCCCTTTACCCGTCTACACCTCCATCTCCCCGTCTGTAGGTAGAAGGAGATAATCCTATCGCCCCGAGGGGGCTGAAATAAGCACTCAGGTCATAGAGGCAGCGCTGGTGATCGGCCTCTCGGTTCCTGCCCTCGGTCACCCTCCCGCCCGGTCCTGTGTCAGCCCCTCTGCTACCCGGGCCTAGGCAGGCCCCGTCGGGTGCTCCGGGAGCCGCCGCCTTGAACCCCAGTGCCCGGCAGCCCCGGGGCGATGACGCTTCTGCCCCGTAGGAATTCAGCAGAGCTCAGCAGTCCCCAGCAGGGCCCTCTCGGCCGCCGCCCGGCAGGAGGTGTCCTGTACCCTGGCCCTCCCAGGCCCGGGCAGCCCCAGGTCCCATCCCCTCCACCGCCGGCTCCTGCCATTTGGCTGGAGCTCCTGAACTCGTGAATGCGGTGTTTGGGTTTTGCAGCAAGAGTTGGGGGGGGGAGGGCGGAAAAAAAGGGCGAGTGTGGGGAGGAACAGGATGGGAGAGGGCGAGGGAGGAGGAGGGAAAAACCCTTCAGCCGCCTGTGCTGGCCAGTTCCAGGAATGTGTTCTGGGCCATCGGTGCCAAAGCGGTGACCCAAGCCAGGCAGCCAGGCCGGGAGAGGGAGCGGCCGGCCCGGGGGCAAGAGCTCTCCTCCTCCCGCGGCAGCCTCTGCTGACTCACGGCTGCTCCAGCTGGCAGAAGCCCTTCCTGGGGACGGCTGTTGCTAGGATTCCTGGGAGATGACTGATTGCTTCTCCTTGAGCTTGGTGAAAACATGTTTGTAGACTGCACACAAACACACACGTATCCTCCTCTGGCCTTGCACGCCTAGCCCGGATACCTGCACATGCGTGCGTGCGTGTGCAGCAGGCCGCCGTCGTGCCCCTCGGGTGCTCGTGCGTGCACACGTGTGTGGACCAGCACTGAGCCCAGGGAGGGGCGGAGGCGCGCCGGGTCCCCACAGGCGGAGTAAGGGAGGCAGTGGGGAAGCTGCCAGTGTCTGGGCCTGCCTGAGGCCGAAGGAGCTTTCAGGTTGCCTTGAAACATTCTTGGCCTCTGTCCTTCCTCCCCTCCCTTGGTTCCTCGGTTTCCTTCATTCTGCCCTAATGATCTAATCTTCCCTTCTCCCTCGGCCTGCCAGATTTTTGATGTCTGGTGTTCCAGGCACTCAGCTGGAAGCTGGAATCCTCTAGAGCTGGATTCCTGGCCTGGACCTGACACCCTGAGGGGGCTTCTAGGGAGCTCCAGTGCCTCTGTTCTGCTGGCCAAAGGGGGCTGCTGTGAGGACTCCTGGATGGAAAGTGCTGGGCCTTTCTCTGGGCTCTGTGCTGATGTGATTCAGGAAATGTCAGCTCCCCCTGCATTCGGGGCCCGGAGCCTTGGCCGGGGTGGGCCTGAGTGCTCAGTGCTCAGCATGCAGCCCTGGACGCCGGGCCTCTGGTTGCCAGCACGATGTATGACCTTGCACACACTGGGCTCTTGCTGCCTTGGTTTCCCCACCCGCTGGGCTGAAATTGGACTCCTTGCTGAGTCTGCCAGGGTTTTACTGCGACACGGCTTGGCAAGAGCTTGGGCACCAGGCGAGGTTGTTTGTCACGGGTTCTTGAAGAGGCGGAGGGGCAGGTGGCCCCACGCCAGCGTGGAGCCCACACTCCTCTCGCCAGCTCTCCTGGGCTCAGGCTCAAGTGTGGCTGCTTTAAACGCACCCACCCCAGGGGCTGGTCCCATGAGCTGCTCTCTGCTGTGATTCAGTGGCGGTTGCTAAGGAAGGCCCGGTACCCAGCCCTGAGGGAGAAGCTGCGGCCAGCCTGGCTTCAGCAGGCTCGGCAAAGCTCACACCAGCTCCGAGAAAAATATCCGTCTGGGCTCAGGGTCCCCGGTCCCAAAATGAAGACGAGGCCAGCTCCAGGGTTCCTGCTGCTTCTGACACGCAATGATGCGGGCCGGGGCGGGGTAAAACTCAGAGTGTAGAGCAAATGACAAATATAAAAATGAGCTGCACATAGAGACATCTCTTTGTGTGGATGTCAACAGCCTCATGGAAGCTCCAACCGCAGGAACTCTCTAGAACGCTTATTTTGTATACCACCACAAGAATCCTGCATCGAGTCAACAATCCCAAGGCAGGAAAGAGAACGGGCAGCACCGTGTTCCGCAGACACCAGCGTCCCAACTTCGGATGCAGCAGTCTGCTGCCCAGCGCTCCAGGTCCGGCCATGCCCCCACCCCAGCCACAGGACAGAGCTGCACCCACAGCTCCCCGCCCCCAACACATCCTCATTTTCACCGGGAGGGAGCTAGAGCTTCTGTAGGAGCTGCCCACTGGTCAGGTTTGGGGATGAAAAGGTAAATCAGTAAAAAAAAGAAGCCCAGGGCGGTGGTCTGTGAGTTCCAGCACTGTCTCCGAGCGGAAGCGGGCTTGCTGGAATCCTGTTGGCCAGCGTGTGTGCAGAAAATCTGCATTGCCGTGCATCTCGATTCAGCTTTTCCTCCACGCCAGGCACCTCCCTAAATTTGTTGAGTTTATCCATTCATCTAATCTTCGCAACGGCCCCACGAGGGAGGCAGTGTCATCCTCCCTGTTTTCCAGATGGGGAACCGAGGTGCAGCGATGTTCAGAGACATCTCATAAGCAACAGGGCCAGGATTCCAGCCACAGCAATTTGTCTCCAGAGCCCAGCCCTTAACCACTTCCCTTCATTGCCTCCACTGATTGTTATGCTCCAGGTTGGCCTAGGTGACACCAGGTGTCCCCACCTTCCACACTACTGCCACCATGAGAAGACACAGTGTTCTCATATTCCAGTTCTGACATCGGTTCTGCCTCTGACCTCTGGGGAGCTCACGTGTCATCCAAGACAAGCCTCATGGCCAGTTTTATTTCCTTGTTCACTTCCGAGTGACCCAAGGCATACGACTCCACCCCTTGGATCTTTTCTTCTCCCCCTCTGTTCAGTGAGGAAGGCCTCTGAGACGTCTCTGTTCATTTGTTGCTCTGACACAATTCTTAGGAATTCCTTTCTTCCAGGGCTCCCAAGCACAAAGTCACAGATGCTACCAAGGTGCCTGGTCAGACAGACACACACACACATGCGCGCGCGCGCACACACTGTCGTAGATACTCTATGAATGGAGCAGGGCTTCTGGGAGTCTTGCACATTTGTTGCATTTTCCACATCAGGAATGATCAGGGGCGGCTACGAACGAGCAAACATTTAACAGTTGGGGCCTCACACACTCATGTGGTTATCAGCAGGCTTTTGTAGCCCGTGTCATGTGGGTGAGGCACGTGCAAGTGTGTTCTTGTTCATGAGTTTTGTGTCCCGGCTAGGCTGTGCCTAGTGCCCGTGAGAACAGGGTGTTTCCAGGGGTCTTCCTTATATTGCCTGGCACAGTGAAGCTTCTAGCAGGTGATTGATTAGTTTGTATTTGTGTATTGGTGAATAAAGGAAAGATACTGGATGATTTATGCTAATGGAACTTAGGGGTGAGATGTACCCACTATTTCTGTGATACCATCAGTAGCCGTCACCCCACGCAGACCAAACCCACGACCTCCTGGGTAAGCCTTCTCCTCACCCAGAAGTCCCAGCCCCATCTACCAACAACTGTGAAAGGGACATCTGTGTCCCCTGCTTCTCTTGTGTCCCTGTCCATACTCTATTCTCCTTTTCCTTCTACGTGGAGCTGTGCAGGTACTCACTGGACTACTGCCTTTGGACCCCTTTTGATTTTCCTCTTTGGGTAAGAGCCAGACCACATGGAGATGTCTGAGTGGCTGTTGGAGAGACAAGGACCAGCGGAGCTGGAGGGGCTGGGTTCCTAGCACTACCTCATTTGAACTCTCCCTCCACTGAGGCCCAGCTGGGTACCAGAAGTGTCAGAACTGTAACTGGACCTCTGGGAGCTGTAGGGTGACCCTCGTCAGCCCTCAGGTGGGCTGGGCCTGAGGAGAGTCCTTCTACTGCAATGTCCAGGGTCTCCTGTCCATGGAGCCGCAGGGCTCAGGGTTAGAACAGGTGGGTTCCCTCCCTGGGCCTGAGGAGGATGGGAAGGAAGCCAGTGTTCAGTGCCTGCTGGTTTCTGGGTGACGTGCCTTCTGGACTCAGGTTAAGCCAGGAATGACCACTCTGAATCTCCTAGTCCTGCCTGACCTTGAACCAAGTTTGCTGGTGAATGGTAGGGTTGGTGCCATCTGGAGCTGACGAGATGCCTCCTCTGTCAGCGATCAGTGTGCATGGTGGGTCTACCCAGTCCACTGCCGGCTTCTGTGGATGGTGCTGGGGCTTGCTCCAGGCAGGGCCCCAGGAAGCTGGATGGAGCTCCTGCGGATGAGCCTCATAAGGGTGGAGGGGCCTCGGGTCCCACCCCATGGCATGCTGCGATGGGAAAGCAATTCTCAGCAGACAGGTCCACCTCGTTCCCACCTCGTTTCTGGCCATGGATGGAGACCTTTGCTGGCTTGTACACCATGGCACATGCCTTCACAGACATGCTTCTGCTGGCCTTGAGGCTGGGGGGACAGAGCCACTGCTAGGGGGACAGGCTTCCTGCCTTTGCTTCCCAGTCCCCCGGGGTCGGTACTGGAGAAAAGCCTCAGCGCTCGTCCTGCTGGCTACACAGCGACACCTGGTGGGCCTTGGGTGTGGTCACAAGAAGCCAGAGGCCCCTGGTTCCAGCATCCCACGGGGCATGTGAGCCAGGAGACCAAGCTGCTGGGCTGCTGTCCCAGTCCAATCCCCCAGGGGGCTAAACCCCATTGCTAGGCTCAGGCCAAAGTCTTGGGCACTGGGGACCACTGGAGACAATGAATGAGCTTTGGAAGGATTCAGTGCCCCACCGCACAAGGGCTTTGGGGGGGCCTGGCTAGGTTGTGAAACCATAGTGCTGGTCCCTAGGGCTAGATGAGGTTTGATTGGATGAGAAGGGCCTAGGAGAGACTGGGCCTGGGATGGGCCCTCGGCTCCGGTGCCCTGGGATGACTGGGTAGAGAGTAGATTCTACTGCCCTCCCAGGGCTGAGCCAGGATCTGTGCCAGGCCCTGACCTGGGTTTACCCACCCTGACAGGGACAGTTCTGCACAATTCCCCTGACAGCACCACGCACAGGGGGGCCTGAGCCTATATACTTTAGAACCAGAGAATGAACGGGAAGAGTTTTGAACAACCTTGTGGCCCACCTCTAGTTTTTCATGACATGGCTTAGGCAAGGTCACCCAGCTGGGTGGAAAACAGCCTTGGAGGGCACACAGTGGCAGGTCACTTCCAGAGAACTGTGTGAGGCAGGGGGCCCGAGTTCACTCCATGGCACAGCACTACCTGGCGCCTAGATGCTGAGCTGAAAGGCCATGGCTTCCTCCCCACAGATTCTTCTTGCAGGTGATGGGGTGCAGTATTTTCCTTCTCTCAGTTTCTCAGCGTTGAGGGTTGCTGGGTTTGGATTGTGGGGCTGGGATTCACTTTTACAGCATTGCTATGTGACCTGGGTTCCCTAACTTCTCTGTGCCTTGGTCTCCCCATCTGTAAAACAGCTACGATGCTGCCTACCTCACAGGGTGGCTATGAGGATTCCGGGAGCTGAGGCATGGCAAGTGCTCAGAACAGTGCCTGGCACATGGTAACTGCTGGGAGCTCCTGGCTGAGAATGATTTCCCCGCCCCTCCAGGAGCGAGCCCGTGGGGCCTTCCCGTGGGGGTGGCAGGGAGCCCATCTTGGTCAGCTCAGGCTATCGGAACCGGAACCGAATACCATGGACTAGGTGACTTAAACAACAGACGTTTATTTTCTCACAGTTCTGGAGGATGCAAGTCCGAGATCAGGGTGTCAACATGGTCGGGTTCCGGTGAGGACCCTCTTCCTGGTGTGCAGGCAGCTGCCCTCCCGCTGTGTGCTCACATGCCGTCTCCATGCACGTTCTTGGAGAGAGAGATCTTTCTCTCTTCTTATAAGGAGACCAAGCCTACTGGTCAGGACTCTGCCCTTGTGACCTCATTTAACCTTAATCACCTCCTAAGGACTTTCTACAAATATGGTCACCGTGGGGGTTAGGGTTTCAGACTAGAATTTAGGGAGTACACAACTCAGTCTCTAGCAGAGTGGAGCCCAGCTCTAAGAACCCAGATGCTGCAGGTGTACCAAGCAGTTGCCACGAAGACCCAGGCCCTTCTCGGCCCTGTGGCTGGGGCTGGTTTCCCCAGGCAGCAGCTTGAGGCAGTAGAAAGATAATTGCAACCTGCCAGGCATCTCCCTGGCCTGGTAGGCTCTTCTAAGCCCCAGACTCCCATAATCCCACTGCCAGGGGATGCAGACCCCCCATAGTGGGGTTGAGGATGAATGTAGAACCCACACTGCTGTGTACCACACTCATGATGACCCTGCTCCCCATCTCTCCGGCCATGCTATAGGCTGTGTGTTATAGATTCCACTTGCCGGTTTCCTGGGGTGCTATGTCCGGAGGCCAAGGATATCCTTTTTCTTTTTTTTTTTTTTAATTTTTTATTTATTTATGATAGTCACAGAGAGAGAGAGAGAGAGAGAGAGAGAGGCAGAGACACAGGCAGAGGGAGAAGCAGGCTCCATGCACCGGGAGCCCGACGTGGGATTCGATCCCGGGTCTCCAGGATCGCGCCCTGGGCCAAAGGCAGGCGCTAAACCGCTGCGCCACCCAGGGATCCCCAGGATATCCTTTTTCAAGTCAAACTTGAGCTTGAGAAATGTGCACGGTGGTGTTGACCATGGATTAGGTTAGGAGAGCTCCCCTCCAAGGCTGAAGCGAGGAGACTGTCAAAGCACGTGGCTGGAGAGATATGTCAGGGTTTGCTGCCCCGGGCTGGAGGCATAAAGTGGCAGATTCTAACCTTCCGTGTGCTCAACACCCTCTCTCACAGCCCCTACCACTAAAGGGTTATATTAGTCAGGACTGTTTCAGTTATAAGTTACAGAATTCCAAATCAAGCTAGCCAAAAGGGAAATTATTAACATAAGTGGGCATCACCTTCAGGCATAGTTCGATCCAGGGGTTCAAACAATGTTGTTAGGGATTTATCTTTCTCTTGGCTCTCAGCTTTGTCTCACTCTGTACTGGCTTTATTCTGCAGATGGGCTTTCTTCCTGTGTCAGGAAGGTGACAGCCAGTAGCCTTAGATTCACGTTTTTCCAGCTTAATAAGTCTCTAGAAACATTTCTGTCTTTCATATTCTAGGAAGGACTCTTAACTGACTTGCTTAGGAGCATGTCCATTAATGAACCCATCAACATAGGGTCCTTTGACTGGGTGGCCTGGGATGCTTTCTGACCCCTACATTCCTGGAGGGGGGGAGGGCACCATGATTGACAGCTGTACCAGCACCACCTGGAGGGAGGGAGGGGAGGGGCGTTGGGTATGCAAAGCCGTGGCTGCTCTTCTCAGAGGGACTTGCCCAGGGGGCTTTCAACTTCAAATCAGAATGTCAGTGCGGGAGTGTTAAAACGTCTCAAGTCCCTGGCTCACTTGACAAAGGAGAGAGCTGAGGCCAAGGTAAATGCCTTGCTCAAAGTCATCCTGTGTTCTGCAGAGGCATGACATCATTCCTGGCTCCATCTCTAATTATTCCAGTCAAGAGCCAAATGCAGTGGCCAAAGGGGTTTTGTGAGAATCTCCCCTTCCCCTGGAGGCTTAGTGGAGAGCCAGGGGGTAAGGAGGGTATGGTCGGAGGCTCCTTACCCATCAGTCAAGGCATTTGTACTGTTCAGCCTTCTCGGGGTTATAGGTCAGGAGCTTCTCCCCTTCAAGGAGACTGCTGCTCGCTGGCTCTCAGGACCTGAGAAGGTGGGGCTGGGAGGCTGGCTAAGAATGGGGGGAGATTACGAAACAGGGGGGTGGGGTGGGTCTCTGCTGTGGGAGTGAGTCACCTGAGGGTCTGAAAGACAGGTCAACCTAGGGGGATGGAGACAGCCTGGAAAAGCCTGGTAAATTCTGATCAACATGGAACCCTCAAGCAGAGACCTTTTCAGGTGCCCCATCTTAATCAGGGGTCCTTACCCAGAGCAGGACGTCAGGTCAGGAGGGGAACAGCTTCTTCCTCCTTTTGGCTGCATGATCACAGCTTCCTCTTCATCCACCCAAACCCGCTTGCACATGTCCTCTATATGACCACCCACCTGCTGCTGTACCCAAGTCATCCACATCCCTCCCCCTAGAACACTGCCCCCCTTCTCTCTAGCTCTGGAAAAATCTACCCTATCTCAGGACCTGGCTCAGGTTGTGTCTTCTCTGAGTCTACCTTGCTGGCTCTAACCCACTGGCTCTGCACTTCAATTTTGCCCCCCAGGAGACTTTGGACAATGTCTGGAGACAGTTTGGTTGTTATGACCGGCAGGGAGGTGCTTCTGGCATCTAATGGGTTGAGGCCAGGGATGCTGCTAAACATCTTACACGGCACAGAACGGCCCCCACAACAAAGAAGCAGCCAGCCCGGAATGAGAACGCTGAGGTTGAAAAGCCCTGCATGTTAGCTTCCCCGGCCCGCTTGCTACCGGGCTCTGCTCCCGTCCCCTCTGGCTCAGCCTCGGCCCCAAGGAAAGCCAGTTCCCACTAGTTCAAATCCCAGCTCCCCTGCTCGCTGCCTGCCGGCTGTGTCACCTTGGGCAAGGAACTAAACCTCTAGGCCTCTGTATCTCATCTGTAAAATGGGGCTAATAACAATACCTACCTCATAGTGTCCTGAAGATCAGATGACTGTGGGCACACACAGAGTTTATTATTATTTTTAAAGATTTTATTTATTTATTCACGAGAGACACACAGAGAGGCAGAGACACAGGCAGAGGGAGAAGCAGGGAGCCCGATGTGGGACTCGATCCCACGACCCCGGGGTCACGACCTGAGCCAAAGGCAGATGCTCAACCACTGAGCCACCCAGGCGTCTCTAAAATAACTTTTAAAAGGAGCGTTGTTGGGCTCATGGGGCTGAGAGGCACAGTTCTAGATCACTGAATCATACTGCCACCCTTGTTATTTTTGAGTGAGGGCACCCCCCCTCCCCAGCAACTGAAGACTCGGCATAAATGCATACATTTAGGCAATTCTTAGCAGCTCTCCCCATCCCCTCCACCCACACCCAGGGTAAACCGGGTCCACTCTGCCCTCTCCCACCTTCGACAGCCCCCAGCTGGCTGGAGCCCCCAGCACAGCAAGTACAGGCCCAGGAGGGCTAGACCTCCAAGCTAGGGCACCCACAGCTGAGGGAGGCACCCAGGTTCACCCAGGCTCGCCTGTCAGTTGCCCGATCTAGAAAAAGTCTGATGTTTTCCGAGGAAGGGCGTTGCTTCCCACCACACCCTCTGGCAGGCTCAGCCCTGGGATCCTGCATCTCACTGCTGGTCTTGACTAGACCCCTCCCCTGCCCCCCAGAGACACACAGCCCGGGCTCTTTCTGTCAGGTTTGTCCTTGTTACAGAGGGATCTCTGTAAGACAAAATGGACAAAGTCACAGAATAGAAATCATACCCACTCTTCGTATCCAAAGAAAGCCCTTGCTAACATTTTGATTTTTTTCTTAGAAATCACACTTCTGCATTTTATTTAATTTTTTTTTAAACACATGTTGTTTTGTAACTTTTTTCTTTCCCCACAGGACTATATATCTTGAACATCTTTCCAGGTCATTAAATATTCTACTACCAAGAAATGTCAATGACTGCCTAGGATTCTATAAATAAACCATTATTTATTTAACTGGTTTATTGATTGTTGGACATTTTGTACCTCGTTTTTGACCTTGTTTGAATCCTGGCTGGGTCACTTAATATCTGTGTGATACCAGGAAAGTCACCTCCTCTTTCTGAGCCTCGGTTTGCTCATGTGTCCACTGAGCTGTCAAGTGCCCCAATGCCCTTGGGTGTTCCTTTGAAGACCTCCAAGTTGGTGTATGATGAAGTGCGTGGCACAGTACCTGGGACATGTCTCCCAAAGTGTTGCCTCAAAGTGAAATCTTCATCTCTTTCTCTGCTGCACCTTCTGCTTGTTTAGGAGCTCTTGGCCATTTATCTTTTATCTTGGCCATCCTGAAAGATGGTCCCAGGGTCTTCTCATGACTACCATTCTCAGGGTAGGAGTCTGTTTCCCTGCTCTTGGCAGCAGGAACTAGAGCTCGTCATGGACTGTGGACTGGAAACTACACCCAGTGGGTATTGGACTACCAACCAGGCCAATATCTTCCATGGCTGAGTTTGAACTTCCAAGGAGATCTCTCAGGGCAGAGCCTTTGGAAATTCCCATGATGTAAATTTCCTGGACTAGCAGGAATGACTCACTACCCATCTCTTCCAAGGTGAGTGCAGAGGTCTGCTCAGGTCCCTGGGCAGACACCAGGCTGTGTGCTCCCACCTCGATGTCCAGAGTGACACTCCTGGATAGCAGCCATGGTCCAGAAGCCTCACACACCTGCCATGGGATGTCCTAGCCCTGTGGGAAGGTCTGATGGTGTCTGCCCTGGGCCAGCTTGGGGGGCCATATTTCTGCATCCAAGTCTCCCCAGGGCCCAGCCACTGGTGTGAGTAATCACAGCGCCCATTTCTACTGCAAAAGGAAATGGCCAGGCCCACACCCCTGACTACAAGAAAGGCCTCTCAGCAGATATATTTGCTTCCAACAACCAGAATGCAGACCCTAAATAACCCTCAGTAGAAAACTTGTGCACAGGACGTGTGCATGCACACATTTGCACATGCACACACACACGCATTTCCTCACATTCCTCCCATATTTGCACACACACATGCATGCAACCACACAACCACTCTATGTGGGTGTCAGCTAGCAATTTACCTAACTCAGCTTAGGTCTGGTCATGATGTTCGGAGGAAAAAGTGGAGGAGAATATGACTTGAGACCGCAAGATTGCACTACTTCTTTCCTTATTATGAATACAGGTAGCTCCAATTTTCAGACCCCTTGGAGGATGAGGGAGAAGGAGGGCTGCCAATAGCACACGACATGTCCCACCCTCAGAGGCACCCTGTTTGTCTGACTGTCCACCACGCACACACAGTGGTCTGACTGGGATAAGAGGTCTTTACCTCCTCTTAACCCACATGGTAAACGTAGGAGGTCAAAGAGCTGGGAGAGGTAAGGAAGGGGCATGAGAGAGAGGCTCTGGGCAGGGAGGCAGGTGTGGCCTCGGAGAGGAAGCAGGATTGCAGGTGGCCCCAGAAGGATTGTGAAGATCTCATCAGAGAAGGTGGGAACCTCTATCCCCCCAAAGCAAGACAGAATCAGTGTAGAAACCTTTAAAATTGAGTTTAACTCAACCAATACTTGGAGGAGAACAAATCCTGTGTGGCTCATCCTCCTCGGGGAACGCTGTCCCTCCTCGGGGCATACTTTTCCCCACTTTTTTTTTTTTTTTTAAAGATTTTACTTATTTATTCATGAGAGACACAGAGAGAAAGAGAGGCAGAGACACAGGCAGAGGGAGAAGCAGGCTCCATGCAGGGAGCTCGTTGTGGGACTCCATCCTGGGTCTCCAGGATCACACCCCAGGCCACTGGCGGAGCTAAACTGCTGTGCCACTGGGGCTGCCTCCCACTTTCTTTCTGAGACAAAACCTTCTTAATTGGGATGAACAGGCCCATTCTGTCACTTCTCAGGGAGTCTCTGGGCCAGTGGCTCAGTGTGCCTGGAGTTATGGCCCATGCCATAAACAACATATCCCTAAGGGCCACAGACAGTTGCTGGGCTCTGCCCCCTAACCAGCTGGCCTGAGCTGTGGTTCTTTTTCAGTTCTTGTGACTACTGTGACTGTTTCTCTCTCTCCTAGTACTGTGGTTCTCCACCTGGGGTGATCTTGTCCCCAAGAGAGACCTGTGGCAATATGGGAGACATTTTTTTTGGTTGACACAAATAGAGGGGTTCCTACTGGCATCTAGTGGGTGGAGAGAAGCCGGGAATGCCCTGCAATGCACAGGAAAGCTCCCCGTGACAAGGAATGAACTGGCCTGGAGTGTCATCAGTGCTGACGTGGAGAAACCCAGCTGCAGCTTATTAGTTCCTGGCCCGATCATTGTCATTCCTCTCCTGGCATCTCCCTCATTTCTAATGTGGGGTTTCCAGTCCATTGTGGGCTGAGGAACTGGTGAATCAAGCTTGCTGGGACTGGTTCCCAAATGAGAATGAAGAGGTGTGGTACCTAACCCCGTGGACTGCTCATGAGTCAGGTGCAGGAATGTTGTGCCTCTGAGTTGGGCTGGATGGGCCTTTTGAATGGGACGTGGGACTCAGTGGCTCTAGCAAAGGCAGGGAATGCCAGTGACAGGGGTCCTGGGCCTTCAAAAGGGGTGTCCGTACACATAGAACAAACCAGGAAATACAACGGGGCTCTCTCTCGAAGGGTGGCTTCCTCCCAACTCGGTTGGACCCTGGCCCGCTTCTCTTCTTTGACTTCTGCTCCCCAATGTTCCAGTCCATGGCCATCCCCCATGCTTTACTCTGCTCTACAATTTGGCTCTTCCTGCCCCCGCCCCCCCCAGCCAGGCAGAGAGAACAATAGGTCCTCTTTCTTCCTTCTGTGTTTTCCACAGGGTCCTGCATAGGCAAGAGGGTCACACTTGTGACCTCTGGGTAAGTGACGCTTTACCATATTTGGTTTGGGAATGTACCATGTGCGTGATGTGCCAGCACTCTGTTCTTGGCTCAGGCTTGCTCATTCCAGATTTTTCAGGACTTCTTTGGTTGCAAGTAATGGAAATGCACTCTGGCGGGGCTAAGCTAAACAGGAAGTCTATTGGAAAGACCCCAGAAGTATCTCAAGAATTCCAGGGCAGGCCTGCGACTGGGCCTCAGGGATGTACTCAATCCAGGGACAGGGCTGTGGGGACCCAGAGAGGCCTTCCTCCCCTCTCTGCCCTCTGCTTCCTGTCCCTCTCTCCCCAACCACAGCCTGCTTTCTGGGATGTACAGGACTTGGGGTAGAAAATATCCAGTAAAAACAACAGTAGCTGAGTCTATGTGTTCTCCATTCAGGAGCAACCAGCTTGGGCTGGAACCTCTTGGTCTTCATCCCTGATCCCTGGGAAGGACTGCGATGGTAGGTGTGCAAACAGTGCACTAGATATCCATGGTGACATACACATGGATGGCCAAGCTGCACACTGGAAGACAGCCTCTCAGAGGTGCAGAAGAAGAGCTGTTGTTTGGGGTCTGGGCCGCGTTGAAATGAAAGCAGAGACGCTTAGCACAGATGTGGGATGGGGAGGGCCTGGCTTCGTTCTACTCAATCTAACGTTTTTGTTTTTTTTTTTAAAGACTTTATGTATTTATTCATGAGAAACACAGAGAAAGAGACAGACATAGGCAGAGGGAAAAGCAGGCTCCCTGAAGGGAGCCCGATGTGGGGCTCGATCCCAGGAGCCTGGGATCACGGCTGGAGCCAAAGGCAGGTGCTCAACCACTCAGCCACCCAGATGCGCCAATCCAATGTATTTTTAAGAGAAACAGGCATAGCTCCAATCCCCATGGAGCTCACCTCTGCCGAGGGAATCAGACAGACACATGGACTGGAAACTACAATACCAAGTTGGGATGACCAGAGCAGTGGTAAGAGTGCCCTGTGCATGCCAGGACAAGGGGACAGCTAACTCCACCAAGTCAGGTTAGGTCAGAAAAGCAATGTTTGCGCTGAGCCTTGAAGAATGGGGTGAAGAAGAACATGCCCAAGCTCGTGGAAAGCCCTGGAAGGCCTGAGTGACTGCAGGACAACATCCTTGGGAGGATTTCTTCTTTTCCCACTGTCTGCTCCCTTTCTAGCCCCTGTGTAAAGGTCCTATTGCGGCTGTCACAAATTACTGCCAGCTTAACACAACACAAATTTATTCTCTTACAGTTTGGAGGCCAGAAGTCCAAAATGAGTCTTTTTTAAAAAAATATTTTATTTATTCATAGAGACACCAAGAGAGAGACAGAGACAGAGACAGAGACATAGGGAGAAGCAGGCTCCATGCAGGGAGCCTGATGTGGGACTCGATCCCGGGACTCCAGGATCAGGCCCTGAGCTGAAGGCGGCGCTAAACCGCTGATTCACCCAGGCTGCCCCTAAAATGAGTCTAAATGAGGTTAAAATCAAGGAGGAAGGCAGCCCGGCTGGCTCAGCAGCTTAGCGCTACCTTTAGCCCAGGTATGATCCTAGAGACCCAGGATCGAGTCCCACATCGGGCTCCCTGCATGGAGCCTGCTTCTCCCTCTGCCTGTGTCTCTGCCTCTCTCTCTCTCTCTCTGTGTGTCTCTCATGAATAAATAAATAAAATCTTTAAAAAAAAATCAAGGAGGAGAGGGCATCTGGCGAGCAGAGTGTCCTTGCCTTTCCAGCTTCTAGAGGCCACCTGCATTCCATGATCCCACCTCCTTCTTCTGCTTATGACCTTCTTGTCTCCCTCTTATAAAGGATCCTTGAGGTTCCTTGAGGTGGACATAGGGCCACCTGGATCATCCAGGATTTCTCATCTCAAGACCCTTAACAATCTCATCGGCAGGATCCCTTTTGCCACGGAAGGGAATATTCCCAGGTTCTGAAGATTAAGATGTAACGGGAGGGGGCACCAACTGACCTACCACAGCCTCCTTCACCTCCTTTCTTCTTCCTGCTGGAGGCAGAGGCAGTATTCTGGTGGGACAGCATGACACCCCTGGGGTAGGCCCTTGCTCCCAGAGTTCCAGTTTCTCCGCCTTTGGTTGAAGAATCCGTTAGAGTTTGTGCAGAGTCTAGATTTCAAGGACTTTGGAGGCCTGGCCAGCTCTATGCTAATAAAGCTAACCTTGTGGGCACGTCAATGCTTAGCTCCTTCTGGTTTCTTCTTGATGGTCCAAGAGCCCAGGAGAAGTGCGTGCCAAGCTCCTCATGCCTGCCACAATAGTGGGCTCACGGCTAGGTTGTGCAAGAAGGAAGCATGGTGCCCAGGGAATACACAATGGAGTTTTGGGTTCCATCCTCGGGCTGCCTTTTGTTTATCTTATTATTTATTTGTTTTAAAGATTTTATTTTTAAATAATCTCCACACCAAAGGTGGGGCTTGAACTTACAACCCCAAGATTAAGAATCTCATGCTCTTCCGACTGAGTCAGTCAGCTGCCCCTATTTATTTTATTCTTTTTAAAAAAATATTTTATTTATTTATTTGACAGAGAGGGAGAGAGCGGGCACAAGCAAGGGGAAGGGCAGAGGGAGAGGGAGAAGCAGACTCTGCTGAGCAGGGAGACTGAGGTGGGGCTCGCTTCCAGGACCCTGGGATCATGACCCAAGCTAAAGGTAGAAGCCCAACTGATTGAGTCACCCAGGCAACCCTATTTTATTATTTTAAGTGACCTCTACACTCAACATGGGGCTCAAACTCACAACCTGGAGATCAAGAGTTGCATGCCCTATTGACCGAGCCAGTTCAGGCCTTCCCTGGGACTACCTTTTAGAAGAGACATTAGAGGATGCCTGGCTGCCTCAGTTGGTAGAGTATGTCACTCTTAGTCTCCAGATCGTGAGTTTAAGTCCCACATTAGGTGTAGAGATTACTTTAAAAAATAATGAATAAATAAATAAGAGACCTTAGAGCAGATTTAAGAAGCATGTCCCGGAGGAAAGGATTAGAACCATGTCATGAGCAATCGCAGGAAGTAGGAGAGTAATTAACATTGGTTGAGTGTCTAAAAGTTAAGGTATTTCGCATGGAGGTGCTTTAATCACTTCAGAAACCCTTGAGAAAAACACATTTATCCTCTTTAAACAAATGAGCAAACAGGAGCTCAAAGAGCTTAAAAATATCTCCTGACATCATCCAGGTAAGGAAGTGGTGGGGCTGGACTGGGAGTTGAGGGCCTGTCTGACCACCCCGCCCAACTCAAGGTCTCAGTCTCTCCGTAGGCGAATTTTGTCCCAGAGGAAGCTTTTGAAGTGACCTCCAGTTGCCTACCCCATCCGTGTGCATTCTCCCTTTTCTGTTTACCGATAGTACCATCGTTTTATCTGAGGCAGCAACGTGTCCAGATTTAAGCAAATAAACAAAAGACATCCTCTGCTCTTTTGCAACTTGTGGAGGCCGGTGACACAATTCTGACCTATGTGACATACACAGAAATCTGCTGGCTATTTCTGGGAAAGTTTTGTTTCCTTGTTGCTTTTCTCTTCTTCCTGCTTGGAGTGTGGACTGGAATCTGAAGGTGCAGGAGCCACTCTGCAACCTTGAGGCGACCACAAGGGTAGAAGGAACCTATTAGGATGGCGGAGCAGAAAGATTGAAAGGAACTGGAACCCTGGAGTGGTGTTCCTCGAGTTGCCACGCCAGCGCCGGGCTGCCCACCCAGCCCTGCTGTAATGTAAAGAGATCTCTCCCTCTGCATTTGGCTTAAGCCTCTGTTGTTGGGTTTCTGCTTCAGGCAGCTGAACTCAATCCCTATTAGTAAAAAGGAACAGCGCTCCTTGAACACCTGAAGTACTGTCTTTGGAAGTGGGTTTGGGCTTTTCCTGTGTTGTTAGCGGCTGCAGAAGGTTTAGGGAAACAAACTGGCTCAGTCAGATGGAGGACGAACCTTCCAGCCCTGCTCTTGTTTATTGGCTCAATGGAAAAGCTGACAGTGAGTCAGGGGCAGTCCTCACCCATGTGAGAGTCTGAGCAGAAACTGGATGGCCCTAAGTGGGGCCAGATGAAGAAACAATGTTTGGATCAGATAACAAGCAAACTAGATGATGTCTCCATAGCTGAGCATGTGAGAGGTTCGGCTCTGTCAACACATGACCCTCCTAATTATGAGTTTGCAGGACTGTGCACTGGGCCTTTTTCCATGTGCACATGTAAGGGAATAAACCAAATCCCAGTGCTGGGGGAGTCCTGGAAGAAGAATCACAGTGGTTGAGGGATTGTGGCTGGATTAGGTAACCCAGTTGTTCTGATTTTGTGTTTTCCCTTGGGGGTTCCCCCACCCCGCCGCCGTCATGTTGTCTCCCAAGAGGTGTAGCACTCAAAATCTTCTCAGTTATAAGTGGTATGAGATCCCCCAAAGCATTATCGACTCAAATAAAAGTCCTAGGGTGGTCGTTTTCAGGCCTGGCTGGATCCCGGTGCACAGATGATGTCACGGAACCTCTTCTCTCAGTGCTGCTTTTCCCTGAGCAGGCTTCATTTGCAGGCAGTTTCTCACCTGGCAGCGGCCAGATGGCAACCAGCAATGTCAGGCTTGCATCACTGCTACCCTAGCAGTGAAATGGCACTTTTTCTCCAATCATTTAGCAAAAAATGCTAAAGAGGGCTGTCATTGGCTCCACGAGGTCACATGTCCACTCCTAACCAATCGGGGCAGTCAAGGACACACTGCTGTCACTGATTAGGTCAGAGTCATGTGCTTCCCCTGCAGAGTTTGGTGAGATGTCAGCTCTACCTGGACTGAAGAGAGGGACGGCTGGAGTCCCATCAGGAGGATGAATAGGATACTGGACGGGCTAAAGCAACAGACGTTTGTCTCCTGGAGGGATGCTCCTCCCCCTTTCACACTGCCTGACAGCAAGGCCCTGGCCTTAGTGGCCATTTACAGGGTCAAAACTGTCAGAGTCTTCCTTTTTTTTTCTTCAAAAGATTTTATTTATTCATTTGAGACAGAGAGATACCCAGAGAGAGAACATGAGCAAGGGGGTGGGGCAGAGGGAGAGGGAGAAGCAGGCTCCCTGAGGAGCAGGGAGCCGGATGTGGGGCTGGATCCCAGGACCCTGAGGTCATGACCTGAGCAGAAGGCAGACCTTTAACTGATGGAGCCACCCAGGTGCCCCTCAGCCAAGAAGACTTCTAACTCTACTGCCCACTTAAATCTCACTCATAGAGTTCTGGAGACCAGCACCGAAAAAGGAAAGAATTATCCAGGATGCTGCCTTTACTCCCTCCCCAGCTAGCCATTCTGCATTTATTTATTTATGATTTTATTTATTTGACACAGAGAGAGAGCCCAAGCAAGGGGAGCAGCGGAAGGAGAGGGATAAGCAGGCTCCCCACCGAGCAGGGAGCTGGACATGGGGCTCAGTCCCAGGCCCTTGGGATTATGACCTGAGCCGAAGGCAGATGCTTAACTGACTGAGCCACCCAGGCACCCCTATTTCTATTGTTTTAATCAAAGTAATAGGTGTGTTTTTAAAAATCAAATATACCAGGAGGCTTATAATGAAGCCTCCCTACCTGGATGTCTCCTTCCCAGAGGCAACTACATTTAACTGTATCAAAAAAAATTTTTTAAACATAATCTCTATGGCCAGCATGGGGGGGGGTGTTCAAATTCACCACCCTGAGATCAGGAGTTGCATGCTCTACCCACTGAGCCAGCCAGGTGCCCCTACATTTAAGTTTTTTAGTAATTTCTTATGCTATTTATGCTCCAAATTTCTAAATGTACTATATATATACATATATATATGTATATGTATAGTAGCTATTATCAATTAACTGCAGTGAATTCTTGGGATTTAGCTCTCTAACCATACACCTTACTCCTCAGCTCAATGCGCCTGTCCTCCTATGATGTTTTTGCTTCAACCATTATGTAGTACTTACACGTGAAACTGTATACAGCTGAACCCTATAGTGCACTATGATCACATTTTCTCTCTCATGCAACTTGGAGTTACTAATTTGCCTGTTCTCCTTTTTTTTAGACAAAAAAGCTTGGTTTTTTAGACAAAAAGCTTGGTTAGCTTTTTGCTTTTTTTTTGCCTCTCTTCTGGACCCCTGTCCTGCTTCAAATTGAATGAGTTGGGGGATGCCCACTTGGCTCAGTGGTTGAGTGACTGCCTTCGGTTCAGGGCATGATCCCAGGGTCCAGGATCAAGTCCCACATTAGGCTCCTTGTGGGGAACCTGCTTTTCCCTCTTTCTCTGTCTCTGCCTTTCTCTCTGTCTCTCATGAATAAATGAGTAAAATCTTTAAGAAAAAATTGAACGAGTTGGGTCCATTTTCATCCTAGAATGTTCCTTCCTTCCATCATCCTGGGGATCCTTTATTCCTTTTGTCTTTCTTTTTGGTGACACAAATCCTTCCTTTCTTCCTGAAAAAGTGTGCATTAGAGGTAAACATTTTGAGGCTTTGCTTGTCTGAAACATTTGTGTTCTCACTGCACACTGATTGATAGTTTGGCTGGATATAGAATTGTAGGCTGGACATAATTTTTCTCAGAACTTTGAGAGCATTGTTCTGTTGTCTTCTAGCTTCCAGCGTCACTGTTGAGAGGTCTGATGCCATTTTAATTCCTAGTTTTTCTCTCCAGGGCCTACCAGAATGCCTGGGACATGGTAACACTCAGCAAATGTTTGTTGAATGAATGAGTGAACCCAGGCATGCTAGTCACATTTAGGATGGTTGGTAGAGCTATAGAACTTGCCATAACGACTTAGAGCCTGTTGCTCTGCTATCATCATTGTCCACCCACGGTTTCTGTGTTTTGTAAGGGATAGGGCTCTTACCCTAACCTTATTCTAGAGGGATAGATCCAAAAGACTCTCACCACTGGACTCCAGGAAGCTTTCAGCCTGGTTAGCACTGGTTCCATTCACCAAGATGCTACAAAAATCTACTACATCTAAACACTTCTGGATACCATTGGTCACCTGCCACCCTCTTCCTATTCTCAGGGGGAGGCAGTTTAGGCTGCCCCTGCATGTGGAGGGTCCTGTGTCCAAGGCTGCTCCTGCCAACTGGCTCCTGACCTATCATAGTTCTCTGTACCTGTGAGCCACCCATGTCATTATAACTCTTCAATACTCTTCTCTCCATTTTCCTGCCTTGGTTCAGGCCATGACAAATCTCTCCTGGAATACTCCTATAGTCTCCTAACCTGTAGGTTAATCAGTTTTGAAACATATCCACGAATCTTTGACACTCCTCCTTCTAAAAGGTGGAGGCTAATTCCTCTCCCCTTGAGTGTAGCCTGGAATTACTGACTCAATTCTGACAAACGGAATATGGCAGAGGTAGCTATACGTGAGTAAGTCATAAAAGCACTTTGGCCTTCCTTTTGCTCTCTCTTGGATCACTGGTTCTGATGTTAGCTGCCATGTTGTAAGTAGCCTTAAGGAGAGGCCCACATGGTGAGGATCTGAAGCCTTCTGCTGACAGCATGTGAGAGAGCCATCTTGAAGAAGATCTTCCGGCCTCAGTCAAGGCTTCCCACAGATTGCAACCGCAGGGGAGACCCTCATCCAGTTCCACTGGATTAGGCTGTTCCCAGGTTCCTGGACCTCAGAAAATGTCAGAGAATAAATGTTCATGGTTTTAAGCTGCTAAGTTTCAGAGTAATATGTTATGCATCAATAAACTACTAGCACACCATTTTCCAAATTACCCTCCAAACCACTGCCAAAGCAGTCTTTCTAAAATGAAAACCTTATCAAGTAATTAAGAAATGTTTTTTTTTTAAGAAATGTTTTTAATTGAAGTATAGATGATATAGAATATTAAATTAGTTTCAGGCATGCAACATGATGATTCAACACACATACATTACAAAATGCTCACCGCCATAAGTATATTACAATATTATGGACTATACACCCTACACTGTACTTTCAACCCCCATGGCCTATTTCTTTTATTTATTTATTTTTATTTTTTAAAGGTTTTATTTATTTATTCATGAGAGATACACAGAGAGAGGCAGAGACACAGGCAGAGGGAGAAGCAGGCTCCCGCAGGGAACCTGACATGGGACTCGATCCTGGGACCCCAGGATCATGCCCTGAGCCAAAGACAGATGCTCAACCACTGAGCCACCCAGGCATCCCGACCTATTTCTTTTATAATTGGAAGTACATCTTAATCCTTGTTACCCATTTTGCCCATGATCAAGTAATTTTGTGGCAGGGTTCTAAAACCCTGCAGTGACTAGCCACAACTTTCAAGGTAAAGTCTTTATTCCTTTGCTCAGCACTCAGGGCCCTGTTTTCCATGTGGTATCTCTGCCTAGCTCCAGGGCCCTGTTCCAGCGACACTTCTCACTGTCCTTCACATATGGAATTACTGGCAGTTCCTTAACCAGGCCATACTGTCTCTGGACCCTTGTCCATACTGTTCTCTCTGCCTGGACTGACCCACATTTTCTGCTTTCTCTAACTAACCAGCTAATTAGCCCACCAACAAATCGACCAACAAGAATGGGTATGGGTACTGGTAGAAGGTTAGCCCAACAACCTGTGGGGTCTGTGGCAGATAGATTCTACTTGGCACCAGTGATCCTCACCTCCTGGGATTGGGACAAAGTGAATAGAGCTGAGGGGAGAGGGTAGCGAGGGTACCTGGAAATGAATTCCCGCTCAGCAACCCTTTGTGACTTGTCCCTGAGATAACCAAGAGATACCAGTTGGTTTAGGCATGATGACATGTTGCTCTATAATCACTCTCAAGTCAGCTCATGTCTGTGCATCTCATTTCCATAACATAAGCTCCGTGGTGAAACCTATTTATTTTACCCCTTCTTTCTCCACTGTGCCCATTCCAGCCTCTCTTCCCAATCGGTGCCCCATACCCAGGGTGTGCCTCCCTGGTGAATGCACAGGGACTGCTGGGTGGGGAGGGCTGGGTGGCTTGCTGACTCAGGAAGGAGACCCACCCTATCTGTTCCCTTACCTGTCACATGCGGCCTCGTTCCCCCACTGTCTTAGGTCGGGTTGCCTAGAAGCAGTCTGAGGTGAAGATTTTTGCACAAGTGAGTTTTTGAGGGAGGGCAAGAGAGCGACAGGAGCAGGAGCAGGCAGGGAAGATGGTTGGCATCTTGGTATGTTGGGCTGGGGTGTCGTGTCAGCTGTTTCTTTGGTGAGCTCTGAGGTATGAGCAGCACCACAAAACTGGTCAAATCTTGAGGCAAGAGGGCTGGCCTTCTGTGTCACCACCTGGTCAGGAAACAACCGGTATTCAGGCTGGGCAGCTCCAGTAGGCCAGGGGCAGTTCTCAGAAGAAGGGGTCAGCTGTCAGCATCTCACACCCTCTGCATTGGGAGTGGGGGTGCCAGCCTGGCACGAGGATCTGGGTCACTATGTCCAGCAGCTTGAATGCACCGCTCCTGGCCTGATGCTGCCCCTCTGGGTCCACTGGCTCCTAGGGTTCAGGCTGCCGGAAGCCTGAGGTTGGGGGTTGGGAGCCCAAAACAGGCCTGCAGTTTGCCCAAGGAACTGTTATGAAAAGAGGCTTTGTAGTGGGCTGAATAATGCCCCCCCCCCCCAACATTCATGTTGTCCTGGAACCCCAGGATGCGAACTTATTTGAAAACAGGGCCTTTGCAGATGTAATAACTTAAGGATCTCAAGGTATAATCGTCCTCGATTTAGAATGGGCCTTAAATCTGAGGCCGGAATCCTCCAAAGAAGACACCCAGAGACACACAGAGACGCACAGCCATATGACAACAAGGAGGGGATTGGAGTGATGTGTCTACATGGCAAGGAAGGCTAGGAGCCACCAGAGGCTGGAAGAGGCAAGGAAAGACACCCACCCCCTCCACCCTCTACCCCTGGGGCCTTCAGAAGGAGTATGGCGCTGCCAGCACCTTGATTTTGGACTGTTGGCATCTTGAACTGTGAAGAATAAATTTGTGTTGTCCCAAGGCCGCGATGCGCGGTGACTGGCTATGGCAGCCGTCGGCGCCTAACGCGGGCCCTCAGTGCGGCGGCCCACAGGGCACCCAGGCTGGGAGAATCTCCGCCCCCGACTTCATGTGTGACCTGGGCAATCAGTTTCCTTCTTTGAGCCTTACTTTCCTCACTCGTGACGAGAGGCTACTTGACACCCTGCCTGTCCTACATCCGGCAGGGCCTGAGGCTCCCCTGAGACTCCCAGGCCGGGGAGTTTTAAAGACACCCGGCTTCCCAGGGCCCCTCCAACTGACCCCGCAGGGGTGTGGCCCCAGACCTGTCTCAGGTGACTCTGACGCAGCAGGCCACACCTGCTCCTGAGGCCCCATTTGAGCCTCCCTGGAAGAGCAACCTTCTGAGGAACCTTCCAGTTTAGGTCTATGAGGAAAGATTCTGAGAAAAGCACATGAGAACAGGGTCACTGGCTGCAAGATCTCTTGTTAGAACAAGTTAAGTGCAGGAGGGGCATGTGGTGCCTTTCCATGGGTGTGAAAACAACGGGGTAGATCTACACAATAGTGCCCGCAGGTGCACAGAACATCCTGGAAGGGAGAGTAGGAGTGGTTGTCTCTGAAGTGGGATCCTGGAGCTGGTGGTCTGCATATAACCTTCCTACTATCTATTCTCCATAGGTTTTGAATTTTTATTTTAATTTTTATTATTATTTTTAAAGATTTTATTTATCTATTCATGAGAGACAGAGAGAGGCAGAGACACAGGCAGAGGGAGAAGCAGGCTCCATGCAGGGAGCCCGACGTGGGACTCGATCCCGGGTCTCCAGGATCGTGCCCTGGGCTGAAGGCGGCGCTAAACCGCTGAGCCACCTGGGGTGCCCTCCATAGGTTGTGAATTTTTTAAAAAGATTTATTTGAGAGACAGAGAGAGCACACTTGAGCAGCGGGGAGGGGCAGAAGGAGAGGGAGGGAGAGCATCTCAAACCGGCTCCCCACTGAGCTCGGAGCCCCACGCAGGCAGATCTCGATCTCCCCACCCTGAGGTCATGACCTGAGCCCAAATCGAGAGTCAGACACTTAACCCACTGAACCATCTAGGCGCCCCCAGTAGGTTTTGAATTTTTTAACTTCTGCCTATATAACTTAAAAAAAAATCAACATGTTTTTAAAACAAAAAGAAAAATGCTCTGGTACTTGGAAGTAAACAGGGAGAAAAGGGGAAAGGAGTTTCTTTGCTTCTCCATTTCCCCTGCATGGCCAACCCCCTGGGCAGGTCCCCTGTGAGTCTATTCCTACATTTCTGTATCTGCCTCCTGCAGCGCCCAGCATCCAACAGGGCGGAGTGCTAAGGGTGGGAGGTGGGCGCTGCACCCCTGGAGCCTGGAAGCTAGGAGGGGAGGGTTCCAGGCACCAGCAGTCATGGGTCGGCAGCGAAGGCCGAAAACTGGCCACACAGGGCAACTCACAGAGGCCAGCTGGAGGACTCGCATGTTTAATTTCATAACACAAAGCCTTGCACTTGATTTTTTTTTTTTTTAATTGGCTAAATCTCCAAATGAACGGCGGGGACAGAAAGTCCTATGGGTTCCAGGGGAGGAGAGAGGGCTGTGAACGGGAGGCAGGGGGCTGGGAGGTCGGGGTGGTGAAGCTGGGCGGCTGAGGTGGGGTGGGGAGCTGACCAGGGTCAGGTGTGTTGCTGGGTGGTGGCAATGGGGTGTTTTGCGCCCCCTGGGCACCAGCTCTCCAAATGACACATATTAATGTAATATGTTGACGTGAGGGTTTCTAAGACTAACATGAAAAAGCATCTGGAGCAGAGCTTCTCCAATTCTCTGTGGTCAAGGGCCAATTGTTTGCTTAATGTCTAATCAATGACGGGCTATTTCTTCTGTAAAATATAACACAAAGGACTTGCTGGGGGGAAAATAAGGAAATGAACAAAGGACATAAAATACACGCCCCCAATGTTTTTTTTATTAGATTCTACAGACATAAAACAACTCTGTCGAATTGCTATGAAAGCATCTAAATGCCTGGGGACAATTCCAGTACTTATCTCATCCTGGATCTGAGCAAGCAGCTTGCACAGGGTGCTGGACCACACTTTGAGTAGCCCTGCTCCAGAGAGAGCCTCGGTGAGCAAGACAGCGAAAGGTTCAGAGAAGATGGCCAAAGAGTGGGGCCTTGGGCTAGGCAGGCCACGCTGGGCTAAGCGTGTCCTGGCCTGTTCCTTGTTCACAAGGCCTACACATGGCTATTTATTTATTTATAGTTTTAAAAATTTATTCATGAGAGACACACACACACAGAGGCAGAGACACAGGTAGAGGGAGAAGCAGGCTCCATGCAGGAAGCCCGATGTGCCCCAGACCCGGGTTCACAACCTGAGCCAAAGGCAGACGTGCTCAACCGCTGAGCCACCCAGGTTCCCACACATTGTGTTATTTAAGTGCTCATTCAACATTTGTTTGGAGGAGAGGCGGAGGCCTGCCTCGGGGAGCAGGGCTAGAGGGAGCAGGCTGGGCCTGGCTTCAGTGTCTCCCTGACTCTCCCGGGCAGTTTGGTGACCTCTGGTTGCTGACCTCTCTTCCCCAACCAACGCCCTGCCAGGGACCAGACCATCCTCTTGGGCAGGTGGCCCTGTAAACAGCTCTTGTATGGACCCTATTCCTGGGCGCAAGTCTCTCCCTACCCCTATTGGCAGCTTGTGGCGGAGGGTCCTGTGGCTCCCGAGGAAGGCCTCCAGTCCTTCCCCCCGAAGGTGCTGGAGAAGGCAGCGTGCTCCGTCCTGTTGGGCCTGGTGACGTTGTAGCGCCCAGCGCGCCAGCCTCCTCCCGGCTCCGAATCTGGACAGCCGCCCGGCGGGCCTGTAATTAGCTCGGAGGGAGCAGGTTGTTAACCTGTTTCCCTGCTGCGGTGGCACAATGATAACCAGAATAAAAATAACCAGCCTCGCTGACTCTGCGCCAGGCACTGGGCAGCACCTTATGGGCACTCTCTGCTCTAAGTGTCACAGCCCTGGGAGGGGTGTGTGGACACCCATTCCATTTTACAGGGACACAGACTGTGGCTCAAAGTTTTAAGGGACCTGCTGAGGTCACGCACAGGTGGTGGCTGGGAGGGGCAGGAAAGCCCAGTCTGTCCCACTCTGAGCCCCTGCTCTCTACTGGGGTGTGGAGGCCTGGAGTGATTGGGGGCGGGGATGGGGAAGAAGAGGCCAGAGTGGGATCTAGGTGTTTGTCCAAAAGGAGCCGGGCCAGTGGAGGGGACAGGAAGCTGATCCCTGGGGTGGCCGGGGCAGTTCTTTCTGGTCCTTTTAAGGGGAGCGTGGAGCTGAGAGCAACCATCACCTCCATCTCCTTTGAAGAGGAAAGAGGAAGGCCTCAGCTCTCCTGCCACAGTTCACATTCAGATTCGGGGCTCGGGGGACCCCACTGCTCAGCCTGGCTCCCGTGGGTGGTTTTACCCTAGGACACTCCTCAGCTGTCCGGCTGCAAGATGATGAATGAACTTGGGGCTTTTACATTATTTTTTAAGGTTAAAAAATGAAACTGATTTGGGGAATACCATGGGGCAAAACTAATTGCCCCTTTTCCTAGCAAGCTTCCCGGAGAGAGAAGGTCTTCAGGTCAGCGGGAAAGAAGGCCGTGGCAGTGAGATAGCTAACATCTGGTAACATCTGGGCTGGGCGTGGGGTGGGGAACCCTGTCTGGACCTTCTCACGTCTTCCTAGCTGCACCGAATCCTTAGCAGGGCAGATGTTAGGAGCCCCACTCATGTTGGATTAAGAGTAGAGGGATGAGGGGATCCCTGGGTGGCTCAGTGGTTTGGCGCCTGCCTTCGGTCCACAGGGTGATCCTGGAGTCCCGGGATCAAGTTCCGCATCGGACTCCCTGCATGGAGCCTGCTTCTCCCTCTGCCTGTGTCTTTGCCTCTGTCTCTCATGAATAAATAAATAAAATATTAAAAAAAAAAAAAAGAGTAGAGGGATGAGTGCTCTGCTTGCTGGCTGTAGTTCTGGGGGGTCCGTCAGTCCCAGAAATTTAGTGATGGCTGCACAGGATCCTACATGGCCTCACTGGGAGTCCCCCCTCCCCATGAGATGTACCCCAAGGTTTTTCTGCATGAACAAGGATGATGCAAAGGTGAGGCTAGGGCTGGAGGGCCCTGATGAGGGAGGCAGGTCACCATGGGACAGAGCATGAGCCCACATGGGGAAGATCACCCCTGAACCACAAACCCTAACACACCAACTCTGGGGAATCAGCCCTAGAGAAGGGGAGGGTAAGGAGGGGAATCCTGATTTTTTTTTTTTTTTAAATTAAAAGATTGCGGGTGGGCAGCCGCGGTGGCTCAGTGGTTTAGCGCCGCCTTCAGCCCAGGGTGATCCTGAAGGCCTGGGATCGAGTCTCATGTCAGGCTCCCTGCATGGAGCCTGCTTCTCCCTCTGCCTGTGTCTCTGCCTCTCTCTCTCTCTCTATCTCTCTGTCTCTCTGTCTCTCATGAATAAATAAAATCTTAAAAAAAATAAATAAAAGATTGTGGTTTTTTTTTTAAGATTTTATTTATTTACTCATGAGATCACAGAGAGAGGCAGAGACACAGGCAGAGGGAGAAGCAGGCTCCCTGTGGAGGGACTTGAACCCAGGATCCTTGGGATCACAACCTGAGCCAAGGCAGACACTCAACCACTGAGCCTCTCAGGCTCCCCGGAAATCCTGATTTTAGTGGAATCTAAGCAAGAAACAACTTAGAGATCACTGCAGCGACTAAGTTTATCTGGAAGTTATCAGATTAAATGTTATCTTCGATAATATGTAGCTGATGATAAAAATTAAGCTGAATAGTGAGAAAAAGAAAACTTCTGAGTTTGCCTGTCAAAGCGTTAGGAATGTGGAATAATGTCCCTGGAAAACTGAGTCCAGCCTTCTCCAGGAATCCTAAAGGCTGAGTTCTCCCACTCAGCCCCAGGGCAGGCACCCTGGCATCCCTGAGGATCTCCTGAAGCAGAGGGACCTTCCAAGGTGATAAGCCAAGTTTTTCCTCATGATTCTTTCCTGCAAGGTGCAAGGGACCCTTTCTGGCCAGCAGGGGAAGAAGAGCGACAAACCCATGGAGGATGCTGCATTGATGCGTCCCTCAGTAACGCACACCTTGTGACCCCCCCACCCCCCCCACGGGGTAGTGACGTGTTAGGAGAGAAACCTAATGTGTCACAACATTCCAGAACCTTGTTAGACTCCACGTCAGCTCGGTAAACACACATCATGGACATCACGGACAGTATAAAGGTTGTGAAGCCTGGGACAAGTGCCACGTGTGAAGTCACCACCTCACTGGAGGACTGTGCCCAGCATTTCCTCTTCACCATGACCCGTGAGGTCAGTAGGATTGTTCCCATTTCATGGATGAAGAACCAGAGGCTCCATGAGGTCAAGGTCCCTGAAAGCAGTGAGCAGCTGAGTCAGGATTTACACCCTGTTGGTCTGTGCCTTTCCTCTTCCCTCAGTTCCCTCACTAGAGGTCAGAGTGTCCCCGCCCAGGCCCTCTGGGCCCTCATTCTCTGGAGGACTGGAGGCTCACCCCTCTCTGGGGTGTCTGCACCCTACTGAATCACAGACCTTGAAGGGACCCCCCAGGCTGAGCTGAGTCACCTCAGCCTCCAGGCACCCTACAGCCTGGGGGCACAGAAGAGCCACATGGTCTCATACTGCACCCCCCACCCAGCAGCCACACGGGGGCACCGGGACCACTGTGAGTTGAAAATGTTCCTTTTATGAGCTGTTTCCGGGTTGAACACACAAAGCTGCTGCTGTCTACAGAGAAAGGAAGGCTGGGGCTTGGATCGTCCATTGCTGGGTGACCTGGCCAGACGTCTAGAAGCTGAAGGCTGGTTCCTGTCATTTGATTTTCTCTCATCCCCTCCTCCACCCCATGTAAGTGGGTGCCAACTGTGCCTGGCAAGCCAGGGACTTGGCTCACAGAGAGGGAGGGAAGTGTGTGCTTACCCTCCCAAGAGACCAATTCTAAAGGGCGAGGGGGGCTCTCTGACTCTTGGCTTCCCTGGCTGACGTTTAACTGGTACAGCATTGGCATGGTTACATGCCAGTTGGTCACCAGCTGCCCAGGCATCCCCCCACCCCAGCTGCCCACCCCCTGCATCCTCTCCTCAACTCCAAACCCTCCCACTACCATCCCAGTCACTCTCCCTGGGAACCCAAGAACCTCTCCTGGATCCCACAACTATGGGGACATCCCTGGGGTCTCCAGGACCTGACTTAGTGCCAAGGACAAGACTCATTCTGACTGCTGAGGCTGTGCCATTGGGGTTGTTAAAATATTTGAGTATCACATCTCGTAGGGCCTATTGTCTCTGTGTTGAGGAAGCAGCATTTTGAGGGAAGGCGGGACTCTGGCCTCAAGCTCTGTCACCAGTAAGTTATGTGACCTTGAACACACAGTCCTCCTCCTCTCTGGGCCTCAGTTTATCTGTAAAATGAAACACTGGACCAGGGGATCTCTAAAGGCTTTAATAGAATCCTGTGATTCCATCCTTTCTCCAAAACAAGTGTGTGTGTGTGTGTGTGTGTGTGTGTGTGTGTGTGTGGCTGGTGGTGGCGAATCACATTTCCTTGCCACTGAGCCTCATCTCCAAGAGTGACAAGACCTGCTGCCTTCCATGCCTTCAGGCTTTAAAATGAGGTGACCCCTGGTTTGGCTTGGATGAGGGGGGCCTGGAGGGGTGTGACCAGCTAGGAAGGAGTGCTGGTCTGTGGCTGCTGGAGGGGAGGAGATTGGAGGGAGGAGGCAGCGGGCTGTCTTGGGGTGCTGGCAGAGACGGAACTCCTAGCTCCCCTGTTCCCTGAGAGCAAGGCAAGCCAGGTGATCCTGCCCTCACCTTTCCATCAGAAGCCCCAAGTCCCATGCACCCAGGAGGCCATGGGCTTTCCCGTGGGAGGAGGTGGCAAATTATGTGTGTGCCATGTTGGGCTCGCAGAGAGAAAGGGAACCTTGACAGATGAATCCCTGTGCATGTGGGAGCCTCCCCCCTATTCAATGGGAATACCTGTGGTGCGTGGGTCAGCTGTACCGCTTGGGTGCAAAATGCAGATCCTGGGGCCCTAGGATGGAGGGGAGAGGGCTTATTCCCACACATTTACCAGGCCTCCCTCCTCTGCTGATTCTGACCTACATCAAAGTTGGAGAACTTTGGAGAAAGCAAACGTGTGCTTTAATGAACTCTCCAGTCTTCTCCCCGAGGGCATCCAGATAGAGATCTTTCTTTGCAGCTACAATCTAGAATTCTCTAGCCCTGCAGAATCATCAAGGCCTATCACCTCCTGCTTCCCTCTCAGCTTGGGGTGGAGCCCAGATGCTCAGCAACCTGTGGTCTCCCCACTTCCCCCACCCTCCCACCCCCCCATGCTGGGTCCAGCAGGGCCAGCCCATTCTGTGGAGAGTCGTGCCTTCCTCCACGACAACCTCACAGTGCTCTGCTTCTCAGGTACGCAGGGCTGGCCTCAATCCACGTTCCTTTGAAATTCCCCTCTGGTGTGCCTCTGTGGATGATTGCAAGCTGCCTCGAGGAAGGATTCCTAATCCTGGCAGCATGAACCCTGGGGAGGTCCGAGGATGGTCTACGTAGGGTCAGCAGACCTCCTGGAACTATGAGCAAAATTGGGGGAGGGTGCGTTTCTCTGGGGCAACTATCGAGTGTTCATCAGATTCTCAGAAGAATCTACCTCCTTGAACATATTAAGAGGCATTTTAAGGACAAGGGCTTTATCTGTGTCACCTGACGGGCCGCTCACCATGGAGTTTTGCATAGGACACATGTAAGCATTACGTTTGCAGGGTTTGTTTTTGGTGAGGGGTGGTGGTTCCACCTTCTAGATGAGTTGACACGGGAAGTGCCATCACCGTGGTAAGAAGACAGCAATTCTCCTTCTTTTTGAAGTATCTCTAAGTCATTTTGGGGAGTAAACACTCCACACCTGGGCTCTCCCCAAGACGGGCAGGTGTGGGGAGTGGATGGACAAGAAAGAGGCCCCGGGGCAGGTCTCCCGTTTTATTCATGGAGTCAGCCAACCTCAGAGCTAGTGTTCTGCACTTGCTCTACACCCAGCATGGGAACAGATGCATTGTCTCTAGGAGCCTCGATGTGTAGAAGGAAATAATACACGGGAGAGGCAGGAACATGGACGGAGAGGGATGGAGGGGGATCTGTCATGTGGGTTTCCACACGGGCCATGTTTGAGCTGGGGGACGAATCTCAAATGTCTTGAAAGCTGAAGGATCAAGGACTGGAGCCCTTTTGGGGAAGGATCAGATGGAAGGGTATGAGTCCCAGGCGGGTGGAGGGGTTGCGAGCCGGGCTGAACTGATGGTTGTGTAGCAGGGTCCCAGCTTCAGCCCAAGACACATCTGTGCAGGGAGGCCTTCTAGAAATCTGTTTGTAGGAGCAGTGGAGGGCTGTGTGGGATATGACTCCTCTCCAGGGACCGGGTCAGGCCCCACATGCTAGGACTGAGAGGCATCCGGGGGTAGAGGGAATTCTGAGGGTCCCCAGGGAGTGTGATGAGGCGCCCTCTCACACTTGAGCCAGGAGGAAACCTGAAGTAGACATAGATGGGGTGCAGGAAATTACAATGGGAAGACTTATCTTATTAAAAATGGTTTGTGTCCCTCGGAGCACAAGCAGCCCTACTTTGGGAGCTTTTACAGAGCGAGGCCCAGCAAGAAGGGACATCTCCTCCTGCAATTGTGGATAAGACTTAAGGAGCACTTTGCAGAGACCCTGGGTCCTGCATTAGTGACCAGAGGTGAGTATCAGGAAGAGCAGGTGACAGGTGGGAATGGTCAGCAGATCCGTGTGTGTGTGTGTGTGTGTGTGTTTGTGTGTGTTTGTGTGAGATCAGATGTGTAGAGCTCATGGCTGGAGGTCTGGGACCAAAGGTCAGGCCTCAGGCAAGATGAGAGGCCAAACCAGGACATGTGCACAATTAGGGAGTAGATCAGCTTAGGGGAAACTGAGTCAGGGAGCTAGTTGAGGTTTCTCAGAAGCAGGTGGGTGGGGGTGGTGGAGGTCAGAGCGCCAGGCCAGGGCCAGGGTAGCAGAGGATCATCTGGTCAGGGGGGAACAGCTGACAGAGTTGTCCTCTGGGGTAAGCAGAGGACCGTGCTTTGCCTTCACACCCTCAAAGGCCCCGTGGATGTGGAGGCCTGTCCAGGGGGGCCCTTTTATTATTAAAGGAGATGATGAATGAAGCTCTTGCAGATTCGATAGACCCGGGGATGAGTCAGGTTACCTTTGGATCCTTTCAGCAATGGAAGGAACTTGAATCGGGCCTCCAGGGACAGTTGGGACTTTTTAACAGCGTCTGCGGTGGCCGGACTCACTGCTGAGGCCTGGCGAGGGAGGGAAACAGGCTCGGCGGTGCTGGTGGCACGAACTGCAGCTGGGCCTGGGAGCCCTTGGGAGCACACTTGCAGATCCCCTCTAGCTTGGTAACATAGAGTCTGAGATGCAGGCCCTGGGCAGTGGGAACATGGGGGATGCAGCCGGGTTGGGGGCAGAGTTCCGGCCATGGAAAGGGGCAGGATCCCTTGACCGAGGTCGTCTCTGCAGCCAGGCCTGGTACCATGCCCCTTCATCCTTATTGATGTCTGCATTGAGGTGACCCCAGCAAGGGCCGTTAGCTCCTCCCTCCCTTACAGGTAGGGGGTGTCAAATGTTTGGCCCAAGGCCCTGAGGCCAGTAAGTGGCAAAGCTGTGATCCGAGACCAGTGCTCTTCCTGGCTTTGGGCCGTCACTGCCCTGTCCAGAGAGCACCCCTGAGAAGCTGGTAGCAGCAGCCTTGCTCTTGCCACTTAGCTGTTGACATCACCCGGCATTTGACTGCTTCTGCTTCCCTGTCTGTGGAAGTGGGAGGGCAGCCCCCCACCCACCACCCTGGGAGCTGCAGTGCCAGCCTGAGCCCGAGGAGGAAGAGGGAAGGAGGTAGAGACGGCGTGAGGTTGGGAGCCTTGTGGACTGGGCCCACGCAGGGACTCCTGCCCGGGACACAAGTCTGAAATGGGTAAGTTCCCCTTCTGCCCATCCTTCCTCCCTTGCCAAAGCATCTGCCCTCCAATTTCACTGAAGACCTCCCTTGCTCTTTTCTCGGGGTTTTACTTGAGGTTGGAACAACACAAACTTCCCACTAGTGTGAAGGATGAAAGCCTGACGGGAGGCCTGCCCTCTCTTGGGGCCTCCTAGGGCCTTTTGTGTTTTCCTGGGAGGGGATTAGCAGCCTGGAATGGGGCAGATGCCAAGGAGAGAGTCTCAAGTGGCCCAGTTCTCGGCCTCGGGGACCGAAGGTGGGGTGTTGAGGCAGGCCCTGCCCCGGCTCCTGGCTCCTGCCTAGCCTGGTCAGTCTCTGCCAGGGAGGGCACCCTTCCCTGGGCCTGGCTTCTGAGAACCAGGCCAGGCTCTAGGCTGGGCCCCAGGCAGATCCCCAAGTCTCCCTCATTCCCCCCACAACACACACAGGGTGGGGCCCCCTCTTCCTGGGAACCAGCCTGGATTCTCCCCAGCCCTGGTCTGGGACCCAGGGCCGCTCCCCTGTTGCCAGTTCCTTCCCGGCACCGTCTGACCCCGGATCAGCTGTGAGTGAGGTGGGGCGGCCACAGGAGCCTCTGGCCAGCCTCTGGGAGGTGGAAACTAGCAGTCTGCCTGGACCAAGCAGCAGGCTCAGGCCGGGGGTGCAGGGGTGGGCAAGGCCCGCGGGCCCCGGCAGCATTCTGGAGGAATTTCTCAATTACTTACTGGCTGGAGACCAGAGGTCGGAGCAGGCCTGGGCTGACCCTGCTGGCTGAGGTCCTTAAGGAGCCTCTCTCCTGGCTCTGAGGACTAACCACCTCTCCCCCCTTCCCCTCCCTAGCTCCCCTCTGCCTGCCTGCCTCCTGCACTGGCGAGTCCCAGCTGCGGGGGGGGGGGGGGGGGGGGGGACGGGGGGGGGCACGGGGGGGGCTCACCAGTGCTCCCTGCTACCCTATTTGTGGAAGAGGCAACCAGGACCTCAGGAGGAGGAGCTGGTCTTCCCCTGGCTCCTAGCCTTTCTTCTTGGCCTTTTGGGCAACCTGTTGAAGTCCTGGCCATTCTTGACCTCTCCACTCTTCTGAAAACACATATTCCATCTGTCTGAGAGAGGAGGCCACTCTAGTTTCTTCATTGAGTTGGTGGGGAGACGATGGTGGGTTGGCTGTTCCCATACCCTCTATTTCGGGTTCCTGGATAGGAATGCCCTTTGTGTATAAGTCTTCTCCCTCAGAGAGGACCAGCTACAAAATTTGCAGGGGCATTTGTTAAAAAATAATCAAGAGTTTTAAAAAAGATTTTATTTATTTGTTCATGAGAGACACAGAGAGAGAGTCAGAGACATAGGCAGAGGGAGAAGCAGGGAACCCAGTGGGGGACCCAATCCCAGGACAAAGGGATCAGGCCCTGAGCCAAAGGCATAGTTCAACCACGGAGCCACCCAGGTGCCCCCAAAAATAATCAAGAATTTTAAGACAGTGACAAGAGACCACAGAACCAAGCCCCAGGCCCTTCCAAGTACAGGGCCCTGTGTGACCACACACATTGCACCCACAAAACCAGCCCCGCTCCCAGAGTGCCCTTGGCCCTCTTGGCCCCTGCCCAGCCCTCTCCTGGACCTTAGCATGTCTTTGGCTAGAAGGCAGGTCTGAGCAGACATCCACCGGCTCTGCTCCTTTGTCTCACTCTGTCCTCAGTGGTGGTATCTAATGGCCTACAGTTTCCCTTCCTCCCAGGGAAACTGAGGTAGCAGGGAGCCCGGGGCTTTATGATCACATGCAGTACCACCCATCTCAGACAACGAGATGAGGGCTTGGCAGTGACAGCTCCCCTTGGCTGCCCATGGTGTGCCAGCCCCAGAGCTCTGGGTGGGAGGACAAGTGTCAAAGCTCCTGCCCTGGCCTTCTGTTCCCTGTTAGTGCCATTCTTCCTGAGGGGTGAGGGTGTGACAGACAGCTGTGACAGATAGCTCCAGACCAGGCCTCCACACAGCCAAGCCTGGTTGCTTTCTTCTTTGTCACACTGCACGGTAGCTGGTTCATGGACCTGAGCCAGGGAAATGGTGGCACCTGTGTCCAGGAGTGTCTGGACTCAGGGATTTGGTTTTGACTCCAGTAGCCGAAGCTCAGCTAAGGTCACGGAGAGCAGGCAAGCCCTGCCTGGGGACTGGAACCTGCCCGTCCAGCTGCAAGGGAATGCCAGGCCAGAGGGAAGGTGGGCCCAACAGGCCCTAGGCACCAGCCCGTGCAAGAACCTTCTTTCTGGGACACCTGGGTGACTCAGTGGTTGAGCATCTGCCTTTGGTTCAGGTCATGACCCCAGGACCCCGCAGGGAGCCTGCTTCTCCCTCTGCCTATGTCTCTGCCTCTCTCGGTGTCTCTCATGAATAAATAAGTAAAACCTCCAGGCTTCCAGGCCCGTCATCGGCCTCCGGATGGCCATGGCCACCACCCATCCCATTAGGAAGCACTTAGGCCTGGGAAGAGGCTTAGTGGCCTCTGGACTGTGTCCCATTTATTCTCACAAAAGCCACAGGAAGTGGGTCCTACTGTTACAATAATGAGTCTGATGAACTGAACGATGGGCTTCTGTCCCCATGGCTGCCACGTGTCCTCGGGTACTCTTTCCTGGCGGAAGTCCTCACCACGGTCCTTACCATGTTCCAGCGGCGGTCTGATTCTGAGCCTCCCTAATTGGGGTTTAAGCCCCATGGCCCCGAGTAGAGCTGCTGTTTGAGTTCACATCTGGGCAATTGCCATGCTTAGGGCTGTCACCCTGGTGCCATAGACAGTGGCCAGCGCATACAGGGACCGCCCTAAACGGCGAGGCGGGGAGGCAGGGAGGGAGGAGGTGGCGGAGTGAGCATTCCAGCACAGGCCAGCCTGGCACGGAGCCTCTGCCCCTAAACCACCCAACTGTCCTCGCTCCTTCTCCCCGGAGGCTCCCCTGACATACTTCTGCCGGGCTAATGTGGGTCTTTGTAGCAGACCCGAAGTGGGCAGGACTGATGTTGGCATCATGGGAGGAGCTTGGGAAAGGAGGAAAGGGCCTTGTCACCCTCTCAAGCTCCCAGTCGGAGGTCCTTAGCTCTGAGGTCTCAGAAGACCCCTCCTTCGTGGGAGACCCCACTGGGCCAGTTGGTTCCCAGCTGACTGCTTGCACCCCCAGCCCTGTGAGGCAGGGGTCTTGGCAACGGGGAGGCCTTTTCTAGAAGAAACGCCTGCATTTACAGCACGCCGCTCCCCACCTGGCCCCACGGAGTAACTCAGTCCCCAGTTCCCCATGCCCTGGGAATACGTGCCTTCCTAGCCTTGCTGGCGCTGCAGCCTTTAGGCCCACTCTTCTGTCAGCCGAGGCATCTGTGGGCGTTCACCCCGGGCGTGTTTACACGCGGGCGCTGCCAGGCTGCTGGGGTGCTGTGCCTGCTGGAGCGGCTCTCGGGAAACCCAACAGCCGGGCTGCTGAGAGCAGGGATCCCGCACCCTGTCTTCCATTCTTCAAATGTGCTCCTCAAATATCTCTGAGCCCCTCCTCTGTCGCAGGCATGTTGCCAAGGCTGGGGATCACGGATGGGGACCCGGCCCTAGGTTCAAGGGGCTCACAGTCCGGTAGGGGAGGGCCCCGCGTCACCAGGCAGCAGGCACACGGGGACGGTGCGTACACGAAGCGTGGGGAGGGTGATCCGTGTCTCCCAGGATGCTTTGGTGCAAGTAACAGAACTCAACTCCAAGAAGCCCGGGCAGAGAGACATTTATTGGTTCACTTCACAGGGTAGGTGTGAGGCAGGGTTGCCTAGCAACCTAGTGATGTCACCCAAGCCAGGCTCGTCCCGTCTTTCTGCCCTGCTGTCCTCAGCATCTTTGTGATGCCACCTCCCCGGCCACGTGATGGATACCACAGCCTCGCACAATCAGGTCCAGAAGCGGAGTGGAGGAGCAGGCTCTCCCTGTCGCTGCTCCTTGCATCAAGGAGGAAAGATTTTCCCACAAGCCCTAGTGGCCTGCCCTTCACATCTCCTAGCCCACCTGGGTCACTGGAGCATGGCTAGCCGCAAGGGAGGCCGGGAGAGCGAGCGCCGGGCATTCTCAGCTCTGACTAGAAGACAGGGGGAGCACCTGCCCCCCTGCCCCATTTAGTCTCGGTTTGTTCACGCTGCTGGGGAGGGGGTGCGTATAAGCAGCAGAGGTTTATCTCCCCACAGCTCTGCAGGCTGGAGAGATGAGGTGCTCCGGCTGCCTCCTGGCATTAGCTACTGTCTCGCCGAAATCCCAAGCACACTCCCCAGTCCTGATCCTGCCCCCAAAGCTCATTCTTGGATTCCGAATGCCTGTGTGACTCCTCCTTGCCATAGCTCATGAACACCCCTGAATCAATTCTGGTTTTCTTTCTCTCCACCCCCCAACACTCAAATCTGCCCCATTGAGGTTTTCTCAGGTCGATGATGAAGACTTTATTTTTCCTCATGTTTGGGCCCCAAACTTCAGTGATCCCAGGACCCCAAAATCATGATCTGAGCCAAAGGTAGACACTTAACTGACTGAGCCACCCAGGCACCCCCTCTGTTGGGGAATCTTGTTGGCGCCATCATTAAATACATCCAGGGTCTGGCACCCCCAGCATCCCCATCACCCTACAGCTTCCCCCTTCAGCTCTTGCCTGGATTGTTGTAATAACCTTGCTAGTGACTCTCCTGATTGTGCCTTTGAGTCCTTAAAGTCAATCTTAACCCAGCAAAGCCCAAAACACCCTTTCAAAAGATGTCTGAGGATGCCCCCTGCTGCCCCAAACTCTGCAAAGGCACATGTCACCCAGGCCCCGAGTTCTCTAGTGACCCTGGGAACCCCTCCTGGGCTGGCCCTTGCCTCCAACCTCATCCCATCTCCCCACACACCGAGCAGCCTTCTCCCCTCACTTTGCTCCGGCTACACAGGCCAGCACCCTAGTCCTGCACAGGCACACGCCTGTCTTGGGGTCTTTGCTCAGCCTGCAAAGCTCTTCCACCAGGTGTTCTTCAAGTCATTGCTCAAATACCACTCTTCACCTGCCTGAAATTATAACCTCTCCCAGTCCACCCCACCCCCAGCAATGACCTTCCTGAACCTCCTTCTCCGGCTCATTCCCCTCCCCCCCACTCATGGCACTTAATATCTTCTCACATACTGTATGACTCACTTATTGATTGTATGTCTTGTTTGTGGTCAGTCTCTTCCTGCTGGAGTGTAAACTCCATGTAAGGGATGGGTTTTGTTTTATTCGCTGATGTATCCCAAACACCCACAATAGCACTGGACATGGGGTAAACTCTTAATAAATGTTTATTGAATTTTATTGAAGTCACTTACACTGTAGTATAAACAAATGGATGTAGTTACACTCCCTACCCCACCCCCACACTCGCATAAACCACGGATTTTAAGAAAAAGGTTATTTCCTGCATCACAGTGCCCTTAGGAAAGGCATATCGGGGCTGTGAGTTTTACAATCTTGAGATAATGCAGGTGGACCGAGGATTCACTGAAACCAGGACTCAAGGAGGAAGAAGCCAGGGAACCACCTTGTGCCTCAAAAGCCGGAGGGGATGGAGGTGACCGATTCTGGGGTGTGGCAGGGAGGGAAGGGACAGCAGCAAGCCATGCACACGGTCATGGTGTGGCTACAACTGGCTGCTCCAAGGGCAGTGGCCGGGACAGAGGCGTGGAGACCCAGACAGGCAGCTGGCTCGAGCTGCGTCTTTCTAGCATATTTTAGCGGCAGGGTGGGCTCAGGAAGCAGGCTGGACTCCTCATTTGGGGGCAGATGCAGGCAGTGGTGGAGTTACCTGCACCCGTAAAGAAGCTGAAGAGGCTGGAGCTGCAGGGACCCTCACTTTGTGAGACTCTCTCCCAAGACCCAGGGAGGATCTCACATTCAGGCCACTATCAGCTTTTAGAAAGCGTGGCTTTTGTGATTTTTTTCCCTCATTCCAAATAAACATCAAGTTACTATACCTCATATTGTATTTTTTTAAAAAAAGATTTTATTTATTTATTCATGAGAGGGGATGCTGGGTGGCTCAGCAGTTTGGTGCCTGCCTTTGGCCCGGGGCGTGATCCTGGAGACCAGGGATCGAGTCCCACGTTGGGCTCCCTGCAGGGAGCCTGCTTCTCCCTCTGCCTGTGTCTCTGCCTCTCTCTCTGTATCTCTCATGAATATTTTTAAAAATTTTTAATTTTTTTATTTTTATTTATTTTTATTATTATTTTTAAAATTTTTATTTATTTATGATAGTCACACAGAGAGAGGGAGAGGCAGAGACACAGGCAGAGGGAGAAGCAGGCTCCATGCACTGGGAGCCCGACGTGGGATTCGATCCAGGGTCTCCCGGATCGCGCCCTGGGCCAAAGGCAGGCGCCAAACTGCAGCGCCACTCAGGGATCCCAATTTTTTATTATTTTTTTTAAAGATTTTTAAATTTATTCATGATAGACATAGAGAGAGACAGAGGCAGAGACACAGGCAGAGGGAGAAGCAGGCTCCATGCAGGGAGCCTGATGCGGGACTCAATCCCAGGACCCTGGGGTCACAACCTGAGCCAAAGGCAGATGCTCAACCACTGAGCCACCCAGGCGCCCTCCTCATATTGTATTTGTAAATTTATATTTTGTGAAGAGGTCCCGCGAGATGGTACAGCTGGGCCCTGCCCAGAACCTGGAGCTGCCCTGGGTGGAGAAACTTGCTCTCCGGGTGGCTGGAGAGCTCAGGCCCACGCTCCTCTGGTATGACCAGTGTCACTGAAGCCAGCCAGGGGCACGGCTGCCCTCTTCAGTCATCTGTATTTGATTCCCTGGAGCCAGTCTGGGGTCCTATCTTTTTTTTTTTTCTGTGCAGCACCCCAACCCCACCTTAGAGGGCTGAAGCAAGCGGGAGGGGGAGGACCTGTGAGGTTGGAGCGCCCTCTCCTGGGATATCGGAGGAACAGCCAGGAGGGGTACAACCCTGCAGGGGCTGCAGGTTGAGTTTGGTGGTCAGGTCGCCCGCAATCCAAAGCAGGTGGATCGGGGGGTTAGGACACGAGGAAGCCCCTCTCGTTGGGCATAGATACCCTCTTGTTGGTCACGGACATATCTGAGCACACACTTTATGTCTCTATAATTCAAACGTGCTAATGCATTCACGTCCCCGGGTTCCATTTCCACCACACCTGGGGCGAGGGCAGTCCCACCAGAGCCAGCGTTGGACTCACAGGTTCAGGGCTCAGTAGCCCCTACAGGCTCCTTCAGATGCCAGCTGCAAGGGGGTTCCCCAGGACCCCCTCAGGCTGGAGAATTCCCTGGAACACTCACAGGACTCACTGCAGGTGCTATACTTAGGATTACAGTTTTATTATCAAGGGCCAGAGCCTGAAGATGTGTGCAGGGCCGATCCGGAAGGGAATGCAGCGCTTCCGTGCCCTCCCCGCCCAGCACAGCAAGGCGCTCCCCTCCCAGGAAGCTCCCCTGAGGCTCCCGCCCAGAGTTCCCACGGGAGATTCCTTAGGTGGGAATGACTGAACCCTGGCTGCGTCACTGAACTCAATCTCCAACCCCCTCTCCCATCGGCTGGAAGTTCCTTCCTCTGCTCCCTGCTTGGTCCTCCAGGTCACCAGCTTCAGGAAGCTATGAAGGGGCCCACCCTGGGTCACCTCATTAGCATAACAATGACACTCCTGCCACTCAGGAAATTCCAAGACTTCTTCTTCTTTTTTTTTTTTTTAAAGACTATTTATTTATTTGAGAGAGAGAGAGAGAGAGAGAGTACAAGCAGGGTGGGAGGGGAAGAGGGAGGTGGAGAAGCAGGTTCCTCGCAGAGCAGAGAGCCCAATGTGGGGCTCTATCTCAGGACCCTGAGATCATGACTTGAGCTGTAGGTAGATGCTTAACTGATGGAGCCACCCAGGTGCCCCAAGAGATTTTTAAAAACATTCCTTTATTTTAGAGAGAGAGGTGTGGGGAGGGGCCGAGGGAGAGGGAGAGAGAGTCTCAAGCAGACTCATGCTGAGCTCAGAGCCAGATGTGGGGACCCTAAGACCACAACTGACCTGAGCTGAAACCAAGAGTTGGACAATTAACCGACTGCGTCCCCTGTATGCCACCCTCACCCCCCCAAGAGTTTTTAAAGTTGGTAGCAGGAACTGGGAGAAAGACCCAGGATGTTCTTGATTATACCACAACACACGTACACACGCACAAGAGTTAGGGCTTATTCATCCGGGCCACCTCAGCAGCCGGCTCCTCCGCACACTCCCTCAGGTGGGGCCGAACCGCAGAGGTAGTCCTCCAAGGGCCATACTACTGACCCTCCTTAAAAGGGAAAAAAAAATCCAAAAAAATAAAAAATAAATAAAGGCAAACCACGAGACGTCAAGGTGGGCCTCCCAGCCCCCCTGGCTTCCACCCCGCTCCAGGACGTCTGCTTCCCGAAGGAGAAGTGTTCCCTTCCTGTGGCTCAAGGCCACTGGTGTGCAGCCAGTGTTTCCGATGTGGACTTGCCTTGCTAATCATTGTTTGATTTTGTTTAACACAAAACTAATCAAAACAAAACCAATCCCAAGCCCCTCCCGCCCCCATCCTTGGCAAGGCGGCCAGGTCCCCTGAGGACACGGCAGCTGCCACTGCAGCCACAGCCACGCGGCAGAGGCTGCGCTCACCCGGCTGACCCCCAGGCTCTGTGTCCCCGACAACGCCGCCTCCCCGAGTGCTCATCTGGCTGCCCTGCTGCAGCTGTTCCAGAGAATTCGCTGTGGTCCTTGCCACGTAAAAGACATTAGGGTCCAAAGCTGACGGCCAACAAAGAATTCTGGAGATGTTGGTGCAAAAAGTGGTTTCATTAAAGCACAGGGACAGGACCCATGGGCAGGAGGACCCGCACCGGGGTCATGAGGAGTGGCCCTTTAGAGATAAGTTGGGAGGGGGTTAGGAAAAATGTAGTCTCTAAGGAATTTTGGAAGTAAGGTTCCCAGGACCTTGAGGGGGCTGGCTATTGTTGGGAAAGGTCACTTATTACCGTCTAATAAAACCCGAGTCATGAGACCCTTCAGATGTATATCGGTGGGTCACATGCTTGGGGGAGGATTGCCAACACGTATCTTAGGGGCTTTAGAGATAACATTTCTAAATGTTATGGAATGGAATGGAATTTTTATATATTAAAGTAGACTTATAGGATCCTATAAGTCTATAGGATCCTATAAGTCTTATTCCTATAAGTATATGGAATAAAATGGAATTTTTATATATTAAAGTAGACTTATAGGATCCTGGGGGCTGGGCTAGGTTTGTCTTTTTGCCCTCAGCAAAGTATCAACATTGAGGTCGCTGAGTCCCTAGAGGAATGTCACTCTGCCTGTTTTAGGGACTTGTCAAGGGCCTGTAGGGAGTGAGGAAATTTAATAATTTCTCTTCTGCCTTGGTTTCCCACATCACTTGGCTCTTTGGGATGCCAGCTCCTGAATCTAGCTCAGAGAGTCAGTGTCTGGTGTAGGGCATGATCCGGGGTCCCAGCCGCAAGTCCCAGCTGTCCCTCCCCCAAGGCAAGGAGTTCCCAGCCCAGGAAGAGGGCTTCAGACCTCAGCAGCTGAGAAAAATGCCAGATGGCTGCTGTGTCCCCTGCACTGTCCACACAGTGCTGCTGGTCGTCCCCACATCCGTCCAATCCTTAAGATTCTGGACAGGGGGTTCCTGGGTGGCTCATTCGGTTAAGCGTGTGACTTGGGCTCAGGTCCTGATCTCAGGGTCCTGGGAGGGAGCCCTGTGTCAGGATCTGCAGTCAGCAGGGAGTCTGCTTCTCCCTCTCCCTCTGTCTACCCCCCTCCCCAGGCACATACACTCTCTCTCAAAAAAATAAATAAGTAAATAAATAAATAGATAAATAGATAGATAGATAGATAGATAGATAGATAGATAGATAGATAGATAATCTTTCAAAAGGATTCTGGGGCATCTGAGTGGCTCAGTTGTTGGGTGTCTGTCTTTGGCTCAGGTCATGATCCCGGGGTCCTGGGATCGAGCCCTGCGTCGAGCTCCCGGCTCCACCAGGGGAGCCTGCTTCTCCTTCTTCCTCCACTTATTGCTCCCCTTGCTTTTTCTCTCTCTCTGTCAAATAAATACATAAAATAAAAAAAAAAAAGATTCTGGACAAATTAAAAAAAATTTTTAATGCAAGCCTTAAACCAAAGCCTGAGATTAGAATGCTTCCCATGGTGTTTCAAAGGACCAGTAATTTTGAATATTTTGAATATTCAAAGATATTAAATATCTTTGAGTATTTCAAAGACGGCTGCCCGGTTTGCTGGACCTAGGGCTCCTCTCACCCCCTCCCTCTTGGAAAGGAACACCCAGTGCAATGAGGTCATCCTTACAAGAAGCGCTCATTGTGTGCCAGAGGCCTTGGGCTGTGTTTCACCTGCAGGAGTTCAGTAACTCTTCATGACAGTCCTGTGAGGGAGGGGATCTATTCTTGTTTCTGTTTACAGATGAGGAAATGGAGATTCAGAGAGGCTGAGGACTTGCTCAAAGTCACAGAGCCGGCAAGGGCAAGTGGTAAAGCCAAGCAGAATTCGAACCCAGAAACGTCAATGCCAGGATCTGTGTGCTTAAGCACTTTATGATGCTGATACACAGAACTTTCCACACGCTTCCTTCTGTTCTCCCATCGTACCTCCCTTAGTGCAATTTCTGAATAATACTGGGGACAGGGAAAGCCTATCAACCTGACCTTGAGGAACAGCTGTAATAGAACATTACCATCTGCCTTTGCCCCTCTCCTGTTGGCTAGTCCAGCCTGGAGCTCATGCTTGCTCATTAATTTAGTTATTCCTCACTATGTTGCAGAAAGAATATAAACAGAGTAAGTGCATTTAAACTTCCCTGTCTTGATCTGAAGCTGAAGCATGGAAGCCATCAAGGGCCAGGAAGTACAGTGGTTAAGACCCCAGAGAGCCAGAGCTGTATTGTTAGGGTCTTAATCTCAGCCTCCCTATTGGCCAGCAAAAGCCTTGAATGAGATGCTTAACTTCTGCATGCTTCCATTTCCCCAATTGTAAAATGGGAGTAAGGCCAGACCTTCTGTACAAGGTTTCTATGAGGAGCAAAAAGTTAGTGCACGAAGCTGAGTTAGGGTATGAAGGAGGGGCACAGGCAGGGTGCTGTTTCCCTGGGTCGGCTGCAGCCTGACCCCCCTTCAGTGCGAGCCAGTGCCTCTGGGCCATTTCAACCTACCAGCCTTTCCTACTTCTGCAAGTTTCCTCTCCCTCCGCCTTGGGCTTGCGGCTCCTGCTTGGGTCTCCCAGCCTCCGGATGCATGTTCCAATAGTCAGAGGATGACAGTTGGGCAGTCCCATCCAAATGAAGCACTGTCTCCTCCTGTGGTCTTGCCCAGCTCCAGACTGGGTTGACTGAGGACTGTTTTGCTTTTTTTTTTTTTTTTTTTTTTTTTAAGATTTTATTTATTCCTGAGAGACACACACAGAGAGGCAGAGACATAGAGGGAGAAGCAGGCTCCCTGAGGGGAGCCTGATGCAGAATTTGATCCCAGGACCCCGGGATCACAACCTGAGCCAGAGACACTCAACCACGGAGCCACCCAGGTGCCCCAGGACTGTTTATAGAGTTTTTACCAGCTTCCGATTTTCTTCCTTGTAGCAAGGGTGTAAATGTAGTTAGAAGCCTCAATCTACTATGACGACGCTGAGCCTTGGAGAGGTCTGCCCGAGGGTCAGGCTGCTGGACCCATCAGGGCTCAGATTTCATGTCAGGTTCTTGCAGGGGGCGGGGGGGGGGGGGGGGAGGGTTTGGGAGGAGGGCAGAGGTTTGGGAAACCGTGGAAAGTGCACGGCAAAGGTTGCAAGGGTTGCAAAGCGGTCTCTAATTTCTGGGAGCCAAGTACTCACCAGGACTTTTGGAGCTGACCTGACACCTAGTGGCCAATCATAGGAATTAGTCCCATTTAGGGAAGGCTCCCCGGCTGCGGCTGACGTGGGCTTGGCCATCCTTCACTCACTTGGGGGTTGCAGTGTGTCCAGGGGCTGGCTTGGAAGGTGGGAGGTGGGGGTGGGGGTGGATTTTAGCTTCCCTATATCTCCATAATTTCCCCAAAGCTACCCAAACGAAAAGTAACCTTTGATCAGAAGATTGCTGCCTTTTCATTTTATGCAAGAGATGGATTACAAAGTCTTGAGAAAACTTTGCTGTTTTTACCGATCCATAGTCTATAGTCCACAAATTCTGGTACTTTGTGACTTCAAAACCCTCAGGGTTCCACTCAGACCCCAGCAGTTCTTGGATGGGAGGGGAAGTCCAAGTATAGGAGGCGACTTGATGGGGGGAAGTTTATAGATTATAATAGACTTAAAAGACACAGCCTGACTTCAAGCGGATTCGATTTATTTGTGGGGTGGAGCAAAAGACATCTACATACCCTGATGAGTATGGTAGATGTGGGTTTCAGCCCCCAAATCCCTTATTAGATTTCTTTATTTTCTTCTATGGTCTGAATTTTGACTCCAAGCTCCTATATGGCACCAGATTAGTGGAAATTCAATTTTAGGCTGAGACCTTGATGAAGGAAGGTGCACTGTGAGGAGGGGGCACGTACATGATTTCAAATAACAATCCTGACACATGGGCGGAGAGGCCTTGGCATCAGCTCCACCCCTGGGGAAGCAAAGTGAAACCCAAGGGTGGGTGACTGGATGCATAGATGCCGGTCCAGGGCTTCCCCATGCTCTGAGGTGTCGGTTCTCGGTTATCCCCCAATTTTCCCACTTTTCCACCCCTTGCCCAAAATAACTGCCAGGTGACTGTGTCTGTTCATTCCATGGGTATTTATTGAGCATCTATCATGTGCCAGGCACTATGCAGTGCTGTAGAGGTACAAGATTATTCAGTCTACAATGCAGTCGACAATTCAATAAACATGTGAGGATGCCCTTGTTCATCCACAAAGACAACTGCCCCCCACCCCCGCCTGCTCAGCACATGCTGTTCCTGACTATCCCTGCTCTACGCTAGGTGTCTCCCTAGCTTCCAAGGAATTTTAAAAAGAAACACAGGGCAGCCCGGGTGGCTCAGCGGTTTAGCACCGCCTTCGGCCCAGGGAGTGATCCTGGAGACCCCGGGATAGAGTCCTACGTCGGGCTCCCTGCGTGGAGCCTGCTTCTCTCCCTGCCTGTGTCTCTGCCTCTCTCTCTCTCTTTCTGTGTGTCTCTATGAATAAATAAATAAAATCTTAAAAAAAAAAAAAAAAAAAAAGGAACGCAGAAGAGTAGATCCCCAGAACAGAGTGGAAAGCCTTTAGTTCAGCTGTCCTACTTTTCAGATGGAAGCATAAGGCTCCAAGGGCAGGTGGCTAAGTAGTGCTGGGCCTCGACTACATGCCAGGTCCCTCTGTCTCCCATCCTGGGCTCTCTCCACATGGCCCCTCAGCATTTGCTTCTAAAGGTCCCCGTCCTGAGCATCTGTTCCCTCAGCCACTGCCTCCCGCAGCTCAGAAATCTCTCTCCTTGACACAGTTTACATTTGCTCTGATGACCGCCTTTGTGCATTGATCTCCTCTTCCTTCCACTCCCCCGCTTTTCTCTTTTCTCCTGCTGCCTAGCAACCCCATCGCATTCCCAAGTTGTCTTCGCAGCTCCCACCAAGGCCGCCAAGGATGCACCCCCTGCTGGTCACTAAAAGCAGGGGGGTGCGGCCCCTGGGGAAGGGCACACCACCACCAGCAGCCCAGAGACACTGGGACCCAGCCAGACTTTATTGGCTCGCTTACAGTCTGGCCTTGAATTTTGTCTACGGAGGTTTCAGACAGATCTCCGCCTCCTCCCTGCCACCATCCGACTTGCCAGGACGTCTCTGTCACCAGGACTTCTTTCCAGACCAGACTGGTTGCTAGGGCTTCACCGTTTTCAACAAACTGGTTTGAAAGGTAAGGGGATGACACTGAGTACCAGTGCAGACTCAGATCCAAGCAAGACCATTAGAGGACCTGCCCCTCATTGTGGCAGAGGGTTGGACACAGCTGAGTTTCTGTGCCAGCTCGGCGACAGGGCAGAGAGCTGGTTTACATTGTTGGCAAGGGTTTAGCACTAGATGGCAATTTAGAATGTGCACACCCTTTGACCCAGAGATCACACCGGCTCCCCACCACCGAGCCCTTGTCGGAGAGAGTCATGTGTGCAAACACCAAAAGGATGCTGGTTACAGTATTATTTGTCGTAGGAAGACCATGGAAATAAATGCCCATAAAAATGAGGTTAAATAATGAGCCTTCTGTGCTATTGAAATAGCACATGGCATTTAAAACGACATTTAAAACGACTGCGATGGATCTAAATGTACAAACACGGAAAGATCGCCAAGACATCCTGGAAGGCAAAGCAAGTTCAGAGGAACGTGATAACATGGTTCTATTTATGATAAATAAGAAACTGTGTGTTTGTGAGGGTAAAATAATATAGAAGAAAACATATGTGTATGCGGGGCCTACCACATGCCAGGTGAAGTTCTACATGCTTTATAGGCATTAATCCATTTACTCCTCAGAAGCTCCTATGCCATGGGTAGTGTTCTAAGCTCATAGTACACATGGGAAAGCTGAAGCCCAGGGAGGTCGAGTGACTTGCACAGGAGTGGACCTGGGCTTGGGACTCGGGTGATCTGGCGTCCGAGGCCACGTTCTAAACCACTATCTCACACGCACACACGTGCGCACATACGTGCACACTTGATCGTGGGTCATGGGAAAGGTAGGGAAACGTGCCCTGGATTTGCTCATGAGTACTCCAGGAGGCAGAGTGCTCTGTAGGGAGGAGATAAAAGAGGACGTTCACCTTCTTCTTGCTACACTGCTGTGGATTTAGAATTTTCACGAGTAGATAGTGTTTGTAACAAAAATGAAGATAAAAAAATCCACGCGACAATAAAAATGACCACTCTGCTCTTCAATCAGAACTAACAGAGCTGAGGGATAATTTGCAGGGCGCATCAGAGACCTCCCCTCAGTTCCCAAGACTCGGGGACCCAAGCCCCAGGACTGCCTCCTGATGACGACTTGAACTCGTCTGTGGACCTAGAACTTGGTCTCTCAGGCTCTGCCCCGGCACTTTCCACCAACTTCCCAAGGCACAAGAAGCATCATCACGTCAGGGAGGGCAGATGGGAATGGTGTGGCGGACGTGCGAGGCATCTTGAAGGGTCCCTTTGCTGGGTGACATGTGCCAGCCTCTCGCATGCATTGTCCCCATTTAGGCCTTACAAACCCTCTCGGGTGCTGGGGTCATAACCCCATGCTGAAGACTTGGAGACTGAGAGCCCTGGGTGCGGCTGCACCCTTTACTAGAAGCAGGGTGTGCAGATGGGTCAGTCTGCCCCGCCTGTCCCTGCCTGGCTTCTCCCCACCGGAGGCATCAGTTGGGGCACAGGACAGAGGGACCCGGGGAAGGCTTGTGGAGCAGGGCCAGAGGGGATGGCTCGGGTAGCGCTCCCTAAGGACACCGCAAGAACACAAAGCTGCAGGGCTAGATGGGAGCCCAAGCTGGTGGGGCAGCTTCTGGAAGCACATAGACGTGGCTTCAAAGGCCACGGCTGCCCCTGTATGCACATGCTGAGCTTCTGTGCTGCCTTTCTCCAAAGCTCAGCTTCATCGTCTGGGCCGCAGGGGAGGACGGCGGGGAGGACGGTGCTGCGGGGCTCGTGGGCAGGCCCGGTGCCCACAGAGGAAGGGGCTGCGGGAAGGGCTCACGGAGGGAGTCGCTGCCTTATTGCTGCTGTCCCGGCCCTTTTCTGTCTCTTTAAGGAACACAGCTTCTGTCACAGGACATCACTGTCCACAGCGGAGTGGCCTGCACCTTCCGTACTTGCCCGGGAGATCCTCTCTGGCCTACTGGGTACCCGGCAAACACCTGTCACCACTCCAGGGCCTAGCCACGGGCTCCGCTGCGTCACCTCCTGTTCAGCTGTGACACCATGTCCCCAGAACCTGGCCCCACAGCCAGCAGCACATGGTGGAGGCTGAAGCTCTGCGTGGAGTGTGAATGGAAGTGCGGAGGCAGACAGTGGGGCCGCCTGGGAGCCAGGGAGCCGGCGGAGGTCGTCCCTGGTCACAGGCAGACACGGTGGCCCTTGGGGCGCAGATCAACCAGGGCGCCTGGTGGAGAGGTGGGGGCTCACGGGGGGCAGAAGCAGGGGAGGGTGGCCGCTGGCTTGGACTGACCTGAAGTTCACCGTGTCGGGCTTGTCACTCAGCTTCTTTACCAGCTCCCTGACCTGGTACAGGTTGAGGGGGACCTTGTCCTGCTGAAGAGGTGGACGGAACAGGCCCGGTCAGTGGAGCTCCCTGCCTAGCCCTCCCCAGGGCCACACACACACACACACACACACAGACACACAAGGACACACAGACACACACACAGACACACAGAGACACACGGATACACACAGAGACACACAGACACACAAGGACACACAGACACACACACAGACACACAGAGACACACGGATACTCACAGAGACACACAGACACACAGAGACACGCAGAGACACACGGACACATACACAGACACAGACACACAGAGAAACACACGCACAGAGACACACAGAGACACACAGAAAAACATGGACACACACAGAGGCACACACACAGACACACTCAGAGACACAGACACACACACACAGACACATATGCACACACAGACACACAGAGATACACACACAGACACACACAGTTACACAGACATACGGATGCATGCAGACACACAGAGACACACTGACACACAGAGACACACTGACACACACACAGAGATACAGAGATACACAGACACATACAGACACAGAGAGACACACACTCACAGATAGACACACAGACAAAGACAGACACACAGATACTGGCTGTAGCCCCTGGGGGTCAGCACACCAGTATTATGGCTTTCCGGAAATTGCCCACAGGCATCGTCATCTTTCCATCAGGGCTCAGGCTCTTGAAGAAGTCTAAGACTGTGATCTTGTGCTGGTCGGCATAGCTCTGGGAGAAGCAGGAGACACCAGGAGCAAACACTTGATTTTATAACATCTATTAATACCACCCCCCACCCGCCGCCACCTCCCACCAAAGGGTGGCCTGGCAAGCAGAGGGCGGAAGGAGGCCGACTGGGGAGCCTGAGTCTCCTGGGTGTTAGCAGCCGCCCTGCACAGAGTGAGGTGTGGCAAGCGGCGTGCCGTGATGGTTCTGTGGGTTTGCTCAGTTTCCAGGAGCCCCCACTCCACGGAGCAGGATCTCCACGTGGCTCCAAAGAGGGAAGGATTAGAGTCCATGCTGTTTGGCCCACCTATCTTTCTTTCTGTCTACCTATCATCTATTATCTATCCATGCATCCATCCATCCATCCATCCATCCATCCATCCATCTTCTTTCTTTTTTTTTTTTTAAAGATTTTATTTACTTATTCATGAGAGACACACAGAAGCAGAGACACAGACAGAGGGAGAAGCAGGCTCCTCGCAGGGAACCCGATATGGGACTTGATCCCCAGACAGGGATCACACTCTGAGCTGAAGGCAGGTGCTCAACCGCTGAGCCACCCTGGTGTCCCCATCCATCAACTTTCTATTGTACATAGTGTTTTATAAAATACAGTGTACTAATACATCGTGAACCCCTTCTCAATATCATAAAACATTCCTCTGGGGTCCTTTTTAAGTATCTTTTTGTTTCTCTTCCCCTCCCACTCTCAAAAAGCCCGTAAGGCCCAGCCATACTGCTAGACATTTCTGCAGGCATCCTGCTCACAGGGGAACTCCTCTGGGACCAGTTCTTGGCCCCTGCCTCTTCTTTCCCCTTTCCCCACACTTCCTACTCTGGGGTGCACTGCCTCTCCCCCTGGGGTGACTCTACTTCTGGATCCTCAACAGTTGCTCACAAGTCCAGGCTGACACCCACTGGCACCTCAGTCCAACACATCCCAGGTGATTCTCAGTCTGCTCGACGCTGTCAACACCGTAGGCGCCGTGGCAGATACCATGGGTGGGTGAGCCAACACACCTCCACTTCCCCCATGGCACCCTGCTCTTCCACGCTGAGGCTGCAGAGCACGACATCGACATTCCCCCAACCCCCTTTCAGCTAGGGGTTGGAACGGGATGGGTTTCACCAAGCACCTGGGTGACTCTTGTGTGAGAGGTCTGATTTAGAGACAGCAGGCCGTGGGCAGCTGGAGGGTGGTCCTGATTCAGTGGGTGACTCTCCATTGGGTAGCCTCCTTTTTTTTTTTTTTAAGATTTTATTTATTGATTCATGAGACACACACACACACACACACACACACACACACAGAGAGAGGCAGGGACACAGGCAGAGAGAGAAGCAGGTTCCATGCAGGGAGCCTGATATGGGTTCGATCCCGGGTCTCCAGGATCAGGACCTGGGCTGAAGGCAGTGCTAAACCGCTGAGCCACCCAGGCTGCCCCATTGGGTAGCCTCCTGCTAATGGCGAAGCAGCAGCCATCCTGCAGTCCACTTGGGGGTGTTTGGGGGAGCCATATTCAGAATCTAAACCAAGACTCTTGTTTCTCCAGCCCCCACGATGTTTCTGTGCTCTGTCTCTGGTGGTAGATCCCTCCTTGTTTAACCTAGCTAGGGTGGATTGGGCGGTCAGCGACAAGAACTTTGACCAGTACAAGGACCTGTTACTTTGGTAGGTGCTATGGATGAGACCCATCATAGCTCCTGCCCTGGAGGAGTTGTTCAGAGAGGGCCTAGTTACTCCTGACTAGGGAATCTGGAAGGGTTGCCCAAGGACATGAACTTGAGTAGAGACTTAGAGAAAGGGTAGGAATGAATGAGGCACGGAAGGCAGGAGGAAGGGTGTTCCAGGCAGAGGAACATGAACGTGTATAGGCCTGGGATTGAGCGAGAACTGGTGTGAAGAAATGGAGAAATCCAGTGGAGTTCCTCCGTGGAAAACTGGGGGTAGGGAGGGGTGGACGGAGGGTGGGGCTGGAGAGGGCCTCCTTACCCCTGGCAATGTCACCACCTTTATTTTAGTCCCTTGGACTTGAACTTTTGAGGTTATCCTTGGCTCTCTCCTATCATCACGGCCTTCCTTTTCCCAACACACGCACACATGCACACACATGCACACTTGCACACATGCACCATATACCCCAACACTCAGCAAATCCTGGAGATGCTCCATAGTGGTATCTCCTACATCTGTCCTTCCACCTCCTTTGCCACTCTCAGGCGAGGTTTCATTCTAGAACACTAGTTATCATACCTAGGATACTACCATAACGTCTGCATTGGTGTTCCCACTTTCATCTTTACCCCCTTCAGTTTATTTCCTCCCCATTGCCTGAAAAATTATCCTTCGGTCCTGCTTGAGTCCCATCACCTGCTGCCCAGCAACTACCGCTGGCTCCATGCTCCCCTGTGGAATCAAACCCCCATGTGGAGTGTGGAATCTGAGGATCACCATATCCGGCCCCAGCCTCCCTGTGCAGCCTTGACTTACAGGCTTTGCGGGAGCCTGGAACCATGTGGTCCTGTTCCCATTGCCCAAACAGACTGTGTGCACCCACTTCTGCTCCTTTGAGGGTGGGAAACCTATTCCCAGAACTCCCTCCCTGTCGTTGCCCACCTCAAGACTTTCTGCTTTTCAAGGCCCTTCCCCAGGACACATCTTTTTCTGTTTGCCTTAATCCCGCAGTGGCCTCTAGTCTGGACTTTGATGCTATTTGTTGCCCTTGTCACTCATTCATTATTTATCATATATCTATGAGAAGTTATTGCATCTGTTCCATCTTTTCAACCAGATGGTTGCTCCCACCCTCCCTCCAACTGCCGCCCCGAGGGGAAGGACTATGTTTTATGTTGCACATCCGGTTTGGTTTCTGAGATTCCTCTGAGATTCCTAGAGATTTCTTTGCTGTTTTAAACAGGGGATGGGGCCCCCACTTTGCACCTAAGAACTCTGTTCCTGTTCCCTGGAGCATCCCGCGCCCCTTGAAAAACAGATTTCCCCTTGGTTCTGTCTGATGTCATCTGACTTGTGAAGATAGTCAATACCCCCCTTGCCTTCCAGAACTTTCCACACAACAATAATTTTCATGCAGAGCTCTCCTATTTAGTCCTGGAAGCTAAGGCACAGAGCAGACCAATCAAGATGCAGGAAGCAGCCCCAGAGGCACAAACCCTGCAGAACCTACATCTGCACGGCATCACCCCAGATAGCAACCAGTCTGCATCCAGCAGAGGCCCATCAACCCTGCCACCGGTGAGTGCTGGGGGTGGGAACACTTGCCTGGGCTGGGTACTACTCTGTGAGGTGGTCAGACCAGGTGAGCTCCCTTGCAGCTCTAAAATTGTCTGATTTTTTTCATTCCCATGGTAACATCTCCCTCCTGTGACCTAAGACTTGGGCCAAGAGCAGGTTACCCCTAGATATAAAGGATCTGAGCGTTCCTCTTTAGCTAAAGCCACCAAATAGCTGTGCTCACCAGGTATCTTGGCATCCTTACCAGCTATTGGAAAGAGCTTGGGTTTGTTGGATGCTTATTATTGGTCAGGCATTGCTCTCAGTCTTTTGTGTGTGTCATATAGAACTGGATCTCTGCAGCAGCCCTCCTGGGGTGAGTCCTGTTGTTCTACCCATTTTCCAGGTGAAGAGACTGGGACCCAGAGGGCACTGTGACTTGCCTTTGGTCATACATTAGCCAGTGGAGGGGCCCGGCTGGTAGAAACCATTCTGTTCCAAGCCCCTCCCGCTTCAGCCAGTTCCCAGATCGCCCCTTCCTCCAGGGTCGGATGGCACTGCTGAGGGGAAATCCAACATCCACAAGGAATATTCCATGTCTGAGATATTCCTTATCAGAGAGGATTGTGCAGACCCTTTGCAGGAGGGGAGAGTCTGGGTCCTTGGGGTCTCTGAGAGGAAAGCAAGGGCTCACCTGAATCAATTTCATGGGGTTCACCCACAGGAGGACCGTCTTCTTGGCAGAGAGGCCTTGCACTGCCTTGTACACCACGTCCAGCTGGGGGTGGATGGCACACACCCCATCCAATATTTTTAGGAACTGCTCAGATACCAGCACATTCTGAGGCAGGGAGAGAGGGGATCCCTCATGAGGAAGGCATCACCCATACCATTTGACGCACCCCCCCCCCCCCCAGCCCCAGGGCCATCCAAGCCAAAGGCAGAGGTGTATGGTTTTTTTGTTTTTTTGTTTGTTTTTTGGTCTTTTCCAGCTTTTTCTGTAGTGCTGCTCCTAGACTGGGGTAGTTGATCTTTCTTAGACTCTGTGATTTGACTTGTGAGGTTCACACGTGATTTTGATCAGATGCTCTAGTTGAGTGCCGGTAGCCGGTCACATACTGTTGGCTCGGCTCTGCTCTCAGGTGGTGAGCATCACTGTCTGCATGTGACAGATGAGACACAGCTATGGGGTTAGGAGGCTGGTCCTGAGGCAAAAGCCCTGAAATGTCCATTTCACCACCATATTGGTCTTTGGAGCAGGTGCTCTGGACGAGGATTCCTCTTTCCAACCACTCTGACCTGACTCAAAACTCCCCTTTTGGAAGTGCCTTCAGAGCTGAGTTATGGGTCACAGGAGAAGAGATGTTCTGTGAAGCAGTGTTTGACCAAACCTGGCCTTCACTGGTTTGGTCAGCCTGCTCCATTCCTCAGATGTGCTTCTGAGGAATCGCTTACTGCTTCGAATAATTAAACCTGTGCTTAACCTGATTTGTAGATATTCTAGAGAAAGTTCTAGAGAAGGTTCATCTACAATGAAGAAATCCCAACACTGTTTAGAGCTATGTCAGGAGAAATGACAAAAGGGAAGGAAAAGGCCCATTCAGACTGTCTGTCCTTGGTAGGCTTGTAAAGTGGCAGTGTGATCCCAGCTCACATGGGTTCGTGTGCCATCTGGGGCTAGATGAAACAGCACCATTTCTAATGTTCCCTCAGACACCAAGAGACAGTGCCTGTATGCATGCCTTCCAAACTGTACTGTGGGGGAGGGAGGAAGAGCAAATGCCAACAGAATCTGAGTGTGTAACTGAGACCCAGAGGCAGGGTGGGGCAAGGTCAGAGCTGTAGGAGGAGGATGGACAGAGGGCCTCTGCGGGGGAAGACCTTAAGCAAAAGGAGGAGCCTGGGATGGGGAGCAAGGGGCAAGAGAACTCAGTGAAAAGAAAAGCAGGTATGTTTTTCTAATGTTTTATAATCTGTGGCAAACCTAAGTCCAAATGTTACTTATTATTCAGTTCCAAGCCCAAGGAGCTTGGGCTTCTATATTCAAAATATCATCACCGATTTTATTGCAAGGCATTAAAATCTTGGCAAAACATCATGTTTGTGTGGCATTTATATAACATGACGTTAACACCGTATGTACATTTATAGAACTCTAGAGCAAGAGGCAGAAGCCCTGGGTTTACCATTTGTCGTGTTTCTTGTTTGCTGTGTGGTCCTGGGCAAGTGACCTAACCTCTCTGTTTCAGTTTCCTTATATAGAATATCGGAAAATGAGGAAAAGTTCTTGTTATGGGTTGGATTGTGTTCCCACCAAAAAGATATTGGAGGCCTAATCCCCCGGGCCCGTGAAGGTGACTTTATTTGGAAACAGGGTCTTTGTAGATGATCGAGTAAGATGAGGTCATGGGGGTAGGCCCTAATCTTCTGCTATGACTGGTGTCCCTTGTATAAAGGAGCATTTGGGGCACCCCTGGGTGGCTCAGTGGTTGAGCATCTGCCTTTGGCTCAGGGCGTGATCTGGTCTAAGGATTGAGTCCCACATTGGGCTCCCTGCATGGAGCCTGCTTCTCCCTCTGCCTATGTCTCTGCCTCTCTCTCTCTCTGTGTCTCTCATGAATAAATAAATTAAAAGGGGGGTGCATTTGGATATGGAGACAGGCATGCACAGAGGGAGAGCGCCCTCTGACGCTGAAGGCAGAAATCAGGGTGATGCTCCTACAGGTCGAGGAACACCAAAGACTGCTGGCAAAGCACTAGACTCTGGGAGAAGGAGAGGACACATTCTTCCTCACACTCCTCTGAAGGCACCAATCCTGCCAGTGCCTTGATCTTGAGCTTTAGTTTACAGAGCTGTGAGGTAATACCTTTCTATTGTTTGAGCCAGCTGGATTGTCGTGCTTTGTCAAGGGCAGCTCTAGGACTTGAATGCACTTTATCTACCTCCCAGAGTAGGGGTCAGGTGAAGCTGGAGCATGTAAAATCACTTTGGGGGAAAAGCCAGTATAAAGTGGTGGACAAGCTACCACCTCTCTGAGGATTGAGACAAGAACATGTGGCCCCAGTGATGTCACCTGCTCGAGTCTCCCTCCTCCATCAGGAGGTTAACCCTTAAATTCTGCTTTCAGCAGGCCAAGTCGTGGAATAAAAATACAAATTTGCCTATGTGTTAATTCTCAGATTCTAAAAGTTCTGTGATTCTGGAACCATTCTGGGACCCAGGGCTGTCCATGAGCAGAAATGGCAGTCAACAAAGTCTGCTCTGGGTCCTCCCACTTTTGTTTCTACCGTCTGCTCTCAGACCTACTCAGGTTCTGGTCAGTGATTTCACACTGTAAAGTTATTGACTGAATGGTTATTCCCACTAACAGGACCCCAAGAGAGGGCCAAGCTGTATTCCAAAAGGAGTGACCTTTTCATGGAGTACTTGTGTGAGGGCCTGTGAGGGACAGGGCTATTGGCACCTGCCAACACAGCGTGGCCATGGTAACTACCATGCTTCCTGGTACCAGCAACTACTATCTGATCACTCACGGAAATGTCAATCTCTTCCATCTTGGATTTGGGGTTCCTCTTGATGGATAGGATAAGCAAAACAGCCCCATCCATACTCATAGGGTTGAGGAAAAGCTGTGGGAGGAAGGGCAAGACAGGAGGAGGGTGACATGGAGACAGACAGGAGAGGCTGGCACAGAGCATGGCTTCCATTTTTCCCCATCAAATCATAATCTCTGACTTCCACCCAGACTTCTCTGTAAGCATCTGCCTCCCTGTCTGCTTGTCCAGTCATCCATCTGCTGTCCATCTCATGGCTCACCCCATCATCTATCCAGCCAGCTAGCAAACATTTATTAGGAGCTTGCCATGTGCTGGTTGCTGGAAAAAGTGCTAAGGGATACACACAGACAGACAGGACAAGGTCTCCGTCCACATGTAGCTTACACTCCAGAGGGGGCCACAGGCAAACAAGCAAATGGCATCAGAAGTGCAGTGAGGGCAGTGACAGAGGTCCATGTTGCTGCTGCATGAGCTAGGCAAGGGGCATCCGGCACAGTGAGGGGGACACTGGAGCTAAGCCTTGCAGAACTAAGGGGGATTATTCTGGTCTGAAGAAGCAGAGGCAGGACCAGAAGAAGGAGTGAGATGCACCAGAGAAGACAAGGGTAGGCAAGTGCAAGGGTGCGGAGGTGTCTGGGCAATAGCAAACATTTCATGAGCAGGAGTGGAAAGAACGAGGCTACAGGGCTGGAGTGGGGCAGATCACGGGGACCACACGGGCTTAGCTAAGTGCTCAGGGCATTATCCCAGTGGGGCTGAGATGCCCTATACCTAGGGCAGCCTGGGTGGCTCAGCAGTTTAGCACTGCCTGAAGCCCAGGTTGTGATCCTGGAGGCCCAGGATTGAGTCCCACATCGAGCTCCCTGCATGGGGCCTGCTTCTCCCTCTGTCTGTGTCTCTGCCTCTCTCATATTCTGTGTCTCTCATGAATAAATAAGCAAAATCTTAAAAAAAAAAAAAAAAAAGAAAAAGAAAAAAAGAAAAGAAAATCCCTGTTGCCATGTTCCATCCCTGGCTTCCATCTTTTAAGATTTGGGTTCTCTGAACTTTCCCTGGCTTCCTTGCTCCCCAGAGGCTGAATCACAGGCAGGCCGCATCAGTGTCTCCACTGTGAGTTACCCTTCCTCCTGCTCTGGCCACGCCTCGCCCGCAGTTCCCACTGTCCCCAGCCCATCACCCTGCTCCATCCACTGCTGGGAATCTGGCTTCCTCTTTGCAGCTCTGAGGTGCTTGTCCACTCAGATGGCAGCTCATTGTCACTGGTTTCTAACTCCTGTCCTTCTCCACCAGAGCCCCCACATCTGTGGTTCCCCCGAATCACCCCTCATATCTTGAAGGATTTGGAGTCACTGCAGGAAGACTGCAGGCTGACTTCTCTGCCTCTCATGGCCTGCAGGGCTCGGCTTTCTGGTCTGGCGGGAGGGGCTAGTGGAGCCCACACTGGAGGGCTGTGCTGTGAGCAAGCAGCAGCCCATATGTGCACCTGCCTCATGGTAGGAGCCCCAGAAAGGGGAACTGGTAATGGAAGGCCTCATCTTTCATCTGTTTTCCAACTGCCTAGGATCTTCTATGTCATACATTAGCATCTGTACGCCAATCAATTTCCTTACTAAAAAAAAAAAAAAAATAGAGAGAGCACAAATAGAGCAGCAGAGGGAGAGGGAGAAGCAGACCTCCCGCTGAGCAGGGGGTCCAATGCGAGGCTGGATCCCAGGACTCTGGGATCCTGACCTGAGCCAAAGGCAAATAAATGCTTGACTGACTAAACCACCCATGTGCCCCTATAAGCCAATCGATTTGAAATGAAAGATGTATTCATTCATTCATTAATGGTCATTCACTGGGCATCTTCTCTATGCTCAGCACTGAGCTAAGGTACAAGGGGTATAATAACGGGTAGAACCAAACACAGTCTTTGGTCTCATGCAGCTCTCACACCAGTGGAGGTGACCAGACAACTAGTCACTGAAATGCGAATATAAGGAGGAACCTGGCAAGCTCTGTGTGAAGAAGTGAGCCAAGATCTGAGGGTCTGTGAGAGGCTTGCTGCCAGAGCGGCATGCTGGGGTGGGACAGTGACTCAGGTAGGTGCAGGGAGCAGTGGGGGAAGGCACTACAGGTGAGGCTGAGGTCAGGGCCACAAGGGAGAGCCAGGCCCCAGGAGGGGGGGGGAGATGAAAGGAGTCCCTGAGGCCATGGCTGGACAGCAAGGGAGAGCATGTGGTAAACTGAGGTTGTTGAAGCACCCTGGGATGAGAGAAGTGGATTGAAACCACAGGAAGCCAGATGGAGGTCTCTGCTCAAGGAAACTAGCTGCGGGTGGGGGTGGAAGCCGGACTTAGGCTCAAAATGCATACTCTGGCTTCAATGTGGAGCAGTCTGGAGGAGACCCAGGTGGGAGGAGGGAAGACTGTATAGGAGATGACACCATGCACCAGGTGACCGTAGAGGGTGACATTAGGGTTATAGCAGAGAGACAGTCTAGAACCTATGCACGTGTGAAGCACAAAGTAAATTTTCCCAATGATTCTCTCCAGCAATATGCAACCCCATCACCCTGCTGTCCCCACCCCAACACACACAGATACACACACATGGGCACACAGTGGATGCAAGGACACACAGATGAACACACATGGACACATGGATGCATACACACAGATGCATGGACACGGACGCAGGTGCAGGCTCACAGCAGCATGGATACGCAGATGCATGAACACACACAGGAATGCACACACACCTGGAAACATGGACACACACAGATGCATGGGTGTGCACACATGCACATGGACACACCCATAAAATGGCCCATTCCCAGCTTGAGTAAAGATTTTACCTTCAGGACTTTGAGGCTCTCATTGAACTCCAGTCCTTTGCTGATTTTGGAGATTCCCTCATTGCTGATATCATTGATGCTGATGTCTAGGTAGACCAGGGAGCTGTTGAGTCTGAGGACCTCCCCAAGGGCTGTGGCCCCCTCGTTCCCAAAGCCGTTCATAGACAGATCCAGTTTCTGCAGGGTTCCATTAGCCTCCAGGGGACGGGAGAGAACAGCACCAGTGGCAAGGTTGCATGTGACTCATCCAGCCACGAGGCCCTGGTTCCTCTCCCCATCCAGTCCGGGTGCTCAATAGTCTCTGGGAGGGAGACCTTTCCAGATCCCTCCCAGTGGTGGGAGTCAGAACCTGATCATTCCCTACCCCTAATTAAACTGCCCTCTTGAAGTATCCCCAAAGATGCCACCGAGGCCCCAGCAAGGTGAATTTGCCAAAGTAGGATTTATACTAAAGAATAAAGCACATCTAGGAGTTGTGGGAATGATGCTAACAACATGAAAGCATTTGATGAGAGCTCAGTGTGCTCTCATCAATGGGGTCATGAGGAAAAGGTTCAAGATGGTGGGATGGGAGGTGCTGGACGTCCTCCCTGGACTCAACACACCCTTGCCAGAGAGCATCTTACCCGGAGACCATTGCACAAGGCCACAGCTCCCCGTATGTAGAAGTGATTCCAGCTCAGATCCAGTGACTGGAGCCCTACATTGAGGGCTGGGGGAGAAAGGGAGTCATGTGAGTGTCCTCCAACTCCCAGAGAACCCACTCTTGGAGTTGACAAAGGTCCATGACATTGGGGAATAAAGATGCTCATGCAAAGTTAAGTTAAGACATTGGGGCAATAATTTTTCAGTTATTCATTTAAACATAAAATTGTAAGATGATCCCTAAGGCTGGCAACAATGTAGTAAAACAATCTTACTCCAATATTGTAGGTGGCAAGTGAAATTGCTACAATCTAGTTGGCAAATGTGATCTGGTCACAGATATTTCGCTATTATGCGCACCCTATCACACAGCAATATCACCTCCGAGACTCTTCTAAGGACACAGTGCAGGATAAGAGAAGAGTTACATGCTTGTTGTTTATCATGGCATCACTTAATAAAAGCAACATTTGTGACTCACAGGGGAAGAGTAAAATATATAATAAACAGCCGTCTGGTGGAATATTATGCAACCATTAAACTAGATAGAGGCAGCATGGAACACAGGGGTTGTATTTACACGGGGGAGGCTCTGATGGTATTTATCTCATGAGATGCTTTTTTCTTGGGGATCTACGGGGACAGAGGTGGCTCCAGAAAGCTAAGTGGTGAGGCACCAGGCTCGTCCAGAAGCTGGTTTGCATACAAGTTGCACTTTTTTTTTTTTTTTAATTTAGAGATACTTTGGGGGAGTCCTGGGTAGTTCAGTCTGACTCTTGGTTCCAGCTCGGGTTGTGATCTCAGGGTGGGTGAGTTTGAGCCCCCCTTTGGGCTCTGTGCTCAGTAGGAAGTCTGCTTAAGACTCTCTTCCTCTGCCCCTCCTCCGCTCTTTCTCTAAAATAAATACATAAATCTTAAAAAAAAAAAAAACTTTTGCTTACGTGCTACAAAGCCTTGAGGAGATATCCTGTTTATTTATTTATTTTTTAAAAATAAGATCCTTTTTTGATATCCTGTTTAAACACATCATCATGGTTATTTTTATTAGGGGAGGGCGGATATGCCAGGGACACTGCTGGAGAGAGGCTGAAGCATTCTTGAAGCTTTACTGGGTGGGAGGCAGCGCCTTCAGGCCTCAGGCCCAGGAAGAGGTCTGACTCGATTTTCTTTTCCATGGTCAATGTGCTGTGAACTGATGTGTGCGTCTCTTGTGTCAACCACCAGGATGGACTTTCAGTAAGGTGCACAACACCTTATATTATTTTGAGAATAAATGTTCCCCCGCCTTCATTCTCTCCCTCATTCTCCTCTACCCCTATTTCTTCTTCTCTGCTAATTCCCTCACTTAAGTTATGCTTTGCACACCTGCATCTCCTCAATGGCTGCCAAATTTAAATTTTAGGTCTGTCCTCACCCCCTCGCTAGCTGTGTGACCTCATGCAGGCTCCTTATGCTTCCCTTACTTCTGTTTCCTTCTCTGTAAAAATGGAGATATTAACCCATACAAGGTGTTGTGAGAGAATTGATGTAAAACGTCTAGCAGGATGCCTGTCACGTGGCAATCGCTTATTAACTGGCCCCTTTCATAATATTTTTTAAAGCTCATATATGATATGATGGTAACCATTTTATTTTTTTTATTTATTTTTTTTTTTTTAAAAGATTTTGTTTATTTATTCATAGAGACACACACACAGAGAGAGAGAGAGAGAGAGAGAGGCAGAGACACAGGCAGAGGGGGAAGCAGGCTCCATGCAGAGAGCCCAACGTGGGACTGGATCCAGGGTCTCCAGGATCACACCCTGGGCTGCAGGCGGTGCTAAACCGCTGCGCCACCAGGGCTGCCTGATGGTAACCATTTTAAAACAGAATGTAGTCTGTCTCACTTGAAAGTTGTTTGGAAATTTAGGGTTTTTTAAAAAAAATATTTTAAGTAACCTCCACACCCAACATGGGGCTTGAACCCACAACCCCAAGATCAAGAGTCGCAGGTTCCACCGACTGAGCCAACCAGGTGCCCCTAAAATTTAGTTTTAAAGTATCTGGAAATCAGTTTTCAGATGGACCCAAATTGCCGCACAAAGCTCGTACACTTTGCTCCTCCCCTCTGACCTGTTGGGCTGGACCCTCCCTCTTGGGGAATCTGTGGCTCACCCCTCACTAAGGGGGTGGTAGCAGTGAGACCAGAGAGCTCCCCCCCACCTGCCAGGCCCCCACCTCTAGCACCCACGCTCCGCCCCCTCCTTCTCTCAGTTCTGTTCCCTGAGGCCTCCCCTGCCCCTTTGCTCCTCACGCCACAGCCCCACAGCCGCCAACCTGTTCAAGGGACTCGGCTCCTGCAACTATCTCCTCCTCCTTCCTTGCGACCCGTTTCTTCTTCTTTCCTTCCTATCAGCATTATCCAACCTTACAAACCTTCCTGCCTCCATGTGACCCATCTTTCTGCCCCGGCCTCATCTCAGTGGGGCTTCTGGAGGTGCCCATGTTGCCATTTCACTTCTTTGCATCCCATTTTCAACTCCACCTCTTCTGGCCAGGTGTCCACACTCACCACCGCTAACACAGCACTTGTCCTGGTCACCAATTATCTCTATGTTGCTGAGTCCTGTGGTCACTTTTCTGACCTCATCTTATTTGACCTCTAAGCAGCACTTGACCCAGCTGAGACCACTTTTCCCTTCCTGAAAGAACTTGGCTCCTTGATACCTCACCTTCCCCCTACTTGGCTGGCCACTTCTGCTGGGTCTCCTTTCCCACCCCTCCCCGGGACACCTAAAAGTGTCAGAGTGGCCCAATGGCCACCTTCTCACCTCCATCCACACTCCTTGCCTAGATGATCTCATCTTGCCCCCTGGTTTTATTTATTTTTTTTTAATTTTTTTTAGAATTTTATTTTTTTATTTTAAAGACTTTATTTATTGATGAGAGCGTGCGAGAATAAGAGAGAGAGAGCAAGAGAGAGCAGAAGCAGGCTCCATGGGCAGCCCCGGTGGCACAGCGGTTTAGCGCCACCTGCAGCCCAGGGCGTGATCCTGGAGGCCCTGGATCGAGTCCCACGTCGGGCTCTCTGCAAGGAGCCTGCTTCTCCCTCTGCCGGTGTCTCTGTGTATCTCTCATGAATAAATAAATAAAAATCTTTTTTTTTTTTTTTTTTTTAAAAAAAGAAGCGGGCTCCATGCAGGGAGCCTGATGTGGGACTCAATCCCAGGACTCCAGGATCACGCCCTGGGCCAAAGGCAGGCTCTAACCCGCTGAGCCACCCAAGGATCCCGCCCCACGGTTTTAAATACATTGCAATGCCTTTAAACTCCCAGATGCATATTCCCAGTCCTGATCTGTTCACTGAGCTCTAAACTGAGCTCTAAACCCGTATAGCAAATTGGATGTCTCCATGTAGATGTCAAACGGACATGGCAAACATCACATGGCCGAAACAGAAGTTTTGGCTCCTGACTCCTGTCCCCTCATATCTGTTATTCCCTGACTTTTCCCCATTTAAGTAAATGGCACCACCATCCAGCCAGTTCCTAAAACAAAATAACCAGACATCTATTTTTCTCTCTCCCTTTCCTTCATTCTCCACACCAGTGAGTCCTTTTGGCTTTACTTCCAAGGTACATTCTGGATTCATTCACTCCTCTCTGTTGGCACCTCCTCCCTCAGCTCCAGCTATGGTCCTATCTTGCCTGGACTACTGCATTAGCTTCCTGATGGGCCTTCCTTCTTCCATTCTTTTTTTTTAATTAAAGTTTAATTAACATGCAATGTTATGTTAGTTTCAGGTGTATGACATGGGTCCAACAATTCTATACATTACCTAGTGGTCACCATCTGTTACCACACGACACTATTACAGCATTATTGACAGTACTCTCTACGCTCTGTGGTGCTCTCTGTATTTAAAAGTCCGCTTTGTCCTCAGTTGTGTTCATCATAAAGCACATAAGTCTCCAAAAAATGGTTCCTCTGAAACGCAAATCACACCGTGTCACTCCCTTACGTTGACACCCTGAACTGACTTCTCGTCACATGGGAAATCACATTCAGACTTCCTAGATGTCATGGCCCATGAAGCCTCACCCAAGTGGCTGCGGGCCCCCTTGGTGACCTCCTCCTTCTGTTCCCTTCTCCTGCTTGCTCTGTGGCAGCCACGTTGTCCTCACTCTCGGACACACCAGGCCCTGGCTCTTTCCACCTGGAATGTTCTACTTCCAGAACCTGGCACAGCTGACTCTTCTTTAATACTCAGGTTTCAAAGAAAAGCCACCTTCCCTGGGGGGCTTTTTTTTCACCACCCCACCTAACCTAGCATCTCCCTTGCTAATAGTGATCCCCTTTTCTACTCATCTCCTCAGGAATGAACACTTAGGTTCTTTCTTTTTCTTTTCTTTTTTAAGATTTGATTTATTAATTCATGAGTAACACACAGAGAGAGGCAGAGGGAGAAGCAGGCTCCCTGCAGAAAGCCCGATGCGGGACTCGATCCCAGGACCCTGGGATCACAACCTGAGCCGAAGGCAGATGCTCAACTGAGCCATCCCAGGCTCTCTCTCTCTCTTTTTTTTTTTCACTTTTTATCTGCAGTGAACCTCCTCAGACATCTCTGTGTACGTGCGAGAGCATCTCTGAGACCTGCACGGGTGAATTGCTGTATCACAGAATATGCACCTTTTCAATTTTACTAAATACTGTCAGGTTGCTCTCCATAGTGCCTTTACCTAGCAGCTTCAGAGAGTCCTTATTTCTCCCTGTGTTCACTGCTCCAGATAGTCTGACTTGAAATTTCTGCAGCTTTGGTAGATGACAAGGGGGATCTTCTCATTGTTTTATTTTGCACTTCTCTAATTGCTAAAGAGTTTAGGTGTTTGGCTTTCTTTTCGCACTGTCCGTATGCCTTGAACATTGTTTTTTGGGGAGCATTTATCATTGTCCAGTGGACCTATAGGATCTTGTATCAGTATTCTGAACACAAATCTATTATACAAATGCTGCAAGTATGTCCTCTCTGTTGCTTGTCTTTTATCATAGGCACATTTTATGCCTGTTGTCAAATAAATGGATGGTTTTTGTTACAGTTTATGCCCGCTGTGCATATTTAATAATCCTTAGCCTCCCTGAGGTCAGCAAGTTAATTCTTTATGTTTTTCTAATCTTTTTAAAAGTTTTACTTCCCACATCCAGGTATTGGCTCCACTTAAAATGTGTTTGGGGTGTGGCGTACATCACTTTATGATCCGAGCATTCAATAACAGTAAAAAACAGGAGATGCAGCCCTGACAGGCAACTGTCTGCCAAGTGCCTCTCCTTTGCTCGCCCCTTGCCTCCATGGGGGACTCACCCAGCATCTGGCCCATGTATTCTCCTCCCTTATCAGAGAACTGGTTGTGGCTGAGATCCAGCGTCTTGATTTGGTAATTGGCCTGCAGAAAGAAACAAGGTAGAGAGAGAGGTGATGTTTGTCTTCTCTTGGCTGCAAATACCTCTTTCATCTCAGGGCTGTGTAATGGAGGGCTCCCATACAAAAAAAAAAAATTCAGGTGGACGAGAGTTTATAGACTGAAGACATTCTTTGTGCATTTTGCATCATCACTGATGATGACTGCTGGGAGGAGGGTCTAGTCCCATCCAAATGGCCTGGCCACTGCTGTGGCTGTGGTCAGGATCGGCAGAGTCCAGACACTCACCAGCTTCCTAGACATTCATGTGACCTCACTTCTCTGTACCCGGAGCCACCCTCTAGGCCTCCCATATCTCCCAGGGCCATCTCCCACAGGGCTCGGTGGCACCCGTCCCTCGCTTCTTACCGCCAGGGCTTGGCACAACAGTTCTGCAGATTCATCCCTGAAGTTATTTCCTGCAGTGAAGGGGGTTGTTTGCAATGCTTTCCAGACTAGGGCTCCCTTCCCCTCCTGTATCCTGGCCCTGTCAGGCTCTTCCCCTTTGGAACAATCAGCCACAGGAAAGTGACAAGTACTTTAAGCAAATATATGGACATGGAAGAGAACAGGAGAAAAGAGGGCAACTATTTGCCTTTCTCTTGAACATTCTCTGCTCTCTCTGTCATGATAGTGACATGTGGGGGAGTTCCAGTGATTGATAGTGATAGTGATAGTGATAGTGATAGTGATAGTGTGGGGAGTTCCAGGAGTCAACACATCATCCCCTGCGTTCCCCCCTTGGCAGCCTCGACCCCTAGCTTAGTGCCTAGAGTCTATAACATTATAAAAAATACAAATTCAGCAGCAGGGCCAGGAGCAGAGGGGGACAAGTGAGGCACTCCCATTGTGTGCAAGATCTGAGCTCAGTAATCGCCATGAGTAATATCTTAATACAATACTTGTAAAACTCAAAATAATGTAAAACATCTAAGATGAACAAAAGCTTAAAGTTTTATTATTGATTTTTTAAAGATTTTATTTATTTATTCATGAGAGACACAGAGAGACAGAGAGGCAGAGACACAGGCAGAGGGAGAAGCAGGCTCCATGCAGGGAGCCTGACGTGGGACTCAATCCTGGGTCTCCAGGATCACGCCCTGGGCTGAAGGAGGCACTAAACCACTGAGCCACCCAGGGATCCCCAAGTTTAAAGTTTTAAATAAAGGCAGGATTTGACCTTGCACTTGCATGGCTGCACTCAACCTAACCATAATCTGTCCCTTGTGGATCCTGTTTTAAGTGTTGATATTTTGTTCACTACAGACTTTTTTTTACATTATTTTTGATTTTTACAAACATTACCACAAGATATCATTTACTTAGTTACTGAGTTTTTTTGTGCCCCTTAAATTCTATGACTGAGGCGTGTGCCTTCCTTATCTCACTCTCACCCCAGCCCTGCTAGACAGTTTAAAAGATTTCTGGAAAACTGGGGTGCCAGGGTGGCTCATTCAGTTGAGTGTCTGACTCTTGATTTTGGATCCAGGCGTGATCTTGGGGTCCTGGGATGGAGCCCCACCTCAAGGGCTCTGTGCTCGTGGGGAGTCTGCTTAAGGATGCTTTCCCTCTTCCTCCCATGCTCCATGCACACATGAGTACTCTCTCTCTCTCTCTTTCAAATAAATAAATCTTCATTTTTTAAAGAAAGATTTTATTTTATTTACTTATGAGAGATGCACAGAGAGAGGCAGAGACACAGACAGGGAGAAACAGGTTCCATGCAGGGAGCCTGATGCAGGACTTGATCCAGGGACTCCAGGATCATGCCCTGGGCCGAAGGCAGGCGCTAAACCACTGAGCCACCCAGGCATCCCTAAATAAATCTTTTTTTTTTTTTAAAGATTTTTAAATTTTTTTTTATTTATTTATGATAGTCACAGAGAGAGAGAGAGAGGCAAAGACATAGGCAGAGGGAGAAGCAGGCTCCATGCACCGGGAGCCCGATGTAGGATTCGATCCCGGGTCTCCAGGATCGCGCCCTGGGCCAAAGGCAGGCGCCAAACTGCTGCGCCACCCAGGGATCCCTAAATAAATCTTTTTAAAAAAGATTCCTGGAAAATAAATGATATAGAGACTTATCCCTAAATTTCTCCTTTAAACCCTTAATAATATTTGTATCTCTAGCACCTAAATAGTGTTTGGCACCTAACAGTGCTCCATATGTGCTTACTGAATGAATGAATGAATCCAATGAATAAATGCACCTTGGTTGCATCTGTACCAGAGCAATGAAATGAGACAATAAGCTGGTCAACGTATAAAATTAGGTTATTAGCGATTCAAATTGTGTTTACATCCGTGGTTACAAATAACAGAGATGGCTGTAAGAGAGTCATTTAGGAAGTTTGATAAAATACAGATTCCTAGATCCCTCCCTTTAAAAATTCTGACTCAGCAGCCTGGGATGGGACTGGGTAATTTGTATTTTTACAGAGATTTCTGTATTATGTTAGTATTGTTTTAGAGGCCTTAGCCAATGCAACTAGAAAAATCACTGGGAGCTATAAGTATTAGAAAGAAGAGACAAAACTATTACTTGCAGACATGATCACCTATCTAAATAATCCAAGAAAAGTAACTGACAAAATGTTAGAACCAATAAGATAACTCAATAAAGTGACCTGGTGGGGGGGGGTGCCTAGGTGGCTAGTTGGTTGGATGACTGACTCTTGATTTTGGCTCAGGTCATGATTTCAGGGTACTGAGATTGAGCCCCATGTCAAGCTCTGCACTGAGTGTGGAGTCTGCTTGAGATTCTCCCGTTTTCTCTCTCTGCCCCTCCACACCCCTGACTGGCATTCTCTAAATATAAATAAATAAATAAATAAATAAATAAATAAATAAATAAATAAATACATACATACATACATACATACATAAATACATAAATACATAAATAAAGTGACTGGATATAGGATCAATATACAGAAATCAATAGCTCTCAGACATATCAGTAATAACCACTTAATAACCAGATAGTAATATCTCTATATGATAGAAAAAACATTCTGGGGCAGCCCAGATGGCTCAGCAGTTTAGATCCGCCTTCAGCCCAGAGCATGCTTCTGGAGACTTGGGATCAAGTCCCATGTTGGGCTCCCGGCATGGAGCCTGCTTCTCCCTTTGCCTGTGTCTCTGCTTCTCTCTCTCTCTCTGTGTCTCTCATGGATAAATAAATAAAATCTTAAGAAAAAAGAAAAAACATTCTGTTTATGTGGGAATAAAATGATAAAGCACCTGGACCTATATGAAATGTGCAAGACTTCTAATGGAATAAAAGCATAATACTTTATTGCAGAAGATTAAAAAAAAAAGACTTGAAGAAATAAAGATAAACCTAGTGGCTAGGATTTGGACCCAAGCATTGACTTCAACATCCACACATTTAATCATTCTGGTTCACAGGTAACTTGGTGAGAGCCAGAATGGAGACAGTATAGGGAAAGATATTCCACTGGTAGAATTGTAACCTGGTACTGTATTCTTAAATGAAGACATTCAATATTTTGAATATTTCAACTCTGTCCTAAATTAATCTAGGACATTAACTATAACTCTAAATAAAAGCCAACAGTTTTTTGTTTTGTTTTGTTTTGTTTTTTTATGGAACTTGACAAGATGATTCTATATATTTCATTAATTATATATATATATTTCATTAATTACAATAATAATATAATAATTATAATAATTATAATTATTATATTTTAATATATTATAATAATATAATATTTAATATTATAATTATATAATAATAATATATTTCATTAATTACAATTAATCATTAAATTATAACACGTGGCATATAGTTTTAATTTTCTAAACAAATATTAAAATAGTATGGCATTGACATAGATACAGACACAGAGACTGACAAAACAGAAAAGAAAATCTAGAGAGAAACCTGTATTTATATGAGAGTTTGATATACAATAAAGGTGACATTTCAAATTAGTCAGTAAAGGATTGAATATTCAGCTAAAGATGCTGGGGCATCTGGCTATTGGTTTTGGAAATACGGTGTTTGAGTCTTTCTCTACCTCATGCCACAAACAATAGTAAGTTCCAGATATATTGAAGATTAAGGATGAAAAAACAAAATCATAAAAATATTTGAAGAAAATTAAGGAAAAAAATGTCATAGTCTGAAGTAGGAAACAGTTTTTTGAGCAGGACTACAAAAACCAAACCTACAAAAAAGACTGATGAACTTGACAACAATAAATAATACAAAATATGTATAAGAAAACATCATAAGTAACATTCAAGTGTGCTTGAATCAATCCTCACATTCAAGTGTGAATATGTATAACATATAAAGAGTTTCTAACACTCAATAATACAAGCAACCTCATAGGACAATTGACATTTCATACAGGAGAAAATAAAAATGGAAATAAGCATCTGGAAAAGATGTTTTATTTCAGTAGTAATTTGGGAATGTAATAAAGATAGTAATAATGATGAACACTTATTGAATACTTGGTCCCAGGTATTGTTCTAGGTGTTTTAGATTTCGATTCACTTTATCTACATAGTCACTGTCTGAAGTAGATAATATAATTCTCCTTAGTTTATAAATGAGAGAAATGAGTCACAGAAGGGTTAGATAACTTGCCTTGTGTCAAAGCCAGGATTTGCACCCACATGCTGTGATTTCAACATCTACACTCTACTCTGATTCACAAAAAATTTGCTAATAACCAAGGGAAACAGATATTCCATTGGTGGAATTGTAACCTGGTAGAGCTGCTGCTTCTTCTTCTTCTTCTTCTTCTTCTTCTTCTTCTTCTTCTCCTCCTTCTTCTTCTTCTTCTTCTTCTTCTTCTTCTTCTTCTTCTTCTTCCTTCTTCTTCTTCTTTTCTTCTTCTTCTTCCTCCTCCTCCTCCTCCTCCTCCTCCTCCTCCTCCTCCTCCTCCTTCTTCTTCTTCTTCTTCTTCTTCTTCTTCTTCTTCTTCTTCTTCTTCTTCTTCTTCTTTGATTTTCTTCCTTAAGTAATCTCTATCCCTGATATGGGGCTCTAACTTATGACCCCGAGATCAAGAGTTGCATGCTCTACGGACTGATCCAGGTAGGTGCCCCTGGCATGATATTCTTCTTCTTTTTTAAAGATTTATTTATTTACTTGAGAGAGAGCACTCGCTTGCACAAGTGAGTGGGGGGAGGAGCAGAGGGAGAGAATCTTCAAGCAGACTCCCTGCTGAGCATGTAGCCCAATGCGGGGCTTTATCCCACAACCCATGAGATCATGACCTGAGCTGAAAGCAAGAGTCAGTTGCTTAACTGACTGAGCCACCCAGGTGCCCCTATAGTTCCTTTCTAATAATTCTATTTTCTGAAGTTCTTGATGCTGCCACTTGTTAGACTCTGATAGCTCTCTTGACGTTTCGTTTCCTTGTTTTGCAATTTTGGACTGTGAGCCCATCTTTAGTGGAGCTTTATCTGTGGGAATCCCAAGCAGCCTGGAGCCTGGGGCCAGGGGTTCTTCCTCCAATGAGGCACTCTGTTTGTTCCTGATGCATGCCCCAGGGTATTAGCAGCACAGGACCACTTAGATTAATTTCTTAGGGGTTCCAGGACCCTGAAGATAATATAAACTCAAACCACAAACCTGAGCGAGGACAAGTCTGTGAGAGCTAGAGTTCTCAAGTGACTTTTTTTTTTTCTTTGAGAGAGACAGATAACAGACTAATTAAGAACTGAGTGTACAATAGGGGGTCAGGTAGCAATAAGTGCTATTAGAAAAAAACAAGCAGGGAAATAGGAGAGTGATGGGGATAGAGGGGAGGTCAGAGAAGTGCTCCCTCTGGAGATGACATTTAAGCAGAGGCAGGAATAAAGCCACAGAGTGAGCTGTGCAGATATCTAGGGTAGAGACTTTCAGGCAGAGGCAGGCATGCTGCCAAGTGAGTCAGAAGTCTCTGGTCCAGGACAGCCAGGAAGCCAGTGTGGCCTTAGGGAGGAGGAAGGGATGACCAGAGGGTTTAGCAGGGCGAAGACATGGTGTTCTGATCTTGGAACTCAGAGGGGCCTGGTCTGGCTCAATTCCACCCTGGATTCTCTGGCTCTTTCCTGTGTCTCCTTTGCATTCCCTTGTCCTCTCCCACCCCTTCCATGGGCTTACCTGAAAGCTGCAGATTCCAGAGAGAAGACGTATTTCTCTGAAGAAATTCAGAGATGATTTTGGCCCCCTTAAAGCCAAGGTCATTGTCGGAAACATTCTAAAAGGCAAGAACACACTTAGGTGTATAAAAATCCCACCCAAGCGCCCTCATTAATGAACAGTGTTGGGATGGAGCTTACTTGAGGCCTGCATGCGGTGGGAGGGCAAAGGTGAAAGGGTAGGAAGGTTCAGGAAGAGCAAAGGAGGGAGGGTGATGAGTATTCACTTTTCTGATGCCTGGCTGTGAGGCTCTCCCCCTGGTCTCAATCTTCTCTGAAGTTGGTTTTGGTGACTTCTTACTTCTCCAGGTTAGCCCTAGTACTTTAGATAAGCACACTGTACTTTTTTTTTTTTAACGGAGACAGCCTTATTTGGAAAGTTTGGCATAAAGCAACTGAAAAATTAGTTCAGAGTCATTCATCATTGTAAATTTCATTCATTGATTCCTGAAGCACGAATCACTATGCTGGGAACATGTAGGGATGCAAATAGACACAGCCCTTTTGGGCTAGTGGGAGGGACTTTTATATAAACCAGACATTATTATCTTGTTTCTCCTCTCCTTTTTTTTTTTTTCATTTTAAAAAAAAATTATGGTAAAATAGACCTAACACAACATTTACCATCCTATTTTTTTTTTCATCCTAACTATTTTTAAGGATGCAGCGCAGTGGTCTGAAATATATTCACATGCTTATGCAACTATCATCATCATTTGTCTCCAGGCACATTGTGTTTGATGAAAGTATTTCACATCTTTATTTTCTCTAAGTTCACTCTTTTTTTTTTTTTTTAGATTTTATTTATTCATTTGACAGAGAGAATGAGCACAAGTAGGGGGAGTGGCAGGCAGAGGGAGAGGGAGAAGCAGGCTCCTTGCGGAGCAGGAGCCTGATGTGGGGCTCGATTCCAGGACCCTGGAATCACGACCTGAGCCAAAGGCAGATGCTTAGCTTAACCAACTGAGCCACTCAGGTGCCCCTGCATAGTTGCTTTAAAATGAATTTAGGGAGGGGCACCGGGGTGGCTCAGTCTGTTAAGCTAAGCAACTGCCTTTGGCTCAGGTCTATTCCAGGGTCCTGGGACTGAGTCCCGTGTCGGGCTCCCTGCTGCTCCCTCTGTTTGTGCTCCCTCTCTCTGTCAAATAAAAAAATAAAATCTCAAAAAAAAAAAGAAGCATCTATGCAGAAGGGCTTATAAGGTCCAGACAGAATCCGTTTCTTAGGGTTTCCTCTGGCCACAAGGAACACAGCCCCCCTGCTGGCCTCTGACATGCAGCCGTCCTCTGAGAAGTCACCTCTGGAGGAAGGGGCCTCTAGACCAATGGATCACAGGGAGCTGGAGGCTGGCTAGGGCTGGGGCAGGGGCCTCTGGCCTATCTCAGGTGGGTTCCGAGAGCCCGGGGCTGGGGGTGGAAACCAGTAGCACCAGGGAAAGGGCACAGTACCAACTCTTGCAGGTAGTAGTTCTCTTGCAGCATCTCCAGCAGGCTCAGGATGCCTTCCTCCATGAGACCGTTGTCAGCCAGCTCCAGGGTGACAACACTTGTGTTGGACTTCAGACGCCACAGGGGGAGGGGGAGAAAGACAGAGGTGATCTAGTCAGTTCCTGGCCCTTGCCTGGAGCCCATCCCCTCTCTGGAACATGCCAGCCTTTTCAGGGATGCATGCTAGCACTTCTGGAGAATGGACAGAACGGGAGAAAGCACAGGGATGATCCACCCCATTGAGTTTTGCCAGGACGACATGCTTATTCTGGGTATCTCCACCAAAGGGGAACTCTGTGGGGAAACTTAGAAAGGGAACATTAAAATGATGAGATCCTTGAGAAAGTGCGGGACACAGGGGTGGGCTAAACAGATGGTTAACTATTTAGCCTGGAGGAGAGAAGCTGGCACCTACTCTAGGATTAAGGAGAACTTGATACATTTAATAAGGGTATTTATTTAGTTTTTTTTTTAATTAAATATTTTATTTATTTGTGTGAGAGAGATTGTGTAGAGCAAGAGAGAGAACATGAGCGGGGAGGAGGGGCAGAGGGAGAAGCCGACTCCCTGCTGAGCAGGGAGCCCCATACAGGGCTTGATTCCAGGACCCTAAGGATATATATTTTTTAAGATTTTATTTATTTATTCATGAGAGAGAGAGAGAGAGAGGCAGAGACACGGGCAGAGGGAGAAGCAGGCCCCATGCAGGGAGCCCGATGTGGGACTCGATCCCGGGACTCCAGGATCAGGCCCTGGGCCAAAGGCAGCGCTAAACCACTGAGCCACCCAGGCGTCCCCAGGACCTAAATTTCAATCTTAGATATGCACTTCCAAGCTAGTCAGCATTCCCAGGGGCAGGGGAAGTGACCTGCAGCATGAAGGCCAGGGGTTCGCTCTACCTGGCACTGTTTGTCATTCTTCCCTTCCTTACCTCGGGGTCCTGGTATGGAGAGATGTAGAGAACAGACACAGTTTTGGATTTGAGCGTTTTCAACGTGCGCCCAGCAGCAAGAGAGGTAGGCCGCGGGAAGGAGCCCTAGCTCCGGGCAAAGGGAAAGACGACACACAGCTACCGCAATGTGGAATGGTTGACTCAGGGCCTTCTCGAAACACCCTCTGGTCTTGGCTCGCTGAGGCAGGCACAATTTCGTCGTGCTCAAAGGCAAGGGTCATGGCTCACATGGCCAGGTGGCACTTAGAAGTGTCCAGGATCGGGGGAGGGGGGAACCAGCACGGTGTGGGGGGCGGCGGGCAGCGCCTCCCCAGGCCTATCGACCTTCGTCTCATAAGGGCACATGGCCACTGGCTACTCCATGCCAACTGCTGGGGAAGCAACGGGGGTAGAGAACACCCCTGCACCTCACGACCCATGAGGGTGTGGAGGCGGGCAGGTGAGGGAGAGACGCGACACATGAAGTAGGACCGCTACTATCAGGGTGCTTTTAAGCGAAGCCAGGGAAACACAACATGTGCAAAGCTAAACAGTGCAAAAGATAAATAACAGTTCAGTCACCGGCATGTCACAGTGATTAATTGTCAAATTAGTGACACAGAGAATCAGAGAAGAAAAAACTCCCCCCCCCCCAAACAGAAACTGCTGTTACTAAGAGACAAGTGGCCCAAGTCCCGAGAGAATTGCATTATTATCTGTTTTTTTTCCCATGAAACTCATGAGGTAATGGTGCATTCCTAACACCTCATTAATCAGTCTTTCAACACTCAATAAATTTCAAGATGGCTTTGTTCTTTCTCTGCTCTTCCTCTCTTTCCTCCCTCTCCAGAAAGCAGCACACTCTCACATTTCATGTAGCCTCTTAACGGGCATGTGCTAAATGCAAATGATGTTCTATTTCCCAAAATGAGTGAGTGCTTTTTTTTTTTTTAAATCAAACTTTCTCTTTACCAACCTAAATGAACAAAGTGTTGTGCTGATATACAGTTGTCACGTGTTCTGTTTTGCTGGGATGGAAGTTGGTTTGTATATAATCAATTTTAATTATATAAAGCCATGATGAATTCAAGGTCAAGTCCTTGGTTGCTCATGCCAAGCCGAGAAAGAGAGAGAGAGAGGGAGAGAGAGAGAGGATTATTCATGTGGGAAAACATGATCTATTCTACAGTGTGATTTTTAAAGAATTATTAACATTGCAAAAGGCAAACATTGAATAGAATAGCTCAGTAGCGACCTCATTTATAGCAAAAGTGAGCTTCGGAATTGAGACCCAGGCTGACATTTTGTATCAAGCACTTGCATTAGTGCCCAGCCACTTACCCGGAGCTGTTGCCTTTGCTTCCTGAATCAGAAAGAGCATAGACTCGCAAGGCCAAGGTCCCTAACAGCCCCCTTCCCAGGAGCTAATGGGGCATCCCTGCCTGTTCGGTAAGTCAACTGGCAGTCAAGCAGAGTCTAGGGCAGGATGGGCATAAAGCTTGCAATTGAGGGTCCCATGGAGGATCTCTCTGAGATCTGTCACCACTCTGTCAAGGCCCACCTCTACCAGCCTTCGAGTGCCCCCATTGGCATGCTCACCACTAGGGCTATAGCAATAGCCTTGGTACCATTGGGGCCCAGCCCATGGTGGTTGAGATTCATGTAGGACTCCTCCATGTTCCGGAGAAAGTAGGAGACAGGCACCACGCTCATCAGTCTGCAGGCTTCCAGGTACAGCTCATTTTGTCTGGTGGTGAAAAATTTCTCTGTATCTACAGAAAAAAGATGCAAGTGGATGAGGTGGGGTTTCTCTTCTACATTTGCCTTATTTCCCCTCTGGCCTTGGGCCAGTTGCAGACACTATTCATCTGGTGTCTCCTCTGCCCCAGGATGTCCCTATGAGTGTGTGCACAGGAGGGCAACTCCAATCGGGAAGTCAGCCGGAGGTGGAAAAAGAGATCCAAATTCCAGAAGGTCCAAATGGACATCTCCCTTTGGGTAAGAGACAGGGGTGCCGGTTTTAGGCCCAAGCTTTCCTAGGAGAAGGAGCAGTGTGCCCATGCCCACCTCCCTGGATTGTCCACATCCAGGACTGATGAGATCAAGGACACATAAGGGCCTAGCTTGCTTGCCTACCATGGGACAGCTCTGAAAGGCCAAACAGACAAAAATCTGATTGGTGATAGTTGAGGGGAGCCTCTGTTTTAGTTTCACCACCACTGTTAAAATGAGAGCTGCGAGTAAAGCTTTGCTAAAGATTTAGAGAGGCTCCAACTTGAAAATCCCTCTAGTAGGACTGAGCGGGCTTCTCAAAGTGGCCAATCGGTGCAAGATGGAGGGATACCCCCTCCACCCCCCCAACCCCAATCAATTGGAAACAAGTGAACTTGAATTTGAGCGGACTTTTCTCTTTCAAACATTTGCAGGTCGGGATCCCTGGGTGGCTCGGTGGTTTGGTGCCTGCCTTTGGCCCGGGGCATGATCCTGGAGTCCTGGGATCAAATCCCGCATCGGGTTCCCTGCGTGGAGCCTGCCTCTCCCTCTGCCTGTGTCTCTGCTTCTCTCTCTCTCTCTATCATGAATAAATAAATAAAATCTTAAAAAAAAAAAAAAAACATTTGCAGGTCATGTTTCCTCACAAAAAGGAGCGTTATGCCTATTTACTGATGACAAATCCAGCCCCACATCACATGCAGCTGATCAGCGCTCAAACCAGCTGACATCAGGGGACATAGAGGACATTAGGTCTCCATTCCAACCTCTCGGGGCCTTTGTTCCCTGGGCTTGAGCCCTGCCTGGCTCGTGGTCAATGGGCAGCAGCGGGCCTCCCTGGATTCCGTGCGCCCTCACAGCTGTCTCATGAAGCAAGCCCCTTGGACAGCCGGGCCTCCCATGGCCAGCTGGGGTCTAAAGCCTGCATCTGTTTTCCTTCAGATGCCAGGGCCTTTGGCCAACCCACCCTGGACATTTCTGAGGCCAACAATGAGAGCTTTGTTGGTGGAAAGGACAAGTTTACAAGGAAGTTGACTTTGCCGCACAGCTACTCCCTGGCCTTCTCCTTAGGAGGTTTGTAGAGCAGAGGCTTTCAAGCTCGGCCCTACTGACATTTTGACTTGGATAATTCTCTGTTGTGAGGTGCTGTCCTGTGCAGTGAAGGATATTTAGCAGGATTCCTGGCCTCTGCCAGTGAGGTGCCTGTAGCATCCTGCCCCCACTCTGCCCAGTCTGCCAAATGCCCCCTGGGGTGCAAAATCGCCTCCAGGTGAGAACCAGTGTTGCATAGGAAAAACAGCATGTGGCAGGTGAGCAACTTCTCCTGCCTTCTCTTCCTCTTCTGCAGCTTCCCTGCCAGCTTGCTATTCCCCTCTCCCCCCATGGGTTTATGTCTCAGGCCTGTCCAGAAAGCCCTCCCTGCCCACTCCCAGCACCTCCGTACTGGCTGCAGGGTCACTAGAAGCTCCAGCAAGAGGGCCCTGAGTGTCTATCCCAGCATGGCATAGTTGCCATGAGAGATTCCTGTTTGCCAAGTCAGGATAGGTAACCTCCACCTTTGTCGTTGGCACTAGTTCTGCTCTGTTTTGTTCTGCTGACCCTTTCTAGCTGTAGTCAGTGTGGTTGTGTTTTAGAGGCAGCTTGCAACAGTGTTATATTCTCTCGTGGGGAGTTGGGGGGTAATGGGATGGAAGCAGGAATCTGGGACAAAGCATCCAGTTTCTATCTGCCACCCCTTCCAACCAGCAAAAATTCTGTGGGTTGTTTTTTTTTTAAGATTTTATTTATTTATTCATGAGAGAGAGAGAGAGAAAGAGAGGCAGAGACAGAGACAGAGGCAGAGGCAGAGGGAGAAGCAAGCTCCCTGTGGGGAGCCTGATAAGGGACTCAATCCCAAGACCCTGGGATCGTGACCTGAGCTGAAGGCAGATGCTCAACCACTGAGCCACTCAGGTGACCCTAAAATTCCGTGCTAAAAACCACATTAGTATGTTAGCAGCAGCCTTGACACGGAAAAGAAGTCAGAGAAAGAGCAACAAGATGCTGAGTGTGGGGCGGGGTGGTGGTGGTGGTTGTGGTGTGGGAAGGAGGCATGTGTGGAGGTGGAAGTTGTGTGTCAACCCTGGGTGGGGAGGTTTATGAATTGACTGACCCAGCCTCCAGAACACGAGAGAGGACAGCCACTGGGCTAGCCTCAGCCTAGAAGTTCCAGGCTGGCCCATCAGGCAGGGGGAGCATTTTGCTCACGTTGTTTCATAGCTGTTCTGGGCACTTCCCTCCCCGGGGAAAGAGAGGGAGAGGAGGATGGAGGCATTGTTTGCAATAAGAGTCTTTGCTGCAGCCTAGCCAGCACCCTTGCCCTCCCCTGCCACCCTGCCCACATCCCTGTCCTCCCCACGGCCCCCCCTCCCCCCGCAGCCTCCCAGGGCACACTTGCTTTGTTTAGGGCTAACATTCAAGTAGGAGAACCAAGAACTTGAGAACTCAAATATGAGTAGAGGGGAAAGTCACTGGGATGCAAGTCACTGGGAGCCACAGACACTGCAGGGTCCCCCACAATATGGAGCACGAAGGCAGATGAGCAGGGTGGGGTGAACAGGGCACCAGCGAACATTGGCAGCTCTCTGTGGCCTTGGGCAACTCACACTCAGTTCCCTCTTGAAAAGGCCGATAATAATGACTACCTCCTGGAACTCGTTCAAAGACGACATAAGATGCCACAGGTGGAATCATTTAGAAAACCAGAAATCCCTGTTCGTGTATTGATTTACCTTTGGACAAGCCCATGTGGCTACTCTGCTCACCAGGGAGGCCACAGGCACTGGGCAGCTGCACCTGCTGCCACTGGGCCAGACTTGAAGAGGACGTGGCATGGAACTGGCCCCAAGAACGCCTTTGTCAGGCCAGCCTGCCGGGGCCAGAGCCATGGCCAACCTGGGAAAGCAGAGGCCTCCAGCCTCTGAGGAACGAGGCTTGCTACTACCCCACCTATTAAGTGTCCACTCTCACCTTCAATCTCCAGGTCTGTTTCTGAGCTCTCTCGGGCTGGCTTCTCTTTTTCCACAGCCACAGAGGCCTCGGCCTCACAGTAGAGGGTTTCATCACTGTTCTGTGAGGTGGGTTTGGTTTCGGGTTCATCTGGAAGAAAAAAACTCATCTCCTTGATGCTGGCAATGAAACCTGCTGGCCTCTCACGTAGAGCTTGGCCTATGCTCCCTTCCTTGGCAAGCTACGTCCTGGCCACAGCCTGTGAAACCCGCCCCCTCCCCTCCCCATGCAGCTCAGCATGCTGAGAACCACAGTGTGCATTCAGTCCTGACAGGGGGACACCATTCTACAAGCCCTCCTTACGGGACACAGTGCCACCTCTTGGTCACCTATAGGGTCTGGTGCTAAACACCCCCTGTGTCCTCTGGGACTCCCTGCGCCTGCCTGGTTCCCTGCTTTGGGCCTGTCTTGGAGATTGGCTCCTTGCTCACTTTTCCCCTTCTCATTGGCTTAGGTGGGGTTGAGAGTCTGCTTCACGCTTTCAGGGAGAGGATGTGTGCCGATGCCTAGGCCTCCTCATTGGCGGGCACAAACCATGCTGCAGAAGGCAAAGGGCAGGGCAGGGCAGGGCAGGGCAGGCAACTTGGGTCAAATATGAAATGAAATGAGACAGGAAGCATCCCAAGGAGAAAGAAAGATAACTTGATTCCTGAAAATTTGACCTAGCTTCTCTTCCTTCCAATCCAACATTTATTTTAAGACCATGAAGAAGGAAGGGTTGCAAAATCTTGCTGGGATCATCAAACATACACGTCCTAAGCTTTCCTCCTACCAGTCCCCACACTTGCTGGACATGGTTTTCTGCCACTGGATCACTGATCTGGGACCAGCATGGGTTCCTGAAAGCCTCACAGAAGGGTCCAGAGCTAGTCCTCCCACATGTACTTGATGCAATGTTTGGAGGAGCCATGCTCCATCACCAGGTAGCCCATCAGAACTTGGCCAATCTACTCTTTGGGTGGGCTGAGCATTTGTGGCAGTGGTCCCAAGTTTTAACCACCCAGATTATAAGATAGTGGGGTTCCTAATAAGTTCATGCAGGTCTGTGATTTCTCAGTCCTTATCCATAAACCCAATATTTAAACCCTTATTATCCATAAGCTCCAATATTTATTTCTGAGACTGTAAGACAGGGTCTGGATGATAAGGGGTAGAAGTAGCAGTGGCCCAGCAGTTAGAAGACATACAGCAACTTAGCCATCCAACTGAGCCATCAAAAAGTTATAACTTTTTGAGTCTTAATATCCTGAGTCATACAATTTTAGAATTCCATCCATCCAGCAGAATGCTAGTACATGTTTAAATAGATATCCAGAAGAAAAAAAAAATCCTGATTTGTAGTGTTAGCCAATTCAGGTGGCGTAAATATTCCCAACATGGCTGTTTCAAACTACCAACATGACATAAACCAGCTCACAAAATGAAAATTAAAGTCACCCAGAGTTAGTACAAGCCAATTCCAGCACAGCATTGCATCTGACTCTCTCACTCCCTGTTTGGGAAGCCCTGAAGCCAAGTCAATGTAATCCACTGTCCAGAATCTAGAGGGTCCTGGCTGAGGAGGGGAGGGGTCTTCAGGGTCCATGTGATCACTGGGTATTACACCGAGCAGTTCAGAAGGGCCCAAGTGATGAGAGATGGGATGCCTGTTCACCTTTTGTCTCAGGCTCAAGAGGTTCATCATTGTCCATGGTGCCAGGGCCCTCTCGGGGGCTGCTGCCAGCTTCTTGCCACCTTTCTGCTGCTTCCCTAAGAAGCACACCTGTCTATTCACTTCTGTCTCAAACTTTGTGCACCTCTGCCCTCTCACAGATAAATCCCACAGTGGGGCCTAGAGTTATCCTTGTATCCAAGCAAGCCCTGGGGAGGGTGGGCTTTGGTGGGAACTGGACATGCATGGATTGGACCCCAACTCTGTCTGGGGGAAGTAGCTACTTCCCAGGATCATCAGGGAGAGTGGTACAGCTCTATTCCTGGGAGCCCCGTCGAAAGGATGCGCACCCCCTGCGACTTTGTGACTTAGGGGGCACTTTCATTTCATCTCTTCAACATTCCATGACCTCATGCAGTCATTGTGATCCATGTGGGTGAACTTGGCAACAGCCAACCTCCCCTCTTGGTGGCCCTGGCAGTCCTCTTTTCTCATATGTCTGCTGGGGCCAAGCCCAGGCTTGGCTGTGAGTGTGCAGGTGCTGTGGGGGGGCCTCTCGGTGGTGTTAGATTTCCCTTTGTGGCAGGAGCAAAACCAAGCTCCTTAATCAGGTGACTGTGAAGAGCGGCCACCATGTTCTTCTCTCAAGGTGGTTGTGCTTCAGGTACGAAATATTTCAGTCATGGGTGAAGTCAGTTTTCTTCTACCCAGTTCTCTTTCCTTTTTTCTTTCCTCCCCGAGAGAGTATCCTCAACCTTGGAGCAGAAGATCAAAAGCAAAGCACAACAAACATATGTTCTATCACTACAATTTATTGCAGCCAAAGTATTGTTTAATCCAAACTACCGGGCTGCCTAACTTGAAACCACTCAACCATCATTCACACGCGTGGCTGTTTTCACATGTCTTGGAGTTGAAGTTCACTTGCAGTTTGCTCTCAAGAGAATCTGGAGGTGTGTTTGTTCCTTCTTGATAAGCCTTCAGCACATCAACGGTCAGGTCAGTGACTGGAGGGCTTGGGGATATGGAGATCCCTCTTTGCCACTCAGAAGAATGACGAAGATCTAGGAATTTGTGTAGGGAAACAATGCTTAGAACCTTGGACTGAAAGAAATATGTATATCTGAGATGTTACCCTTTCCTTCAGGCATTCATTCTGTAAAAAAATTATAGAGTATCTATTATGTACAAGACCCTAAGATAGGCACCACTGTGGGGAAGGGATGCAGACATGATTATGGCATGGTCCCTTCAAGGCATATATAATACAAGATAGGAAGGGTGTGAGGGTGGTGGGCAAGTATTTTCGGCAGAGCTCCTGTTCATAAAACAAACTTGAGTCACCCTACATCAGCATGGCAACACCATTCTACTGGCCCAATCCCATGTGGTTCCTTGAAAGAAACACCAAACAGGCCAGAGGGAGTGATCAACTCCTAGGATGATTTGGTAAGCATGAGTCCTAGAGACCCTCTGGACATCTGTCTACTCCACACTGGTACAGAGGATAAGAAAGTGTCCTGAAAGGAGAAAAAAGGGGACTGGAGAGTATATATATCGGTCCTGGTCTAAACTCTAGGTGCTCTGTCTGGACAGCACCACATGGTCTCAGGCACAAAGGGAGAATTAGAAAATTTGAGGGAGAGCACTCTAAATAGCCACTGAGCCTCTGCTCAGACACCAGGCACTACTGGGAATTGGTAAGGGTCAGGAGGGAGATTCTCTGGGAGGTCAAGGGAAGGGGAGGTTTCTTCGTGCTGGGGAGCATTTGTGGGTTCTGGATAAGTAGAGTCCTGGCAAAAGGCATTTCTAGGGATACAGAATAAAGGAAGGCAACAGAGCTCAAGCTGAGTTTGGGGGAATACAGGGTGCAGAGAGTAGTAGGGAAAAGGGAGGCCATAGGGATTACAGCAATTTCAGGAATCGATTCAATGCAGTGAAAAGTCAGTAGGAAGCCACTGAGGATCTTTAACAGGAGCATGGCTGAATCAGAGCTCCTCTTTATAATGATGGGCAGCAATTATATTTATTTGAGGGAAAAAGTCCATTCTGGAGAAGGAAAAATGTTCAAGAGCCATAATTTTAAAATTTTGTATCTCTTTTAAAATCAGAAAATATATCTGCAACTTCTTTTTATTCTTTTTATTTATTTGAGAGTGAGAGCGCGTGCGCGCGCGCGCGAGAGAGAGAGAGAGAGAGAGAGAGAGAGAGTACGAGCGAGCACAAGCAGGGGGAGGGGTCAAGGGAGAGGGAGAAGCTGATTCCCAGCTGAGCAGGGACCCCCCCCACCCCCCCACCTCAACATGGGGCTCAATTCCAGGACTCCGGGGTTACTATCTGAGCCAAAGGCAGGTGCTTAACTGACTGAGCCACCCAGGTACCCCTGCAACTTCTTTTTATATGTTATTTTAAAAGTTTGTTACTGAGGAACATCCCTTTTCTTTTTAAGGATTTTATTTATTTGAAAGAGAGAGTGAGAGAGAGTGTGCACGTGTTGGGGGGAAGGGTGGAGGGAGAGGAAGAAGTAGACTCCCCGCTGAGCAGGGAGCCCAACGTGGGACTGGTCCTAGGACCCTGGGATCATGACCTGAGTTAAAGGCAGACGCTTACCTGTCTGAGCCACCCAGGTGCCCCAGGGGCATCCTTTTGTTTTTTAATTAAAATTTTAATTTTGAAATATTTTAGATTGTATAGAGTTACAAAAAATAATAGACTATATACTCTTCAATCAGCTTCCCCTCATATTTACATCTTGCATAGAAAAATTTTCAAAACTAAGAAATTACATTGGTACAATGCTATTAACTCCACTATAGATCGTATTTGTATTTTACTCATTCTTTCACTAATGTCCATTCTTTGTTCCAGAATCCAGTCCAGGATCTCACATTGTGTTACCATGTCTCTCTGTCTCTCTCAGAATATGACATTTCTTCAGTCTTGGTCTTATATGATCTTGACACTTTTAAAGAGTACTGGGCAGATATTTTGTGGAATGTCCCTCAGTTTGGGTTTGTCTGATGTTTTGTCACGATTCCTGGGAAAGGTGCCAGAGCTGATGTGCCCTTCTCAGCGCATATCAAGGACACATGATGTCAATATAGATTACGTTGATTTCTTGGCCAAGGTGGTATCTTCCAGGTTTATCTACTATGAAATTACTGCTTTCCACTTTGTAATTATATAGTTTAGAGAAGATGCACTATGCAAATATCCTATTTCTGCTTCAACTTTTTGCCCAATACTTTTATTTATTTATTTTGCCCAATAATTTTAGCATCCATTGATCTTACAGAGATCTTGCCTCAACCATTATTACTATCATGTTTTAACAGTGCTTTTCTGTTTCCCACAGTCCTTCTATGTTTGTTAATTGAAATTCTTTTGTAGGAGAGAGTGGTCCCTTTCTCTTATTTATTGGTTTAATCAGTTGTTTATATTAGCAGGGATCATGGCTGCTTATTTTATTCAATACAGTACTGTCATTATTTTGCTGTTCAAGTTCCAACTTTGGCTATGGGAGCTCATTCAGGTTGTCTCCTGTGTCCTTTTAACCTGCTCTCTACCTTTTATTTATTTGTTTTTTATTTTTATAGCTAAGACTATTGGTTTTTTTTTTTAAGGTTTTATTTATTCATTCAAAAGAGAGAGAGTGCAAGCAGGGGATGGGCAGCAGGGTCACCCCCCACCCCATGCAGGGCTAGATCCCATGACCCTGGGATCACGACCTGAGCTGAAGGCAGGTGCTTAATTGACTGAGCCACCTAGGTGCCCCCTCTTCACCTGCATGTATGTAGCAGGTGTATGTTTAACCTTGTGAGACACCATCATGTTGTTACCCAAAGTACAAAGGGGCTCTGCTAATATGAATTTACCATAGGAATATATGGTAGCATCATTGTTCTACATTCTTCCCAACACTTGATATCGCAGTTTTGTCTTTATTTTGCCATTTGAACTGTGTAATGTTATTTTCTGGTGCTTTTAATCTGTATTTCCCTAACGACTAGTGATGTTGAGCATCTTTCATATGCTTTTAGGCCATTCCTATATCTTTCTTATTGTTCAGATCTCTTGTCTCTCTTAAGTTGGGTGTTACTGAGTTTTGAGGGTTCTTGATATATTCTGGGTAGAAATCCTTTATCAGACATGTGGTTTGCAAATATTTTCCTCCCAATCTGTGGTTTAGCTTCTTATTCTTAACTCTGTCTTTCACAGTGTACACATTTCAATTTTGATCAAGTCAAATAATTTTTCAAAATTCGTAATTGAAAAATTACCAACTTTCTGCCTAGCCGTGGTCATGTAGATTTCCTCCCATGTTTTATCCTAGAAATTTTATAGTTTTATCTTTTACCTTTAGGTCTACAATCCATTAAATTTTTTTTGTGGTAAAATATGCTAACATAAAATTTATCATTTAACCCTTTTTAAAATTTATTCTTTAAAGATTTTGTTTATTTATTCATGAGATACAGAGAGAGAGAGAGAGGCAGAGACATAGCCAGAGGGAGAAGCAGGCTCCCTGTAGGGAGCCCGATATGGGACTTGATTCTAGGTCCCCGGGATCACAATCTGAGCTAAAGGCAGATGCTCAACCACTGAGCCACCCAGCCATCCCTTTAACCCTTTTATAGTGTATAATTTAGTGGCATTAAGTACATTAATGATATTGCATAACCATCACCATGGTAAACAGATGTATAACTGTCATCCATCTGCAGAGCTTTCTCTAGGATCCGTTTTGAGTGAATCTTTGGGTAAGGTATAAAGGGTACCTTTGTGAGGTATGGATTGGGATTCATTTTGCATGTGGATGTTCAAATGTTCCAACAGTATTGTTGAAAACACTGTTCTTTCATCATTTAATTGCCTTTTTACCATGGTCAAAAGTCTGTTGACTGTATGTATCCTTTTGGGGTTATTTGTGGGGCTAGCATTTCAGAAATGATACAACCAGCATGTGATGTCCCATCTAATCAGAATGTTGTACTTTTACAAGTACATTCTTTTTTTTTTTTTAAGATTTTATTTACGAGAGACACACACAGAAAGAGAGACACAGAGAGAGACAGAGACACAGGCAGAAGGAGAAGCAGGCTCCATGCAGGGAGCCTGACGTGGGACTCGACCCCAGGTCTCCAGGATCAGGCTCTGGGCTGAAGGTGGCGCTAAACCGCTGAGCCACCTGGGCTGCCCTGCCCTACAAGTACATTCTGTAGCTAGATGAGCCACTGCGGTGCTGGGAGGTAGGCATAAGGGACTTCGGGAGTGGGAGGTAAACTGATTCTGTAATCCACAGAGCAGGAACAAAGGAGACAGTCTCAGGGGAGGATGGGAGATGTGGTTTTGACTTGAAATAAGTCAAAGAGAATGTCATCCAGGGCAAGATATGGACAAATACTAAGAGAAGGAAAATTTCCTTCTTTGTTGCCAGTATTATTGTTACAACACTTCCACTAGTGGAGAACACGGCAGAGGGACCCTTTATTATCCTATAAGGTACCATCTATACAGCACTTGTAAGTGCAGACACTGTTCCATGAACTTTCCATTTAAATAGTCTATTATTATGCCATTAAGAGATACTATTATTGATTCCCATTTTACAGAGGAGGAAACTGAGCACAGAGGGGCTAAGTAACTGGCCCTAAATCACACAGCTGGAAAGTGGCAGAGCTGGGACATGAAGGAAGTCAGTCTGGTTGTAGAGCCCACAATGCCTCTCTACACCGCCCTGCATGCTGTTGATTTAACATGACAGGGTTGTTCTCCATTCAGGGCAACTGCTGTTCATGGCTCAGATGGATCTGGGCTCAGATGATGTATTTCAGGAGTTGGCAAACTATAGTCGGAGGACCATATCTGGTCCATGGCTTGTTCTGTAAATAAAGTTTTCTGGAAATACAGTCATGATCATTTATTTAGATATTTCTGTGGCTGCTTTCATACAGCCACATGCCAAAGTCAAGCATTTGCTGCAAAGACCCACATCCTGCAAAGTAAAAAATATTTCCTATCTGGTCCTTTAGGAAAAAGTTTGCCGTTGCATTTAATGGCTATTAGCATAAGACAATAATGGTTTTAGTTCTCCGAGGAAAGAATGGAGAGAAAAGAATCCAAGAAAGTTGGCAGAAACCACATTAGGAGGCAAGATGAGGAAGTACAACCAAAGAAAGAAACAGATGCCATTACCAGATGTAATAATATTCATTTCATGCAAGGGCATTTAAAAAAAATGGTAGTTGTAAATCCAGTAGGATTTCAAATATGGGGGGAGGTTTTTGAAAGAAAGGTGCTTGCAGAATTATAAAGCAAGAAATTCCCCATTATGTGTCCACTTTTGCAAGTTTGGGTTTTATTATGTTCAGTTTCCTTATGAAACTGCAGCTCTTCAGAAAGAAGGACTTTTTATTCATTCATTCATTCATTCATTCATTCATTCATTCATTCATTTGTTCTTTAGTTCGTTCAATGTGCTTAATGTACTAGTGCTGGCTTAGGCAATGGGAGCAGAGTGGCGAACCTCATGAAGTATATATACAGCTTACTGAGGGGTACTGAGGAGTAAAGAGACAGTGACAGTGTTGGATCCAGGGTAAGCAAGGCTGTGAGAGAAGCAAATAGGAGGAAGCTTTGGGTCCAGACTGAGGGCAGTGGCATGTTTGCTTGTGGATGGGTGCTGGAGGTTCAGGAAAGCTTCCTCGAGGAAGAAATGTCTAGGCTGAGACTTGAAGTTCCATTTTGCAGTATCCAGGTGAAGGCAGGGAGAGGGACAGACCCAGGGGAGGAGGAAAGGTATTTGAGGTTGGGAAGAAGCATACAAAGTTCCTGTAGCCTGCTGAAGGAGTCATGGGTAGTTTAGTGAGGCTGGAGTGGGATCCTTACTTCGGGGAGTGGTGATGGAAGGGAAGAGCTGAGAGATGACATGGGAGGTGGGCAGAGGCCAGCAACAGAGGAGTTTGGCCTGCATTTTGAGGCAAAGGAGTTTGGCCTGCATTTTGAGGACAGTGGGGGTTTGCAGAGAGGTTTTAAACAGCAGCATGACCTGACATGATTCACAGAGTAGAAATACTGCTCTGGCTGCAGTGTGGAAAGCAGACTTAGGACAGGAGGAGGATCAACACCAGTTAGAAGTGGCTGCAGGGGTATATCTTTATCTCACTGATAAAGATAAAGAAGGCCAAAGCACTTGGACTTGGGACAGATCAGATATGAAGGTGAAAGGAAGAAGAAAAAGCCAGAGGCCAGGAAAACATGATAGATGGATTGTGCTGTTCCAAAAGACGATGACAGAAGAGCTGGGGGGAAAGAAGGGTGGTCGTTTTTTGGAGGATAGTGGGGGAAGGTGCTGAATGCAACTTTGGGTGTGTTGTCTGCCTCTGGGACATCCATTGGAGAGGTCCACAGACAAAAGAATTTATGAGTATATGGCCCAGGAAAAGGATAAAAACAGATATGTGAGTTGTCAGTATGTGGATAGTATCTGAAGCCACTGGAGGGATGAGCATTTCTCAAGGAGGGACTTAAAGTAAGAAGAGGAAACAGACCAAGGATGAAATCCTAGGGGCACCATCATTGAAAGGGGTGCTCAGAGGAACACAAATGAAAGACATTAGGACAAATTTCCACAGTGTCAGGAGGAAAACAAGAATGTCATGAAAACCAAGGGAAGAAAATCTTTTTTTTAAATAAATTTATTTTTTATTGGTGTTCAATTTACTAACATACAGAATAACCCCCAGTGCCCGTCACCCATTCCCTCCCACCCCCCGCCCTCCTCCCCTTCCACCACCCCTAGTTCGTTTCCCAGAGTTAGCAGTCTTTACGTTCTGTCTCCCTTTCTGATATTTCCCACACTTTTCTTCCCCCTTCCCTTATATTCCCTTTCACTATTATTTATATTCCCCAAATGAATGAGAACATATAATGTTTGTCCTTCTCCGACTGGCTTACTTCACTCAGCATAATACCCTCCAGTTCCATCCACGTTGAAGCAAATGGTGGGTATTTGTCATTTCTAATGTCTAAGGAATATTCCATTGTATATATAGACCACATCTTTATCCATTCATCTTTCGATGGACACCGAGGCTCCTTCCAGTTTGGCTATTGTGGACATTGCTGCTAGAAACATCGGGGTGCAGGTGTCCTGGCGTTTCATTGCATCTGTATCTTTGGGGTAAATCCCCAACAGTGCAATTGCTGGGTCGTAGGGCAGGTCTATTTTTAACTCTTTGAGGAACCTCCACACAGTTTCCAGAGTGGCTGCACCATTTCACATTCCCACCAACAGTGTAGGAGGGTTCCCTTTTTTCCGCATCCTCTCCAACATTTGTGGTTTCCTGCCTTGTTAATTTTCCCCATTCTCACTGGTGTGAGGTGGTATCTCATTGTGGTTTTGATTTGTATTTCCCTGATGGCAAGTGATGCAGAGCATTTTGTCATGTGCTTGTTGGCCATGTCTATGTCTTCCTCTGTGAGATTTCTTTTCTTTTTTTTAAAATAAATTTATTTTTTATTGGTGTTCAATTTACCAACATACAGAATAACACCCAGTGCTCATCCCGTCAAGTGCCCCCCTCAGTGCCCGTCACCCATTCACCCCCACCTCCCGCCCTCCTCCCCTTCTACCACCCCTAGTTCGTTTCCCAGAGTTAGTAGTCTTTATGTTCTGTCTCCCTTTCTGATATTTCCCACACATTTCCCTTTCACTATTGTTTATATTCCCCAAATGAATGAGAACATACACTGTTTGTCCTTCTCCAATTGACTTACTTCACTCAGCATAATACCCTCCAGTTCCATCCACGTTGAAGCAAATGGTGGGTATTTGTCGTTTCTAATGGCTGAGTAATATTCTATTGTATACATAGACCACATCTTCTTTATCCATTCATCTTTCGATGGACACCGAGGCTCCTTCCAAGGGAAGAAAATCTTACAAGGGAAGAAGTATGCAAAATTATAGAGCATTCAAGAAATAATAAAGCCTGGAGCATGGCCCATTATATTTGGCAACCAGGAAGGCACTTTGATGGGGAGTCTCAGTGGAGTGATGAGGGTAGAAGCTACATTTCAGTGGAATGAAGATGAATGAAAGGTAAAGAAGTATGGATATCAGGAGCAGACAACTCAAGAAGCTTGGCTGTGAAGGAGTGGTGGGGAGATGGAGGGATGGCTGGAGGGGGCCTTGGGCTAGGCAAGAGTTTCATATAGGAGAGATCTGAAGCATGTTTAAATGGTGATGGCAAGGAGTCAGGAAAGAAAAGCATGGGGTGAGCATAATGAGCATAATCTCTGAGGAGGCAGGAGGAAGGGATCCCAAGCATGGTGGAATTGTGAGCCACTGTGTTGGGAGGGAAGGAAGAAAGGTGGCTATGGATGCTGGTCAGTGTGTTGGTGTGGCAACAAGGAGTAGAGAGTTTTCACTTGGTAGTTCTATTTTTTTTCTCTAAAGTTGGCAGGGAGATGATCTCCAGAGAACAAGAAGGGAGATCATAGGACAACGAGTTAGAGAAGAATGGTCATCATGGAAATGGGAGAGAAAGCTAATTGAAAACAAAGGATTGCTGGGGAGGGTTGAGGGCTGAATGAGGTTGGAGACCAGCACACTACTGGCTCCAGTCCAAGGGCCTGGTAACTTTATTCACCAGTGCTCAGCAGCCCAGATGTAGGAGCCAGGAAGGAGAATGGTTTTACTGACTGAGGCAGGTGTCATTAAAGAATAGTGGACAAGAGAGTTGATAATGGGAAGAGTGATAAAAGATGGTTAATGGGGATTCCATGCTGGATATAGAAAGAAATGCTGACCGAGGAGAGGTATGGGGACAGAAGAGAGAGCTCCAGGGTTTGATGGAGTTAACAGCTGGCGCAGAAGTGAGAGTGGGAGAGGCTGAAAGTCATGAGGTGTGATCCACTGGGATGGGTTTGTGAACTTATGATTTCAGAGGTGGAGCAGCACTTAGCCATGATTCTCCAAGGGTGTCTGAAGTACAGTGGGAATGAGGCCACTGAGGAGGCAGTACAGTAAGCTTCCAGGGTTTGGGATTGCTCATTGACATTGGGCACAGGAGGACTTGAGGCAGGAGAAACTGAGTCCAGGGCCAGAGTCTGCAATGAAAGAGGAGAAGGGGGACTGAGGTCAAGAAAGTCAGGGTGAGGTTGGGGTAAACATCGATGAGTGCTTGGTAAACATCTGATGAATACACGAATGCATGAATCCGTGAATAAGTGAATGCATCAACTCAGACCAAGCTGGCACATTTCTGGGAATATCTGGCCATAAATCCTGAGATGCCAGAGGAAACACTAGGATTACAGAGGCCAGGTTAGGAGGAGTGTACAGGTCTCAGGTTATCATAAGAGTTGAACACAGTCAATTCTTTTCAGCTTATCGTATCTGAGAGACTGTTTGAGCCCTCTAGACCTGCACAGGTTCATTATGATAGCTACTAGCCCTTTGTAGCTATTGAGCACTTGAATTGGGGCTAGTCTAATTCGAGATGTGCTATCCATGTAAAACACACACTGGATTTCAAAGACTTAGCACAAAAAAGAAAAAAAATAATGTATTTCATTTTAAAGTATTGATGATGGGGGTGCCTGGGTGGCTCAGTTGGTTAAGCATCTGCCTTCAGCTCATGTCATGATCTCAGGGTCCTGGGATCGAGCCCCGCATTGGGCTCTCTGCTCAGTGGCAAGTCTGCTTCTCCTTCTCCCTCTGTGATCTCTCTGGCTCTCACTCTCTTTAAATAAATAAAATCTTTAAAAAAAAAAAAGGATTGATGGTGTTGGAATGCTACTCTTTTGGATAGAAGTGGTTAAATAAAACATATTATTAAAATGAATTTCACCTGCTTTTTTTCCTTTTTATATGAGGCTACTAAAATTTTTAAAATTACATATGGAGTTCATATTGTATTTCACCTGAGCAGCTTTGCTCTAGGCCTTGGTCAGTTGCTCCTGCAATCCTAAAAGGAAGGATTATGCCTGCCTGAATGATGCACATGTTCTACCAGTAAGTTAATAAAGGCAGCCATCTTGAACTTCCGTACATAAGTAAAATTTGAACCCTTGAGGGTTCTTGTATACAGGATATTTCTCTGTAAGAGAATATTTTGTGTCCCTTAAAGTATTGCAAAACCTTCCACTTACCCTTAGATAGGGTCTGTATCCTTGTAAGCACCCAGTGGTGTATCATCATCTCCATGAATCAAGGAGATTCAAGGGATTCATCTTCATGAATCAAGGGATGAATCAAGGAACTCATCTGGTCTCTCTTCTTGGAATATTTCTGGCATGATAAGGCTGCAGATGGTGCACATTGTACTTCTACTTTTCCTTTGGCCGGGGAAGCCCAACGCTTCCTCTTCTCCAGGCCAGGTCTCCTTGGAATCTGCAGCGAGGTCTTGTTTAGCATTACAGTTTGGAAGGCCCTTATTTCTGCCAAGGATTGTAGAAGATGACCCTAATTAGCAGTAGCCAGAGCTGGTTTGGTTTAAAAGAAAAAAAAAGTAAACACTAAGGGCTTACCCTAGGTTGGAGGAAACTGAGGCTCCAAGAGGTTCATAACGTGAGAGGTTCCACAGGTGGGAAGTGGCGGAGCCAGGATGTGAACTCAGGTGGTCTAACTCCAAAACTTGTGATGCTCCCGTCCGCCTACACTTTTCAACATAGCTGATTATGGATTAGGAAACAAAAAGAGGACAGTCTCGCTTACTTGGCCTTGGGGAAAACCCTCTGAGAGAGCATGGCATTGGTTGGCCTGACATATTTTGCACACACATGCATCGGACAGCGCAGTCGAGGGCAGGTCCTTTAGCAGAGGTTCCCAGACTAGATACTAGACACCAGAATAACCGGTGCCCCATTCTAGACTTGTTAAATCAGAACCCTGGCAGCAGGGCCTAGGAATCTATATTTTTAAAACATTTCCAAATGGATAAGGGAACCCTCATTTCACAAAGCGATAAACAGAGTCTCTAGGTGGGTACCTTGATTTAGGATCTGATTTAGAACTTGGGCTTCTGGGTAACCACTGGGACAAAATGGAAGGGAGGTACAAGGAAGGTTTATTTCAGCCCTATAAAAGAAGTGGGCCTGGCTTTGGGGGCTCCTTAGGCAGAGCTAACTAACATTGGTGTGCTCCATTTCTAAGAATGTGCTCCTTCCCAACCTTCAGTTTGCCCTTGCCCCCCCCCCCCCCCCCCCCCACTGCATCTCAGGCAAGGTCGTGAGTGCTGTTACTCGAAGCCAGACTGACCCTCTCTTTCTTTCAGCCTTTCAGTGTTATGATGTACCCAGCTGGTCCTGGATCTGGTGACTCCCCGGAGGGCTTCCCCGAGCAACCGAGGCTCCAGCCACAAATCAGCAATCGCACAACTCAGACACTAGGTACTGAACTTGGCAGTATGACACCGTCCTTGCATCCCAGTGTGGCCGGGGTAGGACTGAGGGCTAAGGATGGGGGAAGAGAGAGACTCCAAGAGGTCTTCGGGTAGCACAGAATTGACAGAAGACCGGGCCTTCATTCAGTGACACCTGCTTTGTTGGGTCAACACAGATTTGGCTCCTACTGTGTGCCTGACACTGTTGTGGGCACTAGAGGGGCACCTCAATGAAAACCAGCCCACCTACCAGACTTGGTCCCTGCCTTGTGGAGCTTCCCACCCCTGCTCCACCCACTTTTCCTGACTCAATTACCAACTGGACACCTGCCCTTTTTTTTTCTTTTCTTTTTTTTCCCCCAGATTAGGTAAAAAGAAGGCTCATTTGGAATAGAATGGAAAAGGAGACAAAGGTGTGGACTTAATTTGGGACCTAGAATCTGAGTGACCTAGAGAAGGCAGTAGAGTCAGGAACAGGGATAAATTCTTCTTCCCAAGAAGGCGCATCCTCCCTGGGATGCGGAGAGAGATTACAGAAGTCAGGGCTGGGGGGGCCTGAGACAAAGTCGTCATCTGTGGGGCGAGAGGTTATGGGGCGCCCCAGGTGGACTCCTACTGAGATGGCAGAGGGGGAATGACAGTGTGGCCCTGGGATGATACCGCGCGGCCTCCAACGAGCCTCGCTTAATTTTCAGGCTGGGCGCCCGCCCGTTGCCGCGGAAACAGGCTCCCCGCCCTCGCGAATCCCGCGCGTGCCGCTGCGCTCCCAATAAAGTTGTTGTTGAAGCGCCGCGGAGCCACGTGGGCCGGCCCGGGGGCGGGGCCGAGGCCAGGGGCGGGGCCGAGCGGAGCGGAGCGAGGGAGCGCTCCCAATAAAGTTGTTGAAGCGCCGCGGAGCCACGTGGGCCGGTCCGGGGGCGGGGCCGGGGCCGGGGGCGGGGCCGGGGTCAGGGGCGGGGCCGAGCGGAGTGGAGCGAGGGAGCGCTCCCAATAAAGTTGTTGTTGAAGCGCCGCGGAGCCACGTGGGCCGGCCCGGGGGCGGGGCCAGGGCGGGGCCGGGGGCGGGGCCGGGGTCAGGGGCGGGGCCGAGCGGAGCGGAGCAAGGGAGCGTTCCCAATAAAGTTGTTGTTGAAGCGCCGCGGAGCCACGTGGGCCGGCCCGGGGGCGGGGCCGGGGCGGGGCCGTGGGCGGGGCCGAGCGGAGCGAGGGAGACCCTGCGGGAGGCGCCGAGGAGGGGAGGCGGAGGCGGGCGCGGGCGCGAGCGCGGCGGCTGGCCATGATCGCGTCGTGCCTGTGTTACCTGCTGCTGCCGGCCGCGCGCCTCTTCCGCGCCCTCTCAGGTACCGGCCCCGCGTCCCGGCAGGCGGGTGCCAGGCCCGGGCCCACGTCGGCGGGGCCCCGCGCGGCGCGTCGGGCCTCACGACCACCTGCCCCGGCCCAGGTGCGGGGAGGCGGCCCCCGGTGCCGGTCCGGGACCCCGCGAGGCCCGGGCCTGGCCGACCCCCCCCCACGCGGGCCTCCCTGCCCCCCGCGCCTGCGGCCTGACGGCGTCGGGCCACAGTTACCGTGGGAGGGGCCGGAGAAGGGGCGGCAGCCGCGCTCCCGGGCCCCCGCGGTGCAGAGGTTTCGGGGGTCCGCGGGGCACTGCCCTGGGGCGGGGGCGTTGGCAGCTCGGGTCGAGGCGAGGGCTGAATTCTCGGGGGTGGGGGTGGGGTGTGAGCCGAGCCCCGCACGTACCTGCGGCCTCCCGGGTCACTCCACGCTCCCCTTTCCCAGCCGCCGCTCCGCTCTCCGGCCGAGCCTCAGGCTGGGAAGGGCCGGCTGCTCCCCAAACCCAGAGACCACGGAAGCCCCCGCTTTGGAAGCCGCGCTTGGAGATGCGGCGGGGCGGAGCCGATGCCCACGCCCGCTTGGTCCTTGAGGGCGGGGAAGGCTGTCATGCTTGCACTTTCTCACCATCCGCCTGCACTGCCTGGTCTTTGAAATTCCCCAGGCTCTTAGGGGACCCCCTCCCTCTGCGAGAAGCAGAACTCCCAGAATGTTCTCTGGCGACTTTAGAGGGCGGGACAGACCAAGAGCTACTTTCCTAGGAATAAGCCGTCAACTGCATTCTGTGCTTTTTTTTTTTTTTCCCCCCTTTCTGGAACTTCACACGATGTGTGTGGGTGTGTAAATTCATCTGTTCCTGTGTGTCTGCCGCTGGAATGCAGGCTCCCGGGGTGGGGTGGGGGGTGCAGGGCCATGCCTGTTCTGTTCCCTGTGTTTCTAGTGCTAGCACACCGCCCGGAGTATAGTAGGCACGCGGTTCACCACGAGAAACTCCGCGGAAGTGTTTGTTTTCAGAGAATTAAAGCATGTGCCTTCATCCACGTTGCTGTCATTTCTGGAGCTTCTGATGTGCGTCAAGGTGCAGCCTTAGTGACACCGACTAGTCCACAGGTTTCTAGGCCCGCAGAGTTTAGAGATCTCGGGGAAGGGAGCATCTCCCTCCCTCCTTCCCCCATTAAAGTAGTGCCACTTTTGTTGTTGTTGTTTAAAGATTCATTTATATGGTCATTCATGAGAGATGCAGAGAGAGAAGCAGGCTCCTTGCAGGGAGCCTGATGGGGAACTCGATTCAAGGACCTCCGGATCATGCTCTGGGCGGAAGGCAGACACTCAACCACTGAGCCACACAGGCATCCTGCCACTTCTTTTTTTTTTTTTTTTAATATTTTTTTAAATTTTTATTTATTTATGATAGTCACAGAGAGAGAGAGAGGCAGAGACACAGGCAGAGGGAGAAGCAGGCTCCATGCACCGGGAGCCCGATGTGGGATTCATCCCGGGTCTCCAGGATGGCGCCCTGGGCCAAAGGCAGGCAGGCACCAAACCGCTGCGCCACCCAGGGATCCCCTGCCACTTCTTTTAACTTTGCGTATTTGGTTTCTCCAGAAGGTTTTCTCTCCTTCCTTTCTTTCCTTCTGTCCTTCCTTCCTATAATTCTTTTGGAAAGCCAACCACCACCAAAAATCTGCTAAATTTGAAAACTAGTATCCTCACACAGATAAATCAGAGAACCACTGCCGTCTAGCATGCAGAGGATGTTTCAAGGGACAAGGAATTAGAAAAATCCCTGAGATCAGAGCCAGCGGCCCAGTTCGTGGATTTAAACCAAGGTCTGCCAGTCTCTGCACTATTGACATTTGGGCCTGGATAATTTATTGTCGGGCTGTTCTTTGCACTGTAGGATGTTCAGCAGTGTCCTTCTCCACTAACTTTTAGATGCCAGTAGCATCCCCACAGTTTTGACAACCACTGTGTTTCCAGACAATACTAAATGGCCCCGAGGGCAAAATTACCCCTGGTTGAAAACCACTGGCTTAGAGGGACAGAAATCCACATAGACCATAAATAAGATTGTATCTGTCAACATATGAACACTTTTGAAGTTTTTCTTGCCTTTTAAAAAATAGAGCTGATGAAATGAATCTCTGGTGATTGAGGGTGAGCATCGTGCATGTCACTTGTCCTGTGCTGTAAATAAGTGATTTAGTGAGTGTGGGTGTTTGCTTGCACTAAAATACTGTGCTTGGAGTTTGGGGGCTCTAATTTTAGAGTTTTCCCACTTGCTTTCTTGCCTGTTGACTGTCATTTGTGGCTGCTGTAGCAGAGAGATGACAGCTGTCTCTTGCTGTCACTTGTTGGCACCTTCTGATTTACAGCCTCTGGTGTGTTATGGGATGGGAAGGCTGATAATGAAGTTTGTGAAGATTTATGAATAGAATAGTTTTGAGAAAAAGACCAGGGGCCTTTGCTACAAAGTGAATCGTATAGATTCTGAGACACTCTTTTTGTCTACTTCAGGACTTTTTCTTTTGCAATGTGTTTACAGACTAGGGGATTTATAGAACTAGAAAGGCTCTTGGAGATTATGTAGTTCAAACTTCTCCTCCCCATTTTATAGTCAAGACTGAGTCCATATCACTGGGGGCATTGTCCAAATTTCAGCGCTAGGTCATAACCCACAGTTCTGATTCATGGTCAAGTGCTGGTTCCAATTCAGTGTGACCCTGAGAACCAGAGAGCTGATGCTTAATAGGAGTCTTAACTTCCAGATAAAAGGGAAGTGGTTATATGTGACCATCTCTGTCCTAGATTATGTGGGACAGCCATTCTTTCATTCACACACTGAATATCAGATCCCTACCATACAAATTAGTTAGTACTTACAAAGCACTTAGGATAGTGCCCAGCTCATAGTAAGCACTTTATGCTAATAATGATGGTGTTCCAGGTACTAGAATGGGCAGGCTCAATGATGGTACAATGATGAGCAAGGAGCATATGATTCTTGCTTATATGGCACTTTCATTCTACTTGGAAGAAGAGTATGGGTTGGGTGATGTTGTCATCTTATAACATGGTATTTTGGCTTGCTTCTTAGATGCCTTCTTCACATGTCGAAAAAATGCACTCCTGGCGAAGAGCTCGTCCACCCAGGTAGAGGGTGACTTTGCCATGGCCCCTCGGGGGCCCGACCAGGAGGAGTGTGAGGGCCTGCTACAGCAGTGGCGAGAAGAAGGGTCGAGCCAGGTGCTCTCAACTTCGAGTGAGGGTCCCCTTGTAGATAAGGGACTAGCCCAGAGCAGCCTGGCGCTCCTGATGGATAATCCCGGAGAACAGGATGCTGCTTCAGAGGACAAGTGGTCCAGCAGGCAGCTGAGTGATCTGCGGGCAGCAGAGAACCTGGAGGAGCCTTTCCCTGAGGTGCTAGGAGAGGAGCCACTGCCAGAGGTCCAGGGCCCAATGTGGGCAGCTGTCCCCATGCAGACCGGCCCCCAGTATGCAGACTGTGCTCTCCTCCCAATGGGTGCCCTGGCTGCAGAGCAGTGGGAAGAGGACCCTGCAATGGTGGCCTGGAGCATAGCACCCGAGCCTGTGCCCCAGGAAGAGGCTCCCATCTGGCCTTTTGAGAGCCTTGGGCAGTTGCAACCTCCCCCATTGGAAATCCCATATCATGGTGAGTCTGACAACTGGCTGAGTGAGCCAGGGCAGGAGCTTGTCTCCATTGTGAGCAGAGCCACTGCTAAAAAGAATATTCTCTGGCAGGGAGCTCTGCTGCTGCATTCTGTTTTTCTGAGAATCTTGTAGTATCAGATCTAGAGGGGCCTTAGAGATTGTCTCATCCAGCCCCATGGTCTTTCAGATGAAACAACCACGGTGCAGAGGGTAGCAGGACATGCCTGAAGTCACATAGCTAGGCAGAGACATAACTGAAAGTACACCTTAGTTCTCATTCTCCATGATATTGTTTCTAGGGGTAGTGGTGGAGAGATCTAAGGGCCTCCACTCTCTGCCTCAACCAGAATTTTATCTTCTGGTTTTATCTATATTATATATTTGGCTTCCATTAAAATTTGAAGAATGAGTTCTGTGGCTCAAATAGGTTTGAAATTCACTTTGTAGCCCCATGCTCTAGGGGAGATGGGGACATGTGGTTTATAGCCCCACAGGCTTTTTTGAGTTTAAAGGTTAGAAAATACCCAAGGCCGAGATTACTTTTGAAATGTCTTTAACCTCAGGTGACTATGAAGCACATTGATCTGAGTGATTCTCTAGAGACCTTAGATTTATCAAAAGTGAGAAATTGTCAGCCTGTATTTATTGAACATGTACTAGGTGTCAGGTACTATGCCTGATACTGAGGATGCAGTGGTTAACAGGCTAAGATTGTCTCTGGCTTTGCGGAGCTTACTGTCTAGTCTGAAAATGTCCTTAGGGTGCTGCTCAAATAGCCACAGAGAAGGATGGGTGGCAGGGAAGATGAAAAAAGGAACTTCAGGCACAGTATCTCTGAGTCAGGAGTAGAGATGGCAGGGCCTGTGGATAACATGTACTTGTTGTGGGCCTCTTCTTCCCAACCCCTTTGCAGAAATCTTGTGGCGAGAATGGGAGGATTTCTCCACTCAGCCAGATGCTCAGGGCCTGGAGGCGGGGGATGGCCCTCAGTTCCAGTTCACTCTGATGTCCTATAACATCCTGGCCCAGGACCTGATGCAGCAGAGCTCAGAGCTCTACCTGCATTGCCACCCAGACATCCTCAACTGGAACTATCGCTTTGCGAATCTCATGCAAGAATTCCAGCACTGGGACCCCGATGTGAGTGAAGAGGGGAGGAAGTGCCATCTTGTATTTGTTTTGAACCTGGCTGTTTTTTCCCGTGCACTTATAAAATGAGTTCAACCCCATAGTTGTTTATAGGATTGGAATTCTGCCTAGGGTTGGAGCTTTCCTGCCTGGAGTCTATGAGTTTTTGGCAGGTGCTAAGAAGACTTCACGGGTACATGCTTCCCAGCACCTTTATGCAAGGAGGGAGACTTGAGGGATTCCAGAAGCAGGAATATCTTGCGCTTGCATCTAGTCTGCTCAGCGTCACTCAAGGCCTGTCCTTGCTGGCACTGGCTGTCTGGGCAGGGCTGGCACTGTGGGAAGTTTCAGTGTGATCCTGTCTGAGACCAGCTACAGCTGCCCACCTGGCCCCAGTGTCTGCTCCTGGGGCAGGGGTCCCTCTCCAGCACTCTTGGTAACTCTGGAGTGATTGGTGTCCCTGTCAATTTCCCAGATCCTGTGTCTCCAGGAAGTGCAGGAAGATCATTACTGGGAGCAGCTGGAGCCTTCTCTGCGAATGATGGGTAATGCAGCTCCCTGGCACGTGCACTGGTCTTGCTTCCTGAGGCCCTGTCTGTTCTCTCCTGAAGGCACCATCTTTTCTTGTGCTTCAGTAAATCCTCAGTCTCACCTGTGTACTGTCTCCTCTTTGTATGGGAGAGAAAGAAAGAGTTCTGCAGTTTTAAAGCAGTTCTGACATTTACTGCCATTTAGTCCTTGAAGTAGCCTCTGCCCCAGTGAGGCTGAGTTAGTGTTATCCTTATTTCTGCAATGAGGAGACTGAGGTTCTAAAGATTTTTGTGACTTGCTCAAGGTCACTAGGCTACGAAGCTAGTAGGTTGTGGAGCTAGGACTCTATAATTTGTCTGACTCTAGAATCCATGCTTTTCCTATCAAGTTATGTTGCTTCATACCCTCCTGTCCTACTTCCCATCTAGCCCCTCAGTCACCTGGTAAGGGAACTGTAAGGGAACCTCGGCAGAACCAAGCAGTTGGCAAGGACAGGAACCCCTTTACCGAGCAGCAGGAGCAGTGCCATAGGCCCACACGCCTGGGCTGCTCCCACTAGTTGGAGGGATTCAGGCTTCGAGGACTCTGACCCATCTCCTTGGCTGGGTGTTCTTGCAGGTTTTACCTGTTTCTATAAGAGGAGGACCGGGTGTAAGACAGATGGCTGTGCTGTCTGCTACAAGCCCACAAGATTTCGTCTGCTCTGTGCCAGCCCTGTGGAGTACTTCCGGCCTGGCTTGGAGCTCCTCAATCGGGACAACGTGGGCTTAGTGTTGCTGCTGCAGCCGCTAGTCCCAGAAGGCCTGGGGCAAGTCTCGGTGGCCCCTCTCTGTGTGGCAAATACCCACGTGCTGTACAACCCACGCCGGGGTGATGTCAAGCTGGCCCAGATGGCCATTCTCTTGGCTGAAGTGGACAAAGTAGCCAGGTTGTCAGATGGCAGCCATTGCCCCATCATCTTGTGCGGGGACCTGAATTCAGTTCCTGATTCACCTCTCTACAACTTCATCAGGGACGGAGAACTCCAATACCATGGGATGCCGGCCTGGAAGGTGAAATGGGAGAGGCCACTGTGGGGGTGGGGATATGGCCAAGGGAGAGATTTGGGTACTGGCAACTAGTGCTGCTTCTGTGGCAGGGACCTCAGCTACACCTTTTCTGGCTTCCTCCAGCTTTTTCTTGTTCTGTAGAATAGTTTATAAACCTGGATGTTAGAAATTCCTGGGTGCCTTTGGCATCTTATAGTCCTTTCAGCTTTTATCATTAATTTTTAGTTTGTAAGTAAACTCACAAGAATTCAAACATTGTAAATAAGACCAAAACCCTCTTTATTACCTACGTTCCTCACCTTTCCCTTTAGGATGAAGTAGTAACTGTTTGAAGTTTGGTAGTGGTCTTCCAGAATATTCCATATGCATTTATAGTGATATCTATGTTCCTGTGATATTGTCATTGTAATTTACATTTATTAGGCACTTACTGGGTTCCAGGTGCTATTTTAAGCACTTTGCATGAGAAGTTTGGCAGTTTGCTGGCTCTAGGCTATGTAGATAGCTAGTGGTAGAACCACGATCTCTAACCAGGTGGTCTGGCCCCAGAGCTCTTGCCTTCCAATACTGTGCTGTGATTGCTTCTGACGACTGATATGTGATCTGTTGTGTGTGTATTTATAAACATATTATTGTATGTTTAATTCTGTAGGGTTTTTTTTTAACTCAACAATGTATATATGGATCTGTCTCATTCCTTTTAACTGCTGAATGTTGATAGAAGTCTCATAGTTTCATCATATTCAGCCCTGATGATAGACATTCAGCTTGTGCTGATTTCTTTATATGTCACTTAATCTCCCTGTTCCTCTGTTTGGCCACTGCTGCCCAACTTACTGCTTTGCTTTTGGCAAGGTGCAGTGGAGAAAGGACACAAAATGGCTGAAATATTGTTAAACACTTTGGGCTTTTATTTTAATGAGGTTACTCAAGGGCCAGCAATATCCTGATTCCTGAGTGTACAGAGAAAGGCCTTATCCCGGTGGAAAGCTGCTATAATCATGGAGCTCAGAAAATGGGAAAAAGAATTTACTAAGTGCCTACCACGTGACCATCGCCATTAGGGATAGTGATTAAGAGCACTCATTTGGAAGCCGGACAGTCCTGAGTTCTGATCCCTGTTCTGCTACCTTATGCGAGTTGCTTAACTTCCTTAAGCCCCATGTGCCTCATTGGTACCCTAGAGATACAATGGAACCCATTTCAGGGGGTTTTTGTTGTTGTGTAGCAGATCAAATAAAATAACACATAGTGAAGTGTTTTCTAGTTCCTGCTTCAAAGGAAGCAGACAGCTATTGGTTATCATTAAGGTTCTTAATTGTATATGGTATTATTATCATCCCATTTTATAATAGAGGATATTGAACTCAAGAGAGTTAACTAACTTGCCCAAAGTTAGACAGCTAGAAAATGGTCATTATATTCTAGCTCTGTCTTACTTGAGATGGCATATTGAAAATTTATGTCCTTCAAGGGCAGAGAGATGGTATCTCTCACTGTGCTCTCTCCAGCACTTAGCTAGTGTCTTGCACATAGTTGGCATCCAAATATTTGTTGTTGTTGTTGTTAAATGAAATAAAGGGAATTTTGCTACACACTGTGGAGATATGCAGATGGCTGATGTTGCCGAACGTTTCTCTGCTATGTTCTGTCCGTTCCCAGGCTGCTCATTGGCTTTGACTGAGGATGGGACATAGATACGGTAAAGTTCTTTGTTGCATTTCCCATTTGATTTGACCCTGTGGTTTCCTCATGATGGACTTAGGCTGCTAGACCTTGATCCAGAAGATCTGAAGATCAGGATAAACTCTTTCCCACTGCAAATTAAAGCCCCTGAAAGTTGATGTTCCCTGTGGAGATTCATGTAGATTTTTTTAAGGTGAAATTTAGGGGATAGAATGGGGCTAATTTAGGCGATGTTCATACAGTTCTATTCTCTTTGACTCACATACCTCATTCTCGTAGCCCTCATTTCTGCCTCGTGGACATTTCAGTGCTTCTAGTTAAAAAAAAAAAAAAGGCTTTAATTAGCTCCTTATTTTTAACCTTCCCCTGAGACTGATGTGTTTTGCTTATCTTATATATACAGTGTGTGATTGTCACGGGCTGTTTTCTTTTTCCATCTTAGTGTGCTCATTCCCACCTGCTCTTTCCTTCTAGGTGTCTGGACAGGAAGACTTCTCCCATCAGCTTTACCAGAGGAAGCTGCAGGCCCCCCTCTGGCCCAGCTCCCTGGGCATCACTGATTGCTGTCAGTATTTGACCTCCTGTCACCCCAAGAGAGCAGGTGAGCATGTGCCACATTCTTGGTTGGCTATACCTCTGTGCCCATTTTGGGAGAAAGCTGGTATTTATAGTGAAGAGAAAAATGTAATTCCCTCAATTCTCTTAACAAGTTCCTTTGTTTTTCCCACTGTTGTCCTCATATGAGCCCTCCCAGTGAAATGGACAACTTTAAATCCTATCTGTTGGAAATCAACTTGTCTTCAGAGCCAGGCTTCTTCTGTGTCCCTACACTGGAAGCTTTTCGGTATTAAGGGGGTTTCAGCATGTGGCTTCTCTTCCTTTCTCTCACTGTATGGCTTTTCCTGGTTTGCAGAGAGACTAAAGTATAGCCGAGACTTCCTGCTGCAATTCCGTTTCTGTGACATCGCCTGTCAGCGACCCGTAGGATTGGTTCTTATGGAAGGAGTGACAGATACTAAGCCAGGTAATGGCAACTAAGCTTGTTTTCTTGCTCTTCTTTCATCTTCACCCCTGGTATTTGTCAGTTATGTGGTTTCTTAGTCTTTTTGTAAGTAAAATTCTTAGTAGTCAGCTTCCGTTAGTAAGCATGCTTAGAAGGAAGGTCAGTAGAGTTCTGTGGCCATATGTGTGACTGGATGTGCAGCTCAGTGAGAACATGGACTTGGAATTGAGACTTGAGTTCCAGTCATCTCTGAGACCTTTAGTGAGACATGTAACCTTTTTAGGTTTAAGTTGCTGATAACCAGTGTGTGTACGGCATATAGGGAAGATACACATGACAGGGCTTTGAAAATCGTAAGGTGGGATGCCTGGGTGGTTCAGCGGTTAAAGCATTTGCCTTCAGCTCAGGGCGTGATTCTGGAATCCTGGGGTCGAGTCCCACATCGAGCTCCCTGCATGGAGCCTGCTTCTCCCTCTGCCTCTCTCTCTCTCTCTCTGTGTCTCTCATGAATACATAAATAAATAAAATTTTAAAAAAAAGAAAATCATAAGGTGATTGTAGTCCTGCTTGTAATAAAAATTTACTCCTACTGAGAACTTCCAGATCAAACATGGTAGAGTATACTTGATATGTTCCCCCCTTCTTGTCTCTGAAACCATTACAAAGCAACAAAGAGAATGGAAAAAAGCAATGCAAACTCCACCTTTGAGAAAAGTAGAAAAGTAGGAGATCTAAATATAACCTAAACCATGAATCACAGCATAGGTAGAATGGCTGCCGGAAGCGCTGGAGTTTGTGTAGCAGTGCTGGAAGAAGTATGCAGGGACTTATCTGGGGACAAAGAACCAGCACAGTGCATTTCTCCAAGGTGAGGAGTGTACCTTAAGGCACAAAACCAAAATCTCTTGTTTCATCAGCAACAATAGGATGCACAGGTTATGGTAGGAGATTGCCTGAACCTGTTTTGGTCTTAAGAGGCACTGGAGAAAAGCCTGATCAAGGAATAATGCTTATTTGCATTAAGCAGTCTGTTTGAATGGCGGCAGGGGTGATGAGGTACTTACAGAGCTGCATATCGCTTTTGGCTGGGGAAAAGTAAAGATTAAAGGACTCATACACTGTGTCATCAGGAATATCCCTATTACTTGGAATGCATACCCAGTTCTTCCCTTAGAGGAACTGTACAGATAGCTGGTACAGAAAAACCTCAACTAATTCAAAGCAGGGCTGCTAAAAAGGAACCAGTATGTGAGCTGTGTTAGAATACTGCAAGAAAGAAAGCAGAAGGAACAGGAAAAATAAAAGGCAGATAAAGAATGCTTACCTCAGAGATAAAAATTGTTGCCATGAAATATATGAAAAATTATGATTATTTTCCCATGAATTAAAAAAATGAAGCAATTGACTTTCTAAAACAAGAGTACAAAAATAATTGCCTTTATAAAGTAAGTTCAGGCACATTGCAAGACATCAGAAAATTAAATGGAAACTGCAGAGCTCAGGAAAGAATAAAAAATGTAAAAATCACATAAAATGAAACAAAATTGGGTACAGCATACGAAAGAATAGGAATAGATACTGCTGAAAACAAAACAAGAGACAGAAGCCATGAAAGAAAAAGCAAAATAAAAAGGAAGTAAAAGGATAAAAGAGGGTAGAGAGAAATGATTGTAGTGAAAGATAAGGAGACTTTCAACATACACATAATTAGAGTTCACAAGAAAACCAATATAAAGACACAAAAGAAGTATGTAAAGGTATGATTCAAGGAAGGTTTTCCCCAAATTAAAAGATTTGAGTCTTTTTTTTTTTTTTAAGGTTTTATTTATTTATTCATTAGAAACACACAGAGAGGGAGAGGCACAGGCACAGGCAGAGGGAGAAGCAGGCTCCCTGCAGGGAGCCCGATGTGGGACTCTGTCCTGGATCCCGGAATCATGCCCCGAGTCAAAGGCAGAAGCTCAACCATTGAGCCACTCAGGAGTCCCAAGATTTGAGTCTTTAAATTGAGAAGATGTACCATGTTTCAGTAAAAAATGACATAGGAGAATCAACAATAAGACATCCTACTGAAGTTACTAGAAGTCAGAAATAAAAGAATCCATTGGGCAGTTGAACCAAAAAGGATTGGGCTGCTCTTAAGAGTAAAAATGATCAGATTGGTTTTAGACTACTTAACGTTATCATTCAGTTGTAGAAGACAGGAGAATAAGGCTTCAAAGAAAGAAGATATGGTTCAAGAATTTCATACTCAACCAAAAGCCTTTCTTGACCAAATTGCTAGAACAACCTAAGACAACCAAGCAATGACTGGAAAAACTATATTAGAAGGACTGGTGATGGGCAGCCCTGGGCTCAGCGGTTTAGTGCCGCCTTCAGCCCAAGGTGTGATCCTGGAGACCCGGGATCGAGTCCCACGTCAGGCTCCCTGCGTGGAGCCTGCTTCTCCCTCTGCCTGTGTCTCTGCCTCTCTCTCTGTATCTCTCATGAATAAATAAATAAAATTTAAAAAAAATAGAAGGACTGGTGATAAGTCATGAATTTATTTTTTCTTATAGGAATTTAATTCAAATTGGCATTTCGCACAAAGCAACAAACATTTCAGTGATTCAGTTTTTTTTAATTGCAAAGCTGAATATATTATATTGCTGTAACGATAGCAATAATGATAATGATGGCCCCCATGCATAAGTAGGTAGCATGTGCCAGGAACTGAGATGACTGCTGGTATTAAGTGGGCTCAGGCAGGGAAGCAGTGGTTCAGTGTTTTATAATTACAAAATCCTAAAGTTAAACAGTAGTGGGACCCCACATTTCATGTTAAAAAATAGATAGAGTATTAAAAAACAAATAAAACAGTATTGTACTTGAAACATAAAACAAGCATTTCAATTTAGTTACAAAATTAAACCAAAAGCCTTTAAAATACATACTGATGATCACTTTGTAGGTAGAATCATTATGTGGGGAAAATACCCAGTTCACTAATAGTACAAAATAATAGTATTTTCAAAATTGAAATTAAATTTGGGTAAACACATCCATCCACCATATGTGTAGTTACCATCTATCACTACAAAAGATTATTATAATATGGACTCTGTTCCTTATGTTGTACTTTTCATTTCTTTTGTTTGTTTAATTTTTTTTATTGGAGTTCAATTTGCCAACATATAGCATAACACCCAGTGCTCATCCTGCCAAGTGCCCCTGTGCTTTTCATTTCTATAATTAACTTTATAACTGGAATGTTGTACCTCTTAATCCCCTTCATCCGTTTTTGCCTCTCCCTCGCCCCTTTCCCTCTGTCAACCGCTAGTTCGTTCTCTGTATTTATGAGTCTGTTTCTATTTTGTTCTTATTTGTTTTGTTTTTTAGATTCCACATGCAAGTGAAATCATGTGGTATTTGTCTTTCTCTAAGTTATTTCACTCATAATGCCCTCTAGGTCCACCTCTGTTATCACAAATGGCAAGATTTCATTCTTTTTTATGACTGAATAATATTCTGAGCGTGCACTTGTGTGTGTGTGTACACAACATGTTCTTTATCCATTTATCTATTGATGGACTCTTGGGTTGCTTCCATATCTTGGCTATTGTAATGAGGCTGAAGTAAACATAGGGGTGCATATATCTTTTTGAATTAATGCTTTTGTCTTCCTTGGGTAAATACTCAGAAGTAGAGTTACTAGGTCATATGGTATTTATTTTTAATTTTTTGAGCACCTTCCGTACTGTTTTCCATAGTGACCAATTTACATTCCCAGCAGTGGTGCACAAGGGTTCCCTTTTCTCCACATCCTCACCAACACTTGTTATTTCTTGTCTTTTTGATACTAGCCATTCTGACTGAAGGGATATCTCATTGTGATTTTGATTTGCATTTTCCTGATGATTAGTGATATTGGGCATCTTTTCATGTTTTTGTTAGCCATCTGTATGTCTTCTTTGGAAAAATGTTTATCTCATGAATGTCCTTTAGACTCCAAATCTAAAAATCTACCACCATTTTTAGACCGTGAGTAGAAAGAAGTACAATAAGGAGATCATAACATGTGATCTTTTTCTAGATGCGTTTAGGTGTGCTAATGAATAATATTTCCAGTCTAATACTAGACTCATGCAACCCACCAGTGCACATCAGAACTTGCTGACTTGATTGTGACATTGATTTTACTGGACAGCATGTGAGTTGCAAAAGGAGCTGCAGTGCTAGATAGTGATGGTCTAACCTTCCCACAGGCTGACATTGCACTGCACTGGAGCATTCTGTATTGCCCAAGTTGTGTAATAAAAACATTGTGATTCTCACTCTCCCCAGCTCCCTTTGTTTTTTTTTTTTTTTTTAAATTTTTAAATTGGAGTTCAATTTGCCAACATATAGCATACCACCCAGTGCTCATCCCGCCAGGTGCCCCCCTCAGTGCCCATCACCCAGTCACCCCAACCACCCACCCACCTCCCCTTCCACTACCCCTTGTTCGTTTCCCAGAGTTAAGTGTCTCTCATGTTTTGTCACCCTCACTGATATTTTCACTCATTTTCTCTCCTTTCCCTTTATTCCCTTTCACTAATTTTTATATTCCCCAAATGAATGAGACCATATAATGTTTGTCCTTTTCCGATTGACTTATTTCACTCAGCATAATACCCTCCAGGTCCATCCACATTGAAGCAAATGGTGGGTATTTGTCGTTTCTAATGGCTGAGTAATATTCCATTGTACACATAGACCACATCCTCTTTATTGGCTATTGTGGACATTGCTGCGATAAACTTCAGGGTGCAGGTGTCCCGGCGTTTCATTGCATCTGTATCTTTGGGGTAAATCCCCAGCAGTGTAATTGCTGGGTCATAGGGCAGATCTATTTTTAACTCTTTGAGGAACCTCCACACAGTTTTCCAGAGTGGTTGTACCAGTTCACATTCCCACCAACAGTGCAAGAGGGTTCCCCTTCCTTCACATCCTCTCCAACATTTGTTGTTTTCTGTCTTGTTAATTTTCCCCATTCTCACTGGTGTGAGGTGGTATCTCATTGTGGTTTGGATTTGTATTTCCCTGATGGCCAGTGATGCGGAGCATTTTCTCATGTGCTTGTTGGCCATGTCTATGTCTTCCTCTGTGAGATTTCTGTTCACGTCTTTTGCCCATTTCATGATTGGATTGTTTGTTTCTTTGCTGTTGAGTTTAATAAGTTCTTTATAGATCTTGGATACTAGCCCTTTATCCGATAGGTCATTTGCAAATATCTTCTCCTATTCTGTAGGTTGTCTTTTAGTTTTTTTGACTGTTTCTTTTGCTGTGCAGAAGCTTTTTATCTTGATGAAGTCCCAATAATCCATTTTTGCTTTTGTTTCTCTTGCCTTCATGGATGTATCTTGCAAGAAGTTGCGTGGCCAAGTTCAAAAAGGGTGTTGCCTGTGTTCTTCTCTAGGATTTTGATGGAATGTTGTCTCACATTTAGATCTTTCATTCATTTTGAGTTTATCTTTGTGTATGGTGTAGAGAATGGTCTAGTTTTATTCTTCTGCATGTGGATGTCCAATTTTCCCAGCACTATTTATTGAAGAGACTTTTTTCCAGTGGATAATCTTTCCTGCTTTGTTGAATATTAGTTGACCATAAAGTTGAGGGTCCACTTCCGGATTCTCTATTCTGTTTCATTGATCTATGTGTCTCTTTTTGTGCCAGTACCACACTGTCTTAATGACCACAGCTTTGTAGTACAACCTGAAATCTGGCATTGTGATGCCCCCAGCTATGGTTTTCCTTCCCCAGCTCCCTTTGTGGGGGAATAATTCGAAAGAAGGGAATCTAAATTTTAAGTTCCCTCCTTGTAAGCATTTTCAATTATGAATGATTTCTTTTTTCCAGTGTGGTCTTAAAGACACTGAAAGGGGTTACTGTGTTTTCTTTCTCATGACCACTTGCCTCTTTCCATTGAACTCTGGACCTTCAGGTCTTTTATTTTTATTTTTATTTTTTTTATTTTTTAACACTATAAAATTTTATCTTTTATTTTTATTTATTTTTTTAAAGATTTTATTTATTTATTCATGAGAGACACAGAGAGAGAGAGAGAGAGGCAGAGACACAGACAGAGGGAGAAGCAGGCTCCATGCAGGGAGCCCGATGTGGGACTCGATCCCGGGACTCCAGGATCACGCCCTGGGCTGAAGGCAGGCGCTAAACCGATGAGCCACCTAGGGATCCCCCTTCAGGTCTTTTAATAACAATAAACCATATGCTCAATACAGTATATTATAGGAAAAAAATGCTAATAGATGATTTTTGTAACCACTGTTTACAAACTGACCAGATGACCACGGACCAAAGGATCATTTTTCTAACCAGGAAAGTTCTGAATCCAGCTTCTCCACTGGCCCATGCCTGGACACAATTTATCCTCTTCCCAAGAACTTGCAGAAGAACTTACTTGTTTGACCACTCCTAGTGCTGACTGGGTCAGGAAGATGCTGCCGCCTAGGTAGAGGCATCTGTGGCCCATGTGCTCATATGGCCTGGTGGGGCACGCAGAGGTCTCTAGTCCTGTGTGATTGCCAGAACAGTGCAGTTTGTACACAGTGCTGGGTGGACAGAACCTGCTGTTGAGGTAAACCATTTTTAGTATCCTGCTAGTCACTGAGATTTTTCTGGCATATTGTAATGGTTAAATGTAGGACTCAAAATGAAGATATTAGCATTATTGCAAATATATATGCTCCAAATAATATTACATCAACAATCACAAAGTGAAAGTGCAGGCTTTAATAAGGAAGAGTAGTCAGAAAATAACTAATGGTAAAGGGTTTTAATTAATCTGTCTCAGCCCACAACAGATCAAGTAGAAAAAATATAAGAATGTGGAAGACTTCAGTAACATGTTGTATGGTAAATCTGATTGATGCACATCAAACTCTGAATACTGAAAGCAGAGCAAAGACATCTTTTTAAGTATTCATATGAAATTCTTAAGAATTAGACTACCAAAAAAACCCTCAGTAAATCTCAAATGGTAGAAGTCATATAGTCTTTCTCTGATCACACATGCAGTAAAAATAGAAATTAGAAACAGAAAACATTGTCATCTGAATACTTAGAAAATTTCAAACAACTTTTTGAGTCAAAGGTGATATTTAAGCTAAAACTGCAGAGTATCCAGACAATAATAATAATGAAAGTACAGTATATTTATGGGTTATAGCTAAAACAGCATTCAGTGAAAAGTTCATGGAATTATATAGAATATTTGGAATCATAGAATTACATTAGTAGATAGGAAAAGCTAAAAGTAAGTAAAATACACATTGAACTCAAGAAATTAGAAAAAAGAACAAATAAACTGAAAGAAAACAGAAGATACGAATAGGAATAATTTAGAAAACATAATAGTGGAACTAATAAACTCTAGAAGTTGGTTGTTTGGGCAAAAAGCAGCTGTCAGGTAGGCCCATTAGCTAACCTATCTCAAAGGTCAGGGAAGGAACAAACGAAAGTATCTAGATGCAGAATAATTAATAGGATTATAAGGGGGTTCTTGGCCCGGCTAAGTACAAAAGAAATTAAAAACTTAGATGGCATATATTAATTTTAGAAAATGTAATTTAGTAAAAGAGATTACAGAGAGGAGACTCTAAATAGAGAAGAAATACATACAGTTCTCAAAGATGTGGTCCCACAAAAACACCAGGCTCAGCTTGATGAGAGATTATCATCAAACCTTTAAAGAAAGTATAAATCCATTACTATTTAAATTATTACAGTACACAGAGGAAAAAAGGAGCTGCTTAATTTTTTTTTTAATTTTTATTTATTTATGATAGTCACAGAGAGAGAGAGAGAGAGAGGCAGAGACACAGGCAGAGGGAGAAGCAGGCTCCATGCACCGGGAGCCTGACGTGGGATTCGATCCCGGGTCTCCAGGATCGCGCCCTGGGCCAAAGGCAGGCGCCAAACCGCTGCGCCACCCAGGGATCCCTGGAGCTGCTTATTTTTATACAAGTATTTTGACACTGATACCTGATGGCAGTTAAACAGAAGAAACTATTGATGCTAATATTCTCCACTTATAAATATTGATGTAAAAAAAAATTTAAACAGAAGATCAGGAAACAATCTAGCAGCATATCAGAAGAGTAGTATATACCATGAACAAAAGGAACTTAAGAAATATACAGATTGTTTGATTTTGGGAAATCCATTAATGTAACTTAACATACTAAATGTATATGAAATCTATTAAAATATATGAAATATATCCTATATAGTCCAAGAGACTATTGAAATTCAACATCTATTCTAGATTCTTTTTAAAAGACCCTTCTTAAATTAAGGAAAAACTAGATACAGGCATACCTTGTTGTATTGTGCTTCACTTTATTGTACTTTGCAGACATCGTGTTTTTCACAGATTGAAGATTTGTGGCAACCTTGCACTGAGCAAGTCTATTAGCGCAGTTTTTCCAACACCATTTGTTCACTTTGTGTCTGTCACATTTTGGTGGTTCTTCTCGCAATATTTCAACCCTTTTTATTATTGTATTTATTATGGTGATCTGTGATCAGTGATCTTTGATGCGACTATTGGAATTGTGAAACGTTACAAACCACACCCATATAAGATGGCAAACTTAATCGATAAATGTTTTTTGTCTTCTGACTGCTGTACCGACCAGCCATTCCCTTGTCTTTCTCTCTCCCTCTCCTTAGGCTCCCTGTTCCCTGAGACAAAACAATATTGAAGTTAGCCAATTAGTAGCCCTACACTGGCCTCTGAGTGTTCAAGGGAAAGGAAAGAGTCACATGTCTTCCACTAAATCAAAAGCTAGAAGTGATTAAGCTTAGTGAGGAAGCCATGTCAAAAGCTGAGACAGGCAATAGCTAGGCTTCTTGCCCCAAACAGTTAGCCAAGCTGTGAATGCAAAGGAAAAGTTCTTGAAAGAAAAAAAGTGCTACTCCAATGATGACCTGAATCATAAAGCAGAACATCCTTACTGCTGATATGGAGAAACTTCTAGTGGTCTGGATATGAGATCACCTTAGCCACAACATTTTCTTAAGCCAAAGCCTAGTTCAGAGCAAGGACATAATTCTACTCAATTTTGTGAAGGCTGAGAGGTAAGGGACGTGCGGAAGAAAAGTCTGAAGCTAGCAGGGGTTGGTTCATAAGGTCTAAGGAAAGAAGCTGTCTCTGTAACATAGAGGTACAAGGTGAAGCAGCAAGTTATCCAAAAGATCCAGATCCATCTATGATAATTAATGAGGGTGGCTACACCTGAGAGATTTTTAGTGTAGACAGAATAGCTTTCTATTGAAAGAAGATTGCCATCTGTACTTTTCATAGCTAGAGAGGAGAAGTCAATGCCTGGCTTCAAAGCTTCAAAGGATAGGCTGTTGAAACCTACTGCTTAGAAAAAAAGATTACTTTCAAAATAGTATTGCTCATTGACAATGTATCTGGTCATCCAAGACTCTGATGGAGATGTACAAGATTAACATTGTTTTCATGCAGGCTAACGCAGCATTCATTATGAAGCCCATTGATCAAGGAATGATTTCAACTTTCAAGTTTTATTATTGAAAAAATATATTTGTAAGGCTATAGCTGCCACAGATAGTGATTCCTCTGATGGATTTGGGCAGGGTAAATCGAACCTTCTAGAAAGGATTCCTCATTCTAGATGCTGCTAAGAACATTTGTGACCCCTGCGAAGAGGTCAAAATACCAACATTAATTAACAAGAGTTTGGAAGAAGTAGATTCCAGCCTTCAGGGATGACTGTGAGGGGTTCATGTTTTCAGTGGAAGAAGTAACTGCAGATGTGGAAATAGCAAGAGAACTAGAGAAGTCAAGCCTGTAGATGGGACTGAATTGCTGCAATATCAGGATAGAACTTATGAGGGGTTTCTTCTTCTTTTTTTTTTTTTTAAGATGCTTTAATTTATTTGAGAGAAACAGAGCATGAGCAGGGGGAGGGGCAAAGAGAGAAAGGGAGAAGTAGGTTCCTCATTGAGCAAGGAGCTTGATGTGAGGCTCGATCCCAGGACCCCAAACTCATCACCTGAGCTAAAACAAGAGTTGGACACTTAACCTGATTAAGCCATCCAGGTACCCTGAGAAGTTGCTTCTTGTGGATGAGTAAAGAAAGTGATTTCTTGAGATGGCATCTGCTCCTGGTGACAATGCTGTGAGGATTATTGAAATGACAACAAAGGATTTAGAATATACAGTTTTTAAAGATTTATTTATTTTTAGAGAGAGTGCTTGCATGCTCGTAAGTGGGGGGAAGAGCAGAGGGAGAGGGAGATAGAGAACCTCAAGCAGACTCTTTGCTGAGTGGGGAGCCCAATGCAGGGCTTAATCCCATGATCCTGACCTGAGCCAAACCCAGGAGTTGGACACTTAACCCAACTGAGCCATCCAGGTGCTCCCAAAGGATTTTGAAGATTACATAAACTTAGTTGATAAGACAGCAGCAGGGTGTGAGAGGATTGACTCCGATGTTGAAAGAAAAGTTCTCTGGACAAAATGCTATCAAATATCAAACAGATTGCATGCTACAGAGAAATCGTTTGTAACCACTCTGATCAGTCAGCAGCCATCCACATTGAGGCAAGACTCTCTACCAGCAAAGAATTATGACTTGCTGAAAGCTCAGGTGATGGTTAGCACTTTTTTTTAGCAATAGAGTATTTTTAAATTAAGGTATATACATTGTTTTTTTTAGATATAATACTATTACATAAAAGACTACAGTACAGTATAAATATAACTTTTATATGCTCTGGGAAACCAAAAAATTCGGTTGACTGGCTTTATTGGGATATTTACTTTATTGTGGTGGTCTGGAACCAAACCCACCATATCTTTGAGGTATGCCCATAATCCCTTACATCATAAAATGAATCTTGGTCAGCAGTGTATGGTAGCAGCAGTGCACCGTGGAGGTGGGGTGCAGGAAGAGGGGAGTGGAGCCACTGCAGGCCAAATTAAAAACCAAACCAAACCACAGCATTTATCTCAATTCCACAAATCCGCATCTGGCTTAAAGAAGACACTATAGTAGCATTCCTGTCAAAGTCAGAAATAAGACAAGGATGACCACTCTCATTATTCAGCCATGTTCAGAGATGCCAGCCAACAGATTTAGAAACAGAAAGGTAAGAAAACAGAAGTAACAAAGTGGAAAGGAGGGTTTAATTACTTGCTGCTCATATTGTTAGATAACTGGTGATCCAAGAGAATCAACCAATAACTATTTATAAGCATTAAGATAATCCTGGAGAGTAGCTTGTATGGTATGAATATACAGAAAGACAATAGTATTCATATATAAAAATAATGATATATTTGTTAAAAGATAATAATAAAAAAGACCCTATTTATAATACCAACAAAAGAAAAAATCAACAGGGAAAATGTAAAGTATATAAAGGAATATTTCATTTAGTCTGAATTAATAATTTTATTGATAAGAAGTTGTCCATAACATTCCCTTACTTTTTTTTTTTTTTTTAGAATATATTTATTTATTTGAGAGAGAATGAGAGAGAGCACAGGCAGGGTGAAGGGCAGGGGGAGAGGAGCAAGCAGACTCCCTGCTGAGCAGGGAGCCCCATGTGAGACTGATCCCAGGACCCTGAGATCATGGCCTGAGCTGAAGGCTGATGCTTAACTGACAGCCACCCAGGTGCCCCCCTTAACCCATTTAAAAAAAACAGCTTTATTGTTTTGTTTTTGTTTTTTAAAAATAGCTTTATTGTGATGAAATTCATATACCATAAAATCTACCCGGTGGCTTTTATTGTATTCAGAATTGTGTAACCATCACTATAATCTAATAGTAGAACATTTTCATCACTCCCAAAAGGAGCCCTGTATCTATTAGCAGTCAATGTCTGTTCACCTCTCCCCTTGTGAAAAACATTAATTGAACGTGGCCATACGGGTTTCTTGACGCTCAGTTTTATTCCATTCACTATATGTCTATCCTTATGCCAGTGCTATAGTGTCTTGCTTATTTTAGTTCTGTATAAGTTTGATGTAGAGAAGTATACATCCTATAACTTTATGGTTTTTTAAGGTTATTTTGTTTATTCTGAATCCATTTCATTTCTATATGAATGTTAGGCTCAGCATGTCAATTTCTGCAAAGAAGCTAGTTGGGATTTTGATAGGGATCTACAAATCTGTAGGTCAATTTGGGAAGTATTGCCATTTTAATAATATTATCAATGAACATGAATATCTTTCCATTTATTTAGATCTTTAATTTCTTTCCATATTCTGTTAGTTTCCAGTGTGGAAGTCTTACACTTTTGTGAAATTTATTATCATTTTGATGATACTGTAAATGGAAATGTGTTCTTAATTTCATTTTTGGATTTTTACTGCTAGTGTATAGAAATGCAATTTTTGTATATTGACTTGTATGTTATAGTCTTGATAACTCATTTATTCTAATAGTTTTTTAGTGGATTTCTTAGGATTTCCTGTATAAAAGATCATGTCATCTTGCAAACAGAAACAGCATTACTTCTTCCATTCTAATCTGAATGCCTTTTATTTTTTCTTCCATGATTGCCCTGGCTAGACCTTTCTAATGTTGAGTGATGAGAGTGGACATCCTTGATTTGTTCCTGATCTTAGGGGTAGAGCTCTTTTTTTTTTTTTCATAAAAATTTATTTATTTATTCATTCAGAGAGAGCAAAGAGAGAGGCAGAGACACAGGCAGAGGGAGAAGCAGGCTCCATGCAGGAAGCCCGATGTGGGACTCCATCCTGAGTTCCAGGATCACACCCCGGGCTGCAGGCGGCACCAAACCGCTGCGCCACTGGGGCTGCCCAGGGGTAGAGCTTTTAAGTGTGTAGTGAGTTAAATGTGATGTGAGCCCTGGGGTTTTTGTGGATTCGCTTTATCTGGGTAGAGAAGTTATCTTCTGTGTCCAGTTTTTTATGTTGTTTATTTTATTTTATTTTATTTTTTTTCATAAAGGGGTACTGAATTTTGTCAAATGTTTTTTCTGTTTGTGTTCAGATGATCATATGGTTTTTATCCTTCAGTATTATACTAATATCATATATTACATTAATAGATTTTCAAATGTAAAAATAACCTTATATTCCTACGATAAATTGTAGTTGATCATAGTTTATAATCATTTTTATATTTTGCGGGATTTGGTTTGCTAATATATTGTTCTGAGACTTAATTGGTTGAGACAGTTTATTGAGACAACCAATATTGGTTGCCTGAGACTTAATTTCCAACACAGGGAAGAAAGAGGTTCCCCCCCCCCGCCACCTGCCCACACCAACAATTCAACTCAATTCTGACACTGTCTACACAGAGATAGCACCAGATTTCACAGGTTGAAGACTTAGTCCTGTAAGACTGCCCTTGCTCCCTAACTTCAGACACCAGTCACAAGCCCAACCTGTGCTTCAACAACTCCCTCCTTGGACTTTAGATGCTAGTCATAAGTCCAGATTGTTAACTTTCTGACCAACTGGCTATTATAAATCAGAGGTTCCCATGATCCTCTCCTTCCTTGGGTTTAATTAATTTGCTCTAATGGCTCACAAAACTCAGAGAAACATTTTAGTCACTAGATTACCAGTTTATTATAAAAGGATAAAACTCAGGAACAAGGCAGATGGGAGAGATGCATACAGCAAGGTAGTTGGGAAGCTTCTGTGGACTCTCTCATGTTGCATTCTCCCCAAATCCCCACGTGTTCACCAGCCCAGAAGTTCTCTGAAGGCTTTGTTACATAGGCAGGGTTGATGAAATCATTGGCTGTTGGTCATTCAAGCTCCAGCCCCACTCCTCTCCCAGGAGGTGTAGGGAGTTAGGACAGAAAGTTCCAGTCCATTAATCACAGGTTGGTTCTTCTGGTAACCAGCCCCCATTTTTAGGTGCTTTCCAAAAGTCATCTAACATAGCAGAGGACACCCTTATCACTCTCATCTCTTAGGGAATTCTAAGGGTTTGGAGAGTTATGAGGAACTCTGGACAAGAGCAAATATGTATTTCTTATAAATTATAATATCATAGTCATTGAGGAATTTTGCCTGTACATTCACAGGGGTTATTGTTCTGTAGTTTTCTTTGTGATGTTTTTGTCTAATTTTGATTGAGTAACACCTCACAGCATGAGTTGTAAGTGTCCCATCCTAATTTTTCTAAGTGTTATGTAGTATTTGTATTGCTTTTTTAAAAAATGTTTGGCAGAATTCACCAATGAAGCCATCTAGTCTTGGGCTTTTCTTTGTGGGAAGTTTTCAGATTACTAATTCAATTTTTTTACTTGCTTATAAGCTATTCAGATTGTTTATTTCTTCTTGAATCAGTTTACATAGTTTGTGTCATTTTAGAAATTTGTCCATTTCATCTAAGTTATCAAATTTGTTGGTATACAGTTGTTTATAATAGTCTAATTTAAAAATTTGTATAAGGTTGGTAGTGGTGTCCTTTCTTTCGTTCTTGGTTTTAGTATTTTGTTTTTTCTTGTTCAGTCTAGCTCAGGGTTTGTCAATTTTGTTGATCCTTATTTTCCTGTTGTCTTAGTCAGTTTAGACTATTATAACAAAATATCACAGCCTAGATGGTTTATTGACAACAGAATTTTATTTCTCACAGTTCTGGAGCTGGAAGTATAAGATCAGGGTGCCAGTGTGGTCCGGTTCTGATGAGGGCCCTCTTCTGGGTTGTTGAGTGCTAACTTCTTGTGTCCTCACATGGCAGGAAGAGGGTGAGGGTCCTCTTGGGGATCCCTTTTATGAAGGCATTAATCCAATGCAGGAGGGCTCCACACTTGTGACCTAATTATTTGGAAATAATTAGGTCCATCTCCAAATACCGTCTCACTGGGGGTAGAATTTCACCTTACTTTGGGGAGACAAATATTCAGTCCATAACACTTATTAATATTAGTAGGATCTATAATAATATCCCTACCTTCTTTCCTGATATTGGGAATGCATATTTTCATGAATGTGTATATATATATTTATGTATATTTAACAATGCATAACATACATGTTATACAGTATATATACATACACACGCACACATACATGTATACACACATAGCAGATGGTGTGTGATAGAAAATCTCTGAAGGATTTATACCAGGAGTTTGGTAACATTGGTTGCCTCAGGAGAGGGAAATTGAGTGGCAGGGGCCCCACTTAATGGTAGGGAGACTTTTTCACTGATATTTTTCTCTACATTTTGATTTCTGTACCATGTGACTCTAATTACCTATTCTAAAGAATAAATTTAAATAATTTGAAAAGGTGCTGAGGCAAGGAAGAAATGTGCACTCAAGGTCTCTATCTGCCTTCCTCAAGTTCTTGACTTTGATCCATTATTTTCCTCATCCCATTACCTCTTCTCTTCCCTTTCCCCCTTTTGGAGCAATCCAGTCAAGGATTTGAGAAGGATTTCAGGGTGTAAGGTTCTGACCCTGCTTCACTGTCTGTGAATAATAAAACCTTTTCTCCCTGGTCTTCTACAGAGCGACCTGCTGGCTGGGTTGAGTCTGTTCTTGAGGAAGACGCATTGGAGCCTGAGCCTGTCTTCCCCAGGTGATCTTCCTTCCAGTTCCCTGCAGCTTGCTTTCCAGCCCCCATCTGGGTATATGGGAGGGTTCTCATTGGCTTTCCTGAGGCTGATTTGGGGGGCACTTTTTGCTGAGGTCTCTCTTCTCCTAATACATGTTAAGCTTTTGGAAGGCTGGTGTGCAGAGGCCAGAAGTGACCTACCCAGGTACTTGCAGATGAAAAGCTCATGCACTTTTCCACAGAGAATAAGGCTTCACAGAAGAACTTGCTGACCCCTGGAAAGGATACATTATGTATACTTCATGTAATAAGAGGAGAGTGGGTGGCGGTGGGGTGAGGAGAGTCAGGAGTCTGAGTATAAATGTATCTGTTTCTAGGCTAATTTTAGCTAAGACTATCTGCCTTTTATTAGCATGGGAAGGAATTTGCTGAGATGGAGTTATTTGGGATCATCCCTTAAAAATTTTTACAAAATCCATACAAGAAATGACTTTGAGAAAAGTTCAATAATGTTTGTTGACTGACCTCTTTTCCTTCATCCCTGCAGGACTGTAGGTACCATCCAGCATTGCCTTCACCTGACCTCAGTATATACTCATTTCCTGCCCCAGAATGGCCGCCCAGAGGTCACCACAATGCCCTTGGGTCTTGGAACAACGGTGGATTACATCTTCTTCTCAGCTGAGTCCTGCGAGAATGGGAACAGAACTGGTAAGCCTGGTGGATCCTGGGTTCGTAGAAGCCACCCTCAGAAATCCCTGGGAATAGCTGATGGTACGTCAGGTATTTGGTCACATGGCATGGGCTGCTGCAACCTGTCTCACAAAAGAGCAAATTTCATACCCACCTGGCACTGGACATCCTCATCATAATTCCCTTAGGCCACTTGCCTGCCTTCTCTTTTTATCTTTGCAGCATTAGAGAGAGGTGGGCAGAAGCAGCCCTACCTCTATTTAAGAGATAAAAATAGAGCATCAGGAGGTAAGTGGATTTTGAATGTGGCAGCCATTTAGTGAGGGACTTGGTTAGATCAGAAACCCTATTGTTTCTTCACCCGGCACTGGCAGTCACAGTATGGCAGTCTACCAGCCTCATGCCTGTTTTAGTTAAAGCATGTCTTTTAAAATGTTTGAACTGATTGTCAATGTTTAAAAATCAGATTAAAAAAAAAATCAGATTTTAGGGCAGCCCGGGTGGCTCAGTGGTTTAGCACTGCCTTCGGCCCAGGGCGTGATCCTGGAGACCCGGGATCGAGTCCCACGTCAGGCTCCCTGCATGGAGCCTGCTTCTCCCTCTGCCTGTGTCTCTGCCTCTCTCTCTCAATCTCCCCCCGCCCCCCATGTCTCTAACGAATAAAAAAAATCTAAAAAAATAAATCAGATTTTATGTAAGAAATCTGGATTTCCAGCTTTTCTTGGAAAGTCTGAAGTTTTCATAGGCATACATTCTCTGGTTGCCACAGTCTCCCTGAATCTACCCTGCTTCGTTCATTGGTATTTCACAGAGTATCTGAGAAAATGAGGCCTCAGCCAGAGGCAGCGGGGGGAGGAGAGGGTGGGCAGGGGGTAGCCAAGGGGGTGCGGCCTCCATAAAGCATAGCTCCTACAGGCCCCAGCCACCCTATGCAGTGGCCAGGGCTGCTTTCCCCACTGGCTTCTGCTTTATATCCTAGATCGCAGGCTGTATCAAGATGGGACTCTCAAGCTTCTGGGCCGTCTCTCCCTCCTCTCTGAAGAGATTCTCTGGGCTGCCAATGGCCTACCCAATCCCTTCTGCTCTTCAGACCACCTCTGCCTGCTGGCCAGCTTTGGGATGGAAGTCACCGCCCCATGATGGGGCTTCCAGGGGAAGAGAGCTTCTCTTCCAGAAGAGCTCACTGGATCAGAGACTGTGGAAATACCCTATGCTTCTGGAAACTAAGATCCAAGGAACTTACGTCCCTTCCCCATTTCCCTTTTCCCATGGTTAGATTTTCTCCAGGCCTGTCCACGTTCTCTGCCTGTGGTCCCTGCCCCGCCCCAACCTCTTCCTAATCCTGTGCCACATACTCAGTGGCCCTGGGAGAGGCAGAAGGGGGGTTCCCCTTTCCTTCCATGTATCCAGCGCTCCCCCTTAATTTTTAATTACCAGGGTTGCGGGAGCTATTGATCTCATTGGTTATTTGCTTTCAGGATGTTTCTTGATGGTATCTTCTAACCCAATCTTCCTGCCTTCATGACCTCTGGGCCCAGCCCTCTTGTTAGGCATACACATGTGAGGTGTGTAGTATGAGTGTGTCCTCTCAGGGTGAGACTGCTCTGTATGGCCATTCCTGCCTCTGCACTGGCCTATCGGCCTCAGGACAGATCGAGAGCAGGACCTGATGTTGCCAGGCAGCAGCAGGGGCATGGGCCCTTCTCCCCTTTTATCCTCTGTGTCTCATGAGGTGTTCATCATGCCACCCAGGGCATACTCCTCCTCTGGCCTCTGGAAATGAGCGGGCCTCCTGGCCTGGAGCAGCAGATTCAGGGATGTACTGCCTGCCCCAGCAGCCTCCAAGCCTCCAACCCAGAGCTCGCATAGGCCTGACACACTTTCTCTAGGGCTTGTCCCTTTCCCTAGGCCACTGTGAGAGAGGTGAAAGTGCGAACCCCTGTGTGGGGTCAGTGGACTGGAATAGGAGTTTGAGGTTTAAAAGGACGAAAGAGAACCTTCAGGAAACTTGTCTTACTGGACTCTGTCCCCTGCAGACCTGGGGCAAGGGTGGGAGTCCTGGTAGAGGTAAAAACAAGCAGGCTGCACAGCTGTTTCAGCTGGGACCCAAGACCTCAGGGACTCTCTCTTTCCTCTGCACACCTCAGAAGCCATTTTCTGTTCCTTTCCTCCCACCACCTTTTATCTCCTGCCTCCCCCATTCCTTTCCACTTCCTTCTAGAAAAGCCTGATACTTAGCTCAGGCCAAACTCTCTCTGCAGAAGGTGGCCTTGGGTTAAACCTATCCAAGAACCGGAGGTGGCAGTGCTTTAGGATTTGTTCTGGCCAGCAAGGCCTCAGCTGCTCATTGCCAGTGCTTCCCCTCCTAGCACAGGGCTACCCTGGCTCATTCAGGGGGCCCTTTGCCCACATGTATCACCTGCATGCCTTAATCTTTCATAGCTGGGGTGCAGCCTGGGTGTTCCTGGGCCCACAGCTCCTCACATCGCCTTCAACTCAGAGTAGCTGCTGGTCCTTGCAGATTAGCCTTGCTGTTGCCCGGCTCGGCCTTGGGAATGGGACTGAAAGGAATAGTGGAGAGGCTGGAATTAGGGACAGTTAGCCAGAGGTTCTCTCCCCTTATTTTTGGAAGCCAAAGACCCAGCTTGAATTCTGCTGCTGTGTTCATGGTTATAAGCTTTCTGTGCCTAGGTACTGGGGAATTTATCTGTGCGTGTATATTTTTGAACACTGTATCCTGGGTACTGGGCATGTGCCTGTCTGAGCCCCAGGCCCACCTGTCCACACCCCACCCATCGTTCACTGTGTTTGTCTCTCCCTGGGCACCTCCTGAGATGGTCTCAAGTCAGTGCCCTGTTAGTTTTCAGGACTATGGCCCATCACTGTTCTCTTCTGCCAGGAAATGCAGTTTAACGGCTCAAGATGGCAGAGGGCAGGAGTTTTATAGATGATCTTTTCCTTGTTTTCTTATTTGTTTCTGTTTTAGAAATGAAATGGGGGTTTTAAGTGGTCATTTGAGCTGTCTTTTCCAAATAAAGGTTTACCATTTCCCCCCAACTGTTGATCATTTTGTTAGGCTCCTGAAGGGCATGGGGGAGAGAAGGCCTGGAGAGTGAGGTGGGCAAGAGGAAGAGACTAATCCTGGGCTGGGCTCTCAGGTCCTAAAGCTTGACCTGAGAAAGGTATAATCACCCTGTGATAATTGACACATATCCCTGCTGCTCTGAGGCCTGGGAGGAACAGGGCCCGAAGAAGCCTCCTCCCTTGCCTTTTGTTGGGGTCCAGCTCTCTTCTCCCTCCTCACAGGAGCAGAACAGCTCCTTCAGCTGGTATCATTCCTATTCCGTCTGCTGCCCTCATTCCTTCCCCTGGTCCACGTGCATTTCAGGAGGGTCTCTGTCGAACATGGGGCGAGAAGCATTTTTCTTGTCAGAGCCATCGCAGCTGCGTGAGGCATGATGTGCATGGCGGTTGCCTCTTGGTCAGTGTCTATTTCTGGTTACCTCTTGCATGCTGGAATCAGAGCTGGACTGTGGGCCATCTGCTGATGGAAAGGTTTCCCTCCCGGGCCTCCTTCCGCTGGTACTTTTGTCTTCCTCCAGCCTCCTCCTGCAGCAGATCCATCAGGCCCACGTGCCCTGGGGAAGCCGTGAAACCAGGTGTGACTTTCTGCCTTACCTGAATAGAATCCCAGACCCTACACTCCTGAATTGGCCTCTGAGAACTGGAATTATTTAGTTACCTGGTGCTTCTGTTGAACCACTTGGCCGAAAGAAAACAGCCAGGGGTAAGGAACACCACTTGTCATGTTGGCCTGGTCATTTGATGACTGTGGGTAAGTTAATTGTTGTGTTGCGTATCTTGGTGAAATGGGGATTAAAGTAATAACCTTTTCCATTTGTGAGGAATTTTCAGATCTGAAATTGTGTTGTTTGGGCTTTGGCAAGCAAGGGAAGGTAAGATTTCAGAGGATCGCTGGTAGGAGTTGAGGGTGAATAGTTCTCTCCAGCCTGGCTGCATGGTTTGCTCGTTGGCTAGGAATTATTTTACAGTTCTGAGCTTTGAGGTGTACCCCCCACCCTGCAGGGTTTCCTGAGTCATGTAACATTTGCACAGATATTTATTAATGTTTGAACAGTGCTTCTACATCCACTAGCAGTCAACACCGTGAGGTGGCAATGTGGGTTTTCATATATTACCTTTATTTACATCTGAGGAAACACAATTTGCAAAGAGGTAAATTGAGGATCTCCTTTGCTTTGTTCCTTGATACCCCACAGCCCTCAGAGCACAGCCTTTCCCAGAGTAGGAGAGACAGGTAATTTTGTAAGGCGGACACATGGTGGGTGGGCCTGGAAGAAGGGAAAAGACCAACCAGCCTGCTGCTGCTGGGTTTTGTCTTTAAACTTTTTCTCCCCAGGTCTTGCCCTGGTGTAGCAACTAACCAGAGGGCTATTTTTTTTTTTTTTAAGATTCTATTTATTTATTCATGAGAGATCCAGAGAGAGAGAGGCAGAGACACAGGCAGAGAGAGAAGCAGACTCCATGCAGGGAGACCGACGTGGGACTCGACCCAGGGTCTCCAGGATCATGTCCTGACTGAAGGTGGCGCTAAACCACTGAGCCACCTGGGCTGCCCCAGGGGGCTGTTATTTTGATTGGTTATGTAATGCACAGTCTGGCCTCTCTTCTCCCGGGAGTTGGAGGGGCCTTCCTCCTATAGTTTCCGCCTGAGGAGAGAGTGGACCTGCGGCCTGACACTTCCAGTTTCAACCTGGAGTGCCTTCCCCTTGATTCTGAGCAAATGTGCAAAACAAAACTGTTGCAGGCAAGAACCAGCCAGATGAGAGCCTGGGTCGGTGCAGCTCTCACCCCAGTTAGGAGAATGTGAGCTGAACGTGTTTCCAAGGGGACTCTGCCTTCAGTCCCATCCCTCCTCAGGTCCCCTGCTGCTGAGGCTGCACACAGCTGTGGAGAGAAGACCGGAATCTCTTCACTTAAATTCTGGGAGGTTTTTTGCCTTTCCCACGATCAAGCTCTTTCTTGTTGGGGGTTAGAGGAAGTGCACATCCCCAGAGAGCTGTCCCTCCAGCCGACTTGAGGTGGCTCATCTCCACCACCTGCCAAGCCTCAGCAGCTGGTCCCCTTCCCCCCTTGGCAGACACTGGGTTACCAGGCAGCCCACGTCGGGGCCAATTGGCGTGGTCTTTGATATGACCACCTCTTCTTGTCACCACTGCCTTCCATGGTGGTGGGCAAAAGGTCAGATCCTGGCAGATGGGGGTGACAGGGCTTTCAACCTCTTCATGTTCAGGGCTCTAAAAAGTGCCACCTGCATCCAAAAGTCCCAGCACAGATTAGTCCCGTGCCTAAATGAGGCTGGGACATGCTGAGAGCCTGAAATATGGCAGCAGGAAATGAGGTAACCTCCCACTCCCACCCTCCGTAAGTTGGGTCCTGATCCTCCCGGAACTCCATGATGACATTTCTCTCTCAATTCTAAGCAGTGTCCCCAATGAGCCTGCTGGGCTCATGATGGACTGTGGTCCCAGCACCGACCCAGCCCTCCTGTGTACCCCAGCAATTCAGGGGCCTGCTGGGAATGAGCCTATGTCACTGAAGTCCACCACAGGCCCTTGACTGGGTGTTTTAGCTGCACTTGAATGTGTACATTATAATGTTGCCTTTGGGTAAAGGTGTACAATCCATATTATTTACAGATTTCGGTTACCTTATTGAAAAGTCTTTTTTGGGTATCATTTAAGTAAGACTTAAATGAGCCTGTAGGTAGCAAAACTGCCTCTCTCTGGACGATATACAGTCTTAAGATGGTCAGGGATTCCAACAGACTGCCTCTTCCCAGTTGCTGTGCTTCACCACCACGCCACTGGAAGTGAGGGGGTCTTGCTGTGTTGAACTACATTTCTAGCCAGGACTTTATGGGGATTGACTGGAATGAGAAGGAGGAAATATCCTACCTCTTCTCCAAGTCCAGCTGAATGAAAGGAGAGCAGAGAGGGTGAAAACAAAGGCTGTGGATCTAAAAGCTGTTTCTGTGCAAGTCTGGTTGCAGCCGTAGGCTTGTCATAAAGTGTGGGAAGGGGGCTGGCGCTAGAGGGAGCAGGGGCGATGGGTGGAACCACATGTGTTCTCTGAAGCTGTGACTTTAGCCACTGTAGATTCTGTGCTGAGACTGTGGGCACCTGCGCTGAGAAGGGACTTAAGAGCCCCGTTGCTGTGGTTTCCTGAAATAACCTTTCCTCCTAGGGGAAGACTCATCCTCCCTCCTCTGTCCCTGGGGGACTGCTGGGGCCAGCCTGTGCGGCTCAGGCTGACTGTGTGAAGGAGAGGTTTTATTTACAGCCATCAGGAAAGATCTCCCAGGTTAGGATTGACAAGAGCGGAATGGCTTAGGCAGGCTGAGGGTGACAGGGGACCCCAGAAGTTTCACGATGGCTACGGGGGCCTGTAGGCTTCCTGTTGGCTGGTTTGGGGCTCCCCTTACCTCTGGTTGGGTCTTCCTACAGCTACCAGGGATGGCACCGGTGGGTGGGGTGGGCTCTGGCCTCAGTTCCCAGGGGAAAGGAGACAAGGCTTCCATGTGGTTTCTGCCCAGCCGGTGCAACCGGAGCCGGGGAGCCTTTATTCATTTCAGGAAAAAAGCAAGCACAGCAATGAGAGGGGTAAAAGTGAGAGGGGAGGGAGCAATACTGACACGGGAAGAGCAGGAAGGACAGAGTCTGGTCCCACAGGCAGCTTAACACAAAGCTTAAGGGAGGGGTGGCCCCCCTGTCCCCAGGCCCCTGGGCCAAGCATACCCGAGAGAAAGGGGAACTTGGGACTCAGGAGCACCAGGGTGTGGCTGGGGGTCAACACTGATGGGCTCGAAGCTAGCACCAGAGCAGTCTGGCCTGAGGCAGGCCCCCTCCCACCCTTCAGCTGGCTTCTGAGCGGGAACCCATGGAGATTCCAGTGTGTGTGGGGGGGTGCTCTGGCACAATGAGCGGTGTGTACCTTCCTGGTGCTTCCAGGCCAGGGGTGTGCCTGCTGATGGTAGTTCATCAAAGCCAGAAAACAACCCAGGCAGGAGCCCCAGGTGCACACAGACACATGGGCCCCTGGACATGCTGCTGACCAGAACTGGACCTCATCTCAGAGCCAGCAGGTCAAGTCCAGGATGGAAGGAATGGGGCGTGTGCCGGCAGAGAGGGCCAGAAACCAGACACAGCCAACCCCTGGGCCCTTTCCACTCCTTGGAGCCTGGCCCTAGGCTTCATGGCGTCGGGGGCCAGAGGGCTGCTTCCCTCCTCACCTGGCCATGCCCAGGAAGGATGGGGTCTGGCGTGATGGGTGAGGGGAACGTGACTGTGTTGAGGCCATGGGAGGGAGAGGACTGGCAGTTAGGTGGGCAGGAGGGCTCTCTACACCCAGTTCCCAGTGTTCTGAGCTGGCATTGAGCCCAAGGAGCTGGGCTTTGGGAAGCAATCACTGCCACCCTGGCCCACCTTCATGAAGCAGCTTTTTTTTTAACCTCACCTTGGGGCCTCCTGGGCCAGCAGCCTCCACCCCTGGGGGCAGAGGAGCCCCCACTGAGTGCTGGAAGGCAGTCCTGAGTCAGGAGCCAGGCCCCTGTTCCTCACAGGAAGTGACATGAGGTGAAACCAAGGATGGTGACTAAGGCCCCGAAGTCCCTGCCTCTGCCTCCCCAGAAACTCTGCAGTCAGGCCAGCCCCAGGGAGCAGAGCCTGTGTAAACACGCCCAGGAGGGGAGGAGGGCTTGCTACATATGAGAAAATGTTAAAAATAAATTAAAAAGCACCGCTGTATCCTGTGGTGGCCTCCACAGGCCCGAGGTCTGAGGGAGGAGGGAGAGTGCGGGGGGGTTATCTGCTCAGGGTGATCAGCTCCCTCCTGGGCAGCAACAGGGGTGGGCCTCCTCCCATTTCTCCCTAGACTGCTTTGGAGAAGGGTAGAACGGTTTCCTCCCATCTCTCTGACCCCAGTCCCCTGTCAAGTCTTCCCTTAAGACCTGGGGTCTCTGGGGATGTGGGAGTCCCCTCCCCTGCTGGTAAGTGGCACCCACGTGTAGACCCAGAAAAGGCCACCATCGCTGTCAGCTGCACATCTCCCGAAGTGAGTCCTCTCTGCCCCAGGCCAATGTGGCAAACGTGGGGACCAGCACCCCATGGCCTGAGACCTGGGATGGGATGGGATGGTGAGTCAGGGGCCACAATGGTGCTGGAACTGGCCTGGCTGGAGTGTAGTCCAGGGGCAGGTTAGTTAGGTGTCCTCCCCAGGGCCTGGCGGCCCCTGAGGAACTCAAGGGACTGCCCAGCTGACTCTCCTGCCGGGCCTGGCTCTGGGCCAGAAGCTGCTGGTGTGAAGAGCTGCCAGCCCCTGGTGCTTCCCTGATGGGCACCTGCATCAGCAGAAGCATCGTGTCTCCCTCCCTCCACCCCTCCCTGCTTCCCACGCACATCCATCTCCCTGGCAGGCTGGGCGCTGGGCAATCTCCACTCCACCCCTGCTGGTGACTCCGGTAGGCCTCCGGTCTGCAAGGACGGGGAGGAGGACAAACACGGGCCAGCTGCCTTGTCTGGGGCAGCTTCAGCAGAGAGGACCCTGCCCTGGCCCAGCCCTCCCGGGAAGCCTAGATGAACTTTCTTGATCTCCACCTCAAAACCTCTCAGTGGACTTCTCCCCAGCACAAGCTCTCTCTACCTCAGAGATTACAAATTGGCATTCTCTTTCATGTTGGGTTTTTACATTGTCCGAACTGATTGCCAACATTTAAAAATCAGGTCATTTCACACAAAAATCCAGAGCTCTGGCTTCTGAGAAACAATCATACAATCTGGCAATGCATGGCCCCCACTCTGAGAATACCTGGGCAGGAGCAGCCCGTTAACTGGCCACCCGGCCCTCACTGCAGCCCTCCTGTTAATCCCCTGCCTGGCCCTCTGGGCGTGTGAACCCTCAGAACCAACCCTGGTTCTGATCCTTCCTTATCCGGGGCCTGGCCCCTGGCTGAAGCACAGCCTCTCAGTGAAAAGAAACCTTGCCGGTCACCTTATCCGGCTCCCCTTCCATAACCTGAATCCTCTCGACAGCTTCCCGACAAGTTGCCATCCAGGCTTTGCTTGGATACTTCCAGCAACAGGGAACTCACTATTTCCCAAGCAGCCTGTTTCTAACCTCTCCCCTGCATCCTTTTCTCACTTACGCTCCCCAGTTCCCAGGCTCTGCTCCTTCGTGGTGGCCAGCTGCGCCCTCGCCCTATCACTTGCCATTGCTTTAGTCTCTAGGACCTTCCCCCAACCCTGCCAACGTCTTTCCACTTTCACGTGTCCACCAGGTATCTCACACTTGATAGGCAGACTGTGCAGACACCAGCTGTCCAGATGCCTCCCTGACAAGGCACATGCCACAGGTCTGACCGTCACTGCTACCCCCAAACCCAGATGGGCTGCTGCATGAGGGGAGCCAGGCCTGAGGCACAAGCATCCTGATCTGGTCTTCATTTTCACAGCAAGGACTGAGGTAATAGAAAAGGGGTGGGGAGTAGCAGTGTCTCCCCACAACCCTTGGGGCCTGCCAGGGGACAGCCTGGGGCCTGAGTGTCCCACTCTATCCCCAGTCATGGTTCCTGGGCCCACCAGGCTGCTCAGTCCCTACAGTCATGCCAAGCCTGGTACAGCTCCGGGCCTGTGGCAAAGCCCAGCCGCCCTGCAGGGAGCAGGGAGCACCCCCAGCTTCACCCTTCCAGGCAGAGCTGGAGTAAGCAAGGAGGCCAGGTAGCGGCCTGGGGTTCCTTCCCCCAGCGGGCTCCCCTGGGCTCTCCTACAGCCCCCACAGCCCTGGCCACAGGCTGCAAGGGCATGAGGCCTCTCCTGGGCCAGGGGCTCTGGTCTTGGGCCATGTGGCCTTGGGCCAAGCTCCTGCCATGGGCCACAAAGACCTTTCCCAGAATGATTTCTACCCTGCTTCCCGTTCCCTGGGTCAAGATTCTGCTTCCCAGGGGAGGCAGAACTAGGGGAACACCTCCCTCCCTCCCCTACTCCACCCCCACCCAGCCACAGGCTTAGTGGGGCTGAGACAGGACGGACTCACCTCCCCAGAGAGATACCAGCAGAGCCAGCGTCCCTTCCTTGCCCAACCCTGTAGTCCTCAGATCTAAGCACTGGCCTTCTGGTGATTGGCAGATCCATTAGTTTTTTAAGTTTTCCCCCAAACACTTTAAACTTTAGTTATCGGGTTAAAAACTCCAAATAAAATACTAACTGCTTCTTGGCCCAAAGTTAGGGGTCTTGGCCCAGTGGGAGGGGCAGCAGCTGGGGTGGCTGAGCTGAGACAGGCTCTTCCTGCCGCCCTCTCGCCCTGCCCCCCACCAGGCCCTCTCCCCCCCACAAACAAGGCCAGTTCTGGCAGGGGGATCCTGGCCCCAAGATGCGGTGAGGCTGGGGCACTGCCGCGCGCCTCACACCCGGATCTGGTACCCATTGAGGTCCGGCATGGCTTTGGGCTCAGAAGGCTTCTTCTCACCCGATGGCCTGCAGGGAAAAAGAGAAGGGGGTGAGGGGGGGAAGGGTGAGTGGCTGGGCAGGGAGGTGGGGGTGGGCGGAACCACAGGGGCTGCTCCTGGGTCGCTCCCCCTCCATTCTCCAAGGTGCCCCAAACGCAGCAGTGAAGGACACGTGGAAGTGTGTTCCTGGAGCCCTGCCCTGCCCTGTGCTGTCCCGGCTGTGCTCCCCACACTCCCTTACAGGCCCTGCTGGTCACCGGAGGCCCCCTCCCCTGCAGCTGGCTGTCCCCAGCTGCCCTGGGAATCTGTTCTCTATAAAAGCCTCCCGAGTCTAAGGGAAAGACACTGTACCTCGGAGGCCTGCTTGTGCCCCTAAATCATCCCGGAGCTGTGGTTCCTGAACCACACAGATATTGAAGCAAGAGCCAGACGGCCGTGTGGGAGACCAAGGAGAGGAGGCGGCCTGGCATTTTAATGGGCTGTTTCTGCCATCTAGATAGAGACAAACGCCAGACTTGCAGGGGCCAAAGTTATGTTCAAAGCCGCCCAGCAGCTGCCATCTGATGTCAACCTTGCCCAGTGATGCTCTCGGGAGAACTCGTCGTCTGCCAGGAGCCCACCCGTCCCTGCCTCCCTCCCACACAGCTGCCCCCACCCTCTCAGTGGGCCCTCCTGCTCTGGCACCAGTGCCTCACATTGGGTAGCCAGGGGGCCAGTGAATGTGGCTTTCCCCAGGGAAATGGGACAGCACTGCTCCTGGGAGGTGTCAACCCAGAAACACACAAACCCACCAACCCCGGTCACCTTCCTCTGGTGGAGGCAAAAAAGGAAGGGTGGGGAAAGGGTGAGAAAAGCACAGGGATCTAGAAGACGAGAGGGAAAGCCTTCAGGATTCTCCTCGCACCTCGCACGCACGACCCAGTCCCCCCAGGCGCGACCCCATCCCTTACCGCCTCTCGCTGCGGCTGTTCCTGCGGTGGGGGCTGGACTGGCCACGCTGCGGGGAGGAGACGTCCTTCTTCCGGTCCTTGGTGGGAGAGGGAGGGCCAGTCCCTTTGCCAATCTTGGTAGGGAAGGAGAAGCAAAGACACAGTTAGAGCTGACCCGGAGCCCCTCCTGCGTTGCACCGCACGGTGGAGCAAAAAGCCCCGAGGCCATCCTGTCTCCAGGATCATCCCAAACCTGTTTCCTGGGAACTAAAGCTGCCGGGCAAGGGTTCCCCAGCAGGGGAGCATGCAGTCAAGGGAAGTCACTAGGCTTTGTGATACTGTAAGGAGCCCTGGGCCGTTCACCTGAGCCAGGTAAATGCAACAACTGGGGAAGCAGCCTATGTCTGAGTTCTGGGCTGAGATCCCACCAGGCCCAAGCAGGACACTGGTCACCGGGCAGATGCTCAGACTGGCAGCTACATATGGTGAAGGAAAAAGGCGAAAAGCAAATAAAACATTTTTATATGGCATGGGCAGCTTGAACTAAAATTTCAAAAAATGGGGTATATGGCAGGGATGCTAGAGAGGAGCAAATAACATGGGGAGTCCTTCACGCCAAATAGATTGGGAATCACAGTGCCTAAGGACAGGCCAACTCTTAGCTCCAACTCTAGGTCCAACGTGCTCCCCCAAAGACCCAGTGTGACTCCAGTGGCAGGAGCCAGGGAGCTGGGAAGCCAGTGATACACAGGGAGGGCCAGTGCCCCCGGAGCTGTGCAGGGTCACTGCCGCTGGCTTCTACCCCGGGGGGAAAGTGCTGTGACTGCCGGGCAAGGCAGGGCAGCCGAGCTCTAACAGGCCCTGCAGGCACAGTGCCTGCACCTGTGACACACCTGGTGTTCCCCATCTGGAGACTGAGCTCCCGCCCACTCTCCTCATGGCCTGTGAGCAAACTCCTTGCCTCCCTTGTACCTGGTTTTCCTGCCCCAAAAATAGAGCTCCTGCAAGCTACCAGCTGGCCTCCTGTGCTCAATAGTGACCAAGCAATGGGGAGGGGCTGAACACCCAGGAGGGGCCAGGCAGGCACCAGGCAAGGCACTGAAATCCAGGGGGACCCAAAGAGAGGCCAGGATTGTGCCCACTGTCCGGCTGCCAGGAGCAAGCTTCTCAGCAGCTCAGCCCACCTGCTGGGGTAGGACAGCCCCTCCTAGCTGCCCTCCTGCTTATCACAGTGGGGAAGAGGGAGAAGGAACCACCACCCTCACCATCTTCCCATGTAAGGCTTCCTTTTTCTGACTTTCTGGTTCTTTATTGAACGTGGGGTCTGGGAGGTCAAGGGTCAGCATACCTAGGGTGGATGCCGGCTCCTTGCACCTGGCCCTACCTATTCCTCCAGACAGCCTCTGCTTTCCCAACCAAAGGCTCCAAAGGAGGGTGGCACCCCTGCCCCTCTCCCGGTTCCCACACCCAGCTCACCTGCCTCTTCCTTCCAGGGCCTTCCCTGGCCCGCCCACGCCCACCCAAGGGGACGGTCTCAACAGGAGCAGGGAGCCAAGCCCCTCGGGGCCAGACTCTCCACCCCCATCACCCTCCCTGAGAGCCCCGCCCCTCTGCTGCTGGGGTGGGGGCCGAGGAGAGGGTGTTGGTGGCGGTCCCCAGGGGACCGGCGCCCAGGGCTGGCGGGCCAGAGCGCACTGACCTTGAGCCGCATGTCGCGGGCGTGGCGCTCCAGCTCCTTGCGGAAGTCCTCGCGGCCCAGCCTGTCCACGTCCAGCACCGAGTGCTTCCACTCGATCTGCTCCACGCTGTGCGGGTCGTGGGACACGCACTGGCCCAGCTTGACCTTCTTCAGCACGTGCCAGCAGCGGCCGTAGGCGGCCTCGTAGTCCAGCACGAGCTCGCTGAGCGTGCGGAAGGCCGGCGGCTTGTACATCAGGTCCTCGCGCCGGCTCATGCCCAGCGCCCCGTAGCGGCCGCCAAAGTTCACCCCCAGCACGATGTGGCGGAAGTAGTTCCCTGAGAAGTAGGTCTTGAAGCTGATGGGGAAGCGCTCCAGGGTGGGCATGCTGTTGGTGAGGTAACTGGCCCCGCCAGCCCAGCTAAGGAAACAGCTCGAGGGGTGCAGGGGCCTCCCCTCCTCCCCCAGCGCCCTGCACCCCGGGGACCCGGGCTGGAGGACCCCCGCCCCCCGCAGCCTGGCATGCAGTAGGTGCTCAATAAAGTAACCTGTAGGGCCGCTGCCGCGAGGTCAAGCTGTTACCAGCTATCCGTGAGTTCCCCGCTGCAAACCGCAGGGCCCTCCAGAGTCCTCCCGGCTGAAGGAGGGATGAGGGAGGCCTGCTGCCAGCCCCCTCCTTCCCTCCCTCCTGTCAGTCACACACATTTCCCCACACTCGCCCCTACACGCTCGCAGACACAGTCTTGTCTTCTCTCTCACACATACACTTCTCCCAGATGCTCACAGTTCTGTGCTCTTTCTCTCACTGCTGCCGCCCAACACACACACGTGCTTGCCCACCGCCCTTTGCACACAACCAGGTCCTCCCGGGAGGCCAGTGGAGCCCGGGCCGGCTGCCCCCCGCCCCCGTGGCCTCCTACCCCGCCTGCTCACTTGTTCAGTCTCTCCATCCACCAGGATTTCCCACCCAGGACCTTCGGCACCAGCTCTTCCCTTTGGCCAGAGGGCTGTCCCCCATCCACCTGAGCCTGCCCCTCTTAGCCATAAACTCCTGAGAACAGGGACCTTGTATGACCATGTTCCTCGATGCATGTCTGGGGCTCAGCCCAGAGCCAGGCACCCAGTAGTTACTCAGTGAGCTCTACTTGAACATCTGAGTCAAAGGAGGTGAGCAGAGAAAAGCATGGAGCAGACACCCTGTGCAGGCACCGCGCCAGGTGTCCTCCATGCAATGACTGGTTCAGTGGTCCCAACCACCTTGCCAGAGAGGCACTACCATCATGCCCTTTTGCAGAGGAAGACCCCACAGGTCAGAGATGTTGGGGAACTTGCTTGGGGTCACACAGTCAGTCGGCTGCCGAGCTAGGATTCAGGTCTGGGTCAGCCTGCCCCCAAAGCCTATGCTCTCGGCCCCTCCAGGACTTACTGAGCCCCACTCCTTGCAAGTGTCTGAGGACACAGATGAACAAGGCACACGCTCAGCGTGCAGCCAGGAGACAAGGAAGCAAATTCAGTACGGTGTCCGCCGTGTGTGCAACAAACAAGGGGGCTGTGGCAGTTCTGTGGGGGACACTGGGGAGGGGCCCCAGCCCATACCAGGGAGCTTCTCCTGTCGTCTTCCTGTCCAGGAGCCCCCAGGTAACCTCTGAAAGGCCTCTGGGACCATGGCATCCTGCCTGGAGCAGCTTCTGTGAGCTTTGCAGGGAGGAAGCAGAGTCTCCCCCCTACAGTGTGGCTGGGAACCTCAACTTTGGTGTGTGTGGCCCCTGAAGAAGAGAATGGGGGGTCGTGGAGGAGGCTTGGGCAGTGGCCTGAGGTTCTCATGCACATCCCCGCAAAGAACCCTTTAGACAGGGCCATGCTTGTCCAGCTCTGTGGAGGTGGGCCTGCCTGTCAGCTGACCACCACCCCAGCGGAGTTAGCTCTAGGGGCCTCTGCGGAAGTGGGACTGAGGAGGCGCCCCGGTGTTCTCTCTGAATAATTTAAGGTAGGTATGGCTGTGAGGGGTGGGGGGAGTGTACCCCCTGGACCATGGTCCTCCTTAGAGAAGCCGTGCTCCTGGCCTGACCATCACATTCTCCTCCCCGATCTGTCCTAGAGAATGCGGTCCTTGTTCTGTTAGGCAGCAGCCCCCTTGCCCTTTCTGCAGCACTAAGCCAGGCATCTATACCGGGTATGGGGTATGTGTATGTGTGGGGGGTGGGGGGGCGGACAGAATATTTATGAGCTGGGAGGTACTATGGGCAGCAAGAGATGGTGGGGGTGAGCAGAGATGACTCAGGACTGGCCTTGAACTGGTAAGACTGAGTGATGGGCACATGGGATTCCTTATATTGTTCTGTTTGTACAAGCTTAACAGTTTTCCGTCATAAAACAAAAGGCCATCGCTAAGGCACAGACGAATGAGAACGGAGACCCGGCCATAAACACCTGTCTCCCTCCTGCGCTGACCAGGGGTTGGTCGGTCCCACTTCATGACCCTGGTAACCCAGCTCTAGGCCTCAGTTCTGCCCTTTGAATGGGGGTGACCCAGAAACTCTGCTTTTTAAAAAAGGCAGTTTTGTTTTAAAGACCCCATCCATCATCTCTATGAATCTACAATGTCCTGGAAATGCCAACTTTTGGGCATTCAAATGGCTTCTCCCAGACTGTCTGGTTCTCAGAAATGGTACAACAGCCTTTTGTGAGACAATGTGCCCTGATTTGGGGTTCAGAGAACATAGTCACTGTGTTCACATGACGTAAAAAAGACCTGCCTAGGGGCACCTCGGTGGCTCAGGCAATTAAGCATCTGTCATGATCTCAGGGTCCTGGGATTAAACCCAGAGTCGAGTTGGGCTCCCTGCTCAGCGGGGAATCTGCTTCTCCCTCCCCCACCGCTCATGCTCTCTCTCTCAAATAAATAAACAAACAAACAAATAAATAAATAAATAAATAAATAAAATCCTTAAAAAAAAAAGCAGGCCTGGAAAGTTAGCAACTGAGGTGTTGGGGACGGAGCTCACCGCTGCCCCAAGAACCCCTTCGCTCTGGGATCAAGGTCATGACTGCTGGGAGGGCTTGGAGCTCATTCAGCCCTCCCCTTCCAGAGGAGGAAGCTGGAGCTCAGACAGGCTGAGCCCACCTGCCCCTAGTCTCTGAGGGCCAAGGAAGGATACATTCCCAGGATCACGGCTTCCAGGCATTTGATTGGCAGAGCCTCTTTGGTCATTTCCTTGGCCAAGTCCATCAGCCTGGGGGAAGGGAAGCAGAACTATGAGGACACAGCCTCCAGGCCCTTCCAGTGGAGGAGGGTCAGGAGCGGGGAGAAGATGGTCTAGAAGTGCTACAGGACTGAGAGCCCCTTCCCTTCCAGCTCAGGCCCAGCCTGTGCACCCCCTGCCCCCAAGTCTGTCCTGAGCCTGAGCAGGAGGAGAAGAGGCAGCCACTAAAGATATAGAAGGAGGCCCCTTCCCCCACCTTTTCTACCCCCTTTCACTTCCTCCTCCCACCCCAGGCTCCTACTCCAAAGACTTCTGGGGGGAGGAGCCTGAATGGGGGTGTAGGGGGCATGCCCTGGTAGGCAGGGTTTTGACCCTCACTGGGCTGGGGGCTTTCTATGAAGACAGTGTTGCCAGGGCCAGTGGGAAAGCATGCCCGGGATGCTGGGGACCTTGGCATTGCTCTTGTCCCTTTTGGAGCACAGTGAACACCTCTCTCAATCAGGGCTTCTCCAAAGAGCTTGTAATTGATTACAACTGCTCCTCTGCAGCTGGCCAGCTGCCCGGGGCACAGACACAGGATCTCAGGCAGTGACAAACCCCAGTGACAAACCCCAGCCTGCTCTGAACTTCCAATTCAGGCCACTTTGAGACAGCCTATTCCTGAGGCCTGGTTCCCTCACCGTATGCTGTTCCCAGCCCTGGAACACTGGCCTGGCCACTGGCTTTGCCCAGGAGGGTGCTGAATTCCTCCATCGCACTGAGGCTGGAGCTGGGCCCCTAGCATACAGCAGCCACAGCATAATAAGAGCGAAGTTTCTCGGTTTGAGAGGCTGGACTCTACCCAGGGGTTTGGGGATGGGGTAATTAAGTCATTTAGCAAACCATTTAAAGTATTTCTTGTAAGAAAGCAAACATGGACAGATAATGTGTGGAGAAAGATATAAAATTCACATTAATTTTTAAAACAGAGTTTTAAGCTTTGGGCTGAGGCCCCAGACCCAGCAGTGGCATTCACCCTTCACTCTCCTCTGCCTTCGGGGCTTCTTTGGGGTGAAACCAGCCAGGGGTCTCCAGGGGTGGTGGAATGGGAAGTGAGAGATGCAGTGTTGTCTCCAGTGGGGTCCCTGCTTCTCAGACACTGGGACTTGCACAAAATGACTAGAAGAGAGTCCAATAAGGCAAAGGGGGCAGCATACAGGTCCCCGGCAATGGGGAGTACGTGAGCAGTTGCAGGGCATGGAGAGAACGGGATGGCTGGCTCTCTCCTGCTAGGCTCATCTCTTGTTTAAAAAAAGAAAAAAAAAGAAAGGGATCTCTGGGTGGCTCAGTGGTTTGGCGCCTGCCTTTGGCCCAGGGTGTGATTCTGGAGTCCCGGGATCGAGTCCCACATCGGGCTCCCTCCATGGAGCCTGCTTCTCCCACTGCCTGTGTCTCTGCCTCTGTCTCTGTGTGTGTGTGTGTCTCATGAATAAATAAAACCTTTAAAAAAATAAAAATAACAAAAGAAAAAAAGGATGAGGCTAGACATTTACCTGGGACCACCCTCTGTCAACACGAGGGCAAGGTGGGGGGCTACCCATCACTCTCCTAGCTCAGCATGGATGTTGGGGTTTCCTTTCCATCAGGGGAGCCCTGGATATTCATCTTGGCCAGGATTTTCCCCTTTATGACAACCTCAGAGCCCCGCCGTGGTACCTGTCCCCAACCCTGCCTCCACCCTCTCTGGCTCCCCTGGAAGATGTCCCTGCCTGCCTCATAAGCTTCTCCCCAAAGGCTGTCCCCAGGCACTGCAACTTGGCTGGGGACACAGCCCGGATGCAGAGAGACAAGGTGCTCCCCAAACTTACCCTGTCAGAGGTCTGCTCTTCTTAATTTCAAAGAACTGTGTCCCTGTGTGATTGTACCTGTGGGTGCCAGTTAAGGGCTTTCTAGCCAGGTCTGGAAGAGCTGCACCCCTCTACCCCCCTGCCCGCCGCCCCCCCCAGACTTCGGGGCCCGACACCTCTGGGGTGCAGACTGGGTAAGGATCCCACAAGCTGCTTCCACAAGGCACTTAAGGCTGGAACATCAGAAAGGAGAGGCCAGCTCAGCTCTCCCCTACACAGCAGTGGGCTGTGGGGCAGGCAGCCTGGCCAGCCAGGGCCCGGAGAGATGGAGCAGCAAGATGAGCGGAGGGGAGGCTGCACTGGGGGTCCACTGCAGCTTACCTGCTGGGTGCTGCTCCTGAGCCAACTGCCTTCCCCAAATCAGACCACAGCTTCCCCATTGGGAAATGGAAGGGCTGGACCTGGTTTCCAGTAATGAGCCTGCTTTTCCTCCTTAGGCACCATGCCTAGTCCTCCCATCCCTGGCACATGTGCAGCTAGAAGGGAGAGGACTCAGGGCACACAGCTCTGGGCCTCTCCATCGAGGCCCAGAGCAGGGATACTGGGGAATCGGGCTCTGGGATTCAGGTCTTTCCATGCTAGGCAACTGGCCTCGTACACGGGAAGAAAAAGGCAAAGAACTAGGAGAATGTTCCAAGACGTAGAAGTTATGTCCTGGAGCATCAAAGCCTTTTTCTCCTGCATCTGCCTCCCCCTATCTCTTTCAAACCAGCTTTTAAACTGCCCTAAGGGAGAGTTTCCCCACTCTCCTTCTGCTAGGTCTGGATGGACAGCAGAGGAGGAGGTCTGTGCTGGTGGACCTAGGCTTGACAGTCTTAGCAGCGGGTCTCTCCAAGGACATTTCTCCCATCACAGGGAGGACGAGGAAGGAAGTGGGTGGCAGAGGGGGTCTGGCACTCATCAGATAAAAGACTCCCACAGCCAGGCTGTGCTGGCATCACTTGCCGGGCACAGAGATGCCCTGTGAACAGCATTCTTGGGGGCTGTAGAATGGGGTCACTCTCCTGATGCTTCTCCAGCCCTGTCTGAAAACCAGCCCCACTTGGTCTTTGGACCACTGCACCAGCCAGATGGTGGCCATGACCTCGAACTGGGGAGGATACTGCAGCTCCCTGATGTAGCGCTGCACAGCTTCCAGGCGCTCAGGGACAGGTGTAGAGGGCTGGAACGTAGGCACACTCGGTATGGGAATCTAGAGACAGAGAAAGAGCTCTAGTTAGAAGAGGGAGGCTAATCCTGGAGCTTCCTGCCCACCTGACACCCAGGAGTAGCCCCAGAGAAGTCACTGCCTGGAGAAGCCCTCCATACATTCCCTCCTGTCCTGAACCTTCCAACTCCTTCCAGAGACTCTGGTCGGGCCCTGACCGTGGCCCTTTCTTTCCCTCCTGGCACTTGACAGCATTCCTCATTTGGAGCTTAGGTTGATGTTTCAATTTTATGATTATTTAATAATTTTAGGAAAGCATAGGTTGACTCACCAGCTTTTTTGAATTTTAAATGTTCATGAACTTCAAGGTTCAACAAGAATGTCAATATTGGGGTCACATCCATTCACGTTTGGGGTGTGCTCTGGTTTAACTGCTGGATCAAAGTGGATTTACCTGGTGTCCCCTTCCCCCAGGGACCTGCCTGGGCTGGGGGAGTGCTCCTTCCATGAGGGTGAGAGCACCCCAGCATCGCAGCGCCTCGGGAGGGACTTGGGGCCCCTGTGCCTCGGGAGGCACAGGCCTGCCAGCTGCGGCCTGAATTGCTGAGGACTAGGTCAGTGGAAGCTGGCTAGAGGAACAGGTTTGGGGACAGGTCTTGCTGTGAATCTACTTGCCATGATCTAGCCACTTTGGAGGGGTTTCATGGAGGCACAGGGGCCCCAAGTCCCTGCAAGCCCCTCCCTTTCCTGTCAGCTCCACACCTGTAATCAACAGAGCAACCACGTAATGGAGAGGGCACTCCTCCTCCCCAGAGGAGACTTTTGAATGCCTGGACCAGGAAGGGGAGAGATGGGGGTGGCCAGGAACCAGTGAGCTGCCCGGCAGCATCCAGGAAAGAGGCCACTGTACAGATGTGTCCCCTAGACTGCAGGCCCCCTCCTCAGGCCAGGGGAGCCTGAATCCTAGCAGGATCTGTTTGGCTACGAGTCAGGTAGGCTGAGGTGGCCAAGAGAAGCACCAGCTGGGGTTCTCTGGGGTTATGGAACAGACTTCTTTAGGTAGAAGAACCAGACTGCCAACAAGGCCCACCTGTCTGGGCTTCCTCTTGGCCACAAGGACATCCTGCTGGGAGGTGGCCTCAGGATCCTCACAGAGGAGTATCCCGCTCTACTCCCAAGGCCTCCACCTCCACCCACCAGTCCCCACAGATCTCTCTCATCCAGCAGGCTGGAGCTGCTGAGAGTCTCAGTCTGCATGAATAGGGATACATGTGAGAGAAAGGGTAAAGCAGGAGCCCTGTCTGTGGGAACCTGGGGTAGGGCTGGGGTAGGAGGGGGTCTCCCTGTAATGAGATGGTGGCACAGCCTTTAAAGTAACAGGGCTGCGATGTCTAGGGCTCTAATGTAGAGGGAAGTGACACAGCGGTGATCACTGCACATTCATGTCTGGGGTGCCACTGATGACAGAGGACAAAGGACAGGTTCTGACCTGTCCTATTCATTCTAAAGGGTGAAGAAGATGCAGGAGGGGAGGCCTGGGTCGGTCAGGGGAGTCCAGAGCAACAGCTCTGCATGAACTTCCTGTCTCTTCCTTGTGGTCCCCTCCTTCCTGTCTGGGCAGTCCCGAGCAGCTGACAGCCCTCTCTGGAGGAAGCAATTTCCCCTTTCACACACATTGCTGGCCACATTGACGCCACCACTTATAGTCACCAAGGGGGTGAAAGTCCCAGGATGGTGGAGGGGGGTGCTCTCCTTCTTCTTGCCTGACTACTCTGTACCAGATGAACTCCAGAACTCTCTGAGGGCTTGGCCTAGCCTTCCCTGTGTCAGGATATGGGGTGAGGGGGGCGGTGGGAGAGAAACTGGAAAATTTCCTTTGCAATATGAACAGCATGGCGCCTATCTCCTCAGGTGGAAAGTCCCTGAGAGGCAGGTGGGTCATCCTCTTCTCATGTGAGGCCATCCCGGGACTTCCAGGAGCTCTGGATAGAGACGGAATATGCCCTCCCTTGAGACATTCCCAAGAAGGAGGGAGCTCTGGTCAGAGGGTCCTTCACCTATGCTTGCCAGAACCATCCCTGGGTCAGAGCCTTGCCTGCCATCCAGACAGAGAACCTCTGGGAGAGGGAAATGACCCCAAGAGAGGCAAAGAAAGACATGGGATTCACAAGCAGAGCCTCAAAGACCACCACCCCGAGGCTTAGCTGGAAGGATCTGTCTGGCCAGCTGCACGACTCACGTCAACTTGTGTTAACCAGCGTGGACGGCGCTGACAGCGTTCTTTGGAACATTCACATATGCATTCGCTCCCAAACAAACTGGCAGGATCCTGGACATCCACATGACCAGGCCCGCTTTAGGACTGGCAGCCTGGATTCGCCCCCCAACCCCCCCCTGCAAAGCAGGAGCCAGGGTGTGCCAAGGGGTGGGGTTAAGTGAGCTTCGCGGCAGTGAGCGCTGTTGAATGCCCGGATCTCTTCAGGAACAACTCCTCCTCCACTACCAGGGCCAGAGGTTACCCTTGCTCTGCGACCCCTACACTCCTGAATTCTATGAAGACATTCTCCCTGGTGGCGTCCACTTCAGCCCAGCACCGCGAGGAGGCTTTGGGGAGGAGGAACCGCCAGCAGACGAACGTGTGGGCAAGAGCAGAGCGGCCTAGGCGTGGACAGAGCCGGTGTTCGAACCAGACCCTCACAATCCACAGCCCAGCTCGGCCACTCACTGTCTGGCATCAAATTCCTGAATGTCTCTCTGTTCTGTGCCCCAGATGCCTCATCTGTGAAATGGGCGCCACGGCAGAACCAACCTCACAGCATAGAGATGCTGTGCGTCGGGGCCTTGGAGAGGGGCTGGCACATGGCTAAGATTCAACAGCTGCTCACCTTCACCATGGGGCGTGCCAGAGCGACTGGTCAGCACACGCTGATGCCGGCCGCGTGGCTGCCTGGAGGAGATGTTCAAACCCCCGTTGTGCAGGAGCCCCGGGGCCAGAGCCACGGTCAGAAGACCTTCAGCGGCTGGGTCTGAGGAGTGGCCACCGAGCTTTGAAAGGTGGTGGCGGCTTGCAGCATCAAGGAGAGATGCTTATGAAAAAACACAAACTGTTCCTGGACCTGAGATCCTTTTAGAAACGGGCTGCCCTTCAACGAACTGTATCATCCATCCTCTAAAGCAGCTGTGGGGTGGCCATCACACCCTCAGGCCTTGCTCCATTTGCTGGGTACACATCACATGCTCACCTGTTTCACATGTTCACTTCATCCATTCCTCCCAAATCCCTCGGACCCCGGGATTGCTACTATCCCTATTTGACAGCTGAGGAAACTGAGGCACAAGGAAGCTGCATGCCTTCCTCACAAAAATGGTTATGAGAGAATCAGCATTTGAATAAGCTGGATTTTTCTGCCAAGCTCTTTTTATCACACGCTTTTTATCACACAGTGCAGGGCTCCCAGACTGAACCATGGGCAGGGGCCAGGCAGGTAGCACAAAGGGGTAAGGCAGGTGGGAAGGGTGGGGTAGGGACGGTGGCCAATTGCAAGAGGGGGAACCGCTCTTTAGCTCCAGCTGCCAGCTGCTACGTGGGATCACAGATTCTCCGTTCCCAGATCTTCTCATTTTCTGAAAGGATGCCCAAAATCTGGATCTTAACGTGAAATCTCCCAATTTTATATTTTGGCTCAAGTGATCTTTTAAAACATTATGCCATCCCAACAAAATAGCTCTGGGGCCCACCCTGATGTGAGCTCTGCAGAGAATGCCACTATGCCACCTCTAAGGACATGGCTAGTGGGGGAGGGGCCAGCCTAGGGGTTAATCCCCTCTGTTGCTGGCACTCTGGTGGCTCCCAGACTTTAGGGCTCCTTTCTACTCTGGGCTAAGGTCCAAGAGGAACCTCATACAGACATGCAGGTTCTCAGTCTGTGATATTTGTCCCGTAGTTTAAGGAGGGCGAGTTTAGAATTTTTCCAGTCTGCTCACAAAACCCCTTCCGCTCCACCATACTGTCAGTTGTGACATCCCCTCTACCCCCAGACAAGAACCTCATTTCTCCCTTGTGTCTTTCCTCTACGTGATGGTTGAAGATGACGAGATGACATTACAGACCAGTTACTAATGAATTCGCTGATTTTTTTTTAGTCTTCAGGAGTGGTAACAGTTTTGCAGGGAACCATTCACACTCCCCCATAGCCTGATTTAGATATAAGCAAGTGGCTGGAGAGCTGTCTGCTAACTACCGACTTGCTGCTATGGGGGAAGCATGTGGCTCTGGCCCTATTGGCACAGACACTGCGTGAAATCTAGCCTCCCCTCCTGATGAAGGATATGAAACGAGGTAACACACATCCAATAATAACTACTGGTTTGAGACTCTACTGTTTGTTAAACGCTTTGACACCTAATTTCTCACTTAATTTTCCCCACAATCCACTCCATCGTACAGGTGAGAAAACTGGCTCAAATAGGCTGAGGGCCCACTCGAGTTCACACAGATAGGCAGGCGATCAAAAACATATCCTTTGATGCAAGAGTTCCTTTCCAGGAATTTATGCCAAGGAAATAACCAGAGATGGACCCCCGCAAAAATATGTGTTAGAATGTTCGCCCCAGTGTTCATCTTAAGAATATTAGAAACAATGTCCAATTGTTGGGGATTAGCTTCATAGATATCAAGTTTCTACACGGACAATTATGTAGCCACACAAAATTAACCCACATTTTATTTCCCCTGGAAATATTAGACCATTGCTCAATCTTCAACCTCTGAATTCCCTTTTCCCGGAAGACAAGTTCTGATGGCTCTACCAATAACTTGGTAAAAATGAAACAGAACAGGCCATCTCTGTGTCTACTCTACATTAAGGGCCACTCTCCCTGGCCCCTTTCCTTCTCACCTGAGCAAGCTCTGACCTTTGACCCCAGGGCTTTTCTTTGGGCATTTCCGCACTGGGGACAATGTTTCCTTGGTCTTAATCATAATGTTAAAAAACCCAAAATTTGTGTGTGTGAAAACCTGTTCTGTACCAGGTATACAGAAGACCCTGTAAAGACAGAGATGAATGAGACACAGCCTCAGCCTTCATGGGTAATGCAAATGAAGGACAGCCATCACGGAGCCAGCCCTGCACAGAAAGATGATTTAACTTTACTCCTCTCCACAGGCTCTTTTCTTACTGCCCCGAATTTAGCATCCAGCAAGCCCACAGACCTGTGGTTGAGTCCTTGCTCTGTGACCCCTTACTAGCTGTGGGACCCTGAGTTCCTACCCGAGTTTTCAGCTTTTCTGTCTGGGAAACGGGACCCCAAGCCCCACCTGTTTCACAAGGCTGTCAGAGAACTCAGTGGGATAAGGCATGAAAATATTTTCTTAACACCTGAACCCCTGTATCCTCCTTAGTCATTCATTACCTCTCTGCCCACAGTTCATCGGCTTAGCAAATAAGACATAAGCCACATCAGTGTACTTGTCAGTTAATCTGCTGCCCTGCCCACAAAACATGGATGTTTAACAAGAGATGGAAGAGAGGGAGCCTGGCTGGCTCAGCCAGAAGAGCACGTGACTCTTGATCTCCGGGTCATGAGTTCAAGCCCCACTGGGGTATAGCGATTACTTAAAAAACAAAAACAAAAACAAAAACAAACAAACAAAAAACCTTAATACATAAGAAGAGAGGGAAGAGTGCCTCCTGGAAACAGGGTATTTGGACCTCACAGAAGAGCCTCAACGGTAGTTGAGAGAAAATTCTTCTGGACAGATAGAACCTGTGTATATTTTTGAAGTGTTACCATGCCGGTGGTCCCCAGCCCCACCAAGGAAAGTGTGGTTTTGTTCTCCCAGCCCCAACATCACTAAAACCCTAGACACCACTCCCCCCAACCCACACTCACACACATCTCTCACCTTGGGCAGGTCTGTGGCCCCCCGGATCCGCTGGGCCACCTTCTCTCCATCGGGGTGGATCTTGGCCACGTGCTTCCACATCCTCTCCCAGGTGGCCTCGTCCACAGGCAGCCCACCCCGGTTGACAAAGAAGGGGATGCCTCCATCTCGCAGGTCCTCTTCCCCTTCCTCTTCTGGCTCATCGTCTCTCTGGGCTGAGGCCCCCTCACTCGTCTCCAGACGTCTGACCCCAGAGGGGGCGGCAGTGGCAGTGGTGGCAGCACCGCTGCTGCCACCCCCGACCACCTTCTTCCCCCCGGGCATCCCCGAATTCTTGGCGGGGGGGTGGTGGGGTGGGAGTAAGTATCAGGAGGCAGGAAAAAATAGGTGGCTCACTGGAGGCCTCCCACACACCAGCTGCAGAGATAACACATGGCCAAACAGAGTGCGAGGCGCCTTTAAGAAACCAGGGCGTGGCTCCTGTACAATAAAATACTACTCGGTAAGAACAAAAAAAAAAAAAAAAAAGAAAAGAAAAGAAAAGAAATCAGTGCCTCAACGTGAAGTAGGGGTAGAGAGGTGGTTGTCCGGGGCGGGGAGGGCGGGGGTCGGCCCTGGAGGCTTTGTTCCTTTTGTGAAGTGGGATAAAGAGAACGCACCCCCGAGCTGGCAGCCTTCACCACGCTCCCCGATTTGACAGCGAGAACAATGCCGGGCAGCAGCCTGGGCTTGCGGACCGGAGAGAAGTCTAAGGGAAACTGAGGCCAGACAGCTCCGACCTGTGGCCACAGAGGCTCAAGGCACCGGCGCCCAGGCCGAGCGGGCGCCCCAAGTCCCCGTTCTGGAGAGAATAGATTCGTCTCCAAAATACGGCGCGCTCCCTCCCAGCAGCGCGCGCTCCGGGGGCTCCGGGGGGCTCCGGGGGCTCCGGGGGGCTCCGGGGCGACCGCGCGCCTCAGCTCGGGGCCGGGACCCCCGCCGCGGAGGGTGGCGCGGGGCGCGACCAGCCCGGGAGCCGAGGCGCGCCGGCCGCGGGGCGCGGGGAGGGGGCGCTCATTCCACGCCCGCGGCCGGGCCCCGCACGCCGGGCTTTGTCTCGGCCCCCGCGCCCTCGGCCCCGGGCAGCGGCCGCGCAGCTCCCCGCGGGGGGCAGGGCGCGGCGGGGCGCGGCGGGGCGGGGCGCGGCTCAGCGGGCGGACAGCGGGCACCCGGCACCGCGCAGCGCCAGCCGAGCCATCGCGGGGCGCGGGGCGCGGGGCGCGGGGCTCGGCGGGGCTCGGCGGGGCTCGGCGGGGCTCGGCGGGGCCGGGCCGGGGTCACCGGGCGGCGGGCTCCGGCTGCGCGGTCGCGGCCCCCAGGGGCTGCGGCATCCGGGCCGGGCGAAGGATGCTCCGCGGCGCTCCGCTGGCGCTCCCCGCTGCCCGGCCCGGGCGGGACGAAGGACCGGCGGCCGGAGGGCTCGGGGCTCGCGCAGCCACGGCCCGCGGAGGGAGCTGCAGCGAGCGGCGGGGCCTCGGCGAGCGCGCGCCGAGCTGGTCCCGGGAGAGCAGCCCCCGAGCGCCGGGCCCACGCGCAGGTCGCGGCTCCGCTGCTCCGCGAGGCTCGGTCGCCGCCGCCCCCGCCGCCCCCGGGCCCAGCTGCCGCCGAGCGCGCGCGTCCCCTGCCCGCCCGCCGCCCGCCGCCCGCCGCCCGCCGCCCACCGGCCCCGACTCCGGCCCGCGCCGCGCATGCGCCCCGTCCCCCCCTTAAAGGGCCAGCGCGTTCCCGCCGGGCCCTCCGCCTCCCGCGCCGGACCCGCGCCCCAAGTTAGCTCTCGGAGGCGGACGGCGCTGGTCCTCTCCGCTCTCACCTCTCTCGGGGCGCGGCGGCGCCGCGGAGGACGTGTACGATGTGCCGCACGGAGCGCGAAGTGCGCGGAGGCCCGCGGCCGGGAATTTCCTAAAGGAAGCACCTCGCGGGGGCCCTCAGAGGGTCGGAGCGAGAGCCCGGCCAGGAGGACCCGGCCCTAGACGGCACCCGCAGTCTGATTCCCCGCGGGACCTCCTACAGGTCTCTTCCCCCCGCGGGCCTCGGTTTCCCCCGCTGTCAGCCGAGCAGTCACACCTGGTGAGCGCGGGGTCCTCCCAGCGCGCGGGCTCCTTAAAGGGGGCCCCCTGGGGGGTTAGGGTCACGACCTAGGGTCTGGAAGCGAAAGGGTTAAAAGGCACCCACCGGCTCCACCCCAAGTCGTGCACCGGTGGGATGAGGGTGGACCCTGCACCGAACCAGGTGGTGGGTGCCCCAACCCGCCGCCCCGGGCAGAGCGGCTGCTGTGCCCCAGGGTTTGGGGACTGAGCGACCCACGGGAGTGTGAGGCGACGTCCTGCAGCCGGTTCAGAAAAGGGGGAAGCTGTGCGTGGGCTCAGGACTGCGGAGACCCAAGGCAACCTTCTCTTCCCCTCCACAGAACAGTAACATGGAAACGACAGGAGCAGGGAGCGGAAGGAAAGAACTTTCTGAAAGGAGACAGCTAAGCCCCTGCGCTTTAAGGCTTCTCCCCTCTCTCCCACCAGGAGTTAGTATGAATGACAGTCTCTCTGGGGTAAAGCAGACCCCTGGGGCCTGGCCAGATGCCGAATGCTTTGGTCTGTGACTGCCCTGTTTCTCACCACCCCCCTCACTGGCACCCTGAGGTTTCCACACCTGGGCTGGGACAGAGAAGGCCTTGGAGAATCCGGAGGTGCTCAGTGGCTTCTCTTCTGTTCCCTAAAGTTATCCCTGGTGTCTGAGCTTCCTAGGTCCCCCGAGCTCCAGTAGCTCCCTCTTGCTGCCTCCAGGGTCAGAAACCAAGGGTGATGCGTGATGGGAAGGGTCATGGGACTTCAAGAAAGCTAGTTAAGAAGAGATCCTCTTAAGCTCACTGAGGCAGGAAGACTCTGAGCATGAAAACCACCAGGCGCCAGCAGCTACAACCTACTCATTGTATAGATGGGGAGATGGAGTCTCAGGGAGTAATGCCTTCAAGCTCACATAGTTAATAATTTGAAGTAATTTGCCTTACTTCTTCAGACACCTTTCACCCTGCACTTTGCCTCTTGTGCTAGCTAAGCAGTTGTTGTGGTAGTTTTAAAATGTTGGCAAGTTCTTTACCACTTCTCTTTCCAAAAGATGTTGGCTGCTTTCCCCTCCCCTTGACTGTGGGCTGGACTTAGCTACTGGCTTCTAATGAACAATGTGGTGGAGGCGATGCTAGATAGCTCTTAAGCTTATGTCATAAAAAGGAGATGTTCCTCCTATCTCTTTCTTACTTTCTCAGGACCACCACCCTTGAACCTAGACACCATGCTGTGAGGAAGCCCAAGCCACATGGAGAGAGGACATGAGGTGCTCTGGCTGACCTCTCCAGCCAGGCTCTCAGCTCACAAGCAACATCACTCATCAGATAGGTGGTGAACTGATTTTACTCCACCACCAACTTTGAGTCTTCCAGCCGGGGTCCTAGACGTGGGGCAGAGACAAGCTAACCTCACTGTGCCCTGTCAGAGTTTCTCTCCCACAGAGATTGAGAGATAAGAAGCAATCGTTGTTGTTTTAAGCCAGTAAGTTTTGGGGTACTTTGTTAGGCAGCGTTCGATGATTAATCCTGTGAAATGATACTTCCTGAAATGACAAATAATAAAATGGATTTGGAGTATTTATTAAAACATTCCACCAGGAAGTAGTTACTGAGCACCTTCTGTGTGCCCGGCTCTGTACTAGGCACTGGGGATTCAATGGTGGACAAGAGGAATGTGAGCCTTGCCCTGGCAAGGCTTATGGTCTACTACTGGAGGAGATGGTTAAACATGATTCTAGTAAAGTGCTTTGTCAGAGGCTTAGTCTAGGAAGCTATGAGAGTACATACCCGGGGCAACTTGCCAGTTAAGTGGGTTGCTGGGGAAAGAAGAAATGAATTCGGTACAAGGCCAGCATGATCTAGCCTAGAGGATTTTCTGGGACATATTTGTAGAAAGAGGAGGGGACAGGTGTCAGGCAAGGTGGGAGGGGTGTGTAAATAGATGAGAAAGTGGTGAAACTAGAGAGGGATATGTCTTAATCTCATTTTAGCAGAAAGCTGAGAAAGGAAAGGACAAGTATCTTGCCTAGGGTCACACAGCTTGTGAACTGGGCCCAGATCTTGGGTCTTGCTTCAGACCCTCCCACAGGTCCCCATACCTATCCCAGGAAACAACACCTCTAATGACAATTTGGTTACTCCCTCATTTGGCTCAAAGCTCTTATGACTAATATTTCTTTTGCTGCCTTTACAAAGACTCTGGAAGAAATTTGGATGAGTTTATTTCCATTTTAGAGACAGAGAAATGATGCAGGGGGAAGCTAGGCAGCTTAAGTATCTAGTTTAGGAGCTGGCATGTCAGGACTGATAGGTACTGATGAGGTACTTGGATGATGACAGGGATGATGATGGTAATGATGCCTAGGTCACATCATATCTCACTTATTATTGTCACACCAGGGATTAATGTTCTGGAAACTAATACGCAGTGTCTTAGGGAATCAACATTGGTATTAATCTGCTCCAACTCATTTTCTTGCGACACTGGAGCCACAGTCAGATTCCTGGAGAGTCTGGTTGACTGAGTTCGGGTTCTGGGCCCACCCCATTGGCTGGAAAAGAGTAGAGCAACTTTGTGAGCTGCCCCCAAAAGACCGCAGGCAGTGCAGGCAGGGGACCGCCCTCAATGAAAACAGGACACTGTTAATAAAAGAGGAGCGTGGAGGGGCACAGCTATAGGTGTGTTTATGAAAGGCAGCCACTCTATGTCTGCACTGTCCAATGTAGTGGCCAGAAGTCACACGTGGCTATTTACTTCAAATGACATAAAATTAAAATTCAGTTCTCAGTCACACTAACCACACTTCAAGTGCTCAATAACCACTTGTGGCTTAGAGCTACTGTGTTGAGCAGCACAGATTATAGAGCATTATCATCATTGCAGAGGATAGCACTGCTCCAGGATTCTTACTTGCAATTCAACTGTTTCTTTTCTTCTTTTATTTAATACAATGTGGATAGGGAAATACCAAAAAAAAAAAAAAAAAAAAAAAAAAGGTGAGTCAGATTCTTCACTAACTTATTCATCAAACATAAACTAAGTATCTGCTTTGAACATTGTAGACAATGTTCAATTCATTGTTGTAGGCACCAGGATGCTGAGAGGGACTTTGGAGATCTCCTGGTCCACTGGATGGCATGTTAGAATCATCAGAGAGCTCTTAGAAGTACTGATATTCAGGCGTCACCCAGCAGAGACCCTGGTGAAAATGGTTTGGGGTGGGTCCGGCAGACCCATAGGGTGGAAAAGCACCCCAGGTGATGCTAACATGAGGCTGGGCTTGAGAAGCATTACAATCTGGTCTGGCTAGGGAAGTGATTTGCTTCAGATAACCTGAAAACATGAATCTGTGTCTGACCTCAGGGTCCTTATGATAAGATCAGAACTCTCTGTGGATGTGGGACCTATCTGATCAAAGGTGAAATTCTTAGAGAAGAACAAGACAACTCTTCCTTAATCCAGAGAATCCAATTCACTTCAAATAAAGTACCAAAAGAACTCCTGGTTTTAAATCACTTTTTTTCTCAAACAGTTTGCATGTTTTGTGCCTGGAACTGCATTATTCAGCAACTTGGGGAAATCCCTATAAAAATAGTGCCTGTTCTGAGTACCTAGTGTAGGTCAGGCACTTCATATGCAGTTTCATTTAATCCCCAGGACACTGTTACAAAGTGAGTTTTGCTGACACCAGTTTATAGATAAGCAAACTGAGATGCAAAGAGGATAAGGATTATAACTTGTCCAAGTTGGTATAGTGGGGATTCCAACTCCAGATTTCTTATTCCTTCCCCTTCGCCACCCAGCATCGACCCGATAGCCAAGAGTGCAGGGCAGCTAGCAGATAGTGGCATTGTGCTCGTTTCACAGAGTGAAGAAGTGACATGCAGTTCTTTGTGTGTCAGGGATCACCCTGGAGCTAATGTGACCCAAACACTGTCTTCAGTGAGAATATCGGGGGCCTGCATGGAAGGGGGGTTCAGGGTTAAAACAGATGAGGGGACTTGGAGCAGAGTTCTCCTTTTGCTTAATGGTTGTGTCTGGATTCCTTTTACTAAGAGATTTGGAGGAAATAGCTAAGAACAGTGTTGTACCTGGAACAGTGAGCTCTTTGACACCTAGCAATTATGACAGATGCTTGGTATAAGCGTTATCTATTCTTGGCCTGGATCCCTGTGGGCTTGCAGAATGTCTGTGTTGCCGTGTATCTTTGCAATCTGAGTCCCTGCCTGATACTTCCTGGGCAGCCTGGCCTCTGGGAGCTGTGAAGGGACAGGACTCATTGTGTCCATTCCAAAGGACTTGAACAGTGGGGGATATATGTCTCCCCTGCCATTCTCTGCAGGCCACCTCATATAGTAATGGAAAATCCTGGCCTTGGAGAACAGTAAAGACTGCACTTGGAATGGCTCAGGGCTTGTCTGTATGGCATTCAGCAGGTCTCTGTGGGAGCCAGGCCACCACTGGCCATAGAAAGAGCATGGACTATCACAGCCAGAAAGACTGTAAGAAGACATTTCCAGGTTTCATTTCACAGATGGGAAACTGAGGCTCAGTGACCTAACAGGGCTTATTTTGAATTACAGCCAGCTAGAGGCAGGGATCCCACTTGCAACCAGGCCTTCCTTCTGGCCCGGTATGCCTTCCTTGATGTCTTCACTAGCAGGGGAAAAGGGATAGTAGATGAGCCTCTGAAAACTTTGCAGTGGCAAGAGGTAGAGATGGTATTTTCACATTTGCTTCAGGTGTGGCCGAGCTGTGTGTGTCAGTAGTTGGGTGTGGACTGGGTGTGTGTTTAGGAAGTCTCCATTCAGTCTGAAGGACTGGAACACGACCCTTCTCATTTTCCAGGCAGATCACACTCCTCTAGACTTGCATCCTCCTGTTAGGAAGCTGGCATTTCCTTTGACTTTCTTCTGCATGCACTAGAGCAGGTGTTTGGCTGGTGGAGGGTTGTTGAATTGGTCAGCCAGGAATGGCTGGGCTGCAGTAGTTGCTCCCAAGCAGTGGCCAAGACCCTGGCAGTCCCAGAAAGAATTTAAAGGCCAGTGTCATGGGAAGGGCCTGAAGCTTGATGACAGGGAGATGCAGAGGCTGAGATGTTGATGTATCTTGAAGTCTAAATCAAAACCATTTAAAGTCGTGGGACTATGTATAGATCCCTGAGATGGGCTGGGTTTGTTTGTTTGCTTATTTATTTATTTATCAAGATTTTATTTATTTGACACAGAGAGAGAGAGAGAGAGAATAAGCAGGGGTTGCTGCGGCAGAGGGGGAGGAAGAAGCAGACTCCCCGCTAAGCAAGGAGCCCCCTGTGGGGCTTGATCCCAGGCCCCTGGGATCATGATCTGAAATGAAGGCAAACGCTTAACCAACTGAGCCACCCAGGCAGCCCATGGGCTGGGTTTGCTTCTTAATCCTGGGCTTCCAGGGAAGACTTCACTGTAGTTCAACAATTTCTGAACGCCTACTATGTTGCACGGCATAGCCTAAGATGCAAGCTTATGCAGGACATTACCTGATCTTCTGGGCTATATCTAGTGAGACATGTCCCCATAACTTGCTGAGAACTTGCCATGTGCCAGGGCTTCTTCTACCCAGTATTCTATGTAATCCTTCCCTTAAGCTTGCAAATAAGGATTCCAATTCCCCATTTCTCAAATGAGAAAATGGTCTCAGAGAAGCTAAATGACTATCTGGGTTTTAGTGAGTGGGTGGCTAAGCCAGGGGTCAGGGCGTGTGCCCTTTCTGCTGTACCAGGATGCTACCAGCTAACTACAATACCTGGCAGAGTCAGGCCAATGCCCCAACACAAGCTCAAACAAGGTGTCTGAAGAGTATAGTGAAGGGAGAGATTCATTTTAGTTTGGGCGACACCGTTTGGCCTTAGGCATTGTTGAAACTTGAGGCTGCATAATTTTTTTTGCTGCGGGCAGTGCCCTGTGCCTGGCAGGAGGTTTAGCAGTGTCCAGGGCCTCTGCCCACTAGATGCCAGTAGCAAGTGCCCCATTGTGACTCCTGGTGTAGAATCACAGGTGGTAGGAAAACAATGGTCTTCCACCTGGGCTGATGAGAATCCTGTAGATCAGACAAGTATTTGGGCAGTTGAAGAAAGGAAGAAAACATCATTTTCTTTCCATACGACAAAGAGTTTCCACTTAGATTTTCCACTCTGGTCTTTCCCCTGGCCCTGTGGCTTGCCTGGGTCAGCACACAAAGCAAACAGCCACATAAAGTTGCCATGAGACTGCAGTGCATGAGGGGGCCCCTCATGGATTGTAGGCTTCCTCGGTAACCAGGTCCTCCCTGGCCTCTGTTAGTCTAGCCTGAAGTTATTGCCTAGTTTTCATCTCTGGACCCTATTCCCTTTCCAGGGGGTATATGGGGGTGGGCGGTGGGAGCGGGGAGCTCTTAGAGAATCTACTTCACCATCAGCCACCACCACCACCAAGGTCATTCCTCTAGCACTCATTTGGAGTGTGGTTCTGTGTTAAGGGCTTTATAATGGTTAACTCATTTAGATCTCCCTGCACCCCAAGAAGAAGGGGTTCTTTTTTTTTTTTTAAAGATTTTACTTATTTATGAGAGACATAGAAAGAGAGGCAGAGACACAGGCAGAGGGAGAAGTAGGCTCCATGCAGGGAGCCTGATGTGGGACTGGATCCCAGGACCCCAGGATCACACCCTGAGCCAAAGGCAGACGCTCAACCACTGAGCCACCCAGGCATCCCATGAGGAAGGGGTTTTTACCATCCCCATTCCATGGGGAAGATGGCAGCCAGCCAGAAGGAAGCAACACACCCAAGTTCATGCCTATGTGAAATGGCAGAGGCAGGATTTGGGCCCAGGCGTTGCTGAGTCTCCTCTCTTAACCTCTGTATGCTACTGTCTCCTAAGAGTGTCCTTCCCTCATTGGGAAGCCCACTGGGCTTTATGTACCCTTGTGATGAGCTCCCAGCTAGCCCCAGCAGGCTTGGCAGTGGTTGGGGCGGGGGTGGTTAGGACTGGGAAGACTGTGGGAGGAAAGACAGTGTTTCTGGTGGATCCTCCCCTGGTAAAGGACAGTTATCAAGCTTGCATGGTGCTTGGCTACCAGGAGGGCTTCCTGTGAACAGGGCAGAGCGCCCAGTCAGGCTGCAAGACAAATGGGTGACATATGAACTCCAGATCAGCACACAATGGGCTCATTATTTTGCATCTGCCAGCAATGAAATAACACTCCATTATTGCAGGAGGCACAGCATAAAAATAAGTACAATATTTGGGGCTGGGATCTGAGATCATTTTATCTCTGTCCTCCCTTCTCTTAGGGGTCATGGTCCCTTTGGCACCATTAGTTTTGAAGCTTGGGCATTTTAGATGCCACGGAGTCAGACCAGCAGGTGCAAACAGACTCTAGATGAAACTCTTAAAGATATCTTGACATCCATGTTCTCTCTGGTTCACAAAGGACCCTTGTTCCATTCCTTTGTGCTGCAGAGAGAGACAGGGAGTGAGTGATGGGACAGCTGAGGCATCCCTGGAGATGGGACAGAAGCGTGACCTGACCTGCTCTCATCCATCACAGATAGGCCGTGGTACAGACCACATGAGGTGGTCAGGGTCCAAGGTTTCAAAAGAGTCAAGAATACAGCAGCATCTATACAGATAGCATTTGACGGATGTCCTAAAGCACTGCTTCTCCAGCTTGAGTGCGTCTCAGAACCAGAGGGGGCCCCTTGCCACACAAATGGTTAGACCCACCCCCAGAATTTCCATCAGGGGCGAGCAGGGGATTTGGCACCCTTACTTTTTCAAAAGCCTTTCAGGGGTGCTGGGGTGGCTTAGTCTGTTAAGCGTCTGCCTTCAGCTCAAGTTATGATCCTGGGGTCCTGGGATGGAGCCCTGTGTCAGGCTCCCTACTCAGTGAGGAGTATGCTTCTCCCTCTGCCCCTCCCCCTCCCCATGCTCTTGTGTTCTCTCTCTCTCTCAAATAAATAAATAAAATCTTAAAAAAAAAAAAAAAGCCTTCCTGCCAATCTTCCTGTTTTTGCCCATCTCCACCCTCACTTCCAGAGGTGTTGATGCCTCATATTTGGGGCGAGCCACATCTCTTGCTGGCTTTTCCCAGCATTAGTTGAGTATTTAAGTTTCTCTACTAACTAAGCCATTTGCTAATCCGCCATCTACTTTTCCACATCCCAATTTTTGTTGATATCATTTCCTCTCCTTGTGCTTTGTCATCATGGGTTTATGGTCTCCCCCTCGCTTTCAAAAGTCCACATCCCTTTATTGTCATTTTAGTGTAGTTTCAGGAGGGAATGGAGTGCACCACATCCATTATCTCGCCTCTTGAGCCCCAGAACAGCACTCTGAGACATGCTGTGGCTGGTTATCACGGTGCCTCTTTTATAAGTGAGGAAACAGACTCAGAATGTACTTGACCAAAATCTCCTTCTGCAAATTCCATATTCCAGGATCTTTGCAAAAGAAAAATAGTTCTAACACATTCTGGTTTCCCCAAGTATTTTGGCAGAGTTTCTCGCGTTGGCTCCTCATGGCAATCTGGTGGAGCAGGCAAGGCAGGTGTTCATCCCTGCTTCATGACTGTGAAAACAGATCAGGAATGGGAAGGGACTTGCCCAGGGTAGCACAGCTGAAGGTGCTTTGAGCTCAGACTTTCCAGGTTCACGTACAGGGCCCTTTCTCCTGCTGACTTTGGAATAGTTCTAAAGACATTTCCAGATAACAAACCATCTAGTTACTCAACAAATATTTGTTGAGTGCCTACTATGTACCCCGAACTCCACTAAGTCCTGGGCTTATAAGAGGAACAAGATGACTGGGAGCAGCACATGCTTCCAATGCCACCTCCATCCCAGTCGCTCATCTCAGAGGTTGCCTCTAAACACTTCTGTGCCTGCTTATGGCCTTCTTTGGTCTCTTTCTGAGGTGCCAGGGCATGAAGACCCTGGTGGGACCCTCAACTAATGAGGATGGGAGTGGATGGGTAAGCCCTTGAGCTTCCTCGCCCCTCAGGGCGAGGTATATGTTATAAGGCACATTCTATACAATCCCGAGAGGGTCCTCCAGGACTGAGCGTCCGTTGTGCACACTGGTAAGTGTCTATTGTAAAGTATAAAGTGTCTATTGTGTCTATTGTAGTGTAAACTATTTATAGCCTGCCTTCATCGCTGTCATTTCCCTGTTTGCTCACCTATGTTTCCTGGGATCACTTCCTCAATAAGCAACCTACTCTCAGGTCCTTATCTTAGGGTCTGTTTTTTGGGGGAACCCAAACTAAGACCTCAGGCTTCTTCTTCTTCTTCTTCTTTTTTAAGATTATTTATTTATTTATTCATGATAGACACACTGAGAGAGAGAGAGAGAGAGAGAGAGGCAGAGACACAGGCAGAGGGAGAAGCAGGCTCCATGCCGGGAGCCCAACGTGGGACTCGATCCCGGGACTCCAGGATCACGCCCTGGGCCAAAGGCAGGCGCTAAACCGCTGAGCCACCCAGGGATCCCCAAGACCTCAGGCTTCTAAAGTCCCTTTTGATTTGTAACTAATGGTCCTGTTCCCTGCTGTTTTCCATCACTGAGGGCACATGTACCTTTGCCCCCAGTAATGTAAGCTGCAAGAAGGCAGGTCCTTTTGTTGTACTGTTTATTGCTGTGTCTCTGCTGTTTAAAATATTGCCTGCCATATGGCAGGTGCTCAATAAATATCTGCTGATTCAATGAATACCAATTATGGCTACATTGACCAAGGAGGGGGATCCAAGAGATGGACAGAAAATTGTGGGGTTATATAACAGCAATGTCTTTCTCTTTTTTTGTATTTTATAAATAGTCTTAGTGTTCTGAAGACTTCATTCTGGTCATTTTCTCCTCTAGACTGGTGGAAAGAGGTGAGAACCAGTGGCCTTGGCAGGTGGAGGAGTGTGCCTTTGAGGCTGGGCTCAGAGGAGGGAGTGTGAGTCACTAGTTCAGTTCACTCTGAGAGAGTCAGCATCACCAGGGGCTGGTCCCAGGAAGAGGCCAAGCTTGGCTTTTGTCAGTTCTGTAGAGAATTTCTTTGAAGATAGGAAGTAGCACCTCTGCTCCCACTGGGGGCTGGTCTAGGTTAATTTTTGGCAACAGTGTCAGGCGCTCATAGATTGAGTGAGATCTTGTATGGAGTGTATCCAGTCCCTGAGTTTTGATTGAATGTGTTGTTATTTTTTTTTTTAAAACTATGCCCCTCCCTAGGCCATCTGGTGGTTGTTGGGTAAAATGAAAATTCATATTGAAAACTTAGTTTTTTTTTTTTTTCTTAGAGTTTATTCCAGGCCAGTAACTCTCCTCTTGGCCTCTGATGTCACTATTTTTTGGCTGTTCGGGTTGGATAGCCTCAGCATCTTGTTTAATCAATAGAGACTGGGAAAAATGCCTTAGGCGGGTATGTAGACTGGCTTTCCAAAAGGATGTGTTTGTGTTCAATAATGTTGGTGAGAAGTTTGTATAACGTTTTATATTTTGCAAAGTACTTTCCCCAAACATTATTTCCTTTCGTTAATATTTTAAGTATTTGCCCATAGAATCACCTAAAAACCTTGCATATCCAGGGATAGATTTAACAAAATATGTGCAAGACCTCTTCACTGGGAACAGCATATCCTTATTGAAAGAAATTAAGGAAAACCTAAACACATGGAAGGCTATTGATCAGAAGACTCAGTACTGCAAAGCTGTCAGTTCTCTCCAAATCAATCTTTAGATTCAGTGTAACCCCAGTAAAAATACTAGCAGGTTTTATTTTATGGAAATTGATAAGCTGCTTGTAAAATCCGTAGAAATTCAAACAGCTAAGAAGAGTAAAGATAATGTAGAAGAAGAAAAAGTTGGAAGATGTAGGCTGGAAGAATCAAGAAGTATCACAAAGCTCTAGGACGCAGGACAGTGAGGTATTCCTCCCACAGCCCCATTTTAAGTTTTCTTTGTTGTGTGGTTCTGAAGCCTGGGATGGAGACTGTGGCAAGCACAGAGGTCTTTGTTTCTTCCACTTGTTAAAACTAGGCTGGAGTAAGTTTTTTCATGGGGTTCCTGCTATACAACAGCCACCACCAGTGATGCGAGGAAACAGCACCAAAGCACTCCTTTGCTGAAGGCTCTGGGGTAGCTTCCTGTTGGAGTAAAGATGTAGTCCCAGCTCCCAAACTGGACTTAAATAAAATGGTCTATGACCTCTGGCCCCCGCCTGCCACTCTAACTCAACCTTCTGCCATATGCATCAACCCTTTTGGATGTCTTCAGTTCCTTAGGACTCAGACTCTAGACTTAGATTCCGGGTGTTAGTTTGTCCATTGTTCTTCCTCCTGAAGCTCCCCTTTCCCTGCTTGGCCCACTCCTACTTCCTTTCATTCCTTGGGAAGGCTGGATCCTCAGCTCCTTCAACTGGCCACACATTCTCAACACACCCATTGCTTCTCCCTTTGCAAGCAATTCTGCACCTGGTTCAGAATTTCTCCTTCCAGCAACATGAAGACAGGGATTGTGTCTTTCTGGCTCACCACTGTGTCGCCAGCTCCTAGAATAGTGCCTGGCACAGAGTAGATGCTTAATCAATATTTCTTAAGCACATGAATAAATAAATGAATGTATGAATTAAAAATCCATACTTGAAAGGCTGGCTTTATAAAATCAAATCTATTAAGTATTGGCAAACTTTACCGTTTGGCAAAGAGCACCAGTTTATGAGGCAGTGGTGCCATGGATGAGGCTGTAGGAGAGCTGGTTAGTGCCTTTGCCTATTTACCAAGTCTGCCCTCCTTGTCTCAATGCTTCTCAGACTGCTGTGCCCCTGGAGAAATAAAGCCAATATGGGCTGGTGGTGTCCTCTTTATGTGCAAAGGACAAGGCATGAACCCATTCTGTTTGGGAAGCCAGAGAGCTACTTTATTCTGAAAACTAGAGGTTTTATCTCCTTGGTTGATTCTCTCTCTTTTTAAAAAAGATTTTATTTATTTATTCATGAGAGACAGAGAGAGAGAGAGGCAAAGACATAGGCAGAGGGAGAAGCAGGCTCCTTGCAGGGAGCCTGATGAGGGACTCCATTTTAGGACCCCAGGATCATAACCTGAGCCAAAGGCAGATGCTCAACTACTGAGCCACCCAGGCGTCCCACCTTGGTTGGTTCTAGCAGGAAATCATTTGATGGGCTAGGTCAGCAGTGTCATGGATGCCAGACTGTATTCAGTGGGGATGCTTGAAAGTCCCTGGAGGGTGTTGCCTCCAGAAGCTGTGTTCACTCTCAGTATTACGTGTAAGCATTGCATAAAGTAGGTAATTTATTTATGTGCAGACTCTTGGTTTCAGCTCTGGGTCATAGGATCGAGCCCCAAGTTGGGCTCCACCCTCAGCATGGAGTTTGCTTCAGATTCTCTCTCCCTCTCCCTCTGTCCCTCCTGCTTGCGCTTTCTTTCTCTTTCAAATAAGTAAGTAAATAAAGCTTTTTTTTTTTTAAAGTAGCACCCATAACATCATTCTTTTTTTTAAAAAATATTTTATTTATTTATTCATGAGAGACACACACACAGAGAGAGAGAGAGAGAGAGAGGCAGAGACACAGGCAGAGGGAGAAGCAGGTTCCATGCAAGGAGCCCGATGTGGGACTCGATCCTGAGTCTCCAGTATCAAACCCCGGGCTGCAGGCAGCGCCAAACCGCTGCACCACCGGGGCTGCCCCATAACATCATTCTTCATGCTGTATTATGTTCCAAAGAGTGGATATATTGTAATATATTAACTAATCTATTTTTGCTTTTTTAGGGTTTTGCTATTATAACAGTAAGATGAAAATTATTCTAGCAAAATAATTGCATTCATCCGTAATTCTTTCATTGGAATAAATCCAATCAATTTTGAAACTTGATACATCATGCATTACTTAACAGTGAAAGAGTACCAGCACAATATGGGTCAATTTTGATGCCTTTAATTCATCCTGAGGCCTTCTCTTACCATCAGCAACACTGTAGCAGCCTCTCCTTGGTTTAGGCTGCTGACCTCTGAGTGCATGACCACTGGAAATCTAGGGAACCACCATGTCCTCGGATCTTGTCTCTGTGCACAGTTATTTGTTGGAGAAACATGGATGAATGTATAGTTGTTGTGAATGTTAGTCCACAAACTCAGATGTTCAAGGCTTATGGTTCTTGTAGTCTGTAAATCAACTTGGGTTTCTCTCACCTGTTGAATTGAAGGGAAGTTAAATTTCAATGGTTATTGGCTCTTCCCCTCAGCGCCCTGCCCTCTCCAGGTTATACAAAGATCTTAAAACCTGAAGCATTAAAGCCTCCTCCGAAATATGCTGCCAGCCTTGATCCCACTGGCCACTCTGAGACCCCTGTGTCTCAGTCACATGTTCCCTTTAGGTCCCTTGCCCCTGTGCCACATTTGGGGCAAGGGACTCTTGAGAAGACTTGAAGCTTTGGCGCCTGGGGCTCAGCATGCCTTGGTGTACCGGACAACCATCTGTGGCTTCGGATCTTGACAGAAAGAGGTGCATGGCTCCCCACTGCAGACTGGGGGATTCTTTTTGCCCTTTGCTAATTCTCGCTCCCTCCTTATGTAGCACACCGTTCTTCACTACATTCCCTTACTCCTTGACCCCCGTGCCCACCCCAAAATAGTGAAGGAGGCATTGACTAGAAGCCCTTTTGCCTTTGGCTTTGCAAAATCCAGAAGGTAAGCAGTTCCAAAGGGCCTGGCTCTATCTGCTTGAAAGCAGAGGAAGGACAACTACAGAGGAGAGCAAACCCAAATTAATCTCACATGATTCTGCCATAGATAGACTCCTGAAGGCGTAATTCATTTAGGTCTGAGTTATGTGGAAGTGGGACTATTGGAAATAGTTTGATTTTGAGAGGAAGTCCGTGTTTTCTGAAGCCTTCGTTTTGGCGGTGCCTGAATTGCACCTGCATTTCTTGCAGTTTCTTACAAAGAAACTTCCTTTTGAGAGTCAAAATGCATCCAGTAAAGTTTTTTTGAACCGGAGGGAAATGGTTGAAAGTCAGCCTTTGTTAGCCTAAAGAACATTGTTTCATCGGCAGTGGTTGTAATAGTAATTTCCTTTGGGAAGCCTTAGCTATTGAAGCCAACTGTGATGTTGGAAGCAAATATTTTGGGTCTAAAGATGGCATTCAGGCATTACAAGTTCCTCTAGCTCCTTAGCCATTTTATTGTAGTGCTCTGGTAGTAAGTTTCTTCAGGTTTGAACAAGGGAACCTGCTTTGGCTGGCCAGGGTCATGTTAAGAGGCAGTATAGTTCGGAGATGAGGAACAGGACCCCTCACAGCCAGGCTGCCTGTGTTTGCATTCCTCACTCTGCCACTTGCAAGCTGGAATCCTCAGCAAACAATGTTAACTGTTCTGAATCTCAGTTTCTGCATCTGTAAAATGAGTGATGACAGTATTTACTTCCTATGATTGTTAAAATTATTGAAGAATTAACGTAATAAACAGCACTTGGAGAAATCCAGTAAGGGCCATCGCTTAGTTAATAGTATTATATCCATGTAAATTTCCTGGTTTTGATCATTGTGCCATGATTATATAGGATGTTATCATTGAAGGAAGCTGGGCAAAGGGTGCACAGGAATTCTATGGTATTTCTATGTACATCTAAGATATTTCAATATCAAGTTAGGAAAAAGCACTTAGAGGAACTATATTTTATGATGTCATTCTTTGAATAAGATTTGTCTTTGACAAGAGACTTTGAGCTCTCAAGTTAGAGATCATGACTGTTTTTTCTTTTTTTTAAATTCTTTTTAAAATATTTTATTTATTTATTTGACAGAGAGAGGGCATAAGCAGGGGGAGCAGCAGAGGGAGAGGGAGAAGCAGAGCAGGGAGCCCGACAGAGGGCTCCATCCCAGGACCTTGGGATCATGACCTAAGCTGAAGGCGGCCACTTAACCAACTAAGCCACTCAGACGCCCCCATGACTGTTTTTCTTCCCTAGCACAGTGCCTGGCACTTAGAAGGTTTTCAATAAATATTTGTTGACTGAATAAAGAAGAAGTTGAGATGCCAAAGGTACTGGCCAACAGGTGACAAAGCAACCAGAGAACCCAGTTCCCACATTTGGGGGTGGGAGGAAAGAGGTGAGAGAGCTATACATGGATTTTAACACACAGGTGTGCCCACACAGCACACCTGCCTCTGTGCGAGTTGGGGAAGTGATCTGAGGCCAATGCCTGGGTTGGTATGTGGAGTGATGGCCACGTAAACAGGACGGATGTCAGGATGATTCCTAACATCAAGTAATTCAGAAGAAGCAGTTCAGAACCAGAGGCGACCACAAGAGTGGGACGAATCAATATTATCTGGATCTTGGGTGGCTCGGTAAACCCAACCAACAGTTTTAGTAAATGAACGAAGAGCATAGTAGGGGAGGCGTAACTTTACCCCTACCTTCTTAGAATTTCTAGCTGCTCGAGAATTAAACTGATGTAAGACAGATTCACAGGAGAAAAGCCTACAGAGTTTTATGTGTATGAGGGAGCCCCCCTGGGAAAATGAAGACCCAAAGGGCAGACGGCCCCCAAAGGGCAGACTACTTATATCCTAGATTGCACAAAGACTAGCCATTGTGGAAAAGTAACAAAAATACATGGGGAGACTAGAGGAAGAGGAAGAGTTATTTTACAAAGGTCTGTTTGTACAGATTTGTCTCTCCTCCACTCCCTGTCTCTGGTTTCTTTCTTTCCTCCTGGGGTAGGGAGGGCATCTCTCACATGGGAGCATGAACTTCTGGTTTCAGGAAAAAAAGCGGAAAGCGGAGGTCAGAAAGGCTTCTTTTTTTTTTTTTTTTTGCATTTGCTGTTCTTGAGGTATCTTTAGCTCAAAGTAGTCCTTCACCATCCTCTGTACTCAAATGTTAAATGTAATCTCGATTGTTTTAATGCTGTTCCAATCTATGTAACAATGCTGGAAAGCTACCTGTTTTGCTTGAATATGCAGTGAAACAGGCAAAGAGGTCAAACTGGGGAAGTAAGCTATGTTCCTGGGAGCAAAGACTCACACCCAGTAAGCAATGAGCTGATTAGCATATCACAGAGTTCAGGCTGATGACACCATGATTTGGCAGTATTCTAGAAACTGAGAGATCCTCTGGTACATTTATGCCTCTAAGAAATACAAAGGGCTCTGTTGTGAATTAGGTTCTATATTACCAGACAGTGTTAAAGTAAGACTTTGCAAACAATTCCTGGGCAAGTTTTAAAAGGCCTAAAAGCATTTTCTGGAAGCTGTTCACAATGCCTGAATTACATTCTGTCCATACTAGATATAATACAAAAATTTTTTTGCAGAGATTTTTTTCTTTTTTTGGTAAAAGGCAAATACTTATATTTCAGTTTTGCTTTAGTATTTATCATATCTCTGGGGAGGATGGGCCATGTGACAAATGTTCCACAGCTCACAGAACTGGATGGGGGCATTTCACCTGTATTATGTCATAGTTCCCCAATTAGACACTTGGTGTTTGAAGCCATGAACTGTGTGTGGGACCGTGGGTTTATTTTTGTTACTCTCCACCCTACCTCCTCATACCATACTGTTTTGCAAATAGCTGGTAGATTTTTAACACGCCTCCACTGTGCTCCATGAGATATATAGTCTTACTAATCAGTTGCATTTCTAAACATTCTTAGTGGAACTGTTATAAAAGAAATATATGTTCATTGCACAAGGTGCAAAAGGTACAGAAGTGCAAAAGGTACAGCAAGGTGTAAAGAAAATAAAAATCAGTAATAATTCCACCTTATAGTGATAATCACTACTGATAGCTTCGCATACAACCTAGACTCAGAGATGCTTTTCTGCACAAGAGGGGATTTATGTAATACCAAGATAATAACCTGTTTTTTCCTGCTTATCACCTAGAGAATTCCTTCACTAAATGTAGCATCATCTTTAATGACTTCACAATATATATGAACGGAATTTAATTTCAACCCCTGTTGTTGTATGTTTAGGGTATTTCTGCATTTCCTGTATCATGTCTTACATGATACAGATATCTACGTTTGGTATATATCTTTAGATTTTCTGAGGAAAATTTCCTAGGAGTGGAGTTGCTGTTACTTTTCCTTTAAAACTTGTTTATAATCTAAGTTGTTTAATTTTGAAGGACATGGAGCATGTGTATTATATGGCTAGTTTCCCCACCTTGACTATAAACTTCTAGAATAGAAAGATGAAGCCAAGGCTTAGATGTCTCTGTATCCTTTACAAATTCCAGCAGAGCGGGGAGGCAGAGAGCCAGTATTAGAAATGCTTTGAGCTGCAAATTGTAGAACACCTACAAGAGTCGCTTGCATCAAAAAGCCACTTATTAAGAAGTCTGGGTGTAGACAGTTCAGACTTGGTGGAACAGCTCAGTGATGTCACCAAGGGCCCAGGCTCCCCTCTTTCCATCGTCAGCACTCTTCCTGTCCTCAGGCTTGCCACCTCATGGTGGGGGATGACTGCCTCAGTTAACAGGCATGGTATTTCCCCACTCCTCATCCAGACAGGAAAACATTTCCCAAAACCCCCTTGGGAGAATTGTCCTTCTCTTTTGGTGGCCAGAATTGGGTCACAAGCCTGCTTCCAGCTGTAAAGAAGGCTAGGAAGACATGTCTTTGACATTTTGTCCTCTCCTGTGAGAGGCAAGCTCATGGGCGGAGGGCATCAGGGCCAGCCACTTAGGTGGGCCACCAACAAATGGGAGTAGAGTGCCAGGACTCAAAATAGTCCCTGGGTTGGGATCCAGATTTTTTTCTTTCTCACCTCCTTGTAGTCTCTCATGAGTTCTTGCAGTGTCCTAGTAGCTGGAGGACAAAGTGGCTGTGAAGGACAAAGGCTCTCCATGATCACAGTTGGGTCAACTTTTTCTTTCTTTTATTTATTTATTTATGATAGTCACAGAGAGAGAGAGAGAGAGAGAGAGAGAGAGAGGCAGAGACACAGGCAGAGGGAGAAGCAGGCTCCATGCACCGAGAGCCCGATGTGGGATTCGATCCTGGGTCTCCAGGATCGCGCCCTGGGCCAAAGGCAGGCGCTAACCTGCTGCGCCACCCAGGGATCCCGGGTCAACTTTTTCTGAGCCCTCTTCTTGACCAGGCCTTGACCTTGGCCCTGTCCTTGCTGAGCCTGCGAAGTCCAGTTATAGTAGCAAGAACCCTGCCAGATCAGCTCAGAGAGAATCACCCCACCCTTGATTTCAATCACCCTGGCTGCCTTCAGCAAGAATCCTATAAAGTAAATTGAGTGAGAACCCCCTGGCCTTGAGGTGTCCTCCTAGAAATGCCCACCCTCCAATCTGCTCCTTGGCTATAAACCCTCACCTATTCTCATTGTGCTTAGAGCTGAACCCCATCTCTCTCCCCTGTTGTAACAGTCTTGATACCTATTGCAATAGCCTTACATTAAATCTCCCCTACCATTTTAACAAGCACCAGAATCATTTTTTCTTAAGCAGTTAGGGTACCATGACTTCCTTCCTGAACATTTGGTGGGGCTTTCCTTGTCCATGTGGGTGTCCTCCAGGGTGTGAGGCCTGGGGCTGTGGGAGGTGGCATCAAGGCTGCTCAGGGCATGAGGGAGACCTGGGTCACTGCTATTTTTAGAGGTCCCCTGTAAATGAAAAACAAAGACCAGAACCCGAACAACATTATAAAATGTATGACTTCTTTTAAATATTTGCTTTCAGCAGATGAGCTCGTTAAACATGAAGGAGACCTTGCAGGAAAACTGGCCACAGTCATCAGTAAATTTGTGGCATTGCAGCTGGAGTCACTCAGGATGGGGACACACTTGAAGTTGAAGGTTGAGTACTGTCTTCAAGACATAGGTCTGTGCCTCTCAGCATTTCATTGGGAGCTCTAAATTTGAGGACATCTGGCCTGCAGCCCCCTGAAGCCCCTGTGATAGGCCCAGCTGGGCAAGGGTTGACTGAAAGCACTGAGGATGGGGGCCACAGGTTCATAATTAGTTTCTCATCATGTTTCCTCTTCTTTAGTTTTCCCTTTCCCAACAGTTCCCACCACCATTGTCTTAGACCTCCTTCTTGCCCTCCCCCTTTCCCCTTCCTTCCTTCCCGCCTTTGAAAGTCTGGGCAGTGGAAAGGCCTGGAATCTGCCATCTGGCCAGCACCCAGCAGGGCGACAAGGGAGCACCCGTGGGGTCAGATCAGGGTCACATCTGCTGCCTGGCGGTGGGTTGGGGGAAGTCAGGGGCTGTGGAAGGGGTGGGAGTGAGCCTGTGAGGTTGTATGTGCTCCCTGCCCCCCACTCCCTCCAAAAGTCCCTCCTTAATCCCCTCCATTTGCTAGGAAGTTTAGGGTTTATTTTGCTTTATTTAATTTTAAATTCAACTAGCCGACAATAATTTATCAGTTGCATCTAACACCCAATGCTCATCACATCATGTGCCCTTTTTAATGCCCATCACCCAGTTACCCCAGCACCCCCCCATCTTCCCTCCAGCAACTCTCAGTTTGTTTCCTAGAGTTAAAAGTCTCTCATGATTTGTCTCTCTCTTTGATGATTTCCCATTCAGTTTTCTCTCTCCCTATGATCCTCTGCACTGTTTCTTAAATTCCACATATGAGCGAAGCCATGTGATAATTGTCTTTCTTTGACTGACTTACTTCACTCAGCATAATACCCTCCGTTTCCATCCACGTCAATGTAAATGGTAGGTATTCATCCTTTCTTTTTTTATATAAATTTATTTTTTATTGGTGTTCAATTTGCCAACATATAGAATAACACCCAGTGCTCATCCCGTCAAGTGCCGCCCTCAGTGCCTGTCACCCAGTCACCCCCACCCGCCGCCCACCTCCCTTTCCACCACCCCTAGTTCGTTTCCCAGAGTTAGGAGTCTTCCATGTTCTGTCTCCCTTTCTGATATTTCCCACTTATTTTTTCTCCTTTCCCCTTTATTCCCTTTCACTATTATTTATATTCCCCAAATGAATGAGTGAATGAGACCATATAATGTTTGTCCTTCTCCGATTGACTTATTTCACTCAGCAGAATACCCTCCAGTTCCATCCACGTCGAAGCAAATGGTGGGTATTTGTCATTAGCTGAGTAATATTCTATTGTGCATATATACCACAACTTCTTTTTCCATTCATCGGTCAGGGCTTATTTTGTTTTTTAAAAATTTTATTTATTTACTCATGAGAGACACACAGAGAGAGGCAGAGACATAGGCAGAGGGAGAAACAGGATCCCTGCAGAGAGCCTGATGCAGGACTCGATCCTAGGACCCCAGGATCACAACCTGAGCCAAAGGCAGACGCTCAACCACTAAGTCACCCAGGTGTCCCAGGGCTTATTTTAAAAGCAACAAAGTCATCCATCATTCCTGCATCATTTTGCTCAGGACTGCTCTTTGGGGAAGGGGTCCTCACTACCCCAGTGTAGAGGCCACCCTCAGTGCTGGTGGAGAGTCTGCTCAGTCTAGGATGAGACAGAGGAGACACTGTCTTCTTGACTCAGGTCTGGGGAGAAATCCTGGAGGCTCATCAGCTCTGACTGCCCCTCTATGTATAGCACCAACTTCTCACTTTTTTCTTAAGTTTCAGGGTCTTCATGGTGCCAAGAGCTTACTTCTGCCAGGGCATTTGGTCCAGGTAATGGTCCTCCCAGCTCACTCCTGAGCTGTCCCTCGGTCCTATCTGTGTGGCCCTAGGGAGGTGTGAGGGCTCCCTGTAGCTCTGTGACATAGAGACCTCCATCCAGCCCCCCCAGGCTCTGTCCACACAGGCACTTCCACTTGGGGGTCTGCCCTGGGCCTCTCTGGAGCTTTGCCCCTCTTGGGACCCATGTCCTGTTTTGTTCTCATCCTCTCTCCTCCAATACCCATCCAGAGAAAGCCTCTACTAGATGTTACGGTTGTCACCCACAGGCTTCTGTTCTTCCCACTCATTGAGACGTCAGAGGTCGGAAGCTGGGAGTTCTCAGACTGGTCTCAGCTTTCGGCCCTTTCATTGCTTTCTAGAGGAAAGAATGTAGAGCTCAGGATCTGCTTCATGGGGGTAGATGGCAAAGGGGGCAGATATCTGAAACTCTGACCCGGCCTCTGAGCTCCTGTCCAGAACCAGGCACAGATCCCAGTGTGCAATAAATGATTGTGAGAGCAAATGAGAGAAGGTCTGCAGGCAGGGCACCCACTTAGAGCTGCCTGACTGGGATTCAGACCCTGTCTTGGCTGAAGGCCTCTGTGTATCCCAGGGACCTCATCCACAAGGGAGGGAAGGGATTAGATCATCTCCTGAACTCCTGCCAGCCCCCAAACTCTAGATTTTTGTATCCACATAGGAAAAAGAAAAAGAATATTTATACCATCATCCCACGGAACTGGAGCAGGAAGGAAACCTTCCTGAATAATTCAGGCTCACATACACAGTTGCCTCCAAATATTTTTCCTTTCTGTTGAATGCCATCTCCCCTACATCACCAAACAGTGTGATAATCAGGCAAGCCTGAGCTTATTGCTCACCGCAGTAGGGCAGAGCACCACTCCACAGTGCTTCACTATCTCTCACGGGGGAGGGCAGACTTGGGTGTTTATTGAGATTTTGAAGCCTGGTGGAAGGCAGCTCTTTCAAGGTGGATGTGATGTGTGGATTAGGAGTGGTAAGGATCATGATATAATAAATAGTTGAGTTGGCAGACACAACAAGGTGTAGATTTCTAGGTGAGGGTTCCAAAGAGTCTTGGGGTATGAATTGTCTTTTGATGCTTCCTGTGTGAGAGATGATCTTTCAGGAAGTTCCTGGGCTGAACAGTAAAGTCGTTTGCAACTTTTGTCTTCCTGGTCAAGAATCTTCTGGAATAATAGTAAAGTTGTTTTGATGAAGACAATGGAAGAGTAAGGTTGTGTTACTGTCAAGCTGTGGGTGGTTTAAATTTTACCCTGAATGCCTTTGTTGGCTGTCTGAATGACAGGGATGTCCCCTCCACCTTGCCATGTACCCTGGATACTGACCCAATGGCTGTATCCCTTCTTCCTTACTTTCTTGCTTCCAGTTGGCTCAGGTCAATGGGGAGAAGGGACCAGAGTGAGGTCAGAATGCTCATTTCTATTCTCTCCTTGTCGGGTTGGTTGCCTCCTCGGATTTGAGCTCCCAGCTCCCATCAGGGCCCCTCCTTGCTGAATTGGCATAACTACTGCCTCCATTTGCCCTCTCCAACCTGCGAGAGCCCAGCTTCTATTAACCCTATTGTTTTTCCTCTTATTTCTTATTCCCAAGGATCATATGTCACTTTTCTTTTTATTTTTAACTTAAAAAAAGATTTTATTTATTTATTCATGAGAGACACAGAGAGAGAGAGGCAGAGACACAGGCAGAGGCAGAAGCAGGATCCCTGTGGGGAGCCTGATGTGGGACTTGATCCCAGGACCTGGGATCACGAGCTAAGCCAAAGGCAGATGCTTAACCGCTGAGCCACCCAGGTGCTGCCATATGTCACTTTTCTGAGGGCATTTCCACAGCACTTTATGTTTTTGATTATTTTTTTAAAGATGTATTTATTAGAGAGAGAGAGAGAGAGAGAGAGAGAGAAGGGTGGGGGAAGGGCAGAGGGAATGGGAGAGTCTTAAGTAGGCTCCTTACTGAGTGTGGAGCCTGACAAGGGGCTCAATCTCACAACCCCTGAGATCACAACCTGAGCCAAACCCAAGAGATAGATACTTAATTGATTGCACCACCCAGGCACCCTTCCACAACACTTTATTTTGAAATAATTAATTAATTATCAATGTTTTAAAATTTAAGCTAATTGCATTAACATATAGTTATTCTTAGTTTCAGGGGTAGAGTTCAGTTCAGTTGCATATCACTCCCAGTGTTCATTACATCAAGTGCCCTCCTTGATGGGCATTAGCTCATAACCTAGTTATCCCATCTCCCCACACCCTTTGCCTCCAGCAACCCTCAGTTTGCTTCCTGGAGTTAAGAGTTTCTTAACTGGTTTGTCTCTCTTTGTGATCATCTTCTTTTATTTTTCCTTCCCTTCCCCTATGCTCATCTGTTTTTTTTTCTCAAGTGCCACATTTGAGTGAAATCATCTGATATTTGTCTCTCTCACTCACTTATTTCACTTAGCATAATATCCTCTAGCTCCATCCACATTGCTGCAAATGGCAAGATTTCATTCTTTCTGATGGCTGAGTAATATTCCTATCAGTATCTATATCTATATATCATATATATCTCACATCTTCTTTATACATTCATCTGTCGATGGATATCTGGGCTCTTTCCATAGTTTGGCTATTGTGGACATTGCTGCTATAAACATTGGGGTGCAGGTGACCCTTCAGATCACTACATTTGTATCTTTGGAGTAAATACCCAGTAGTGTGATTGCTGGGTCATAGGGTAACTCTATTTTTACCTTTTTGGGGAATGTCTATACTGTTTTTCAGAGTGGCTGCACTAGTTTGCATTCCCACCAACAGTGTAAGAGGGTTCCCCTTTCTCTGCATCCTCCCCAACAACTGTTGTTTCCTGAGTTGTCAATTTTAGCCATTCTGACCAGTGTGAGGTAGTATCTCATTGTGGTTTTGATTTGTATTTCCCTGATGCCGAGTGATGTTGAGTATTTTTTCATGTGTCTGTTGTATGTCTTCTTTAGGGGAAACGTGTGTTCATGTCTTCTGTCCATTTCTTTTTCTTTTTTTTTTTTTTAACATTTTATTTATTTAGGGGATCTCTGGGTGGCTTGGCGTGATCCTAAAATCCCAGGATAGAGTCCCACGTCAGGCTCCTTGCATGGAGCCTGCTTCTGCCTCTGCCTGTGTTTCTGCCTCTCTCTGTGTGTCTCTCATGAATAAATAAATAGAATCTTAAAAAAAAAAACCATTTTATTTATTTGAGAGAGAGAGGGAGAGGGAGCACAAGGTGGGTGGGGGGCAGAGAGAGAAGCAGACTCCCCGGGGAACAGGGAGCCCGATGCGGGGTTCTATCCTAGGCTGCTGGGATCATGACCTGAGCCAAAGGCAGACGCTTAACCGACTAAACCATCCAGGTGCCCCCTGCCCATTTCTTGACTGGATTTTTTGGTTTTGGGGTGTTGAGTATGGTAAGTTCTTTATAGATTTTGGACACTAGCCCTTTATCTGATAATTTATTTGCAAATATCTTCTTCTCCCATTCCATAGGTTGCCTTTTAGTTTACCAACTGTTTCCTTTGCTGCATAGCATTTTATTTTAAAGGCAATTCTGTGGAGAGTACAAATGTATTGGGGATCAGTGGCTAAACTGAGAACTAGAAAAGAAAGCTGAAACCATGTCTCTCATATAGATATAAATGAACACATGATAAAGACTTTATTTAGCTCAGACTTTTAAAAAAGATTTTTAATTTATTCATTTGAGAGAGAGCATGAGAGAGAATGCAAGAGCACCAGCAGGGGGGATGTTCAGAGGGAGAAGTAGAAGCAGACTCCCCATTGAGCAGGGAGCCCAACTCTGGAGTTGATCCCAGGATCCCGAGATCATGACCTGAGCTGAGGGCAGACACTTAACCAACTGAGCCGCCCAGGGGCCCTTATTTAGCTCATTATTAAGGAGTGCAGCTTAGATTTTACAGCCAGTTTAAATGAGAAGTCCAAGGAGCACAAATTTATATGGAATAAAAGCATGTTGACACTGGTTTTCTCTTGGGGGTTAGGGAGGGAAGTCATTTAAACCTCCACAGGACAGAATTTATTTTTGTGTCTTTAAACAAAAACCATTTGCATTGCTATGGGTTGTCCACAATTTACAGAGTTTCAAAATAGCTCAAAAGCAATGAAAGGGCCCCCTAGCATCATTGTGAGATAAGCTGGAAAAGTGTGCTCTAAATGATGTGTAGTTTCCAATGGAAGCACACGTTTTTTTCCCCATACAACATTTATAAAGGGCTCAACGATCCAGTCCATTAGAACTGAGTCTTCTGGGGGTTTAAGGCACTGAGAGGTGAGCTATCTTCCCCTGTTAGTTGGATTGGTGGCATGCTGATTAGAGTTCCTCCACCAAGTGACATAGGATATTTACAGAGTTCCATCCTAAAGTTTTCTTTTGGGGAAAAAAACAAATGTTCCATTGCTGTAAAAAAGCTTGAAAACACGCAAACATGTCCAACTGCTGCATGTTCTGGAAGAGAAAATGAAGACTCAGAGGGGGAAGTGACTTTCTCCAGGGAACACAGCTTGACATGTGATCTCTGGTTGGAAGACGGGCTCTGAGGGCCAAGAAGGACTTCCTTTTGGCATTATTCGGTGACACAATGAGTTTCCCTGGAAGGAAGGGCTTAGGAAGCAGGTTGTGACAGATGGTTTTCATCTCCTGTGCTCTGGGAAATCTGCTACCATCCCTCTAATCAGATGTTGGAAGCTTCAAGCAAACTTGCAATCTACATTGTATCATTGTTCAGTATCCCTAATTATACCTTGGAATTTGACTCAACTGTAGCTTAGAGGATGTTCATTAAGAGTGCAGACAGGGACACTCAGCATTTATAAAATTCTTTACAGTAATTTAGGTCCCAACACTATTCCGGTGCTTTGAGGAAGCATGTTCATTCCCAGCTGAAAGATGACTTAAGTTTAGAGAATGGAGACTGGCTGACAGAGTTGTTTTTCTAACGTCCATTTGAATGCAAAGCTTTACCATCTTGTTTTCATCAGTTCAAGAAAGCTTCTTGCTAAATAACATTCAGGGCTTAATCCACCAAAGTTGGAGTGATCTGCCCTTGGCATTTCACAACCGAGCTCAGCTTCCTATCTCTTGGCCATTGTGTTGTCAAAAACCTCATATTCTTGTTTGCACGACCGGTTTACAGAGAAGCTTTGTCTCCATAGACAGACTGTGGCTCCATCTGGCCCTGCCACCAAGAGCCTTGTGATTCCAGATGGAAAAATCCCCATCCCTCCCCCTATTCCAAAGCAGCTCCCACCCTCATTGTTTTATCGGCAGCCAACAGCACAAACCCTCCACAAACCCTCTCTGCAGGGGTGGAAAGATCCACTAATGGGGAAACAGCTCATCTTTTCTTCCGTCCTTAAGTCTGGTGCTGTGTGAACGGAACACATGCACACATCTGGCTGGGCTCCTTGAAACAGGGGCTCTGGGGTACAGAAGCTAGGGAGGTCTCGCCTGTATCACAGAAGATGTTAAGGGAAAGCCTATTCTTACTGTCAAGGAAAATTATAACTCCAGGTCACGGCTGGAATGATTCAACTGTCTTAACTTTTTTTTTTCCTCTTCAAAAGACACCGTTCAGGAACCCCAAATATTTGGTTGGAATCTTCTGGTGATGGCCAGTGTTCTTCCAGGAGATTGGAACTAAGGTCCCTGCACACCCCCGCCCCCGTGTGTGTGTGTGTGTGTGTGTGTGTGTAGAGGAATTAAAAGTAATTGAACTGGTTTTTGTTCAACAATACCCTTAGCCACCTGCCAAATGAAGAACAAAAAAAAAAGAGGGGAGGAGAGGATTTCTGAATTTAAGGAGCAAAATTTCAGCTGCCAACAGAGCGTCTGGAGAAATGTCCACTCGGCGGTTCTCTGCCTGTGGTGCCCTCACCACTTGGAGGTGTCTGGGACTGCACTCACTGCTCGTTTCCTCCCCTATCAGCTACAAGACAGGCCAGACTTTTGGTGACCTGCTGCCCATGCTAACGTTTATCTGAGCCCTGTACTCCCAGATAGCCAGAGAGCTGAGACAGGAGAGAAACTGTAGAGGACCTCCCTCCCTGCCTTCACAGACTCCCCTGCCCACCTGCCAAGACTTATCTACCGTCCACTCCCCTCCCCACTCTCTTGCTTCTGCAAAGTCCCAGGCCCGCCTTCCTTTTCTCTGAGGTGTTCCTCTGTGTTAATGAAAGTCCTCCCTGTTGCCACAGGCTGAACAAAATCATCTTCATTTTTCGGTGGGTTTTTTTTCCACACTGTGCTGCCCATCCAGAAAGTCTGAAATAGCACCATAAGCATATTTGGAGTTGAGAAGGAGAATTACCCTAAATGGTCTTGGGAAAGTTGTGAACAGGACCCAGTGAATGGACTGAAAGGAAGGATTCCTCGAAACATGCATCCTCCTTCTGGCAATATGTTGCACTTCAAAAACTCAGAAGCAGTTCGCTTAAGAGAGAGTTTATTAATATGCTAGGAAGCAAAACAGAAATCCACACTGTGTGTGTGTGTTGGGGGGTAGTGCAGGAGAGGAGGGGTGCAGGAGAACCTCCCCAGGAGGGGGAGGTCCAGTTTTGTTCCATTCACAAAGACCTCTTGTTGTTTGCTGACAGCCTGGAAGCACTGACCACTTCCGCTCAGTGCCTACTCTTCAGGGTTGCTGTGGCCGGGGTGGTTGTGTGTTTGCACAGATTTGCCATTTGTCAGGGATTATTCGGACAACGACTCCTGTTGGAGTCGACTGGAGGAAGTTGGCTTTCACATTTGAGAAGTTTTTTGGCTTGTTAATGGAAAAAGACGATGGCCTCTTTACTCCTAGTGTAGGAAACCTGGGGGAGAGCCAGGTCTGAGAATGCTAACTTGAAAATGCTGCTTTAGAAAATATGTAGTGAAGTGGTAACAGCCACTAGTTTAATTAAAGACAAACAAAATCTGTAATCTCATATCCAAACACAGTATAATAGGTGTTTAGTGTTTTCATTTTTATGTATTAAGTTCCATGTTCACATTTTTATAATTAATGGCAATCCTGAATTATGTCTTTTTACTCTTAATGTTGTGTCATATAATCATTTTATTATTACATAATATTATAATATTTAACTCCTTTGGGTTAATGGAACATATTTATTATTGTTAATCCCCCTGATGTGAGACATTCAGGATGTCTCTTTTATCTTTTTCTTTTTTTTATTTATTTTTTATTTTATTTTATTATTTTTTTCTTTTTTTTAAATAATTGTAAAGAATGCTAAAATTACCATCATCAGATATTTAGCTTTCTGTTTTTGAAGAATGAAAGATAAATAACAGAGCTAATAAGGAGGTTAATTAAGCTCCTGTCATAGTGGTTCTCAAACTTTTGGGGTCAGGACCCCTTTATACTTCTCCAAGTGATTGAGAACCCTAAAGAGCTTTTGTTTATATGAGATATTTGATATTTGATGTGGTTTATGTATACAATGGAATATTACTCAGCTATTAGAAATGACAAATACCCACCATTTGCTTCAACGTGGATGGAACTGGAGGGTATTATGCTGAGTGAAGTAAGCCAGTCGGAGAAGGACAAACATTATATGTTCTCATTCATTTGGGGAATATAAATAATAGTGAAAGGGAATATAAGGGAAGGGGGAAGAAATGTGTGGGAAATATCAGAAAGGGAGACAGAACGTAAAGACTGCTAACTCTGGGAAACGAACTAGGGGTGTTGGAAGGGGAGGAGGGCGGGGGGTGGGAGGGAATGGGTGACGGGCACTGGGGGTTATTCTGTATGTTAGTAAATTGAACACCAATAAAAAAAAAAATAAGAAAAAAAAAAGATATTTGATATTTGCCTTATTATATTAGAAATTATAACTATGAGAAATTTAAATACTTTTCAGCAATATATCTTAAAATAACTATAAAAACCCAACACATGTTAACGTAATTATATATTTTTACAGTGACTGTATTTTCCAAAACAAAGAAATTAGTGAGAATGGCATTTTCACATTTTTATAAATCTTTTTAATGTTTAGTTTATAGATCCTCATATCCACTTGTGCATTCAATCTTTTATGATATATTGTTTTGATTGAAATTTCTAAAGAAAACCTGACCCGGGCACCTGGCTGGGTTAGTGTAGAGTATGCAATTCTTAATCTCGGGGTCATGAGTTTAAGCGCCATGTTGGGCATGAAGCCTACTTAAAATCAAAAAATAAAAAAAGAGAAAATAAAAAAAGAAAAGAAAAGAAAAAGAAAAAAAGCCTGCCATCACACAGACATGTGGTTGGAAAAGGGAAAGAGAACCCTTAGGGGTCCTCAGACCACACTTTGAGAACCATTTGCCTACAACGTTCTTGGCACTGTACTAAGCATTTCTCTTATATATTTTGCACTCAGAGATTCAGATCACAGTATAAATTTAACACTTTTTTGACATCAAGGTCCTGAGAAGCTAGTCCCTGATAAAGTCACCTAGCTAGTTTCAGTGGTTCTCCTTTAATTTACTCCAACCACCTCTAATGCTTCATGTGTCCTTTGTGTCCTTTTGACAGTGTTGTATAAAGCTGTGGGGACACAGGGCTGCATGAGGGATCCCAGACGGTTCAAGTTGCTCACTAGCCAAGGACTAGCCAAGTTCACAAATAATTCTAAGACCCAAACTAGTTAACCATCCCACTGTTTGTGGAAGAGTTGTTTTCTCTCTGTCAGTATGACGTACACAGAGAAATGCACGTAGCATAACTGCTCTGCAGAAACTGAACACATCCATATCATATCTCTTCTTAGGACGACAGAAAAAAGCAAGATGACCTGCAAGAATTTGTGAACCCAGGGTCTTCCCGTCTCTTTCATTTTTCTTCTGTGAGTGAAAGATTTGGCTAAAAGAAATTTAACTGGGACGCCTGGGTGGCTCAGCAGTTGAGCATCTGCCTTGGGCTCAAGGCGTGATCCCAGGATCCTGGGATCAAGTTCTGCGTCAGGTTCCTACATGGAGCCTGCTTCTCCCTCTGCCTCTGTCTTTACCTCTCTCTCTGTGCGTCTCTCATGAATAAATAAATAAAATATTTTAAAAATTAACCATTTTTTTTTCGCCCTTAACATTGTATGAGTCTGAGTGTGTCCGGTGCTTTGGAGGATTGGATTATTGGAATGCTGGTTTGGAATCATTTCTCAATTTGAAGTTGATTGGGGAATAAAGCAGGAAGCCTGCCATCTAGTGGTGAACATATATATTGCTCTATTGCTCCGCCTGGGGCTGAACTTCCAGAATCAGAGGCCTTTTCTCTTCACCCCATTGCCCTTAATTACAGGGATTTTAGTTCTGCCACAGTTACAATACTTAACTGTCTTGGCTACAGTATAAGAAGTGAAGGGGATACACTTGTGGTTTGGCTGACAACAAGAGAGGGGAGGCCTCTTGCATTTGTAGTTAATTACTCTGAAATTGCCTGCAGGCTTTGCCATGCCCTAAACATGCACTGTGGGCAGGCTAACAGGAAGGCTAAAATGATAGGTAGCCATAAGATGCTTCTCTGCCTCAAGACTTCAGGCTCCAGGGAGGGATACCAGCTTGAATTTTTTCTCAGAGCATATTATTAAAAGCGGGGGAGGGGGTATGAAACCCCACCACCACCTCTGCCCAGTCAATTGACTCTTGGATGTTTACTTGTTGGATGGGACACAATAAAGAACAAAAACCCAGGTGGGGGCCCTGGGTATGGGTGGGTCAGAGCTGGGCAGCAGCACTAGAAAGCTGGGTTTCATTGGAAGAAGGGCCTGGGGCTGGGGGCAAGAGTGTGCAGTCTGGAGAAGCAGCAGAGGCATTCCACGGGGTTCCTGAGACTTCTCTCTCCTTTGTGTTTCCCCACACAAAGCCTTGCTGTGGTGAATCAGGGAAGGATGATAATCTCAACACACAATCCATCGGTGGCTAGAAAAGAGGATAGGAAACTGCATGATATGACCAAGGTGCCCAAGCTTGAGACTAGAAAGAAACCAACCCATAATATTATGTACCCAGCCAAAAGCATCTTTAAAAATAAGAATAAAAGGCATTTTTGCATCCAGCTACCTCTTATGGGGATAAAACAGAAGTTGGTGGGTTGTGAAATATAAAAGGCTGATAATCACTGGTCTACTGACTAATTATTAATTTATGGCACCTGGGTGGCTCAGTCAGTTAAATGGCCAACTCTTGATTTTGGTTCAGGTCATGATCCTGGGGTCATGGGATCAAGCCCCAAGTTGGGCTCTGCGGCTCCTTGTGGAGTGTGCTTGAGTTTCTCTCTCCCCCTCTGCCTTTGCCCCTCCCCTGCTCACAAGTTTGTGCTTTCTCTCTCAAAATAAATGAATAACATCTTTAAAATATAATCATTATCCCAGGCCCTGTGCTGGGTTGAAGGGTGGCAGCAATGCACAATCCCTATCCTGATAGGATATACTTTCTAGAGATGAAGACATTGAACAAATAATTATATACTCTGGGAACCAATGACATTGGTAATACATATGAGTGAGGGAGAGAGAGTGTATGGGTGTATGAGTGTGTGCGTGTGTATATGCACACAGGTGCATGTGTGTAGGTTGTTCTGGCAGTAATAAAAGGTGTGAAAATGTGGAGACAGGAAGAGGCAGGGTGCATCCAGAGAAGGGAAAGGCAGTGGGTTCTCCCTCACAGTGTGGGAGAGTGGATGAGAGGGAGCTGGAGAGCCAGGCAGGGACCAACTCACAAGGCCGTGCACCACCCTTGTCCTCTGAGAGCAGGAAGGGGGGTGGAGGGGGAAAGAAGACAGGCATGACCAGATTTGCATTTTGAAAGAGCTTTCTGGTGGCAGTGTGCTGGACAGATTGCATGACGGCACAGGAGGGGACAAAGGGAGGCCAGTTGGGAGACCACTGTAATCACTCTAGAGCCAGGTGATGGCAGCCTGAGCTAGGGAGAGAGAAGAGAAAGGAGTGGAGCGAGACTGGGATTGCTAGGCCTGCCCTGGGACTGCAGCTCCAGGATATCGTAGGCTCCTGGAGTGATGGGCCATGATTGTCAGGACCATGGTAAATTCTGAGCATGGAGGCCAAGGGACATAGGCTCCTTGTGATTCTGAGCAATGCCTGAGAGAGTTGTCCATTTCATATCAATAAGACAAGAGTGTTATCATTGCTAACATTGAACTTATTTTGGAGGTTCTCACCAATAAACTAAGAAAAAAAATGAAATAGTTTCTATGAATATTACTAAAGAAAATTATCTTTTTTGTCAGGTTGGGTTACAAACCCAGCCTAATAGCAAGTGATTAAAATGAATAACTATTAAAATTAATGATAGTGGGATCCCTGGGTGGCTCAGCGGTTTGGAGCCTGCCTTCAGCCCAGGGCGTGATCCTGGAGTCCCAGGATCAGTCCCACATTGGGCTCCCTGCATGGAGCCTGCTTCTCCCTCTGTCTGTGTCTCTGCTTCTCTCTCTCTCTTTTGAATAAATAAATAAAATCTTTAAAAAATTTAAAAAAAATTAATGATGGAATTTTGAAAGGTGGCTATATGGAAGATAAGTATACAAAAATCAGTAGCTTTATACCAACCAGTAGACATTCCATATTTGTGGATGAGACAACTTACTATAAAAATATAAATCCTGCTAAAGTTAGTTTTTAAATTTAATGCTCTTCTAATCAGAGTCCCAAGTGTGTCTGTGTGCATGTATATGAAGTTAAATCAGGATTAAGTTATTTTAAAGGCCTACTTTGTTGATTAGGTTGTTTAGGTTTCTCTGTCTTTGCTTAATTTCTGTCCATTTGATCTGTCTTGTACTGAAAATGGTGTGTCAAATTCTCCCTATAGTGTATTTCTGTTTTTCTTTCCTTTTCTGCTTTATATAGGTGGAACGTTCAAGGATAATTCCCAAAGATTCCCAACCAAGGATAATCACTATCTTTGTTTCTGATACCATAGATTAATAATTTAGCCTGTTTTGTCCTTCAATTAATGGAGTCATATAGTATGTGTGCTTTCAGTTCTGTTTTTTTATTCAGTATTATGTTTGTAAGATTCATCCATATTGTTGCATATCATTATAGATTGTTTATTCTCACTGAGGTGTTTTATCCCTTGTATTTATATACCACAATTTATTAATCCTTTCTACTACTGACAGACTTCTAAGTAGTTTTGAGTTTTGGGCTATTGCAAGTAGATTTATCATGCTATTCTGGTATTTATCTTTTGATGCATATTTGTGTGCATGTCTTTTGAGTATATGCCTAGGAGTAGAATTTCTAGGTTGCAGGGTACCAATCAACTTTTGATGTCTTACTCCTAGATGTAAACCGATAGCCAAGGGTACCACATGTCTGAGGAAAGCCTCCTATATAAGACAGACAGAAGAAACACACAGCAGACAAACAAATACAGGTGTGTCTACTTTCCCTGTTAACAGTTCCATGGAATTTTATCCTATGGTGTGGCCTAACTCTCTGTTGTCTTCTCCATACCTTATGATAAAAATAAACATTGTGGTGGGTCCAGCAGCCATCATTATACATGTAGAGTCTGGGGGCAGCTGAGCCATTGTGCAGATTAGCCATATTTCACCACTTCTTTGGAAACTAGAGGCAGACATAATTTTTTCCATTTGGGTTTTGGTGTCATGCATATAGAATATTTCTTCAGTTTTGTGGACATCGTCTTGGTTGCATATGGCACACCGCATACCATGAAGGCATTTCTGGCTGCAGGGTGAAACAGGCTATTTTCCTAGAACAGAGATGGTTGAAAGGTGGTCTTGTTGATGTTGACCAAGTTGATATTACCTCTGGTTTCTTTAGTTTCATAGATGGCCCTGTCATTGATAGAGATGTCTTCATAGACATAGAGAAATCTTCACAGAAGGAAGAACCAGAGGCAAAACAACTGATATAAGCTGCATTTGGCAGTAGGCTGGCTTAGACCTTCTTTGAAGTGACATTCACCCCACACATGTTGTTGGAGCTGATACAGTTATAGTAAAGCTGGTCCTTGTCATGACCATTCCAGAGCCATGTCCTTGAATTAATAGGCCTGTGGAAATACTAGCACTGAGCTGTTTTAGTTTGGTGTCATCCTTGTATATAGAATGGCTAGTGATGACAAGGGAAGAATGTATAATGCTTTAATTTAGTGCCTTCTGGCCTGGTTCCAGGTAGAGCCCCTTCCCCCAAACTCCATCTTTGATGGGATGGTGTGGAGAACAAAAGGCTGGCTAAGATTGGTGATGCCTCCATTGGCACAGAACCCTGGGAGTGTGAAAGGAATGACCATAGGATTTATAGACATCATGCATAGCTATAGATACAGTGCTGGCTCATAGCAAATGTTATAAAGGTGTTGGGGAGGGAATGACAGAAGAAAGGAAGCTGGTCAGTGGCCTCTCTATCCTGGGTGGATACAGCTTTGATAGGGGAAATCTCAAACATTATTTTAGGATCCCATTCTTTGGGATTCCCAAGTGTTGGGTTCTTGTTGGGTCACTGTATTAATCTGCTTAGGCTGCCATAATCAAATGTCACAGACTAGGTGGCTTAAGTGACAGAAATTCATGTTTTCACAGTTCTTGGTGCTGGAGGTCCAAGATCAAGGTGTCAGTAGGTTTTGTTTCTCTGAGGTCTTTCTCCTTGGCTTGCAGACGGCCACCTTCCAGCTGTCTTCACACAACTTTTCCTTTGCATGTATGCATCCCTGGGGTCTCTTCTTATAAGGACAGCAGTCATAGTAGATTGGGTCCCACCCATATGAACTCATTTAATGTTAATTACCTCTCAGAGGCCCTATTTCCAAATTAGTTATATTCTAAGGTGCTAGAGATTAGGGCTTCAACATACAAATTTTGAGGAGACACAATCTAGTTAATAGGATTCATCTGATGAGATGATCTGACTAGGTGATGTGACTGCTGGAGAGGAAAGGCATGGCCATAACTCAGAGTCTTCCGGGACCCAGATTTCTGAGTTACTTGGGTTAGGGGTGTTAATGGCCTTGAGTTATGGTTCTGGGTTTCACGGACAAACCTGTTGATAACATGTGTTGAGCAGGATCTAAGGACCAAGGGGTGTAGGGAACAGCCCTCTGAGCAGGGTTCCTGTCCCACCCAAGTTAGACATTACCATACATTCTCTAGAGTTTGTACTTGGACTCACTGAGGGTAAAGTGTGACAACGTGATGATGAAAAGGCATCTAGCTAGCCTGGTCGTGGATTTCCCAGGACTGCGGGGTATTGCCTGTCAGGAATTTAAGCTTTACTCTCTTCACTCACAATGCAAGTATATTCAGTTTTTAAAAAGACAACAGTAAGGTTTAGCTCTGTTAGACTGTAAGTTCCTTAGAATAGGAAGTGTATCTACAATTTCTTTGATAAACATTTCTCTTCTACTACTTAATATAAAAATCAATCCATATCAGTCACACAATAAGTATTGCTTATGGAAAGATCGGGAGGGGTTGCATGTTAGTAAAAAAAAAAAGATAGTGGGATACCTGGGAAAAAAAGTCAGGCTCATTATACTCTATTTAAAGATAAGTAAATTAGAAGAGGTATCCCTACATGCTTATTAAATTTGCAAATATAAAATAGTAAAATCCAATGCTGGTGAAGCTATGAGGAACTAGGTTTACTCACAATACTTGCAAATTACTGTTTATATCACATATGTACCAAATAGGCATATATATAAGGCTGTGCATATTGCATAGTGGTAGAAGAACAGTTTAATAACATTTAATTCATGCTGTGAGGCTGTTGATAAACTGTGATCTGTATTTTTTATGTTTTGTGAAATTCATGAGTTACTTTGGGGGAACAAATAGGCAAAAGCAAAGCACAAGGTTGCTGGCTACACATCTTACCAATCAATACTGGGTCTCTGGTCTCTGGGAGGTGTAATCCTCAGGCACTCTTCCAGTTTCTTTTTTTTTTTTTTTTTTTCCAGTTTCTATTATAACTTAGTAAATCCATTTTGATGCTTCAGGACATGCTTGCTGTCAGAGAGTTCCAGTGCTTCTTGCCTCTGAGTAGGGAAAACTAGAAATCTCAGGCCAGAGCCAAGGAACCCAAAGCCCTCCCAGTGCTGTGCCTCATCACCTTGACCTCTGATCCTGCCTGAACCAGAGCTAAGGTTTCAGAAAAGTGAAACTGGGTTCTTGGAACTGAGCAATAGCTAAGTGATGTTGGGCCAGTCTTAGGACCTCTTGGTGCTTTTCTCATTTCAAAAAGCAGGGCCTATGGTTAGGGCCAAGGGACCTTGTTGTTTCTGATCCAGCTGCCTCAATGACAAACACAGCAGCGAATGTTCCCTTACTGAATGCCAGCCACTGTCCTAAGGACTTTATATTGATTTGTTGATTGAAGGATTTTATATTGATACATTGATTTGTTGATTAAAGGACTTAATTCTTTTAACAACCTTATAAAGTTCGTAATATTATCATCTAGTTTTTTATAGATTTTGAAATCAAGACTCAGAGAGGTGAAACAACTTGTTTAAAGTCACACAGCTAGCAAGTGGCTGAGCTGGCTTCAAACTCACTGTCTGACGCCACACTTCATATCCTGGGAGGCTATGCCAGGGTCTTTCAGGCTCTTTTGAGCATGGTGCACCATGAGAAATCATTTTAACATGATCATCCACTATGCATAAACAACTGAAATACAAGTTTCACCCAACATGTTATGCATATTGGTATTTCCATGCTATTCCAATTCATAACTTTCTAATAAGTCCTGGTCTTGATGTACTAAACCAATCTTAACTGATTTGGGGGCCCTGCTCTACTTGAGGAAGGTACTATACAATTCTATACTACCATGCAGAGACCATGAGTGGTGTCATGTTCAAAGTCACAGATCCTTATATGGCAGAGCTGGCTCTAGAACCCTGGTCACCAGCATCAAAGTCCAGGACGCTTTCCCTGTCATCCTGGGAGGTCTGTGGTGCATCCTGTGGGCGTGAAATAACCTTTCTGGGAGGAGGCCAGTGGGTCAGAGTGCAGGGGTCAGATGTCAAGCCTTTGCAGAAGCGTATACAAAGGGTTCCCCTTCTGATCCCGAAGACCCACAAAGGCACCTTGTCCCTCTGCCCCTCAGTGCCTTGCTCAGGGGCAGGCCCTGATGCTGCACCAACAGCTCTGCTCTGCAGTCTGGAATTCACAGCAGAAAGGACATCTGGCTTCTTTTCCAGCTCACCCACATGCTCAGTTAGGCTAGTGATCTTTTCCACATATTGAACAATTATTTTCTCATCACTTTCTGGCTGGTAGAGAAACGTGCATCAGACTCATCAGTTGACTAAGGTGCTCCGAGTCAGCTGATCCCAATCCCCGGTCTCTGCTTGGGGACTGAGGTTCACGGATTCATGTGCTGTCATTTTTTGCTATTCTTCTCCCTTCCTTCATTCTCCAAAGTCCAGCTGAAGCCCTGTTTCTGCCCTAATTTCTTCCCTGACCACTCTGCTGGCATGAATCCCTTCCTTTCTCTGAACTTATTGTCCTCAGTATGCATGTGCTGTAGCTCAGAAACAGTCTTGCTTCAATTATATTTTATTTCATGAATGTAGAGACATGGGCTTGTACCCAAGGATACCACTTACTGTGGTCTTGAGCAAGTCACTTAAACTCTCTTTCCCCATCGGTAAATTGCTACCTTTCGGGGCTCTTATGAGGACCGTGGGAGAAAATGTCTGTAAATGTCCAATATGTTGTAAGATCTTTGGCCATCTGACAAACATTTATCAAGTCTTTACTATGTGAAGATACTGTGCTTTCCTAATTGAAAAATTAGGAGGCTTAGGGTTGTGTTAAGGACTGTGGGAATGCAATAGAGGAAATCTGGGTCTCCGCTCCCTGGGGTTTATAATTGAGTTGGCAGGCCGGATAAACTTGCATGATATAAGGCAGTGTATGATTAAGTGCAGAAAGGAGCCTTTTATATAACAGATGTTAGAGTTGCTCAGAGCTCCATATGGGTGGTAAGAAGATGAAATGCCAAGAAAACCAAGATTTTGCTTCATTCAATGCTGTCCCCAGTGCCTGGGGCCATGCCTGGCACCTGTGGGTGCTCAGTAAATAGAAGTGAATAAATAAAAAACTTGGAGAAACTTCTGATGTCTGAGCATGTTCCTTATATTACAGCAAACTGAGTCCTAAGGGAGGATATAGGAACAGATGCCCCCAGGGGTCAGGGATGGGGGTACAGCTGAGATGAGAGCCTCCTGGCCATTTCCTTCAGGGCAATCTCCTCTCTGTTGCAAACAGGATCTAAGGATCCATCATAGTACATGGATTCAATGAATTTGTGATAACTCAGGTAAAGGTTAGGCTGGTTTTCCTTTTAAACTATCAAAGGAGGGCAGCCTGGGTGGCTTAGCGGTTTAGCGCCAGCCTCAGCCCGGGGTGTGGTCCTGGGTCCCGGGATCAAGTCCCGTGTCGGGCTCCCTGCAGGGAGCCTGCTTCTCCCTCTGCCTGTGTCTCTGCCTCTCTCTGTGTCTTTCATGAGTGAATAAATAAAATCTTAAAAAAAACTATTGAAGGAACCCCCATAATGATAAGGAATATAGGCAGGATTATATGGTAACAGTTGTCCATTTGAAAGTAGTTCAAAAATTTTACAAGCACTCTTTTCAAACCACTCAACTAATTATAATGCTAATTATAAATTATTCTTAACTATTTTATCAGTATTAATTAATTGGTAGTTACAGTAGCCTAACAAGTTTCATACACGGCTCTCTCTATAAGCACATTGAATATCCATCTTCAAGGGTTTAAAAACATTCTATGTTCACATTGGTGTTTTCCTGAATTGGGAATTTGAGAGAAAGACATCTTTCCTTTAATGCCTCTCACTGTATTACACACACACACACACACACACACTCACACAGGAAATTTGGAAAAGGTAGAAAACATAAAAATAGCCTTCCATGTGCATCCCCACATTACCCACAAACCCCCCCATCCCTACAATACCCTCAGCCCTACATCTCCACATTATCCACAACGTTGTATCCCACATAACCCACAACTCCTCCATCCCCACATTACCCACAGTTCCACTTTCCTGGGACTACTATTAACCTTTTAGTCTAATGGCTTCTAGTCTTTTTTCTTTCTTCATGTATCCCCCTGCTAATGTAGTTGAGTTCACCCTGCATGTTTAATTTTGCCACTTGTTCTTTACCTAACATTGGAAGTTCTTTGTGAGTCATTTGACTTACTTTCGTTTCAACTTCTTTGTAAGTCACATTCTAAATAGTGGCACAATAATCTTGTGCACAGCTGATGCAGGGATTTTAAAACTCTGGGAAGTAATTCTTGCTGCTGGAGAAATGATTTCTCTCACCTTGTGGGTCACGAACCCAGAAGAGTTTTGCAGATGCTTTACTTGTTCTGTGGGGAAAACTGGTTGTGGGGGCAGGGGGTGACTTGGCACAGTGTTCTTAGCCCTATGACATCCCCTTCATGGGGTTGGCAGGCCCTTCATCTCCCACAGCCTGAAAGAACAGTACAGTGATTAGGGTGAAACCAGTAGAGCTCTCTGGGAAAGAGAAGAGCCTATCAGGCAGGGTATAAAACAAGCTCTCAAAATATACTCAAATGAACAGGAAATAGTTGTCCATTAGAATCCTAATGCTGAGAAAACACAAAAACATGAGCACCTTGTATTTCTACAACAACTTCAGGGACTTGGGAAAATTATCTCATCCTCTCTTTCTGGGCTTTTGTCCCTTCTCTGGCAAGTGATTGGAGTTTCTCATACAAGGTTGCCTGATAGGATACCAGGGGTTGATAAGGCTCACAGCACATATATGGCCCACCTCTTGGAACAGTAATTTTATTTGATTATTTGTAACATCATATTTAATATAAAAGCAAATATGCTTATCTTGGGTAATATAATGCAAAATTTGCTTTTGTTTCGAGTCTTCAAAAGACAAAATGTGATCAAAACTTCTAGAAACTCTGGGGATATGCTTTTAATCTTCTCTGCCATAGGGAATGCCTCAGTTTGAAACACACTGGAACAGAGGGTGGCTGAAGATCCTCTCACCTGTGATATGGAAAACTCCTCTGGGCATAGGTCACAAAGATGGTTCACAATCACTATTGACAAGTTCAGCCATCATGGATGCAATGTTTTCTTTTCTTTTTTAAAAAAATTTATTTATTTATTCATGAGAGACACAGAGAAAGAGGTAGAGAAATAGGCAGAGGGAGAAGCAGGCTCCGTGCGGGGAGCCCGATGTGGGACTCAATCCCAGGACCCCAGGATCACGGCCTGAGCCAAAAGCAGCCGCTCAACCGCTGACCCACCCAGGTGCCCTAGGGCGCAACTTTTTCTAATGCTTCAGACTTTGTTTCTTCTCCTTCCCCCTCATCACATTCCAGCTGGCCTTCTTTCATTTTTGTTTTAAGATTTTATTTATTTATTTATTTATTTGAGAGAGAGAGAGAGACAGACAGAGAGAGAGAGAAAAAAAAAAAGAGAGAGAGCATGGGAGTGGAGGGAGGAGCAGAAACAGAATCTCAAGCAGACTCCCTGCTAAGCACAGGGCCTGACATGGGGGCTCCATCTCACAACCCATGAGATCATGACCTGAGTGGAAACCAAGAGTCAGACACTCAGCCGACTGAGCACCCAGAGCCCCAGCTGGCCTCCTTTTTGTCCACTTGGTCTTATGTCAGGATCTTTGCCCCAATTGTGCCCCTGCCTGAGTTACTCTTCCTCCCTGTCTTCATGAGGTAGGAGGTCCTCTTCATCCCTCAAGTCTCAGGGGAAATGTCCCCTCTTTTCCTGACCACTGACTAACATACTCCCTGGCACACATCCCTCATACTTTTTTAGTAGTTTTTTTTTTTTTTTTTTTTTTTTTTTTGTCCATTTTGGGTTGATTTATTTGTTACCTGTCTCCCTCAACCGGAAAGTAAGTTCCATGAGAACATCCAACTCTCTCCCTCTTTCACTGCTTCTCTTGGCACCTAGAACAGCACACAGAGTCAGGCATGCAGATGGTATTCTGTAGCTGTTGAGTGAGCAAGTGAACCAGGCACATTTACTAACATTGGCCACTCTATGCATAAGAGTGTTCAATTTGTCAGGACGCTGCATTCCCAAGCATTCTACAGTATCGGGAGATACTGATATTGGCCTCAGTGGGTGACCCCAGAGGATACTGAGCAGTTGTTGCTTCTGAAGCCTCAAGAAATGGAGAGTGTCCTCTGCCTTAGTCAGTTGTCACTTTTCTTCAGTTTCCACCCTTCTGGCCCTTGTGGTCTAAGAAATGCTTACACCCGAGAGGTGGGGTGACAAGACAAGCCCCAAGATCAGTCACAGGAGACACAGTCTCCCTTCCTGTTTAATCCCTCCTTTGTGTTCCTCCATCCATCAAGCCCCTCTACTCTATGAATCCAGCAACTGCTCTAGGGCCCTTTGGCTTGAAGGCTCCCCATCATGGCAAATGAGAAGAGAAGACAGAGGTTGCACTTGGGTGCATCTCTCTCTTTGACAGCCAGCTCTCCTTGCAGCTCCTGCCATAATTGTGAGGTCTTAAGATAGAAGGGCCTTCAGGACAGTTAGCCCACCAAATCCCTTTATTTCTACAATTAGAAAATCTAAGAGTCTTCACTTCACACAGCCAGCTGGGGTGTATTATTCAGTTTAATTCCCAAATGTTTATTGTATGCAGAGGCTTGGGCAAGGTATTGCCCAGTGTTTGCCAAGGCCCTTGCCTTCACTCTCTGAGTCTTCTCTGGAGCTCTGCATTGTTCAGGTATGGCTGGGAAAACCAGGAATCCCTTAGAGGTATCCTGGGGAGCTGGCTGCTAGTTGATCCCGACCACTTGGATATCCCCAAAGTGGAGGGGGTTCTGAGGGGTGGCAAAGTGAGGCAATGTGGATGTGGAACAAGGTGAGAGCTGTGCATAGGTGACTCTGACCTGGCCCCCACACTGATGTTCCTTGAAAACTATTCTTCACCTGAATTTGGAGTTGAAGAAAGCTGTTCAAGTTCATTGATAAGTTCTAGACATATGATGCATTTTTTTCCATTTACTGAGCACCTACTATGAGCTGGCCACTATTGGGTGTTTGCTGTGAGGATAAAGGAATGCTGTTCCTAGCTTCAGGGAGCCCACAGGTCATGAGAGGAGACTTTCAGGCACACCTGAATTTTCTCATGGTGACCAACTTATCCCGGCTTGCCCAAGACTGTCCCATATCCTGGGACACTCTTTGATGCCAGATAAACCAGGATGGTTGGTCACCCTGTTCCTAAGCCTGGCTGAGCACCTATACCACTTGGATGGCTTTGGAGAATGACAGGCTTCTGGGCCCTACCCCAAGAGGTTCTGATTCAGTGAGGCTAGGAGCAGATGATCCTGAGGATAGCCAGGTTTGGGAGCTACTGATGTGATCACACGATTAAAATATAACATGGGAAGTGCTTCAATCACATACTGTTTTGGTTAAGAGGAAGGACTTAAATTTCAGATCTGCTGCTTGCTAGCTGTATACCTTTTGGACAAGGCATGTAATCCCTCTGGGCCTTAGTTTCCTCATCCATAAAATGGATAACAGCAGGATGGATCTCATAGGGTTGTAGATGCAATGAGCTAATACAGTAAAGCACTTAGCAGAAGTCCTGGTGTGTAATGTGTTTTGGGAGCCCAGAGAAGGGAGTGCATGAGTCTGTCAGGGCAGACTCAGGAATTAGGGGATGGCATTTCAGATGGGATGTGAAGAACAATAGTTCCCGAGGCAGCAAGAGGGAAGAGCATATGTAGGAATGTGAGATTGGAGAGAGTGGCATGGTGAAGGAGTGGCTGTGTGTGCAGGGAAGCAGTAACAAAGATGGGACTTGCCTGGGGCCGTGTCTCCAGCCCATACATGCACAGAAAAGTAGTGATGCTTAGTGAGAGCCACCAACTAAAGGGGAAATGCTTCAGATTTGTGAGTTAGAGAGATCACATTGGTGGCTGGAGACAGGACAGGTGAGAGGTTGCTGGAATGTTCCAGGTGAGAAGTAGCAAAAGCATGAGCTCACTCTGGTCAGTGTAGCCAAAAGAGGGACAGAGTGTCATTGTGCCATCCAGCCCAGTGTGGACTGATGAACCAGAGTGTGCCTTCCCCTCAGCCACATCTCAGGGAATGCCCATCCCTCTGCCAGTGAGTGTCCCATGCCTCTGTAATCTGGACTTGGCTGGCCCTTTACCCTTCACCTGGGTACTCACCCAGCATCCAACCTAAGGCTGTTCTCACCATTTCATCTCAACAGATGGCTCAATTCCAGTGCACCTGTAGGGGCGTGTATATTTCCCCCAAGTTTTCATCAAGAGATTAGGAAGAAGGTTTGCATCACATTCCTGGTGATAAAACTCATGAAATCTCCTTTAAACATCTGTGTTCCTACGTCACTTTCTTTCCAGGCACCAGGCACCAGGCACTTGTTTCTTCTGTGATGTTATGGCCTCTAAAATCTTTTTCCTTCCCCTGAGCAGTCAAACTCTGATCCTCAACTTGCTACATCAGAAGCCAGATTGTTACTGGCCCTTTCACTTTTGGTTGTAAGTTAGGGACCATCTTGGTATACTCAGACGTGTGTCGTATCAAATGATTTACCAAAGCACAGGGAAAAAAAAATCCAAATGGACAACAATAGTGACAAAGATAACTGCAGGCTTTTCCAGGGGTGGGACTGGGGAATGGTGACATAATCTCAGACATCTCTGCTTGCTCCCAGCTGGGCCATGTGCTGATTTGCAAGACACTTCTTTTCACATGGGGTAGGTTTGTCAGAAATGTGTCAATTTAGAGGAGAACTTATATGTATTTCTAGAAACTGATTTTCTTAAGAACTGGTTTTGGACTTTGTAAATCTCGAAAATGAACCATATGTGTACCAAAACTGAACACAAAAAATCGATAAATCATAAAATGGAGGTAAAGCCTAGGCCAAAGAGCATTTTTCATTTTTTTCCCCAAAAAGAACACTATCACAGTTCAGTTCTGTGTTTTGTGAAGCTGATTCAGGGCCCCTGGAGGGCCGATCCTCACCTCCCAATAAGGCTACTATATCAGGCTCAAAAGCAACTCTGGAGAAGAAGCTAAAGAGTTGCCATTGGGGGTTCCATTAGAGAGGTAATTGTGTCCTATGACTGTTACCACAAATTACCACAAGCTCAGGGGCCTGTCATAGTTCTGGATGCCAGAATTGTGAAATCAGTGTCTTAAACAGAATAATGGCAAATGGCAAAACCAGAAAAACTACTTGCCATCAATATGACAATGTAGTTCCCAATCCAGGAGAAAAACACTAACATCTAATGAGAAAAATGGCAAAGAACATGAAAAAATAATAAATAGAAGAAGAAATAAAGATGACTGTTAAGAAAAAAGTCACCCCTAATTATCAGAAACTTGCATATTGAAAAAAGATATAGTTTTTGTTCATCAACTAGATAGTTTTATTTTTAAAAAATATTCTATTTAAATTCAATTTGGCATATTATAATATAACACCCAGTACTCATCCCATCAAGTGCCCTCCTCAGTGCCTGTCATGCAGTCACTCCTTCCTCCCACCCACTCCCTTTCTGCAGCCCTTTTTTTGGTTCCCAGAGTTAAGAGTCTCTCAAGGTTTGTCTTCCTCTCCAATTTTTCCCTACTCAGTTTCTCCCCCTTCCCTTTTGGTTCCTTTCACTCTTATATTCCACATATGAGTGAGACCATATGATAATTGTCTTTCTCTGATTGACTTACTTCACTCAGCATAATACCCTCCAGTTCCATCCACGTTGAAGCAAATGGTGGGTATTTGTCGTTTCTAATAGCTGAGTAATATTCCATTGTATACATAGACCACAGCTTCTTTATCCATTCATCTTTCGTTGGACACCGAGGCTCCTTCCACGGTTTGGCTATTGTGGACATTGCTGCTAGAAACATTGGCGTGCAGGTGTCCTGCCATTTCACTGCATCTGTATCTTTGGGATAAATATCCAGTAGAGCAATTGCTGGTCTTAAGGCAGTTCTATTTTTAACTCTTTGAGGAACCTCCATACTGTTTTCCAGAGTGGCTGCACCAGTTCACATTCCCACCAGCAGTGGAAGAGGGTTCCCTCTTCTCCACATCCTCTCCAACATTTGTTGTTTCCTGACTTGTTAATTTTCCTCATTCTCACTGGTGTAAAGTGGTATCTCATTGTGGTTTTGATTTGTATTTCCCTGATGGCCAGTGATGCGGAGCATTTTTTCATGTGCTTGTTGACCATGTGTAGATCTTCTCTGGAGAAATGTCTATTCATGTCTTCTGCCCATTTCTTGACTGGATTGTTTGTTTCTTGGATGTTAAGTTTGATAAGTTCTTTATAGATCTTGGATGCTAGCCCTTTATCTGATCCCATTCTGTAGGTTGTCTTTTAGTTTTGTTGATTGTTTCCTTTGTTGTGCAGAAGCTTTTTATTTTTATGAAGTCTCAGTAGTTCATTTTTGCTTTTGTTTCCCTTGCCTTCATGGATGTTAGACAGAAGTTTTAAATAAAGCATGAGATGTGCAGTGGAAGAGGCACTCTGAGACAATTCTGTAGGAATGTGAACTGGTGTTCTTTCTGGAAAGATGACCAGTGATATTCATCCAGAGCCTTTTAAAAAAGGGTTTCTAACCTAGTAACTCCCTCCATGTCTTGGAGTTTTTCCTCAGGAAGTGATTTGCTAGTCAAGTGAAGATGTCTATCATGTTTATGATGGTAAAAAGATTAAAAACAGTATCAGAGAATGACTTAATATATCTTAGCACATCCAGATAAGGAATATGTGCAATATGAAAATCTTGCTTTTGTGGAATGTTTAATGACATGGGAAATGCTAATTATATAAAATCAAGTGAAGAAAGTGAGATAAAATAGGGCATGTGTCAATAGTGAAGAATGTGCACAGAAAAAGAATGGAAAGCATGAAGATATTTTTGTTTGGAGCCATTTATACTTGCTTGTTTACTTGTTTTTCCTTTCTTTCATCATACTGTGAGGGCAGGGAGTGGGCGGAAGTCAGGGTCCTGTCCCACACTAGGCATTCATCAGTTGAATGATGGACTGTGGTGGGATCTTGTTTTCTTCTTTATATCTGGTGTTCCCCTAATTTTAAGCAATCCACATTGTGTTACAACTCTTTCTGTAGCAAATAATGAAAATGAGACTTAAGCTAATGTTAGTGATTAATTGGACACTTAGATAGCCAGGGCCAGGGTCCCCAACAAGAAAACAGGGAGCCGGGACAGCTAAGACAAAACCGCACTAGCATCCTGTTTACGGCTTAGACAAGACCACAATAGCATCTTGTCTAGCAGCCTCTGCAGGAGTGACTTTGGCAAAACATCCTGAAACAGAACAATTAACCATAAAACATGGGTTACTGTCACAAAATGAGGTGGTTAGTATCCAAATGTCAGCCCAAAAGATCATCAACGTATAACCAAATAACCTGATAGGTAGACAGGTGCATGATCAAAGCCCTGATTGGTGCACCCAAGCAGCCAATCCACCGGGGCCCACATTCAAAATACTTAAGATAGTTCCTTGGGAGAGCTTGTAAAAACCCCTAGATTTGAATGCCCAAAAGGCAACCTTCTTAGGTCCCCTCCTTCTCTGGGAGCTTTGTACTATTGCTCCTTAAACTTGGCTTTGCTGCCCACCACTCTTCATCTGGTCCACCACTTCATTCTTCAAAGCAGCGTAACCAGGACCCACAGGCACTGAGGAAACACAAATCCTGTAACAGTAGTTTACACCCCACGGTGGGCTGAATCATGGCCATACAAAGATTTCAGGCCTTATTTCTTAGAACCTGTAAAGATACTATTTGGGAAAGAGCACTGCAGATGTGATTAAATTAAGGATTTGGTGAGAGGGAGATTATCCTGGAATATCCTGATGGGCCCTATGTGGCATCATACATGCCCTACTAAGACAAGGGTGGGGATATTTGCCATGGACGGGAGAGGGGACAATGTGAGCACCAGCCAAGGAATGCTGGCAGCTACCAGAAGCTAGACAAAACCGGGAACAGAGTCTCTTGGGAAACGAAGCGAAGAGCACTGCCCGGTGAACACCTTGATTTTGGCCCAGGGACACCGATTTCAGACTTCTGACCTTCAGAAGGGCGAGAGAATACATTCATCTTATTTCAAGCCACCAGGCTTGTGGTACCTTGTTACAACAGTCAGAGGAAACGAATATCCTCCAAATATGCGGAATCTGCGGTTCATACACTAGGAAGCCTTGAATGGAACTGACATCAGAGATGCTCAAGGGAACACAGTGCCTGTCCTCCCTTCTTCCCCATATCCCTCGCCTCTGCTTCTTCTTCTACCCTAGGTTAGCCTTGTCAGTGAGGCAGTATCTATATGGAAGGGTGGTGGTGGTTGGGATGAGGTCGGAGGAGAGGATATTTCTAGGTTTGTATCAGTCCTACATCCCTAGAAGTAAGTTTTTTTCTTCCTATAGCCACATATAGACATTCAGTGAGAAATTTTGATTGGTCTTTTAAAATTAGGTGCTCAACCTTTGGGTCAATCATAGAAGCCAGGGGTGGAGCTCCGTACTGGTGGAACACCAGAATCCTATGGAATGCCAGAAGGCTTGTGCATCAAAGACAGGAAGGTGGAAGCAAGGTGATGATCAGAAAGATGATGAAAGGATATTGGGCAAAGCAACAGAAATCCAGATAAATATGTATTTCCTCAGTAATGGAGAACATTATTATTTCTCAGATTTCAATAGCTTTCTCAGAATCCCTCTATGTAGTTTTAAATCATATCCAGGATCATGGACTTAGAATTTGAAACAATGGTAAAGGTCATCTGGACCAATGTCTTCATTTTACTAGGAAACTGAGGTCCAGAGCAGGAGATGAACTTTCCCACAGTCACACAGCTAGTAGGCTGCAGAGTTGCAACAGGATCTAGATTCTGATTTGTGGCCCAGGGTACTTTTGGTTTCTCTATCTCTGCCAGCAGTTAACACACTTCCTACCCTCAGCAATTGCTACCCTGAATTTGGTCCTGGGGTCCTTCTCTCTCCCCGCCATCTCTCCATTCCCCATCTACGAAGGCAGCTGTGGGAAGGTTGCACTAGGAAGGGGCATGTCAGTCCCAGCTCTGCCACTTGTGTCACATAACTTTTGGATGCATTTTCTTTACCTATAGATGAGGGATGAGAATTCTTACTAGAAAGCATAGTTGTGTGGATAAAGTGGGATGTCTGAAATCACCAGCACCACGAACTGTCCTATGTATGTTTGTTGAGTTTGCAAGCTGGCGTTGACTCTTCCTCAGTTTCCTAAGATCCCTGACTACAGGACATCAACTCATTCAAATGAATTTTCTTTACTTCTGACCTGGTTTCAAGCTGTCCGCAACTTTGTCCTTCCTTTCTCATGTGTTAACTCGACTTTTCTGCACCTTATCATTTTGTTTTTGATATTGATCAAGATCAAACCAGCTCAAAATGTTATTTTGTATTTTTTCCCTGTCATCTGCTACTCATTTCTCCCTGTCCCCATCTAATAAAGGAGCAACATTTCCCTTTATTCTCCTCTTTTTTTTTTTTTTCGGTATCTTCGAAGGCCATTTTTTGGTGCCTTTATGTTCTGAGTTCATAAGTTACATTTCATTTTTTGCTTTGTTTTTCTGCTTTTCTGGCCCCCTTAGCTTTCATCTTGTTCTTTTTTCTTTCCTGAAAAAGAAGATTACACCCAAAAAAATAATCGTTTCTGGTGAAATGCATTGCTTACAATGAATAGCTCATGGAAAACAATAATTGATATAAGTAAATTTGGAGATTTGGGGTTCTCATGAATTCACTCACTCAGACTTGAGTTTATTTTTTAATTTTTAATTTTTAAAAAAAATTTTATTTATTTATTGATGAGACACACACACACACACACACACAGAGACAGAGAGACAGAGACACAGGCAGAGGGAGAAGCAGGCTCCATGCAAGGAGTCCAATGCGGGATCCAGGACTCCAGGATCATGCCCAGAGCCGAAGGCAGACCTTCAACCGCTGAGCCACCGAGGCATCCCAGCCTTGAATTTTCAACAAAGTTTTGTTGGTCTGATTTGGGGAGGGAATGTGTTCTCATGTGAGATTTTTAGTTTGAAGCTACAGAAAGTAGCTCTTTTGGAAAGGTTGTTGGGAAGCCCTCAGCTCTCTGGGAAGGCTGGGGAATCAGTTTGAGCAGATATGGAGATGAGGCACCCAGAAGTGCAGAGATGGCACCACAGACTAGCCCCAGTGACAATAGAGCTGTCACCACTTCTGTTGGACACTAGATACCCTATTTGCCTGGCCTCACCATCAGACGTGGGTATGAAGCTGGAGGTACAGTCACCCTGCTGGCCCTGGAAACTGGGTGTTGTCACAAAGGTGGTATCCCCATGGTTCTCACCTCTCTGCATCTTCAGGGGTTCCAAGAGTAGGTCACATGTCCTTGTCCCACCTTCCATGATGAGAGGTGTCCCCCAAGAACAGCTGTCATATTTATAGCATAAGCTCTGTTTTTCAGTGATTAGGGTGCATTGCATGTTATCTCTGTAACTGTGTGTTGGGGTGGGGGTGGGGGGGCAAAAGGCACGTACATCAGTAATCCCAGAGGGCTAGTCTTCTGTCCCAGGAAGGCAGCTGTCAGTTCACCTGGGGATGGAATCTACTCGTTCTGGGAAAATCTAACTTAGATCCTCAAGACACACAAATGGAAAGCAAGTAACTATGTCATTGCTGTGTAGAAACAGGATAGCTAAATAATTTTACTTAACAAGGGCCTGAGGTCCAAATGTGTAAGGCATGGGGCCCTGTTGCCCCTCCCAAGTATGCACGGGTAAGTGGAGCTTAGCAATTGCTGGCTAAAGTGTGACAAAGTTGGAAAGGAAAGAATGAAGATTCAGCTCTTTTACTTTGAGATTTTGAATCATTTTGGAATGGACTGGAGCAGCCATGATCACCAAGGTGACAAGAAACAAAATGGGAAAAGATTTTAAAAGGTCTTATGATAATCATTTTATTACCCATCTATCTCTGGGTAACAAATGCTCCCAGAACATAGTAACCTAAGACAACAGATACTTACTATCTTAGTTTCTGTGGGTCAGCTTAGCTGTGTGGTGTTTGCCTATAGTCTCTCATGAGGCTGTGGTAAGCTGCCAACAGAGGCTGTGTCCTTTAAATGCCTGAGTGGGGCGGGAGTTGCTGCTTTCACCTCAGGGCCACTGATAGGAATGCTCTGCTCTTTGCTGGCCATGGTGGGCTGCTTCATTACCTTGCCTCATGGGCCTCTCCTTAGAGCCACCTGATGTATCTTTACAACATAGTAGCTGGTTTCCCTCAGAGTGAGTGGTTAGAGAGAAAAAATAAGGAGAGGGTCTCAAAGCCTTTTATGACCCTGGGTTGAGAACCACACTGCTCACTGGAGACTGGCTCATAACCATTGTATCTTGTTTCTCCCTGCAATGATTTTGGTTATAACTGCATTCTTTAAATTTTTTTGATGTTTTGTGAGTATATCTGGCATTCGTTTTAGTCTCTTTCTGAGTCTCAGTAGGCTCCTTGATAAAACAGGGATTTTATAATGAATGATCTTTTAAGGGATGGTGAATGTATGCTTCACTCCAGATGTTGTAGTACTATAGCTAACATTTATACAAGGCATTAATATTTCTATTTTTAGTATATGTGCTGCCAAAGCGAGCATTGGCATTAATATTTCTAAATGTAACACTGGGCTAGTCTTGAGCCTGGGAGCCCTCTAGTCCATTACTCTGCTCTTTACACTGGAAGCTGATCTCTGCTATGTTTCCCAAGACCCCAGGCCACTGATAGGAGGTTGGATGGTGGGAGAAAAAGAGAAGCCAGAACATTTGTCTCCCTCTTTGCCCCAGGATGCATCCCAACAGCATGTGTCTCCCCCTATAGCTCCAACTCCTGCGTGATTGGTCATCTTCTCTCTTAGAAGGCCCCAGCTCCTAGACTGTGGAACATTACTTTGTCCTTTTGTTCTTCCAGCCTAGAGGTGATGGAGGCTTCCTGGTTTCCTGGCTCCCAGCTGCCTCACTCATCTCTGTTGGTGTCTCAGTATTTCTTTACTTTGTACAGTAACTTCTCTCTGTTGTAAATACTCAGATTGGTTTCTATTTCCTCTTGAGACTCTGACTGATACAAAGTTACTTTCTTTGTTGCATTTCTACAATTTTGTGAGATAGGTGGGACAGATATTGTGACTCCTCAAATAGTTACAATATCTGAAATTCAAATATCCCTGAATGAGTTTAGTATTAGAGAAGTCACTAAAGAAGAAAAGATCAGGAAACTTGAAGACAAAGAAATGGAAACCATCCAAAATGAAGCAACAGAGAAAAAAGACTGAGAAAAATGAACAGAAGCTTAGTAATTTATTTGACAATATCAAGCTATGTTATTGATGTGTAGTTGGAACCCCACAATAAAGAGAAGGCAAAAGGAGGTAAAAAGCATTTGAAAAAAATGAATGAAATTTGCCACATATGATGACAACTAAAACCAACATATCCCCAAAATATTGACAAACCCAAGCAGGATAAACACAAAGAAAACAGCACCAAGGCATAATCAAGTGACTGAAAATCAGTGATAAGTGAAAATCTTAAAAAATAGCCAGAGAAAAAGGCGCATTGCATAAAAAAACACAAAGATTAAAAAATGACACCACACTTCTTGTCAGAAACCACACAAGACCAAACTCATAGTGCTGAAAAACAAAAGTTCCACATTACCCAAAATTATCCTTGAAATAAAGACAAAATTATCTGTAAAATAAAAACATTTTCATATCCTTGAAATAAAGACAAAATTGTCCATGAAATAAAGACATTTTCAGACAAAACCTGAGAATATTTGTTGCCATTAGGTCTGTACATAAGAAAGACTAAAAGAAGTTCTTCAGGGAGAAAAGACAATGATACCAGGCAGAAACTGGGATCTATACAAATAAATTAAGAAATGTAGAATGTAAAGATGTGGGTAAATATAAAATATATTTTCTCTTTTATTATTACAAAATACAAATCTGTATTATAATACATAATAATCTAGCTTATATATTATTATCTTATATTACTTTTTAATGAAATTGTTTTAAAAGCTAATTGTTTAAAACAAACCAATAATAATATGAGAATAAAACAATAGGACAGAGAATATAAGTGGGAAATGGAAGAATACTTTTGTAAGATTTGTACATTCCACACAAAGTGGCAAAATACTACTTAAAATTCACTATGAATTAAAAATACATGCTGTAAATACTTCAGTAACTAGTAAGAAAAAAGTCGTAGCTAATAATCCAGTTGAAGAGATAAAAAGGAATACTAAAAAAATTTAAGTAAATCAAAAGAAGAATGAAAAGGAGAAAAAGAAAAACGAACAAAGGTTAAATAGAAAACAAATAGCAATATAGTAATTTAAACACAATGATATAGATTATTATATGTAGAAAAGCAGTGATTGTCAGACTAGGTAAAACACAAGATCTAACTGTTTTCCCTCTATATGAAGCTCACGTTAAATATAAAGATACAGGGGCAGCTGGGTGGCTCAGTCAGTTAAGCATTTGCCTTTGGCTCGGGTTGTGATCTTGAGGTCCTGGGAATGAGCCCTGCATTGAGCTCCCTGCTCAATGGGGAGTCTGCTTCTACCTCTCCCTATGTCTCTCCTCCCCACTTATGTGTGCTTTTTCTCTCAAATAAATAAATCTTAAAAATATAAAGATATAGATTATTAAAAATTGGAAAAATATACCATGAAATTATTAATCAAATGAAAGTTGGAGTGGCTAAATTACTATCAAACAAAATAGAGTTCAGAACAAGAATATTACCAGACATAAAAAGAGACACTTCATGATGATAAAGAAGTCAAGTCATCAAAAAGACATGACAATACTAAATGAGTGTGCATTTTTGAAATGTAAGCTTTATGCCTAATGTGGGGCTTGAACTCACAACCCCCAGATCAAGAATCACATGTTTTATGGACTAAGCCAGTCAAGTGCCCCTAACCAAGTGTGCATTTAATAACAGCTTCCAAAAACATAAAACAAAAATGACAGAACTAGAAGAATAAGTAAACAAATCCACATTATAGTTGAAGATTTATTTCTCTCAGTAATTGACACAATAAATAGGTGGAAAATCAATAGAGAGATAGAAAATGTAATCAATATTATCAATTAACTTGATCTCGTTGCTGTTTATAGAAAAGAATACCTGTTCAAGTACGCATGGAATGTCATCAAGGTAGACATATGCTGCCATAAAAAAATTCAATAGATATAAGATAATTGGAATTGTATAGAGTTTGTTTTCTGATCACAATGGAAATTAACTAGAAATTAAAAACAGAAAGATATCTTAAAATTCCCAAATATGTAGAAAATAAACAATATACTTTTTAATTATCCAAAAGCCAAAGTATAAATCATAAGGGAAATTTGAAAATATAGTGAAGTAAATGGAAATTAACAAATACATAAAAATTTGTGGGATGTAGATCTCTATCTAATCTCATTTCTCATTTCTACTCCCCTCTGGCCACAATGACTCCCTTTTCCCCTGGAGTGATGGGAGAGGGTTCCAAAACACAGGCTTTAAATAAGATTCAGAGTCTCTTACCATTAAAAAACAAATGGTGCTGGAGAAATTGGACAGTCATAGGACAAAAAAATGAAGCTTGCCTTATTTCATGCCTTGCAAAATTAACTCAAAATGGATCATATATTTAAATGTAAAGTTACAAAACTTTTAGAAGATAACATAGGAGAAAATCTTTGGGACCTAGGGTTTGGTCAGGAGTCCTTAGATATGACACTAAAAGCACGATCTATAAAAGAAATAGTCAATAAATTGGACTTCACAAAAATAAAAAATCTTTTCTCTGCAAAAATAAATATTTTTGACCTTGTCAAGAAGATAAAAATAATAAGCTACAGATAGGGAGAAAATATTTGCAAACTACATATTACAGAAAGGACTAGTATTTAGATTATACAGTTGACTCTTGAGCAACATGGGGGTTAGGGGTGCCAACATCTCACACAGTAGGAAATCCGTGTATAGTTTTGACTTCCCCAAAACTTAACCAATAGCCTACTACTGACTAGAGGAAGCCTTACTGTTCATATAAACAGTAGGTCAACACATAATTTGCATGTCATAGGTATTATATACTGTATTCTACAATAAAGTAAGCTAAAGAAAAGAAAATGTTATTAAGAAAATAATAAGGAAGAAAAAAATACATTTACAGTGCTGTAACTATAAAAAAATCCACCTACAAGTGGGCCTGTGCAGTTCAAACCCATGTTGTTCAAGGGTCAACTGTATTTTTTAAAAAAAGGATACTCTAGGGGTGCGTGGGTGGCCCAGTTGGTTAAGTGTCTGCCTTCAGCTCAAGTCATGATTTCGGGGTCCTGGGATCGAGCCCCATGTTGGGCTCCCCACTCAGTGCAGAGTCTGCTTCACCCTTTCCTTCTGCCCTTCCCCCCCTGCTCATGCTCTCTTTCTCTCTCTCACTCACCTCTCTACCTCAAATAAATAAAATCTTTAAAAAAATAAAAAAGTAAAAGAGAAACTCAATACATAACAATAAAAAAGCCAACAATTCAATTAGAAAATGAATAAAAGCCATCAAGAGACAGTTCACTGAAAAATAAATACAGGTGGAAAATTAGCACATGAAAAGATGTTCATAACATAAGCCTCAAGGAAATGCAAATGAAAATTATAATGAGAAACTACTACACATGTATCAGAAGAGCTAAAATACAAATGAGTGACAGTATCAAATGCTGGTGATGATGCAGAGAAATCAGACTCGATAAGACCAAAGTCCAGGCAGAAGGTTGAAAGTGTCAGGTTTTTTTGGGCTGCATACGATAAGGTGTGGGAAGAGAGAGATGGGCTAAGAAAATTATTGTTCAGCATACAAAAAGATTTAGCACAACTGTGGAGAAGCCAGGACTTAATATGTTGCACAACAAACCACATCTTAATTCCAATCCCCTGAGTTGGTAAATTATTTTCCAAGTAAATAATGGCCTCAGAATAAAGATCAAGTCAAAAGTGTGGCCATTGGATCCTTAGAGAACACCTCTGAAGTTTTGTGTTGGTTCCTATTAGACCCTCTCAGCCAGACAAAAAGGGTTTTCAGTTGCCAAAAATAGCAAGAGGCCTATCTAAAAAAGAATTGTGAATGTGGCTGTAAGCATGAGGCAGATCAGAATTAGATAAACTGGAAACCCACAAAGTCTTTATGAGAGTTGTATTGACAAAAGCACTGCCAGTTAGGACTGAAGGGCACTGAGACAGTTCAGAATACTATACATCCATAAAAACTAATTAATTTTGGCTATACACGTTAATGACATAGGTAATGACCAATTGGGTTTATCCTAAGACTGCAAGGTTGGTTTAATGTTAGACAATGGAGTGAAGTAATTCACCATATTAATAGATTAAAGGTGAAAAAATATATATATATTTTTAAACAGAAGGACTTTTGGCAAAATTAAAAATTCAATCATGTGTTTATAGCAGCATTATCAGGAATAGCCAAACGATGGAAAGAGCCCAAATGTCCATCGGCTAATGAATGGGTAAAGATGTGGTACACACACATACATACACACACATAGGAATATTACTCAGTTATCAAAAAAGAATGAAATCTTGCCATTTGCAACAACATGGATGGATCTAGAGGATATAATGCTAAGTGAAATAGGTCAGAGAATGACAAATACCATATGATCTCACTTATATGTGGAATTTAAGAAACAAAATAGATGAACATATGGGAAGGGGAAAAAAAGGGGAGAGAGAAACAAACCATAGAGATTCTTAACAATAGAGTACAAACTGGGGGTTGATGGAGGGAAATCGGTGGGGGATGGGTTAGATGGGGGATGGGTAATAAAGAGGGCACTTGTTGTGATGAGCACTGGGTGTTGTATGTAAGTGATGAATCATTGAATTCTACTCCAGAAACCAATATTGCACTGTATGTTAACTAACTCAAATTTAAATAAAAAAAGAATGCTAAAAAATTTAATCATGATCAAAACTCAGCAAATTATGAAGAGGAAGAAGCTTCCTTAATCTAATAAAGAAAACTTAATATATTTTAAAAGCTTACAATAGCATAATGAATGGTAAATGTTGAATGCATTCTCTTTAAAGTCAGGAGCTAGATATAGATGTGAGCTGTCATCACTTCCATACGTCATATTGGAGGCCTTAACAATTGTAAGGTAAGAAAAGAATATATAAGAATTTGAAAGAAAGAAGCTAACTCACTTTCAGATGATATGGTTGTCTATGAAAAAATATCCAACTATCTACAGTTAAAATTTTAGCTAGTGAGAGCATTTTCCAAAGTTATTGGATTCAGAGTCAATGTTTAAGCCAGCTGCATTCCTATGTACCAGCAATAGCTCAATAGTTCCTCTTTAGGGGACATATGTACCAAGGGACTTACAGAAGACTGTTCATGGTATCCCCATCTATAATAGCAAAAAACTGGAAACAACTGAATAATTATCAATAGTTAAATGGATCAGTAAATGAGGATCTGTTCATGAAAGAGTATACTATACACCAACAAAACTAACTGTGGCTACATTCATGAATATAGATAATTCTCAAAAAAAAGGTGGAGTAAAAAATATCATGTCTCAGAATAATAAATACTGTATTATTCCATTTACGTAGAATTTGAAACCAAGCAGACCACAGAAGTATATAGTTTAGTGCTTCATATATATGTGGTAAATTTATAGTAAAAATGAATGGCTGATTAATAAAACATACAGATGACATCAGAAAGGGACACTCAGAGGGATTTCAAAGATACAGAAGCTGTTCTATTTCCTAGGCTGGGAAGTGGGTTCCCAGATGTTCATTGATTATTTTTATGGTTTTTATTTTTTTAACTCTAATCCCAGTATTGTTAACATACAGCATTGTATTAGTTTTGGGCATACAATAGAGTGATTCAACACTTCTATACATCACCTGGTGCTCATCAAGACAAGTGCACTCATTAATCCCCATGTCCATCACTGATACTCTTTTCTCTATGATGCATTAAACAGTAAAAAAAAATGTTTTAAGAACTGTGTAATTCATGGGACGCTCCCATTATGAAGCCTTCCCCAAATCAACCTCCCCAAAGGATCAGGTGAGTCCCCCTCTCATCTATGTTCCCACAGATTCACCTCTCTTAAAATATGTGACAAATGATCTATTATGGTGTACATGTTGGTGTTGCCACCTAAATGGTGAGCTCCTTGAAGGCAAAGATTATTTTTCTTAATCACCTTAGTATCCTTGGCACTCAGCACAGGTCTAGTTCATAATGTGTGCATATAGAGTTTGATTTTGGGGAATGGGGGTATTAGTTGTTGCTGAAAGTTGTAAATTATACACAACCACCTGCACACATATACAACTCATTTTTCTTTCAATTTTGTCCTATATTAGAGTCTAGCAGTTTTTCAAACTTTGTTTTCATCCTAATCTTTTTTTTTTTTTTTTTTTAACTTAGAGCTCTAGCAGCTTTGGGGTGTGCGTGCATGTGTGTATGTGTGTGTATGTGTGTGTCTGTGTATGTCTGTGTGTGCTGGGAGAGGAGACTAGAGAGGGAGGGAAAGAGGAGGGGAGATAGGGAGGAATAAGGTAAGGTGTAAATATTAAAAAACAATTAATACCTTCAAGATTAAGGGCTAGTGCTAGCAAAGCTAGGTGTAGGTAATGTTAAACAGAGCCCTCCCTGGGATCTCCCCACTTCATCTTTCAGCCCTTTCTCCCTGCTCCCCACTCTACTCCTGTTCCCCTACCCTCCTCTCTTGGCTGTGATTTCACTCTCAAAAGGCTGTCTTGTAAATTTCCTTTTATTTTATTTTTTATTTTTTAAGATTTTATTTATTTATTCATGAGAGACACAGAGAGAGGAAGAGACACAGGCAGAGGGAGAAGCAGGCTCCATGCAGGGAGCCTGATGTGGGACTCGATCCTGGGACTCCAGGATCACGCCCTGGGCCGAAGGGAGGTGCTCAACCGCTGAGCCACCTAAGGATCCCATAAATTTCCTTTTTGATGTGAGTTGAGACTTAGTGCATTCACTTTCTCATAAAATATTTGCTTTTCATCAGAGGGCCCTTTAAGGCAGAAAACCCTGCAAGAACCCAAGAAATACATCTTCAAAGTGCTATTTTAGCCATGGTAACATACAGATGCAAAATTTCACCTAAAGATACCTACATTTCTGATTTCTGCTCACCTTCCTACCAAACAACTACTCCTTATGGTGCTGAGAAGCATCCATTCCTTTAGACAGTGGTCCACCTGAAGCTCTTTTCATTTATATGCATGATCTGTGTGTTGAGGTTGCTGGTGCCCTCCTTATGGGGTCCATAAGATGGAGGAGAGGAGAAAGTTCTGAGAAAGTACCTCCAGAGAATCAAGCCCTGCAAGAAACTCTTATTGCCTCTTTTAACAGGACTATGGACTCCTCAGTGATTCAATAGTCACTGTAGACTATGTAGAAAGGAATTACAGTCTTGCTCACTGGTGTGACAGTGAGGATGAGGATGTCGAGGAGGAGTATGTGCTCTGCGATGTGCCTATGTCAGGCTCTGTGATGGACCCTTTAAATGTTTCATTTCTAGTCATTAGAACAAGCCTACAAAGAATTATTGCCATTTTACAGATGAGAAAACTGAGTATCCAGAGGGCTAATTACTTGCCCAGAGTCCCACACTTGGGTGGTCTCCAGATGTTTATGGCTGCAAACCCTGTCAGTAAGAAGGTTTTTGAACACACATGGCCCTCCATTCATGTCCGTTTATTTACCCATAAAGCATCAATTAGTCCCATGCTCATTAGGTAATATCTCCAGGCACCGAATACGCCTAGAGCAGTTTACTGTGAATAATAGTGGATGTAAATCCACATTTCATATAGTCTTCTTGATAATTTTTCATACTTTTTTTTTTTTTTTTTGGCCAATTGCTTGTCAGATGCGATTAGATCAACATTATTTTTACTTCATATGGTTGACAAAGAGCTTGTACTGGGATTGGGAGAAGTTTCTCCTGTCATTTTTCATGTCAACTTGTGGTTTAAGCTGCAATTTCTAATTGTGTTTTTGTGAGAGTGATTCGGTTCAACCCCCGTGATATTACCTGTGATTTCACCGCTTGAGGCAAAGGTGAGCTGTGGCGGGACAACATGCAAGGAGCTAACACACCTCACGCCTCACCCTGAGTCACAGTGGCCCCCGGACACACGGACACGGACCAGGACAGAGGCAGGGCGTGAAACCTTTCATCGCACATGAGAAAGCTTAGTTTCCTTCTTTTGTTTAGATTTTAGAAGTGTGTGAATAGTTCTAAAAGCTTCCAGCATCCCAGTGTTCCCTCTCCTCTGAACCCCATGGCAGAGATTGGTGAAGCAGTGGAATTAAGATCCAAACGTGTTTCTCTGTTTCTCTGTTTCCAAAACCTGTGCTCCTTCCAGGGGAGACCACCTTGACACCAGTTTTGCTTTCCACTTGATTTTAGAGCATAACTGCTTGGGATCAATAGTCAAGGCTCATCTGATCTGTCTTTTTTTCTCTTCTCTTCTGTATTTTGTTTCCTGTCCCAAAAAACTGATGGCCTTGATTTGGTGATAAAAGCCCTTAGATAGGATGGAGAATGAGAAGCTTTTCAGTCTTTTTTCTCTAGAAAGTATCTGTATCTTGACCCCACCTATTTCCCCACCTATTTCCTTGATTCTGAGGAGCTCATTAAATGCTGAATAAATGAAGGAAGGAAGGAAGGAAGGAAGGAAGGAAGGAAGGAAGGAAGGAAGGAAGGAAAGAAGGAGGGAAGAAGTGAATGAGTATTTGGGGTATGCCCGAGATGGTTTGAAGAGAAGCACATTGAGAAACGATGGTGTGGCGGGACTTGGATGCAGAATAGGGGGTCTCAGAAGTCCTCAGGCACCCACCTTTGAGAATTAAATGACATCTAACCTTGGTCAGCGTTTGGAAGGACACTTTTTGTTCAAAAAAGAAAAACGTTACCGTACACTGTGATAAGACCATTTCCTTTCTCGCAGCGTCTCCTTTAATGTCAGGTCTGAAATATGAAGTCATTAGGGGATATTAAAACAGTGCTGACAAACTAATTAACAAAAGACATTACGCCGGATGGGCTCAATTTATCCTTTTTAATGGTTCTTATAAATGGGTGCCGCCAATTAAAATTAATAAAGATTTACCAGCGATTGCCCGGTGTACATTGCTAAGAAGCGCTGCTGAAGGTCGGCTTAAAGTCAGCTTTGGCGAAGCTGTAAGTTCAGCTCTGGAGCGGCGTGTCCCCCAGAGCCCCTGCTTTTTGTCTTCCCCTGGCTGTCTCTCCTCCAGCTCCTTTCCCTGGCCTTTCTGCTTTCTGCTCTGAGGCCTGCATCTCCCCCACCCCACTGGCAGCTCCAACCCATCCTGGGCTGCCTGCGATGCCCCCAAGTTAAATACGCAAAGGTAAGGACAATGTGCTGTGCCTGGTCCTACACTCGCTGATCTGATTTGTCACCATTTGCATCCTGGCACTTAGGCTGTCACTTCCAGAAAGAGCCTTTGGGTTTGTTTAGCAGGGCCATGTCTTGAGATCCACTCAACCTGCCCTGCCTTGAAGCCCTCTTGGTGTCCTTGGATTCCTGAAACAGTGCAGTATGGGTTCACTGATGCCCGCAGAACTGACCCCAAACTCAAGTGTGCTCGGTGGGGTTCTGGCAAGGGTGGGCGTGGTCACCAGTCAGAGAACCCCCTAGTCACTCTTTAAGAAAAAAAAGTGAAGTGCAGGCTCCTTTTGTTATGCACAAGACAACCTCTAATTTTTTTTTAAAGATTTTATTTATTTATTCATGAGAGACACACAGAGAGAGGCAGAGACATAGGTAGAGGGAGAAGCAGGCTTCCTGCAGGGATTCTAATGTGGGACGCAATCCCAGGACCCCAGGATCCCCACCTGAACTGAAGGCGGACGCTCAACCACTGAGCCACCCAGGCATCCCAAGACAGCCCCTAATTGATCTCTCTCTTAAAGCAAGGATACCTGCGAAGTCCACGTAGGCTGTGCCCCCCTTCTGAAGCTCTGGCCTCCTGATCACTTTTCTAGCTCAAGGCTGAACAGCTGCTCTGCTGGAACTCTTTTTACCCTGAGACCCCAGCCTCTTCTATCTCACAAGTAGGCTGGCCTTGGCTCCACTCACCAGGTCTCCCTGGGGATGGATCCTCTTTATAATGAGGCATTCAAAGATTGGGGCCAATGAATTTCTACGGATCTTCCTTGGCTGGGAGGGCAGGAGGGGCTGAGTGGGACTGAATTTTCATCCCCCATCCCTGGGACTGGATATGGTGGTGTAGCAAGGATAAGATAGAAGAGGAGGCTCCAAAGAAGAGACAAAGTCTTGGAGGCAGTTGTCCCAGTATCTTGCACTGGCTGCATGGAGGACATACAGACATGAGACCTCTGTTAAAGCTCAAGAGAGCTGTGTCTGAGGGTGAGAGAGGGTAAGGGAATTCCAGTAACACATTTGCCAACAAGTTGGAGTCATAGGAACCTGAAGTGAGGTTCCTACCAGGATGTGATTTGAATGATGGCCAATGGCCCCTTCTCCCTATGGGCTGGTCTTCATCCCTGTTGGCTTAAAGCTTCCATGGTGGCAGTCACTATGCAAGTCTGCTATGCAAGATGCTGATTTCGTCTCCAGAGGGCTGCAGTTAATGTTGCTTCCCTGAATCTCTTGCTGACTGACCTCCAGGAACTCAGATAAATGAATTTATCAGACGGACCATGTGGCACTTAGTATCCTAGTGTCTTGAAGAAAAGGGCAATGGAGTGCTGGTGGGGCAGGAGGGAGCATGAGACTCCCAGGCTTGAGAGAACAAAAGAACTAAAACCCAACTTTTCTACCTCACAATTTACCCAGTACCTTCTTTTTCCTAGTGTGCCCTTAATGTGGCATTCAGTGAATGGGTTCCCTCAAGAGTGTAGTCAGAGAGCACTGAGTAGGTACTTGGATGCAGCTCCTTGGGTGGGATCTAATTTCCCTACTACAGACCTAGCAGGACTGTGTCACATACTCCCGTTGCAAACGGTGCCATTAGACATTTCTCCTACCTCATGGGTCTCCCAAGAGAAGGCCACATTTAGGGTCATCCAAGGAAGAATATTACCTTCAAGTTTCTTGGCTAGAGATCTACACCATCTGGCTGTGTGAGGCTGGAGAAAGTTGAATAAAAGTCCAGCACAGGATAATATGCCATGCATGTTGGTTCCCTTCTGTAGCTTTTTCCTGGGTCCCTGCAACCCCATTTTTGAAAATGTGGGGGTAATATTGCTTTAATATCTGGGCCTGTGTTGTTGGAGGGAAATGTCATTCTTATCAATTGTCTTTGTTAAAAGAATCCAAGGAAGACCTTAATCCTTTAGTTTCTCTGAGAAGGAGAGAATTAGGAGGACTTGGACTTCACTTTAAAAATCAGAGAAACAATAGTACAGGGATCCCTGGATGGCGCAGCGGTTTAGCGCCTGCCTTTGGCCTAGGGCGTGATCCTGGAGACCCAGGATCAAATCCTATGTCGGGCTCCCGGTGCATGGAGCCTGCTTCTCCCTCTGCCTGTGTCTCTGCCTCTCTCTCTCTCACTGTGTGCCTATCATAAATAAATAAAAATAAAAAAAAATTAAAAAAAACAAAAAAACAATAGTACAGTGGGAGCTGTTTGTTCTAGATCATTCAAGTCATAAAAGCCAGAGCTGGAAAGGCTCTTTCAAGCAAGGATTTGACTCAAGATCCAAGGAAGACAAATCCTGCAAAAGAAGCCGGCAGGTCTCTTCTCACCTTGGAGGGTCACTGGGTGGAGTTGGCCCTGGCTACTTTGTCTATTCCCCACTCCCCACTTCCCACCTAATCCCCAGTTCCACATGGAAAAGGGCAACACAGACCCACAACAGAACGTTCCATGAAGGCCATGGGGAAGTTTTCCATAGGCAATGAATCCCTGGGGAAATGTGACCTCCAGAGAACCCCATTCCCTGGGAGGCATTAGCTACACTCTTAATCGTGCATTTTATTGTTTCCTTCCTAGCATCACACAGCAAGTCACTTGTGTGACAGTACATTAGAGGCGACAGAGCAAGTTAGGATAAATAGACTCTGTCCCCTCAGAGAGCCTCCTCTATCAGAAACCAGGATGCAAATGCCTTCTGAAGGCCAGAGGGGAAAAGAGGCCACCAAAGAGACTTGAAGAAAAGATTCCAAGAGTTTCCAGGAGTGCCTTCAGTGTGACTAATCTTAAATGCCTGGGAGTTGAACATTCAAATGCTTCCAGTTACAATCTAGTGACAAATTGATGGGACCCATTTAATTTTAGCTGTGATCCTGCCCCACAACCAAGCTACTGCAAAGGCTATTTTAGGGTTTAACGGGAAAGCGCCCTCTGCAGGAGGAGGCAGTTGAAAGGCCCTCTGGACTTAGAACCAAAAGATGCCCTTGAGATCTATAGCTCCTCAACAGCTGCCAGGTGACCTGAGATAAGTGGCATTACTTCTCTACTTTCTGATCCCCTCAGTTACTGTCTGTTGGGAATTGTAACCCCCACCTGCCTCACAAGAGGCAGCACACTGGTGCGAGACTCAGATGGGACCTATGTCTCTGAAAGAGAGGTGTAAATGAATATGAGAGGTTATTCGATCCTCCTTAAGGATTTCAGATCAGGAGAAAAGGGCAGAGGGGACTGGTGGTTGTGCCCTTCTTTTTTATTTTTTAAGATTTTATTTATTTACTTGAGGGAGAGAAAGCAAGCACAAGCTGGGAGAGGGAGAGGCAGAAGCAGAGTCCCCGCTGAGCAGGGATCCTGACATGGGGCTCCATCCCAGGACCCCAGGATCATGACCTGAGTCGAAGGCAGACACTTCACCGACTGAGTCACCCACGTGCCCCTGTTGTCCTTAACTGGGGAAATTATCTAGGACTTATTATATAGTTTAGTAGTTAACAATCTTGTGGGTTGGGTGCTTTTACCCTCTTTTTACAAATGAGAAACTCAAGGTTCAGTAAAGGTGTGAATTCCATGTGGTCATACAACCAGGGGGTACCAGAGCTTAGACTTGAACACATGTATTCTAATTCCATGGCTCATACCCCTTCCACCTTACCAAGCCGGCATTGAGCAGTGTCCCAGGATCAGCGGGCCAGCACTCCAGAGCTCAGCTCCTCCCCAGGAACCATGGTAGGGAGACAGTAGAGACAAACCAGAGCAGGGCCCCCCACTTCTAATACCTGTCCACAGCCTTGTGAACCCAGGTGAGGGAAGCTGCCATTCATTTGATTTGACTATCCATTCACCAATCCATGTGTCCATCCATCCTTCCAGGGGACCTTAGCATGATAGAGAAAGAACGGACTTTCAAGTAAGAAGACGTGGGTTTCGTTCTTAAGGCAGAACTTCTCTCACTTGCACCAGAAACATCTGTTAACTGGAATCTAAGACCTACTGAATTTGATGCTGGGGGCTGGAGCTCTGTAATCTGCATATTTTTAACAAGCTCTCTGGGTGACAGTGATGCACATGTAAGTTAGAACTATGGCTCTAAAGCATTATCCTAACTTTGTTAAAGAATACAAAATCAAACATTACTCTGGTTTGGAGAGAGGAGGTCCTCCTCCATGGGCTCTGTCTTGAAGGTTGGATTGTCCCCAACTCCTTGTGACAGGAGGGATCCACACTGAACTTTCTTCTTTCATCCCTTGTGTCCCAGTCATATTTTTTTTCCTCACCAAAGAAACAATCTTCCCTGACTTGATGACACTCAGACTCCTTCCTGCTCTGGGACATTTTTCTTTCCCTCCCTCCACTGAAAGCTGATACATTCTAGAATCCTAGAGCAGAGATGAACCTTGGAGATTCAAACCTAGCTCTCCTGACAGCAAAGTCTGTACTCTTTCTGTTGCTCAGAGCTTCCTTGCATACAGTTGGAGCTTAATAAAATGCTTGAATATTTGGTCAATGACTGGTTATTTCCCATGAGCTATTGTAGGCTCAAAATATTTGCCTAGATCAGGCTCCTCATGCTCACTGGGAAACCAGACATCTATCATGGGCATTATAATAATTCTTTTTGGTTATAACTGTAACCAGTGCTATTAGCATCATTTATTGAGCTCCAATGAGCCAGGTGCTGTGTTAGATGAATCACACACATTATCTCACAGTAGTGTGGAAAAGTCTGTGTGAGTAACTCCATTGTACAGATGAAGAAATTGAGGCTCGGAAAGAGGTGGAAGAGCTAGGATTTAAAGTCCTGTTAGTCTCTGAAGCCATATCCTTTGCACTATTCCAAGGGTGTCCCTCTTCATGGTTTGATTAACGTTAGTGTGTCAGGTCTCCTAGGAATTGTGTGGACAGCTTGGTCTCCCTTCACTCGAAGGCTTTCTGGTCCACAGAGGAGCATTGGGAAAAATTGACAAGGACGCTGCCCAAGCAGGAATAGCTCTGGATGCAGCTGCTATCTTTTCAGTGTGAGTGGACTCACATTGCTCCAGAGCCCTCCTATCCTGTTTAGGGGGCTTCTTCCTGAGTGGATTGGGGATGAGGGCTTAGTGGAAAAGAATTATGAAAGGTAAGGAGGATTGCTTCTTGTTTTGGTGACAGTTTCTCACCTACCACACCATCCTGCGCGTTCCTTTTAGGGACATTGGAGAAAAGAAATAAAAATGAGAAAAGTACCTCAAAAGTATCCAGCTCAGTACAATCCAGGCAGGGTGCTGGCCTCTACCTTCCTGTGGGTTTTCTTTAGGGAAGCATGGATGTTGAAAAAATAATAATACTCTGGGAACCGTAGTGGAAAGGAGGTCCTATCTCTTCCTCAGGACATCTTGTAGATACACTTGAATTCAGTTAGCATTTATTGAGCACTTACTATAATAGCATCAAGTCTGGAATTAATGATGGTTTCCTATGTATCTGGTGCTGCTTCCAGCACTTCCATCTATTCAGTCTATTCATTCATTTCATCATCCCAACAACCTTACACGTATGTAGTATTTTTTCCTTTTTTTTTTTTTTTTTAACCAGTGAGATGGCCTAGAGTGATGAAGTAACTGGCCCAAAGTCCCACAGGTAGTTAAGTGGCAGACCCTGGATTCAAATCCAGGCTCCCTGACTCCAGGGTCTCAACCTCCTAGCTATGTGACTTCCCTTCTGGGCTGGACAGGGAGGATTCAAAGGAGCATGTGACATGGAAGGGAAAGCAGGTTATTTGATTGACTACCATGGGATTAGTGCTTCATAAGCTAAACCCCCCTTAGTCCTCATAACATGCCTTTCAGGTAGGAGGAAGAGGAGGGATCTAGTAACCTTTCTCACAGTTAGCGAGTGACCGAGACAGGGTTCAAACTCAGGACTTTCTGACTCCACAGCCCGTGATCCTCCCCATGCCCCTGGAGGACTTTGAGGTAGCAGCTGGACACACCCAGCAGTGTGTTGTTCTGATGGGGATGGGGTGTCTGTGGCCTCTCAGGGCATACCTCCCTTCCACAGCCCTATGCCTTTGATGGTATGGGCAGCTGCATAAGGAAGGGATCATATGGTTTTCCCCGCACCTGCTGAGGAGCCCAGAGGTTTACACCAGGACTCAAGTTTCTGGTGGCAGGAGAGGCAGGTATCAGCAGCTGTATCATTACATTCTCTATCCCCCTATTAGCAAAAAAACGTGTGTGAAATTGCAAACTCTCAAGTGCTCTGTATGTGTCCACTGATGATCATTTTTAGTAGTGGTGTCAACATTTGTGTGATCAGTGGCTGTGGGATCCTACTCCAGCCTTGTGAATCATCCACAGTGAAGGTGGGGCTCCAGGGGACCTCTGATTTTTACTCACTGTGACTTGTTCCTTCTTTCTCCAAAAGAACCAATGGAGAGTATTAATTAAAGTTGTTGCTCATCCAACATGACAAAGAAAGTCTATGGAAGACAGAGGCATTTGTCCTTCGGGCAAGGGTAATGTTCAAAGATTTAGCATCCTCAGGGCATTGACATTGACCAACTGGAGTGGACAGCAGAGGCAAACAATATGTCTAGGCGTACTGGAGTGCACCAGCTGAATATCTGCCCTGCCTTTGGGTTCTGAGTTTTGCAAAGTCCTATGATAACGCTTGAGACTTAACAACAATGACAAAAAAGCCAAATGTTAGTTAATAATGTTTTATCTCAATGTCTACAAGTCTTACCATGTCAGCAGCTAATTTCAAATCAACTCTCAAATAGGTATAAATTCTATTTAATGTAGGCTGCGGGGGGGGGGGGTATGTGAATATGTTTGATAAGCAGTGGGATGGGGTCTCCAGAAATGAGAGTATCCAGAGTTTGTAGGGAGCCTAAAATCCTCATGGGGGAAGGAAGGATGTGACTGCTAATGATCACTCTCCAGTGAAATCTCTCCTTTCAGATCCTGTTCTGCTTTTTGGGTTGTTCTCTCATATCCTTCCATGTGGTCGTCAATAGGGTAAAGGAATCCCCCACTTTTTGAGGAGGGGTGAGGATAGGATGTCAGTGAGCCTAGCAACAGGGGCACTGGCCTGTGCCAGGAGAGATCTGCATTCCTTCCCTGGGTGTTTACTCATTTATGTTGCATGTATTTACTGAGCTAGGCTGTGTGCCAGACCCTGCTGATATTACTGAGCAGCTGTGTGGCCAGGGAAGTCACTTGACCCATTTGGATCTCAGTTTCTCCACTTGTAAGATAAGGGGTTAGACTAGATGTCATTTCTGGGTCCTTTTAGCTGATGTTGCCCAGAACTGGAAAATATCCAGGGGGCTGCGGTGGAAACCACTACATGGTCTTCATGTCCCCTTGGGGATGTGGGAACATCACTTTTTGTATAGCCAGCTGGGTCCAGGTCCTTAGGAGCTGCAGACCCCAGAACCTGGGACTGGGGATGCCACATGAGGCTGGTAAACCAGTAGGAAGTGCAAAAACTCACTCTGGCATGCTCTCATGCTGAGGGGTCCGTGGCCACACCTGAAGGCTCAATGCTCTGTCTCTGCCAAGAGGTGGCCACGTCTTCCTAGTGCCTGGCCAGTGAGCTTCTCCCTCAGGAAGGCTTCTCCCTAGTCCCAAGCCTCTTTTCAGCCCTGAGTGGCTGCTGGGGTAAAGAAGAGAGAGAGGTATATCACGGGGAGCACAGCCCAGCACTGCCATCTTGACTATATTAGGAAGTGGGCAGTGGGGAATAGGATCTAAAGCATATACCTGTAATGTGTAAATCCAGGGTTTCCTAAAGCTTATGAAACAAGTGAAATTAATTGTAATAATGTACCTTATTTAATTTGGTGTAACCAAGTATTATCATTTCAACTTGTAATCATATAAAAATTATTAATGAAATAGTTTACATTTTCTTTCTCATATTACTTCTTTGAAACCCAGTGTGTATTTTATACTTACCACATGACTCAGCTGTGAGTGGCCACATTTCAAGGGACCCACACATAGTTTGTGGCTACATACCATCTGGGATGGTACAGCTCTACGGCATTCATGGATAAGTTTTAGGGAGGTTATGAAACTTTTGATTGCAAGTGTCTGTTTCTTTTCTTTTTTAAGATTTTATTTATTTATTCATGAGATACACAGAGAGAGGGAGAGAGAGGCAGAGACACAGGCAGAGGGAGAAGCAGGCTCCATGCAGGGAGCCCGATGTGGGACTCGATCCCGGGACTCCAGGATCATGCCCTGGGCTGAAGGCAGGCGCTAAACTGCTGAGCCACCCAGGAATCCCCTGCAAGTGTCTGTTTCTGAGTGCATTGTGTATTTTTTATGAGGGGTGTATAGCTTTATCAGATCTTCAGAAGCATTAATGTCTCCCAGAGGATTGACAGAAAAATGTCAGATTTCTCAGAGATGAATCCTGTGATATCCAAACTTGGCATTGCAGGGCTGGGTGGGGTACCCTGCCCATAGACTTCCAAAACTCTGACTGGCTCTGATTCCAGATAGTTTATCCTAGTGTATGTGGATAGCCAGATGGAGGAAGGGACAGCCCAAGGCTGCCAAATGGCAAGGAAACCCATCCTGGGAGAGAGAGACAATCCTTGCTATTTGCTGACTAGTATTATTCCTAGGATCTGTGTTTCTGGATGAACTTCCAGATAACCAAGGAAATGGAAATACTGTTGGATTTTCCAAATCCTAAGACATAGGTAAAGAAAATAAAGTAGTTGGTTGACAATTGTATGCAGATGTGTTTTAAATGTCACCCTGCTCTCTCTCTCAGATTCCCTCCTTCCAAACAAAGACATCAGCTTCTGTTGTTTTTTAATTATTTTTATTTTTATGTTTATTTTTATTTAAGATTTTATTTATTCATGAGAGACATAGAGAGGGAGAGAGAGAGAGAGAGAGAGAGAGAGAGAGAGAGGCAGAGACACAGGCAGAAGGAGAAGCAGGCTCCAAGCAGGGAGCCTGACGTGGGACTCGATCCCAGGTCTCCAGGATCAGGCCCTGAGCTGAAGGCAGCGCTAAACCACTGAGCAAGGGCTGCCCTTCTGTTGTTTTTTAAAAAGAGTATCTATTTGTTAAAGGGAGAGAGAGAGAGAGAGAGAGAGAGAGAGAGAGAATACACACGTGAGTGGGTGGGAGGGAGAATGAAAGGAAGAAAATCTCAAGCAGATTCTCCACTGAGTACAGAGCTCAATGTGGGGCTCAATCCCAGGACCCTGAGATCATGACCCTGAGCCCTGATCATGATCCCATGACCCTGAGCCAAAATCAAGAGTTGGACACTTAAACAACTGAGCCACCCAGATGCCCCAAAGGCATCATCTTTTGAATTACATGAGATGCTCTGAAAATAAAGTGGCTTCTAAGTGACCTTGATCCTTTCCTCAGCCCTCCATTTATTCCTGGAACAAGTCCAATCAGAGAGTTCACCTTCTATGCCAAGTATTCTCCACTGGTAACCATGAATGGGCTTTATAGTATGCCATGGTATACACACTTGTGAGAATTTTTCTAGGGAAAGCATTCTGAGATTTAATCAAATTGTCAAAGAGATCGGTGACCCTCTGTAAGAGTAAGACCACTGGTCCACACGTGGCAATCAGTGGAGATGAGAGCTGAGAGTCTGGGTCTGCCTGGGGTCTGAGAGTGTCTCATGGGATTCATTTCTAAATCAACTTAATGACAGTAGTCCCCTTTGGGGACTCTCACCTCCTAGAGAGCCAGGTAGAGAAGACATCTGTGTATTATCTGTGTGCTTAGGGAAACCATGGGTTTCTGTGTCCTCAGAACCCAGGCTGGGTTCAAGTGAGTGGCCTGCAGAGTCATTTCCAAATCCCTCCCCGCTGGCCCCTGGGTCATTGGTTTTGTGTGATGGCTAAATCATGATGTAATTCTACTCTAGTGACGATGTGGTCCACTGTCTTCTACTGTTCTCAGCTTTTGGGGATCCTGGGTGCCTGATGTGAGCTCCTGTCCAAGGTCAAAATGTGAGGATAGTGGAGTTTTTATATTGGCCCTTCATTTTGGATGCAGGGGATATGACAGTTAGATGGGGACTTTGAGTTCATCTAGTCCCATCCTTTCATATGATAGGTGGGGAAACTGAGGCTGCAGTGGCAAAGTGACTTACTCAAGGACACACAAGCAGATGGCAGAGCAATCGGGACCAGACTGCAGCTCTTGCCACTGCCCAATACTGCCCCTCCCCCTCTTTCAGTACCTACAGCATAACTGGTGCCCAGTGTCCTCAGACGACTCAGGCAGAGTCATGATTAGTTAAGACACTAAAGTGTGACAGACTTGGGTTCAAACCTCAGCTTGGTCCTTTTCTGGTTGTGAGACCCTAGACAAACCATTTCAACTCTGAGCCTCAGTTTTCCCAGTCTGCAAACTGGGCATAATTGAATCTAAATCCTGGGCTTAGTGTAAGGACTAGACTGGATAATATGCTAGAGCATTTGGCATAGGGTCTAATGCATAAGTGCTAAGTAGATTATAACTATTATTGAGGCTTCCCCTCTTCCCTTTCCCTCAAAAGTCCCTAATTCACCAGTCCTTTGGCTCATCAAAATGTACCTGTCCTGAGTTCTACTGAGACAAAGCCTTGCTAGATGACTGACTTGCTGATCAGCACTCAGGGCCTATGGGCTTGCTTGTTGTGCTGTATCTTTCACCAGAGTTTGGATTTGAGGAAGACTCACATCAGCCTTGTTTGCCAGTAGAGAAAATGGAGGCAAAGAAAACATGGTCTAACTTAAAAGGATCAGAGGGACAGAAACAAGAAGGCTTTCAGGAAAGGGGTTTCTTTCCCAACTGGCATTTCAGAGTTTGTGATACGTTTGTTATATTTGAAGCCACCAGGAAAAGCATCCAGAAAGAGGGGCTCTGGCTTTGTGTTTCAGACCAATTTCTAGAAATTGATCTGAAAAATGTGAAGGATTGCTACAGGGGAGAAGATGCTCAATGTGAGAACTGAGATGGAGAAGTGACAAGAAGGCAGAGTCCATCCACTTCATTGAGAAAGAACTTTCTGGTTGTCAGAGCAGTCCAGTAATGGAGCAGGCCTCCAGATAGGAGGAAGGAAACATGTTCACCATTACTGGAAGAGTTCAAACATGGCTAAATGGCCACCTGAGGAAATCTTAGAGAGGATAGTAAAGTTTCTGAAGAGGGGATGAGCTAAACGTCTTTAAGATCTTCAACCCCAAGAGTCTATGATTTTACTAAACATCCCAGAGAACAGAATGTCATTTTTAAACTGAATGCAATATACTTGAAACTTTATGTGCCAAACAAGATGCATTAAAATATAGTAAAAAATTGACAGAAACAATAGAGGCAGGAAACTTTACAACATCTTTCTTTGTATGAAAGCAAATGAGAAAGAAACCATAATTGAGGAAATCTCCACGAGTTCCTAAAGACAAAAACAAAGCAGAGTGCACTTTATGTTGACAATGTAGTAAATTGGGAAATAAATAATACAATAAAAAAGTAAACAGTAGTGGATATCTTTGTGTGTCCAGTTGAGTCACATAACTATGCATGACAATGTCTCTCTGCTTTGGGATTCCAGCAACCTGTGATACAATTTGACCCCACCTTCCTGGCCTTGATTGATTGATTGATTTAGGATTGGACACTAAGACAGACCAGAATTCCTTCCCTGGGAATTTGGAATCAAGACACAAAGAGAGGAATGAATATCTTCTGTCAGATGGCTGGACTTACAGTATACAAACTTGGGAATTATCAGTGGTCACCGTTTGCCATGTGAACTGAAGACAGAATAGGTTGGGGAAAAAAAAGAGAGAAATAGAGATAGAGAGATATATATAGAGAGAATGAAATAGACACATAGGAGGGAACAGAGGTTAGACCAAGAGGGAGGATCCTGATGACTTTTCAGTCATTGATATATGTCTAAGAGTCTCACCTTCACTCTTTTTAAAAATTTCATTATTATCATTATTATTTTTTGCTATGTGTTCTTTTTTCTATATTTTTTTTGTTGGAGTTCGATTTGCCAACATATAGTATAACACCCAGTGCTCATCCCTTCAAGTGCCCTCCTCAGTGCCCGTCACCCAGTCACCCCATCCCCCCACCCGTCTCCCCTTCCACTACTTCTTGTTCACTTCCCAGAGTTAGGAGTCTCTCATGTTTTTTCACCCTCTTTAATTTTTCCCACTCATTTTTCCACCTTTCCCCTATAGTCCTTTTCACTATTTCTTATATTCCCTGTATGAGTGAAACCATATAATGATTGTCCTTCTCCGATTTTTATGTTTATTTTAAAAATTCTTTGTTTAAATTCAATTTAGTTAACATATATTGTATTATTAGTTACAGGAGTAGAATTTAGTGATTCATCAGTTGCATGTAACATAATGCTCATTACATCAAATGCCCTTCTTATGCCCATCATTCAATTATCCCATCCCCCCCACTTCCCCTCCAGCAACACTCAGTTTGTTTCCTATAGTTCAGCATCTCTTATCGTTTGTTTCCCTCTCTATTTTCATCTTACTTTATTTTTCCTTCCCCTTCCTTATGTTCATCTGTTTTGTTTCTTAAATTCCACATATGAGTGAAATCATATGGCATTTGTTTTTCTCTGACTTATTTTGCTCAGCATAATACTCACTAATTCCATCCATGTCATTGCAAATGGCAAGATTTCATTCTTTTTGATTGCTGAGTAATATTCCATTATATATTTATATATCCACTATTCCTCTCTCTCTCTCTCTCTCTCTCTCTCTATATATATATATATATATATATATACATATATATATATATATACACACATCTGCTTTATCCATTCATATGTTGATGGGCATCTGGGTTCTTCCCATATTTTGGCTATTGTGGACATTGCTGCTATAAACATTGGGGTGCATGTGCCTCTTCGAGTTACTATGTTGGCATCCTTTTCACCTTCACTCTTGCCCTTAAAGTACACAAAGCTCTTATATACTTATAACCAATTATATTTTACTTAAGTCAACTGGGAGTTATTTTACTTATAATCAGTTCTAACTCATAAAAGCAAACCAGCAAACAGACAAAAAGAACAAACCTCAAACCACTTGAAAATTTCAGCACTCTTTTCTATACAAGGCTCACTTCAGCAGTGAAGTACAAATGGAAGCTTTAGAATATTTAGACAGTTATTACAATAAAAAATGTACAAATGGCAAACTCAAGGCTATAACTAAAGCTACATTAAGAGGAAAATTAATAGCTTCAACAACTTATAGTACAGGGCTCTGTAACCAAATGGCCTAGTTAAAAATCCCTTTTCTACCATCTACTAGCTTCATAATCTTGTGTAAAGTTATCACATTGTGTCTCAGTTCCCACATCTGAAAATGGATGCAATTGCAGTACTTACCTCATAGGGTCCTATTGTGAGAATTAATTTATACAAGGAATATATTTCAAATAGTGCTTAGCACATAATATTATTAATGCTAGCCACTGATAATAATAATAATAGTAATAATAATAATAATAATAATAAGTAATGTATAACAAAGCATGCACACTGAAGCCATCTTTAAGGATGGGCAGCACTGGGCAGCCTCAAGGGTATTTTAGGGTTCTCAGGTTCCCCTATAGAATAAAGACAGTGAAACCCTAGTACATGGCTGGCTGCTCCTCTCTTCACAGTGCTGTTCCTGCCTTGGGCTAAGAGGGCCTGGGCTGCCACCTGAGCATCTCAGTGCGAGTGTAGGAAATATAAATGTGAGGCTGTCTTGGTGGGGTGATTCCCTCCTCACTTAACTGAGGGGCTCATGAGGTAGGAGAAGGACTTATGGGGCTCCCAGTGGTTTATGACAGTGGAGGTCACAGACAGGGGACCACTGGGCCTAAAAATATACCCCCTCACCCCATCGCATCACTGATACCCCAAATTCCATGATCAGAAGGCAGATAATTCTTTACTGACTTCTGGGTTAACCAGGATGCATTCTTATCTTAACAACTACCTCTTTATCTTTGCAGATGGAAGCTGGAGTGACCGCTACCAACAATATGCATTCCTAAGGTGGTCAGATGGAGTGTGGGGCCTGAGTGAGGGATGGAGCCCCAGGCAGGAGGTATCCCATCATGGGGAGAATCTGTTATCTGGTAAGAACAGGATGCTGGAGTGAGCATCTTGATCCTGCCTGTACTGGTCTGTCCAGTTTCCTGCATTTTAATCCATCAACCTGGTGTTGGAGGAGATGTGGCCCCACTGTTCTGTGGAGGCTCCTCGTCCTTCAGGAGTCAGATGTACTATGTTCTAAAGAGTGAATCCAGGACATGCAGGATAGCCTGCCATGGCTGGATCCAGGGTGTTTAATCTTTCTGGGCCTCCAGGCAGCCATCCAGAGAGCCTGCCGCCCTATGCCCAGTGCTAGAAACTACCTCAATCCTAACAACTACTAATCAATAATATATTCATAGTAGACAAATTCATCATTTAGTGACCATGTACTGAGTGCCAGACCCTGGGGACAGCAAGGCACAGTGGCGGGCAAGGCAAAGTCCCTGCCTTCACAGAGTTCATGTCTATGCAGGAGGCAGACAAAAAATAAGAGAATAAGCAGAAATGATGTAGTAGAGAATAATCAGTGTTCATAAACATAAAGCAGGGTGGGAGACATAGAAGGTGAAGAAGGACAGAAGAAACAGTGTAGGGAAGATGGGGACATCTGGGTAGAGACCTAAGCAATCAGGGAGCTATGCAAAGACCTGCAAAGGGTATTCAGTCTGAGGAGAGTGCCAGTGTTAAGGCCCTGGGTCAGGGCCTGACTTTGCACAACGGTGAGAAAAGCGAGCAAGGGGCACGGAGGGAGGAGATGGGGTCTGACCCAGATGGAGCAGATCCAGGAGAATGTGGCTTTCTACAGGGTAGAGAATGGGATGTGTTTGCTTCACTTAATTATGGGGTCCTTAAGTCAGGACTATAAACCCAGTTTAACCATACAGCATTCTGGGATGAGCACTGGACTGAGAGTCAAAAGATTATACGTTAATCTGGCTCAGCATCTCATTTGCTGTGGGACCTTAGGCAAGGCAAGTCCCTTAACCTCTCCTTTTCTTCATTCTTCAACAATCATATTAGAAAAGTAGCGTCATCTTCAGTTCCAAATCCTTGGAGTTTACAACCAGACACTATATTTCAGATGCAGAAAGTGAGGTTGTTATTCGAGAAAGAAGTGAAGGAGGAAGAAGAAGGAGAGGAAAATGAGAAGAAGGCAGAATCCCTACCAGACTAAATTCCTTGCCTCTGTAGACACCTAGCAGGATGGGAACATGTGAGGAGTGTTGCCAATACCTTGAAGGAGAGATTGCTTAGGAAAGTGACGACATGCTCTGTTCCTGACCATGTGTGGCACCAACATCCACCAACACTGCCAGCATCAACACATCATTTGAAAAATGAAGGGGGTCTGAAACTCAAGTTGCCGTGAGAGCATCCAAGAATATGTAACAGAAATAATAAGAGAGCCAGTAAGAAGAAACTTGAACAAGCTCAAGGAGGGATATGTTGGAGTTTCATTTCCTGCAGGGATTGGGATACTTTTGCCAAGTGATAAGAAGAGTGGAGAGAAGAAAACATGGAGATGAGGAGGAGCTCCTGCAAGAAACGAAGGCTGGTGAACAGGCCCCCTGAAGTGATGACTGCCAGGACCATCCTTGGGAGGCACAGGGGGCGGGCCCAGCCAGGGTCCCCTGGGCAGGTGCTCCTGAAGGTTTTCTTTGCTCTCTTCTCCTAAGATTGAAAATGCATTATAGGCATGGTGGAGACAGAAGCTTTCCAGTGATGCATACAGCATAGGGCAGAGCCATTCTTTGGAGTTGAAAACACTCAAGTCTGAATCCTAGCTCACCTGTGTGACCTTGGGCAAATCCCCTAGCATCTCTACATTTAAAAAAGAAAAAAAAAAAGGATAATGTGAGCGATATCTACATCAAGGGATCAGTGCAGAGTTTATGTTAATATCAAATAGGGGGTAAAAAAAACAGTACTGCCCTTCCCCACCAGGGCTGAACCCATACCTGATGCAGATCATTTTTGCTATTGATAAAGGCCAGATCATAATGTATGGCTGGTATTGACAGGATTTCCTGATACTGAGCCCTAGAACAACACACTTACCTGGCTACCTGCAGCCCTGGACCTGCCCAACCCCAAGAACCCTCATGGGGCAGGAAGCACAGGGGCGAACTCCCAAAAGGAGGCAGGTGTGGGCAGAAGCTCTGCTGCACCTGCTCAGTGTCTCCACCCAACTCACCGATCAAATGAATTGGTCCCTAAAGGAGTGAGGAAGAAAGAGAGCTGGGGTGTTTCAGCAGGTGCTCCGTGTGGGAGAAACCTCAGAAGTAGGGAACAATCTAAATAGATAAAATCAGAGGCTCTATACGACATGCTCAGCTCGGGAGCCAGGACCTGGGAAGTGCGCAGTAAATTGCCGCTTTCAACGATATCTTCAGGCTGGTTTGGTTTACTCGTTCTTTCATGTCAGTATTTATCAGGCATGCAACTGTGCCACGTTTTGTGCCAGCTGCTGGGGAGGACACGGGAAAGCATTCCTGCCACCACTCCGCAGGTTCCGAGGCTGCGAACACGGTTTCGTACTCCTAGAGGTTTACGGATTGGACGCTACCCCTGGGAACTCCGCGGCTCCTGATGTGCCCTATCCCATGTGGTCTGCAGAGCTCCGGAGCGCCTGTTATGACTACACGCCTCCTCTGCCGCTTGGAGTGGGAGATGAATATTTGAAGTTCTTCCTCCTGGAGGCGCAGAGGGTGAGTGCAGGGCCAGACCAGAGTGCCTGATGGGTACCTAGCACAACACATCAATGTGAGATGGCCAGGTTTGTCCCTCAGCCACCTCCCTCGGTGGCCCATCATACATCACAGGCCAGGAAGGCTGAGAGGTCCCCCAGGGGTAGCTTCAAAACCCACCCTTCTTTAATGCAGTTCATGCCGCCTGCTTGGAGCTCATGGAAGACTGCTGGGTTCTGGACGGCATCGTTGTTTGGTTGGCTCTTTAGCCAGAGCTTTGGCTCCTTTCTCAAGCGCAGGGCTGCTCTCCTTCCACTAGCACTGCTGTCTGGCTCGTGGGACCCTGTTTGGTCAGTGCAACTCTGCAGCTTATATGAGGGCAGCGGATTCCTCCCCAGCACAGCCCCTCAGCTGCCCAGGACCTGCACGGATCTCTCACTGTTGCCCCACAAGGGCCCTGTCTCCTTGACTTGGTGGTGGCGGTGGGGCTCCCAGTCCTATAGTGGAAATGGTGGTACGCACATTGTCCAAAAAGGAATTCTCAGTGTGTGGGGTTTAATGGACCACCACCCCTCCCTGATTTTTTATAATGTTGCTAATGAGCCAGAGAGAGGAACTAACATAATTCACCCACACACAGTCATGAAAATTAGCAGGACCCATGCAAGAAGACACACACCTTTTCATGATAGGAGCTTTAGGTGGAAAAAACAGAAACCAACAAGGGCACAGGGGAAGGAGATGAACATTTAACCTGTTTAGTGTGTGTCTTAAATTGGGTTTCCCCAGAAGCAACCCAGAGACAGAGTATGGGAGCAAATAACTTAATTGGGAGGTGATCCCAGGGAAATGAGGAGAAGAGGGACAGAGACATAGAGAAGAAAAGGGAGCTGGTTACCACCATAGGACACTGGAGGTTAGTCCTCCTGGAGAGCTCTGGAAACAGCGTGGCACATGAGCCTCGTAAACACCAGCTCCCACCAATCTTGGGTGAGGGCGTGACATGCCTCAAGCTTGCCTTGTCATGGGAGGGCACAGCAAGGCTTCAGAGCCACGGAAGCTCTTAGAAAAAAGAGATGCAGATGCCTTTAGGTAGAGATGAGGCCAGACTGCTCAGAGATGGTACAGACCTCGAGGCCACAGCTGGGGCTCTGACACTGTCTGCTGCACTGGGGGAGCTGGTGCCTTCCAGGTGGTATGTCATTCGACCCTCATTATAACCTGGTGATGCAGGTGAGATGGTCAATAGTACCGGCTGGGGGGAGCTGAGGGCCAGAGGCTGCAGTGTTTGTCGACCAGAGTGTTAGTCTTTACAACAGAGGAATTTTAGGATCCCTGGGTGGCGCAGCGGTTTGGCGCCTGCCTTTGGCCCGGGGCACGATCCTGGAGACCCGGGATCGAATCCCACGTCGGGCTCCCAGTGCATGGAGCCTGCTTCTCCCTCTGCCTGTGTCTCTGTCTCTCTCTCTCTCTCTGTGACTATCATAAATAAATAAAAGTTAAAAAAAAAAAAAAACAGAGGAATTTTAGCATCGTTGCCTTCCCCAGCTAAATACCAGTGGTGCTCCCCTCTTCCCTAGCTGTTGTGACTAATTGGTGACCTGAACGGGAAAAGAAAGTCCTCCTTCCCCCTCCACACTCACACAAGTGCTGGGAGGGGAGGATCTCCTGTAAGGCCACTTCACATTCTCCTACAGAGTCATAGTTATCGATCAGGCTGCGAAGGATCTGAGCTGAGGGAACATAATTCTTGGAGCACACTTGGCTTCTGTAAAATGGACATCCTTAAACTCGAAGTTGTGTTGAAGGATTGAATATCGAACACGAAGGTAGCACAGTATCTGATACCAAGTAAGTGCTCAGAGAACTTAGCTATGTTACTAGTTGAGGGGCTCAGGAATCTTATGTCTCATCTCTTCCTTATTTCTCCCCCCCCCAACTTCTCTTTTTCTGTTTCCTGCCCAACTGCCCCTTTCCCTGTCCATTCTCCAGGAGACATTCAGGGCAGAGGGAAGAACTGGTGTTCGAGTCTCCATCCTCATGAAATAAAGGCGATTGGTCAGGTCAGAGATATCTGTAAGCCGCAGCTGGAGCAGGCCAGAGAAGGGCCAGCCAAGGTCCAGCCCCCAGGTGCTAGGGAGGGTTGGGTGGGTGTGTTCAGCAAGTAGGGCGCTCAGTGTGTGTCACATGCGCACCAGGCCATGCATCTGCACACTCATTAACACTAACGTGGAAGTAAACTTTACCTTAGCCAAAATTTACCCAGATGCCTTTTCTTCTTTGCTGTGGAGGCAGCTTTTTTAAAAGGAGCTTTTAGTGGCATCTGTAATATTCAAGGCATGCTCCGGTGGCCAGGCCATTGAAGTGGGGGACTCAGGCCAGCTAACATTTGCTTGCATCGGGGTTATGAGCTATCATGAGCTGACTATAAGCAGAGGAGCCTCCGCCCGTGTTTGCTCTGGTGGCCAGGCCAGAGTCACTCCCAGCTCTGTACCACCTTCCACCTCCTCGATCAAGCTGAAAGGAGGGCCAGACCAATATTAGCATGATTGCAGCTGTGTGTGGGATGGCGGCGGCTAAGAGTGAATGAGTTTGACCTCTTCAAAGTGACATGTATCAAGCTCTGTGAGCAGGATTCAGCCTCAGTAATTTGCCCAGGAGATGAGGCTTCATCTGTGTAATGCCCTCCTTCACGAGAGTCCTAACGGGATTTAACAGGAGCCTGCCACACGGAAGATACTGGGAACCCACTATTCCCTGCCTCCCCACAACACTCACTGTATTAATGTTCCCATTTTACAGATAGAGAAGGAAATTCGGAGCAAGGATTTGACTGCTGAGGCCACAGAGCTAGTGAGAAACACAACGGGGATTAGGATCCTTTGGACACCTATGTCTAGTCTGGGGTTTCTCAGCCTCGGTCTGTTGACGTTTGAGGATAGATGATTCTTCATTGTGAGGACTGTCCTGTGCTTGTAGGATGACGAGCGGCATCCCTGGCTTCTCCCCACTAGATGCCAGTAGCACTCTTTCCACCCACTGCAAAGCCCAAAAATGTCTCCCTCCAGACACTGTCCCATCGACACTTCCCCAGCCCTTTCCAGGGGAAAACCTCCATTTCATGCTTCTAGAAAGAGCATGGTTAGAGGATGGCCCTCGGGCCCTAAATCTGGTAACATCAGAGGCTTAGCTTCTGGCTCTCCCTGTAGGCTCTCCCCCAGAAAGCCTCTCCATCCATCAGTCCTGTGACAAGTCCTTCATTCATTCATTCATTCATTCATTCACTCGTTTGTTCAATTACTATTTCTTGAATGCCCCCCATGCACCAGGAGAAAGAGAAACAATCAAAATCCTCCTGCCCTGATGGAGGTAATATTCTGGCCAACAGAAAGCACTTGGTAGATGTTATAACCCATGTGCCCGCTCTAACTCATTTTATTTTCACTATTTCACACTAAGCAGGGTTATTTTCACTTTCCCAGGTGCGATCTGAGGCATTGAGAGGCTTTGAAGATCACTTGCTAAGGTCGTGGTTAGGAAGCCATGGAGTTGAGGGCTAAGGCCAGGCACCAGGGCTCCAGGCCTGTGCACCTGCCCCTGCATTCTCCTGCCTTTTCAAATCTGCATCCTCACCCCACATCTCCTTCCCACTGTCTTGGATATCGCCACACAGAATTCCAGTGTTTTTTCAGATGCACAGGTAAATGTCATCTCCCCTCACCCAAAAAGGCCCCAATACCTCTGTGAACTGGGCCATTCTAATGTGTTGGTGGTGCTGTGCAGTTATGACTTTCTCCTGCATTCCATACATCTTCATTCTTAAGTCCTGCTGGGTTTTTAAAGGAAGATTTTATTTATTTATTAGAGAGAAAGAGAGAGAGAAAGCACAAGCAGGGAGAAGGGGCAGAAGGAGAGGGAAAAACAGACTCCACGCTGAGCAGGGAGCCCAACTTGGGACTTGATCCCGGGACCCTGGGATCACCACCTGAGCCCACTGAGCTTAACCTGCTGATCCACCCAGGCGCCCCAGGTCCTGCTGGTTTCTAAGACCAATCTCTCATCTTCACCCCAATGACCTGGCTAGGCAATCCTATTTGTGTTCTCTTTTCATAGATGAGGAGACTGAGGATTGGAGAGGTCAAGTGCCTGGCTCAAAGCCACCCAACTAATAAAGGTTACAGTGTCCACATATATTCTGATCACAAAATTTGCACGATGAGCAAATTGTTTCATGTAAAATGTTCCATCGCTGCCCCTGCCTCAAGAGCCCCAACAAGGTAAGGACCATGGCTTATGCCCTGTCTGGATCTCTTACACAGAGTCTAGCACTTGTGCTGCTTCAAAGAACTGGAGCCACGTAGCCCAAGTTGCAAGGATGGAACCCGTTAATGTCCTAACGTTAATGTTCTGGAAGTCCACCAGAGGGCAGTGCTTTCCCCGTGAAAGAGGACACCCCAAGGCTGCTGCACAGTGTAACCGAGAGGCTCCTTTGAAGTGACCAAAGAATTTGAATTTGAAGTGGTTTCCAACCACAGATGTGCACACGCATGCTATGTTTAGAATCTTGCTGGATATTCCAAACACGGGTGAAATCTTAAGGACTGCTACTTCAGCATTGCTAGAGAATAAACATGGTTTGTGCCCTAGTCTGACCTTTGGCATTTCCCAGCTATATATGACCCTGAGAAAGTCTCTTTCTTCATCTCCCTCCATGTGAGAGTATCTGCTTGGTCTCTCTCATAGAAAAAGACCATGATGAGACTGAAACTGGACATGCGTGAAACTATAGATAGCTTTACAGAGATGCACTATTATAATTATGGATGTTATGAAATTAATTTAACTGTTAGTTCAGTAATTAATTTTGTACAAAAAGCATTCCCTGAAACCTTGCTACTTGGAGTGTGGTCCATGGATGAGCAGAACTGGCATCACTTGAGAGTTTGTTAGAAATACAGAATGTAGCTCGTCATAGACCACAGAACTTCTATAGTGTGTATTTTAACAAGATCCTGGGGTGATTCACATGCCTAGTCAGGTTTGCCCCTAGCTAGAAAATGAATAGTTTAATGAATTAAGAAAATAGCAAGAAAAACAAGTTGTAGAATTTGTTTGGGAGTTAATACTGAGTTCAGTTCAGTTCAGTGATCCCCAGAATAGAAGTGTCCCCTCTGATGAGCCTAAGGCATGTTAAGCAAATTGTTTGCAAAGCTCAAAAAAGATGTATCTGTAGGGGTGCCTGGATGGCTCAATGATTGAGCGTCTGCCTTTGGTTGAGGTCGTGATCCCGGGGTCCTGGGATCGAGTCCCACATTGGGCTCCCTGTGAGGAGCCTGCTTCTCCCTCTGCCTATGTCTCTGCCTCTCACTCTCTCTCTCTGTGTCTCTCATGAATAAATAAATAAAATCTTAAAAAAAAAGATATCCAAGTTTTGCCTTAGGGAGCTCGACTTGAAGTCAAAATAAAACATTTCATATTTAAACCAGTTAGGATAGGCTGAGTTATGCTGCAGTAGTAAACAACATGACATTTCAATGGCTTTAAAACTCCAAAGGTACATGGCCATTGCAGGTGGATGAGGGGCTCTGCTCCATCACTCAGGAACCCAGGCTGGATGGGGTTGCTCCATCCCAGACATTGCAGGGAAAGCACTCTGGAGGGCCTTGCACTGGGAGTGATGTACCACTTTGACTCACAAATCATTTGGTCCAAACTAGTCACCTGATACCACCTGACCATGGGGCACGGTGGCAGGAAGTGCAACCCTATTCTGTACTTGCAAGGTAAGGAGCTATAAATACTCAGTGACCAGCACTAATAGTGACCACAAAGCTTATCCCTGAGTTGTTCGGAACAACAGCTCCCAGAACTAGTTGTGTAGGAGCACTGATAAAGGACGGCTTGTTAAATGTACAGATTTCAGAGCCTTTCCCCCTGGGATCTAATCCAGAATCAGGAATCTGTTTTAATAAGTGCCTTAAGGGGTCCTGATGCACCCCCTCTACAGCATTTGGAGAACACTGGCTTTGAATTTTCTTGTCCTTTAACCCTGTCTTGAATTTACAAGGCACTGTATATATTTCCCAGAACACATTTGTTTAAAAATCACCCCAAACCAGGAGCCTCCAAACAACAGAAATTCAATGTCTCACAGTTCTGGAAGCCAGAAGTCCAAAATCAACATTTGTCAGCAGGGCTGGTTCTTTCTGGAGGCTCGGGGAACAATCTGTTCATACCTCTTTTCTAGTTTCTGGTGGCTGCTGGCAATCCTTGACATTTGCTGGCTTACAACTGTATGATTCCAACTTCTTCCTCCATCCTTTTTTTTTTTTTTTTTAAGATTTTATTTATTTATTTATTTACGAGAGACACAGAGGTAGAGGCAGAGACATAGGCAGAGGGAGAAGCAGGATCCCTGCAGGGAGCCCGATGTGGGACTCAATCCCACGACCCCGGGATCATGACCTGAGCCAAAGGCAGACACAACCACTGGGCCACCCAGGTGCCCCTTCCCCCATCTTTACCTGGTCTTCTCTTGTGTGTCTGTATGTTCTGTTACAAGGGCACTCGAGTCAACCAAGATGATTTATTTTCTTCTTTTCTCTTCTTTTTTCTTTTCTTCTTTCTTGTTTTTTTAAGTAGGCTTCATGCCCAGGGTGGAGCCCAACCGGTGCGCAAACTCACCACCCTGAGATCAACACCTGAGCTGAGATCAAGAGTCAGATGCTTAACCAACTGAGCCACCCAGGCGCCCTGATTTCATTTTTGAAATCCGTAATTTAATTCACCTGCAAAGATCGTTTATGGACATAGGATCACATTGGGAGAACACATCTTTCTGGGGCCCGCTATGGAATCCACCGCAGGCCCACATTCACACAGAACCCACTCTTGCCTGCCCTCTCTGGACGGCCGAGAGTGGACTTTTCGAGCCATGCACCACAAGGGGTCAGGCTAGCCTTAGTTTTCCGCTGCTAGTTCCCTGCAGCACCCAGGAGACCTTTCAATGCCGGAGAACATTTGCACTCCACTGTGAGGGTCAACCAGGGCAGGCTACGGGGCTGGGATCCCAGACTCAGCAGCCAATTTCCCTCCCTAATACCTCACATGAAACAGAAGGCTTGCATGCAAGGCGAGCATGTGATGGGCCTCACGTCCGTCCGTTTGTACAGCTGGCTCTGCCAAACCCCCAGGAAAGTTCCCTAACATTCCAGTAGCCTCAGGCCCATCTAGGACCAGGGTGCTGCCGGCATTCCCCTCCTTAGCAGTGAGGGCTGTGTTCTTGACAACTCCCAAGGTTGGAGAATTCCAGGTGGATGGTCATAAGATATTATTAGGAAAATAGGTATGGGCATTCAGGTCATCAAATGAACGCTTATTTTTATATTCTCTAAAAGGTGGTAGTAATGACAGCACATTAAATAGAACACCTCAATGTCATTCGACACATCTTGAATTAGTCGTAATGGCTCCTCAACAATTATTTTCCATTTAAGCAATTCCTTTGCTCGCCAGAAACATTTTAGTACATTCCGTAGGATATTATACCTCAAGCTTGCTTGGTTTTCAAGATGATGCCTAGGAAGAGGCACGTTCCTTTCTGTATGTGGTTTCTCATTCAGGACTAATGTGTCTGAAATGTGACAACACAGAGTCCCCACGTCACTGCCCCTAAGTCATAAACCAGAGAGACCTGCAGTTTCTCACTCAGGTAGTGGCAGGCAGACATGTAGAAAAACATCCGAAGGGACCAGAATTTGTCTGCAGCTGATTCACAGTAAAAGGATAGGATTTCTAGGAGTGTGGAGTGTCTGGGCCTGGCCTTCCCATCAAGATGGCCCAGTACCTCAGGCTGTCAGCTGTGTGGTCACCTGCTCAGAGCTCCACCCAACACTCAGCTTTGGCCTGTCATCCTTCTTCATTGCTTCCTGTGATTTCTATCCATGGCCAGTTGGTTTTTTCCATCATCTCATTGGTTTTGTGTTTGACATTTTCCCTCTTAGAATGTAAGCTTCTGGAGGTTGGGAACCTTGCTTGTTTTCCCTCTGCTGTGGCCCCGGAGCCCAAAACTGAGTAGGGCTTTCATAAATCTTAGAAACAATGAGCATCCACTTGCTTGTGTTTGGAGCTGACCTTCTTGGAGGACCTGCTTCCAGGACCTGTTGGCTGGTTGTGTGCAGAAATGTTTTCCTTTGTACAAAGAAAATCCTCTGCTAATTGTAAACCATTTCTTTTTGACCTGTAGATTTTTGTTAGGGCTTTCCATTTGCAGATGTGAATTATAATCTCCATGAGGAAAATTTACTGTGGAATATTTTCCAAAACATTGGCCTTTTGTCTTGACTGCCTGGAGATGTTCCAGAAGGGGTTTAAGGCAGGCCTGATTTCCACCCTCTTGTCCAGTTGTGCCAGCCAGCTACCTTCCCTGTTGGCTGTGGGGGCCCTTGTCACTGCCCTTGGAAGAGAAGTGCAATGACTTCTGGGCAGAGTCTTGTCATCTGTGATCCCAGCTGGATACAGTCATCTCCAAGCTGTTTCAGTGTGAACAAGTCACGTCTGTCTGTTCTTTGGGTCTTGGATTCCTCAGTTCATTCATTCATTTGGCAAATGTTTATTGAGTGCCTGCTAGGTGCCTGGCACACCGCTGGGCACTGGGGTAGAATAGTGAGCAGTGAAAGCAGTCTTGCCCTCCTGGAGCTTACAGTATAGACAAGAAGAGAGATGTTACCAAACAACTCATGGAGAGGTGTTAAAATGTGACCATGATAAGTGGAGGGGAAGTCCCTGTTGATGTATGAGACCCTAATGGTAAACAGGTAGAGCCAAAAGGAGGAGGGGCTAGAGCAGGGACAGCAAAGGCGTTGGGGAGCACGGAGGCCAGAAACAAGACACCCAGGGGACCATGTCAGGGGACCTGGACTTTATCCTGAGAGTTGGGGGAAACCATAGATATATCTGAGTCTTTGAGTGCAGGTGTGAGCAACATAGAGCAGACATGAGCTCACTTTGCATTTAGAGAAGACACCACACTGCGGAGTGGACTGGAAATGGACCATAGTGGGCGACCATGGGCCACACAGGAGGTTAGTGTGGTGGTTCAGAGAGGACATGGTGGTCATGGGCAATCAGCCCATGAATATCTCTGAACACCTGCTCTGTACCAAATGGACAAAGAACCCTGTCCTCACAGAGCTGATGTTTTAGCGAGAGGGGAGACCAACAGTAAACATAGTAAGTAAGGAAACTGGGATGTTGGGAAGCATTATGCACAAAGGAAAAAAGAAAAAGAAATTGGTCTGACTAAGTGAGATTGGGAATGGGGGGTAGTTGATGGCAGAGGTCTTTAGGAGGTAAAAATGACAATGTGCTATGATGGAGGTTGGGGGTTATATAGAGAGAAGCATCAAGGTCAGCTCCTAGATTTCTGGTTTGTGCCACTGAAGAATGGTTGCCAAAGAGCATACTTGAGCAAACATGCTCAGGTCTTTCTGATTCTGTGGCCCTGTGGGCTCCATGGCAGCGTCAGCAGCTGCAGGTGGGGTTGTAATCTGGTCTCTGCATCCCAGAGATCACCCTGCATGGGAAGCCCCTCTCCTGGATTGGCCACACAAGGATGGCCCACGTTGCATGGATGTGCGTGGCAGGTCCACACTGTGGGCAACTGGGGCTTCTGAAGCACCTCCATCAAACCTTCTCCCTGGGGTTGGCAGCCTCCGCCCTGGTGTGTACTTACTGATGGAGCTCAACAAACGTGTGATGTCGCAGACCACTGCCCTGGGCAAATGGCCTGGGGGCTGGGGTCCCGGGCTTTAGTTGCTCCAAGGTCTGTACACTCCCAGGGTTCTGGGTCACTTTGTCAGGGCTTCCCCTGAATGACGATTTCCTGTGGGATTTCAGTGACAAGAGCAATGGGGTCAACTGACCCCGAGACCTGACTCTGAACAGCCCCTGCTGTTTCCTCCCTAGAGAAAGCCAAGGCTTCCTGTCGGGCTCGCTCCCCTTGGGCCAATGCCTGGTGTGGACAAAGGAAGATGATGGAAGAAGAGCCACAGTGAGCCTGCGCAGAATGCTTCCCACGAGCCAAAGAGCTTTCCGTGGATTATTCACCGAAGCCTCAGAGCAACTCTATGAGGTCAGTGCTATTAGTATCATCTTTCTCATTTTAGAGATGAGGTAATGAGGCTCAGTGAGCTGGCATGAGTTGCTCAAGGTCACAGAGCTAGTGAGGCACGGAGCCGGATTCACACCCAGGCCGGCCCTTGCTCTGAACCGGTCTGCTCCAGCAGTCCGTGGAAGGGCACAGAGGTCACTGGAGCTGGGGGTGGGGTGGGCTTGGGGGACAGTGTTCAGACTCTAGTCCCGACTTTGCTCCATGTCATGTGGCAATTCAGAACAAGTCCATCTGCCACTCATCGATTCATTGAATATTGATCAAATGCCTCCCCTTCGAGGGCCAGAGCACAGGGAAGTCATGTATCACATGAAGAGCTGCACATGGCAACTGTGACAAACACATAAGCACATCTTCTGGGTTACAGAGGGTAGGTGGTTTATGGAGCAAGGCGGAGGAGGGGGTGACACTGACTGTAGGAGACAGGGGTGGGGTTCTGGAAAGTTGTGGCCTTGAAAGAGAAAGATGCTTGCCAAGGCATTCCCGGACAGGCATGTCTGTGAGAGCAAAGGTATGAAGATGGCCTAGAGTGTTTCAGCACCTTCTGGTTGTCCCTATGGGTGGAGTAGAATTTCACAAAGTGTGGACTTGGACCTGCGATTAGAACCTACATGAGGGGGCACCTGGGTGGTTGAGCATCTGCCTTTGGCTCAGGTCATGATCCTGGGGTCCTGGGATTGAGTCCTGCATCAGGCTCCCCATGGGGAGCCTGCTTCTCCCTCTGCCTATGTCTCTACCTCTCTCCTTGTGTCTCTCATGAATAAATAAATAAAATCTTTAGGAAAAAAGAAAAAGAACCTGCATGAGAACCAGCTGGGTGGGCAGTGAGTGTTAGAATGCAGATTCCAGTGATGGATGGACTTGGCCTACCTTAGTCTGAGCATTGTCTGTTGGCTTCTGGTTTACACTATTACCCATCAGCCAAGTGGACAAGGACTGGAGGGGACAGAAGTGAGGGGAGCAAAGCCAATACTGTGTCCATGGAGTGAGGAGAGCGTGAGTTAGGGCTACAGAGTTTCCAGAGGGGCCCAGAATGTTAAGAGGTGCTTGGTTGGAGTAAAGGACAGACGGGACCAGAGCTTGGACAGGAAAGGTAAGGCAGAGCACGGAATCAAGGATAACTGAACCCTTGGCTTGTGCTATTGGGTGGAGGGGATGTCATTAGCTTATGATATGTAATAATGTGTACATGTGGTCTCACGCCAAACCCAGGTCCCATGTACTGAGTGCTGAAAGGGATGTCTTTGCATTTGTCCATTTGAAGGTCATTAATGACCTCTGTGGGACTCATTTTAGGAAAGAATTGGGAGTCAGACATCAGTGGATTCCAGAGGAACAGGAGAACAAAAAATGGAACAGGTCAACCTGCTGTGTCCCCATGCTCTGGCCGGCAAGCCCAGTGAGTGCTCTTCTCAGAGGGAGAGCTTGGGGAATGTACAGTCTCCCCAGCCCAGGGCCCCAACCCCATGGGCTACTGCACGGTGCTGGGACATCTCACCTAGTGGCTTCTTGGTGGTGGTAGGAGGAGTGGTGTTTTTCTCCCCACGTGGGTCCTCAGCACTTTTAAGATCCAGTGATTGTTGATGCATAGTGTGGAAGGGGGAGGATTGTCCTTTCCTAGGAAGTGCATCCTTCTAGTATCTTCGAGGCAGCAAACGACCATACCCCACCCTTAGGAGTGGATGCCTTCGTAGTTAGCATCTTTTCTGCAGAGTTTCTGTGCTCTGGCTGGTACTAGTGGTGTGATGGAAAATCTACTGGTTTGGGAGACAGAGACTGGAGTTGGAATCCTGGCTCTGTGCCCGGCGGCTTTGTGGTTCTGTGAGACTGTTAAACCTCTCTGAGACTGAATCTTCCTCTCTGCAATGTACAGGAGTTGGATGGATTGACCTCACAGGTGCATCCCAGGGTTGAACTCTATTTCTCTGGAATGCTGGGGCAAATGCCTTGTGTAGATACAAACACCTGCCATCTCCAACGTCTTGTTTGGGGGTGTCCCCATGCTCTGTCCTGAGTGCCATCCCAGGTGTATACTGGGGGCACCCCCCACACTGGGCACACTTGCCTCTGCAACCTCCCTGAGGCTTTACCCTGCATTCCTGAGTTCATCCCCGTTGTCTGCCATGGGGACTCCCTAAACTCATCCTACTCTTTTTTCTCTTTTTTTACTCTTTTTTCATCCTACTCATCTTTTCTTTTCATTTTTTTTTGTATTTTAAAATTTTTATTTAAATTTAATTAACATATAATGTGTTAATGATTTCAGAGGTAGAGGTCAGTGATTCATTAGTCTATATAACACCTGGGTGGTTTGTCTCCCTCTCTGATTTTGTCTTGTTTTATTTTTTCCTCTCTTCCCCTATGATCCTCTGTTTTGTTTCTTAAATTCCACATGTGAATGAGATCATATGATAATTATCTTTTTCTGATTGACTTATTTCGCCTAGCATAATATCCTCTAGTTCCATTCATGTCATTGCAAATGGCAAGATTTCATTTTTTGATGGCTAAGTAGTAAGTAGTATTCCACTGTATATATACTCCACATCTTCTTTATCCATTCATCTGTCAATGGACAGTTGGGCTCTTTCCATAGTATGGCATCCTACCCCATCTTACACCTACATTGTCTTTGATCACTGGGGAAATGAGGACATTAAGGGCAATGTCATAATTTCTTTTAATGCTAACTTTTTTTAAATATAAAGAATTGTTCTTTATTTGAGGCCATTTCTCTCTCCCTTCATTTAATTGTTGTTACTGTTTTTTGAAAGACAGAGAGAATCCCAAGCAGGTTCCACACCCAGCATGGAGCCCCACATAGGCCTTGATCTTACAACCCTGAGATCATGACCTGAGCCAAAACCAAACGTCAGATGCTTAACCAACTGAGCCACTCAGGTACTCCTATTTAATTGTTAAGATGTCCATTCGTTTATGAAACAAGGGTAACGGTAGACAGTGAGTAGTTCCTTCTACTGGCCTTACCTAAGAAAATGGATGTTTGCAATATCCATATGGGTGCCTGCCTGAGATTTTGGGTATCTTATTGATCCATGAAATCCAAGTTTCTAGGCCTGAGTTTTAACCCCAAATGGGGGTAGTAACAGTGTGTACTTGTACAGGATTGTTGTGTAGATCGAGATACTGCAGGCAGGCACAATGTCTGGGATATACTCATTAGCACCTTGCTGCCCCCACCTCCCTACCTCTCTCAGACAGTTGGAGGACCCGCTCCTGAGAATTCAGAGGAAAACAAGCAACCAAAACTTCACAAAACTCTTCTGCCCAGGGTTGGCTGAGTATCTCACCCTTTCTGGAACTTACTGTCTGGAATCCCTTCTGGTTAGTTGATGAAAAGAAGAGGGAAGTAAACACTACTCATTCATGCGCCCTTTGTTCCTTTGTTAATCTCACACCTCTTTCTGTCTATCTAACATGTTCTAGAATTGAGTACACAGTCGTAATGGGATACCAGGCTCCCATTTTGCTTGGAAGACAGACACGTTGAACCAACAGAAACTATAAGTTGTGGTCAGGGTTCTAATAAAGTCAGATGGAAAGAAGTAGAATGAGATAGAATACGGGACCCTGGATATTTCTGCAAGTTGGCACTACCGTGAATCCTGAGCTTCCTGGCAACCATGGCAAAAAGGAAAACATGTTCCTATTGTCCAGTATGGTATTTCCAAAGTTCCATCATTCTTAAACAGACATTTTATTTGTTTTGCCTTTCCTGTGGATCTACCTAAATTTTAGCTTACTTGCTAAAAAAAAAAAATCAATACGATTATTTCATTTAGTTAAATTAAAAAGAAACCTTGACATTTTTATAGCTGCAAAACCACCATCACTAGCCACAAATAGGGGATAAACACATACATAAATGCGTAATCATTTAGGTAAGGAATTGTCTGCTAATATAATTTAAAATAACCTGAAGTTATTCTGTCTGCCATTTAAAATGCACCAGCTATGCTGGGGTAATAAAATGACATATATAAGGTCAATTGCAGACAAACTTCTTTCTTGGCATAAAATTCAAGGAAATATTTATTGCAAAAGACACAGAAGTTCCATTCAAATGGATGTTTCTTATGAACTCTATAAAAGTTAAGGGCATAACATTAAATCTCAACACACTGAATGCTTTTCTGTGGGGAGGTGAAAAGTAGCAAGACAAGCGTGCTGTTTCTGAAGACCTAACTCAGGAGTTTGCAATTTTTTTCTGTTACAGGGACAGGCAGTAAAGACTTAGGTTCTGTGGACCATATGGTCACAGCTGCAACTCCTCTATTCTGACTTTGTATCCTGATGCAGCCACAGACATGTAAACAAATGGGAGAAGGGATATTTCAATCAACTTTATTCATGGACAATGGAATTTGAATTTTGTATAATTTTCATATTATTATTATTCTTAAAACTTTTTTCCAACCATTTAGAATATTCAAAACATCTTTAGCTTGTAGCCTTACAAAAACAGTTATGGGATGGATTTGGCCTGAGAGTTATCATTTGCCGACTGCTGATCTAACTAAATCCTCAACAGGGACTCTGAGAACTTACTGGGGTGGAGAGCTGGTAGGTTCTGTCCACTATGGAAGGCTTCTCAGACCAGCAGCAAGGTCACATAAGGGGTTGGCAGCAGAGTTAGAACTAGAACCCAAATTTTTCCATTTTGAACTCCAGACCTGTCCCATTCTAAGACGCTGCCTCTCTGGATGGAGGAGCATTTAGTCCATGCCAGGCCTGATGTAGGTATCTTTGTAAATTGAATGCCACTTAATCTTCCCAACATCCTTTGTGTGGTATCATGATCCCACCTCTGTAGATGGAGAAACAGAGGTTTAAAGAGGTTAGGAATTTAAAAACTGCTAAATCGTAAAGCCATAATTTATACCTAGGTCTTTTTGGTTCCAGGCACTTTGCTAAGGAATTGCCTTGACTTTGATAAAGAATCTTTTACCTGTCTTCTTTCTTCCACACCCAGGTTTATCCCCCGACAAGACTGCTCTTTAATTATAAGTGACTGGCTTGTGGGGACAGAAAACATGGCCCCATTTTTCAGTAGCATGTAAGTTCTGTGATGGATCAGGGCAGTGACAGAGAGCACAAGGGAGAAAGGTTCTGTTTTGTTTTCTTTCCTAGATTCTTCTTTTTAAGACAATTTTTTTAAGACAGTTTTATTCAGGTATAATCGACATACAAAAATGGTGCATATTTAAAGTGTACAGTTTGATATTTTGACATATTTATATACCAACAAAACCATAACCACAATCCAGATAATTAACATATCAATTGTCCTCTCCGCCTGAGTCTTCTTATGCCTTTTTATAATTACCCCCTTCTGCATCTCTCTGCCTCCCCTTGTATCTAGGCAACCACTGATCCCTTTTGTCACTATAGATTAGTTTGCGTTTTATAGAAACCTACATAAATGGTAACATACAGTACATATTCTTTTTTGTCTTACTATTTCACTCGGCATAATTATTTTGTAGTTTACTGTAGTATGCATGAAAAGTTCCTTCCTTTTCATTGCCAAGTAGCATTCCATCGTATGGATATACCTTTTTTTTTTTTTTTTAATTCCTTCACTTGTTGATGACATTTGGTTTGTTTCCATTTTGGGGGTATTATAAATAAAGTTTCTAGGAACATTCATGTACAAGCCTTCGTATGAACATATGTTTTCATTTGTCTTGTATAAAGATCTAGGAGTAGAATGGCTGGATCATATGTTAGGTATATGGCTTTTTATTTGTTTGTTTGATTTTTGGAAACTGCCAAGCTGTTTTCCAAACTAGTTGAAAATTCCATTTGTTCCACATTTTTGCCAACATTTGATACAGTCATTCCTTTAAACTTAGATATTCTAATAGGTGTGTGGTTTTTAACTTTCATTTTCCTAATGACCGATGAGAGCTTAGGCTTCATTAATTACCATTAATGAATAGTGATAGTTTATTTTCCAACTAAAAATAATTGAACAGCTTTTCATGTGTGTACTTGCCATCTGTACATCTTCGTCGCTAGTCTCTGGTCAAATCTTTGCTCATTTTCTCATTGTTTTTAAAGGTCTTTATTCTGTATACATGTCCTTTATCATATTTATGATTATAAATATTTCCTCCCAGTCTGTTGCTTGCTTTTTCTTTTTCTTAACAGCATCTTTCAAAGACTAGCACTTGTAAATTTTGACAAAGTCCAACTTACCATTGATTATGCTTTGGCATTTTATCTAAAAAGTCTTTGCAAACTCAAGATCCCAAAGGTTTTTCCACTACGTTTTCCTTTGGGAGTTTCATAGATTTAGGTTTTATGTTTAAGTCTATGATGTATTTTTTTTAAGATTTTTTAATTTATTTATTCATAGAGACAGAGAGACAGAGAGAGAGGCAGAGACATAGGCAGAGGGAGAAGCAGGCTCCATGCTGGGAGCCTGACGTGGGACTCGATTCAGGGTCTCCAGGATCACGCCCTAGGCTGCAGGCAGCGCTAAACTGCTGCGCCACCGGGGCAAATTATTTTGAATTAATTTTTTTATATGGTGTGAGGTATGGATTGAGGTTCAATTGTTTTCCATATGCCATATTCAATTGTTCCAGTCTCATTTGTTGAAAAAACTGTTCTCTGAATTTTATTTATACCTTTTTCAAAAATCAGGTGTTCATGTGTGTGGACCTATTTATGGATTCTGTATTCAGTTTTATTGATCTATTTGTCTATATTGATGCCAATATCATATGTCTTGATTACTGTAGCTTTATGGTGAGTCTTGAAATCAGATATAGTCCTCCACCTTTGTCTTCTGAAAGACTTTCCTTCTTTCTCATAAGGAAACAAAGCTGGAGTAGGTATGGAAAGTTCTGGTTCTCCTTGTTTGCCTGGTCAATGACTGGAAAGAATATCTGAAAGCAATCTTCTTCCATCCTCAGCCATCTCTGCTTAGCTCCAGTGGCTATTCTAGAGACACCTAAAATCCTAAGTTCTTGCTGTACCACAGTCCCAATCTGTCTGGAGAAAGTGGCTATATTGTGCCTCATGAGCAGGTATCAGTACCCAAAGAGAAGATGGTCAGTATACAGTGATCACATAGAAGGCCAATGAGTAGCTTGGCACTTGACTGCTCAGTAAGGATGCTTTGTGTTGGATTGTGACAAACTGACCCAATCACAATTTCCCGTGAAGAGTAAGGGTGTGAAATGCAGACAGAGGTGGGGTTAGGGAGCAATAGATTGCCAGTTCTTTTTTTTTTTTTTTTTAGATTATTTATTTATTAGAGAGAGAGAGAGAGGGAGAGAGAGTGAGCAAGCATGAGTAGGGAGGAAGGGCAGAGGGAGAGGGAGAAGCAGACTCCCCACTGAGCAGGGAGCCCAATGTGGGGCTCGAACTCAAGACCCCAAGATCATGACCTGAACCAAAGGTAAACACTTAACTAACTGACTGATCCACTCAGGAGCCCCTGTATTGCCAATTCTGAGAAGTTGGCAACCTGATCCTTTGAGCTGTTCTGTCCTGAGCATGCTTCACTTCCCATTTTTTTTTCTCTAAATGTGCTCTTTTTCCAAGAGGCTCCTGGTAAAACCTTGGCCATTCTCTAGGTCAAACAAGCCAGAGTCATCACGGACACCACTACTCCTCAACTCCCATCCACAATAAATCCCCAACAGCTGTTACATTTACCGTCCAATTCCCACCCCCCCCCCATCCCCTCCTCTCCATCTCCCTGGCTACCATCTGGTCCAGGTGCCATCACCTCTGATGAACTGCTTCAGCAACACCCAACAAGTCTCTCAGCCTTCTTTCTAGCTATGCTCCCATCTGTTTACTACACATCTTTCAGAGAAAATTTTTTATGATTAAACTTTATTTTGAGATAACTATGGATTCATATAAAATCGTAGGAAATAATATAGAGAGATTGCATGTGCCCTTCACTCAGTTTCCTCCAAGAGTAACCTCTTGCAAAACAACAGTACAATATCACAACCATGGTATTGACCTTGATAGTCAGATATATCTGGTTCCCTTGCTGCAGTAGTCCCTGGTGACTGCTTGAACAAATTGTGAACCCTGTGACTTAAAACAACAGAATTTATTCTCTTAGTTTTGGAGGCTAGAAGTCTGAAATCAAAGTGTCAAAAGGACTCTGTTCTCTGAAGGCTCTAGGAGAGACTCTTTCCTTGCCTCTTCCAGCTTCTGGTGGCTCCAGGCATTCCTTGGCTTGTTGCAGCAACATATAGCAACATGTGGCTGTTGGTTGCCACTTTGTTCTGACATAGAGCCAGAGAATGAAGCCAACAGAGAGGGAAGCAGAGCTGAAAAAAAATCAGCTCTTGTTAAGACTTTTTGAATCCTTGACAAAAACTTGTGCTTGAAGAGAGAATTTTCAATTTGGTGAGCTTCCCATCCCCCCCAATTCTTTTTTTTTTTTTCTACTTGCAGCAAAAGAATTCTGATGAAATACATAGACTTACCATTGCAAGTCATTTTCTTTCTAGCCCTCAGTTTCCCCATCTGTAAAATTAAATAACTGTTTCATTTAATTCTTCAAACATATATTGAGCATGTATCGCCCAGTGTTTGTGCTTACTACAGAATGATGATTTAGATCTAATCCTCCCCCTGCAAGAATTTGTAAGCATAAACCTATCTGTAATACACCCAGAGAATGGCTTATTGCTACTATGGACAAAGTGTTCTGGGACCACAGAGGATGTGCTTGATTTGGCCTTGGAGAAGTCTCCACTGAGGAGGTGACACAGATCCTAGGTCTTGAAGAATGGAGGGTTTTTCCTAGCAGAAAAAGCAGGAGAAGGCATTTTAGTTAACTATGAGCAAAACTCCAAAATAAGAAAGCTCATGTTGTATTTGGGAAATAGTAGTTCATTATGCCCTGAGCTTAAAATATAAAAGGAAAAGAGATGGGCTCCAGATAAGGAGAGGTTGGCAGGACCTGGTTGCCATGGCCCTGAAAGCGGTGTTGGGGGTTTGGGGCTTTCTCTTGCAGGAGAAACCAAAGTGGGGGACTGTGATGATCAGACTTTGCAAATGATCAGATTACATTTGTGAGCAAGAAAGACAGATTGCTGATGGGGAGAGATTGGAGGCAGAAGGACCAGTTGGGAAGTTATTGCAGTTGTGGAGGTGAAAAATGATGAGACTAAACCATGCATTCAGGGGTAATTTGCAAAGTGTTATGTGCTGGATATACGGAATTGGTATATGGTAGGTGCTCAAAAAATGTTTGTGGAATAAACATTGCTGAGTGATGAGCATGTTGTGGGAGAGGATGGATTGATGATTTGAAGGTTATGAATTGGGTGATGGGTGGAAGAGGGTAAAGAAGAGAGTTGGTAGACGTGTCAAAGCCTGAAGAGAAGCCAAATAAGGACTTCAGCGACTTTAGCAAGATGATTTTCATAGAGTAGCAGGGTGGGAAACCAGATTGCAGCACATCAAGTAGTGAAGACAGCAAATGTAGTGGCCACTTAGAGGAGATTAGAGGCTGAGAAAAGGAGAGAGAGCAGTAGCTGGGAGAGGGGAAAGTGGAATAGTGAACTTATTGGTTATCTTCCAAGCTCTGTCCTCTCTGTTCTAACAGAATCCCAATTTTGTTTAGGCTTCCATCCTACCTCAATGAAACCCTTTTAACTCAGAGTCACACAGATGGATACTGATCAATCTAAGTAAATCATGGTAATCCCATTCTTCTTTGCCATTGATTGACTCAAGAACATGAGCTTAAGTCTATCAGTGCAGGGCATTCCCCTGGCAACTGTTATTTATTATCCAGGGATGGGCACTTGACCTTGTGGTCCAATCAGACTAATCAAGTGTGACCATGGCTGCTATTGGCAACCAGATAACCACCAGGAGAGAAGTCAGTCTGAGGACTGGAGAGCTAGACCCTGATCTGAATGGTGCCCAGAGACTGCCCTACATCCAGATTTCTCGTTAATGTGTAATAATAAATTTTATGATTGTTTAAACCATGTTAGTTGGGTGTTCTGTTATATGCAGCTGAAGGCATCACTAATGAATATCCGTGGATTTTATTTTATCTAAAACAGAGGATACCCAGGGTCAAGGGAGAAAGTTCAGAGGAGAGAAAGAAATTAAAAACACACAACAGAGAAAAGAGCTGATGGGAGAGAGTTGATGGCAGTAATTGTGTGCAAGACCACTGGTGGTGGAGCTGGCTTGGAAAGGAACAGGCAAAGTCCTTCCTCACAGTGTAGAAGAGAAAGTGGTAGGAAATTATGGGTAAATTTGGAGGTGGAGGAAAGTTGACAGAGGGATCTGTGAGGACTCTTCAAACTTTACTACCTGCAAAGGTCAAGAAAGTGAGTGGCATCCCTTCTAGTCAAGGAAGTGAGTGGCATCAATTGACAAAATCGGACACCTCAGGTTGTATGTGCAGAGAAGAGAAGGACTGCCTTGCCCAAGAGTCATCTCCACAGAGGAGGAGGTTCTGAGTCAGGCCTCCAAGGATGTACAGACTTAGCATGGAGGGTGGCATGCTGTGCTTCCATTTCTCTTATCTCATTTAAATGCCACATTCCTGAGGAACTTATCAAAACCACAGGGGGAGATCAGGTTGGCTGCGGCAGGAAGTTCAAGGTGGGAGTCACAATGGAATCAGATCCTGAAGGACCTGATGTGCCTGGGGTCCTTTAGGGGTCCTTAGGCTGGAGTCATTCACTGTGATGGGCTTTGATCAGTGTTTCTCAAACTTAAGTGGGCAACCAATGTCTTGTTAGCACCAGTTTTGACTTGAAATTGTTATATAAAAATACCTAAATATATATGGATATAAAACTAGATGTACATGCCTTATGCTTATATCTCTTATATGAATCATAAAACCAAACCTAATTTACAAATTAAACACAACATGGGATCAAACTAATAAAATCCTACATTAATTTAGTGGACTAAATGATGATATTTGCTGAAATGAAATTGCTACTCACAAGGCAAATATGGCATTGACTGTTACTGAGAGTGATGTCCTGATAAATTGTCTCTCCAGAAAAAAAGAAAACCGGTTTCATAGTGTTTACTGATTTCTTACCCTGGCTCCCATCATAATTGCTGTGCTTCACAACTGGCTCTCAAAATATCTGAAAATGAAACAGGTCTTGTGAGCCAGAACAAGCCAGTTCCAGCACACTATTGCTTTCTAGGTTCTTTTGAACTCACTGTGCCTATTTTTCTGTGTATGCTGAACTAACTCAATTGTCCCCCCTACCTTTCCATTCCAGTTCCTATAATATCTGTGTTTGTTTGGACACTGTGAGGTAACATAATTGATCTTTCCTTTGATTAATGTATCCTGTACATATTAAAGTAGTCATTATTCTTTTTTTTCGTTAACCTAAAATGAAATGCAAGTATTCTGTACTATCCAAAATTTATTATTCAGTTTCAAATCTCATACAGTAAGATGTTAAATGGTAAGGGGTGCCAGAGTATCCCAAACTATTTGGTTCCCTAGTTTTGGATAACAAATGCCAAGAGTTCAGATAGCAAGGGGCATCAGCCCTATTTTTTTAATGTGGATTTAATTCAATTCCTGAGTTCAAATAGCAAATATTTAGTTAGCAAAGGAGACCTGCAGTACTCTTTGGCATGAAAACGATTGTTGATTAATGTCAACATGAGTACTGAAATATCAAGATAGTATTCAGTTATGTAAGGTGGGCTTCCAGATGATTCAGGCTATGCTTACGTAAACTTTTGGATAATCACTGAAGTTTAAATACAAATTTAAGGATTTGTGTCTGTTAGAAATGCTTCAGCTGCAGGTAATTGAACACCTAGGCAGGAGTGGCTTAAATGTCAGGCATTTATTGCTTACTTACTAAGAAGACCAGTGGTAGACAGATGGTTCTGCAATGTCAAAATAACATAGAGGATCCAGGTTCTTCTATCTTTATCATCCATCCAGGAGTGTTAGCTTTTTAGCCTGAAATATATTACCTCAAGGTCATAAAACTGCTATGGTGGCTCCACACATTGTGTGGTCATTCACATCAAAAATGAGTGGGAGGAGGCGGCTCCATACCCACCTATCTCTGAGTAAGAAAGCTAGTTTTTCTAAGATCTTTCTAGCAGGTCATCATTTCCGTAGCCAAAACTTGATCGCATCACCACCTCTAACTACTAGAGAGACTGGGGAATGTAGTGCCTAGCTTTCCAGACTGTATCATGGAAGGCAGCAAGGGGATTATAGTAGAAGCATGGAAATGACTTCTTCATGACAATGAAGGCGATCTCAATGAAATTTGTAGAAGCTCTATGGGTATGTCTATGGAATCCGTAGCACCCAGAGATCCAAGCTTGGGAATCTGACTGAGGAAACTATCCATAGTTCTAGGCACTAGTGTTTGGAAAGCATTTACTATCATAGAACACATAGTAAATCCTCTGGGGCAAAGGAAGACCAGAGAGGGACACACACACACACACATCCCACAGGACTTAGCTAGGGGTTTACTAACACATCACTGTGTTGCACTAAGGTTTTAGAAGTGTCTAGATTCTTCATGGAGGATTTTTGTGTCTTTTGTGTAATTTCCTGTCTTCGAACCATGAGGACTGAGCCCATTTGGGAGGCAGCACCCAGCATCTTCACGTACTGAACTAATATATATTAAGTCCATCCTTTGTGCCAGGGGTGGCACTTGAGATATGGTGGGAAACTATATAACAGAGAGACTCTCCTTTGACTCTGTGAATGGGAGGTTGGGTGGAGGGCTGAGGAGGGCTGAAACACATATCAGAGTATAGAAACTTGGTGATTATCTAAAGGCTTGTCAATGATCCCTGCATGAGATCATGTATTTGTTATTATTATTATTATTTTAAAGGTTATTGCTATTATTCTTACTCATAGTGAAATGTTATCATGGAATACCAGGAGACAGAACCCAGTTCCAGTGTCTCACCCACTATATTAGTTTGCTAAGGCTGCCAGGTCAAAATACCACTGACCAGGTAGCTTAGACAACAGAAATGTTTTTCTCACAGTTCTGGGGATAGAAGTCCAGGTACTATCAGGCTTGTTTGTTTGTTTGTTTGTTTGTTTTTTGCTGGAGTTCAATTTGCCAACATATAGCATATCACCCAGTGCTCATCCCGTCAAGTGCCCCCCTCAGTGCCCATCACCCAGTCACCCCAACCCCCCGCCCACCTCCCCTTCCACCACCCCTTGTTCGTTTCCCAGAGTTAGGAGTCTCTCATGCTCTGTCATCCTCACTGATATTTCCCACTCATTTTCTCTCCTTTCCCCTTTATTCCCTTTCACCATTTTTTTTACAAGTAATCATCTGATTTATAGAAAGATGCAACAATACTTAAAATGATACAAAATACTGATTTCAAAACATCAAAAAATTAGTATATTTAACCATACTCAGCTCATAACAGAGCAAATGGGTAAGAAGAATAATTCATACTATATCATATTGCTAATATGAACTGGCAACAGAAAAAGTTGGTATAAGTAGGCAGAAAAACTCTATCTTTTAAGAATTAGAACCGAGGGGCTCCATAATCATCTGACATTGCTCAATGTTGTACCTATGGTTAGAAATGTACATGATGGGAACTCCAGGGATCTTCCGGATCCACAATGTAACACTTGTGCTGAGTTACTCTCTGTACTAAGCAGTCATCTGCATAGGTTCCTTTGTGTGTGCACGGCAATCGTTCAAATCTCGGATCCTTGGCAATCCTTAGAGCCACTCGATACTTTTGCCCCAGTTTCTCAATTTCAGCCATTACACAGTCAGTTGTACAAGGGATACACTTGGCATACAGACAGTCCATCATTGACTGTACTAAGTCAAGTTTGGCTTTAATGGAAAAGTTGATAAAGTTGGTATCACCAGGATGTGGTAAGGTGGCCCAGCTGTGTGTTATACTGGAAGAATAAGCAGGAAGGATGTTGGGGGACTTCTCTTTCCTTGAGTGCACTGGGATCTTTCTTTTCTTTCTTCTTAGGTTTTAATCTATCCTTCTCTTTAAGCCTCTGATCTTGGAGACTAAGCATTCGCTTCATGGTCGCATACTTTCTTGCTTTCTTTTGCTTTCCCATGTTCATGCCGCACTCTTGTTTCTTCCAGAATCCCTTTCACTATTTTTTTATATTCCCCTAATGAACCAGACC